>NC_057813.1:131484249-132084249 GCF_018294505.1 Triticum aestivum
TCCCCCTCGCGCTCCCCCGCCATGACCGACGCCACCATCATCGTGCCTTCGTCGTAGCCGTGCTCCCCGCCGCCCGTGCGTCCTCTCATCGTGTCCAGGAGCTCCGCCGCTGTCCACTCCATTGAGCAAGCCGAGCCCCGAGCGCTCGCTACGCCCGAGTCCACTGCAACGACCTCGCCCGAACCGCCGTCGCCGGAGATCCCCTTCAACACCGTCGTCGCTCCGGTCCATCTCCGGCCACACCAAGGGCTTCGTCGCACTCACTGTGAGCTTAGCCATCTTCCCCTTCCTTCCGTTCTTGCTCCCGAGCCGTGTAGCGACCTCCCGGAGCTCAACCGCACCCACCGCCGTGGAGCTCGTCGCCGACGTGCTCCCGGTTACCCTCCGACCACTCCACGGTGTCCATCATGCTCACCGTGTCACTTAGCACCTAGCTAGCCACTCCCCGAGCCTCACCGACCCCTCTAGCGTCAAGTTCGTCTTCGGTCGAACCCCGGTGGCCGCCAAAGTCGTCGCCGGCACCAACTCCGGCCACCCCGACTCTAGCGGACTCCACCAAGAGCTGCGGCTTGTCCTCAGCTCCACTCCGGTGGTCTCCGCGACCCATTTGGTGGCCGAAACGGCCAAAACCACTTCCGCCGCCGCGTCGGGCTCGCCGGCGGCTAAACGCCGGTGCAGCCGACCCGGGTTTGACCACGGGTGGGCCCTGGTTGACTCCCCTGAGTCAATGATAGGTGGGGCCCAGCCCTGTTAATTAAACAGGTTTAGTTTTAATTAAACTTTAATTAATTTAATCACCCTGACATACGGGACCCACTGTCAGGTTTGACCCGGACGTGTTCCGTTGACCTGCTGATGTCACACTGACGTCAGGCTGACGCAATAATTGATTTTCTGGAATTATTCTAATATAGGAAATTCCAGAATATAATTTAAACTTCAAAAATTCATAACTTTTATACTGTAACTCCAAATCAGACAAATTATATATGAAAAATGATCAGAAAAATCCAATCTATCCATCTGTACTATTTTCATGCATGATTAAACAAGTTAACTTGATGTTTAATGCAGAACAAGGAAAAACACTTTAAAGGGCCATGTTTGAGTTTGAAATTTGAATCTTTGATTCAAATTGGTTCAAACCCTTCTGGTCTTAGCTGCATTAGCCCAACACACTCATATTGCTATGTTTCATGCATACATCACATTGTTGCACATTGTTTGGTGATGGTTGTGTATCGGTGTTCTTTGCGGCAGGATCTGCCTCCGAGGAGTATCGTGATTACCCTAACGAAGAACCGTATCAGTGCATCGAACCATCAGGCAAGCAACCAACCATTTGATCATATCGATACAATCCCATGTTCTCGCTCCTGCTCTCTTTTACTGCATTAAGACAACGCGTTTCAAACTGTTGTGTGCTACGGTAGTTGAACCCACTTCCTCTGCATGACCTGTCATTGCCACAGTAACTAGATGAAACCCACTAGCATGTGTAGGAGTTGATTGAGCCATATGTATGTGTTGTTCCTACCTTGCTATGCCTGCTATGCTTAGAGTCGTGTCAGGTCTGCTTCATCTGGGTGATGGGCTAGAGTGAAATGATTATGTCGGTAATAAGAGTGGTGTGGTGAACACGATTTGGTAAAGGTATCGATGAGAGGCCATGTAGGAGTACATGGTGGGTTGTTTCATTGAAGCCGACCTTAAGCACTGAGATCTGTATGTGTGATTTAAGAATCAGCTACTACCATGCATTGGGCCCGAAACCAATGGACCCTCTCGGCTTCTTATTCACCCTAGTTCTCCGTCCTGGAGTTGCAAGTAGTTTCTGGTGTTTGTAGCCTACTGGAGGCCGTGGACAGCGCTGACCGTAGGGGTGGGCTGTGATGCGGTAGGTACGTGGCCGGGTGTACCGAATACCCGTTAGGTATCTCGGGAACCCTGTTCACATCGTTCGGGGCCGTATGGGAAACCTCGACCGGACTCCCTGCGGATGGAACCTGGATAGGCGATAAACCTGGACTGGAGGCTTAGGTGGTTAGGTAGGTCGTGGCCGACACCCACGTTGGGCTTCCGCTTGAAGGTTGCCGAGTACATGTCGTGTAAACGACGGTAAGTGGTGAGAGCGTGTATGAAGAAGTACACCCCTGCAGGGTTATCATGATCTATTCGAATAGCCGCGTCCGCAGTAAAGGACTACTTGGTTGCCTATACAATTCATAGACAAGTAAATGGAAACTACTAAAAGCCTCAAGATAAGTGTGAGTGCCGAGGATGGCTCTTCCGTAGGAAGACGGAGGTGGATCCTCGGTAGTGTATTGAATTGGTGAGAAGTGGACTCGTGTGCGCAAAACCATTTCGAGTTGGAGTCTCGTAGGTTAGCCTAGCCAAGAGTCAAAGCTGGCTTGCTGCAACAACTCCACCAACCCTTCTTGATAATATGCATGTATGTAGGATCTGATGTAAGTCTTGCTGAGTACCTTTGTACTCATGTTGCTATAATTTACATTTTTACAGAAGACGCTGCAACCCTTTCTGATGGGTTCTACGTAGACGTTGACATCAATGAGTAGGCTAAGGCCCAGGTGGTGATCCTGAGCTTGTGAAGGACCTCGTAGTATAGCTAGGCTTTCGAAGCCTCTTTTATTTTACTAGTTGTCTGTACTCAGACAAGTTACTTCCGCTGCTGGTCTGTATGACTGTATGACTTGAATGCTGGGTCGTGTGACCCGTACCTTTGTGTATGTTATGTATGGCTCTCTGAGCCTTAAATAAAGTACTTGTGTCATAGAGTCATGTTGTGATGCCTTGTTGTATTTGCACATATCGAGCATATTGTGTGTATGTTTGAAATGCTTGGTATGTGTGGGATCTGACTATCTAGTTGTTTATCCTTAGTAGCCTCTCTTACCGGGAAATGTCTCCTAGTGTTACCTCTGAGCCATGGTAGCTTGCTACTGCTCGGGAACACTTAGGCTGGCCGGCATGTGTCCTTCTTCGTTCCTGTGTCTGTCCCTTCGGGGAAATGTCACGCATTGAGTACCGGAGTCCTGTTAGCCCGCTACAGCCCGGTTTACCAGAGTCCTGCTAGCCCAGTGCTACAGCCCGGACCCACTTGCTGATGACCGACACGTTCGTTGCTGGGTCATGGATGCCTGTCCCTGTAAGTCTGTGCCACTTTGGGTTTACGACTAGTCATGTCAGCCCGGGCTCTTTATCATATGGATGCTAGCGACACTATCATATACGTGAGCCAAAAGGCGCAAACGGTCCCGGGCAAAGGTAAGACGACACCCGTGGGGTTACCGTGCGTGAGGCCGCAAAGTGATATGAGGTGTTACAAGCTAGATCGATGTGACATCGAGTCGGGGTCCTGACAGGAGTCCGGGTCAAGGGACCGTTCCGGGTCCTCGGGTTGTGGAGGAGGGCTGTTTATCTCCTTCACAGTCTAGCGCAACTCCTGCATTAAAATTTCTAGACTAAGTACTTAATTATGGGAATTTCAAAATGGGTAGGCAAGTGAAAATGTTCGCTTACCCAGCTTGGAGGATTGTGCATGGAGAATCCGCCCCGTGGGTTGACACGGAGGAATTCCTCTTCTTCTCCCTTGTACAAAGCGGATAAGATCTTCGTTAGAGTGGAAGCCGAATCCGGCCCCTTGCGACTGCACCGGGTGGCGTCGTCCTCCCCGTTGAAATCCCACATGGGGTGGCCTCTGTACTGAAGCGGCTGCACCCCCCGCATAATGCATGTGGCCATGACCTCGATCATGGTCAGTCCGGAATGAGCCAACAACCTTATCCAGCTCATCAGGTAAAGGACGTCCCTGTCAGTTTCCCTCTAAGGGTTCCGTGGGTGCCAGCTCAGGCGTTTCTTCAACGGAGTGTTATTGAACTCGGGGAGGCCGATCCGTACAGGGTCCGGCAGGGGGGACGTCGTCCATATAAAACCATTCCGAAGGCCAATCCTCAGACGCCTTCTTTGGGGTTCCGGATAGATATCTGGTCCCGGCGATGCGCCATAGTTCGGCTCCACCCACCTGATAAATTGACCCCTCCTGAGAGCGGGGCACAAGGCAGAACAATCTCTTCCACAGTGCGAAATGGGCCTCGATGCCTAGAAACAGCTCGCAGAGGGCCACGAAGCCCGCAATATGCAGTACGGAGGCAGGCGTGAGGTTGTGTAGCTGGAGGCCGTAAAACTCCAGTAGCCCTCGGAGGAACGGATGAATTGGAAATCCGAGTCCTCTTATTAAATCAGGGACTAGGCATACCCGCTCTCCTTGAGAGGGATTGGGGACGCTCTCCGCCTGCTCCCCGCCGCTATAGGTGGCAATCCCGGCTCGGACTGGGACCATATATGCTGGGGGGAGGAGCCCTGAGGGAGTCCTGGATTAGGGGGTGTTCAGATGGCCGGACGATGACCTTTGGCCGGACTCCCGGACTATGAAGATACAAGTTTGAAGACTTCGTCCCGTGTCCGGATAGGATTTTCCTTGGTGTGGAAGGCAAGCTTGGCGATTCGATATGAAGATCTCCTCCCATTGTAACCGACTCTGTGTAACCCTAGCCCTCTCCGGTGTCTATATAAACCAGAGAGTTTTAGTCCGTAGGACGAACAACAATCATACCATAGGCTAGCTTCTAGGGTTTAGCCTCTCTGATCTTGTGGTAGATCAACTCTTGTACTACCCATATCATCAATATTAATCAAGTAGGAGTAGGGTTTTACCTCCATCGAGAGGGCCCGAACCTGGGTAAAAACATCGTGTCCCTTGTCTCCTGTTACCATCCGCCTAGACGCACAGTTCGGGACCCCCTACCCGAGATCCGCCAATTTTGACACCGACATTGGTGCTTTCATTGAGAGTTCCTCTGTGTCGTCACCTTTAGGCCCGATGGCTTCTTCGATCATCAACCACGACGCGGTCTAGGGTGAGACTTTTCTCCCCGGACAGATCTTCGTATTCGGCGGCTTCGCACTGCGGGCCAATTCGCTTGGCCATCTGGAGCAGATCGAAAGCTACGCCCCTGGCCATCAGGTCAGGTCTGGAAGCTTAAACTACACGGCCGACATCTGCGGGGACTTGATCTTCGACGGATTCGAGCCACGGCCGAGCGTGCTGCACTGTCACGCTGGGCATGATCTAGCTCTGCCGCCGGACAGCGCCCAGAGCACCGCTCAGGTGTCCGCTCTAACCATTAGCTCGGAACTGACTGCACCAGTCGGGGACGGACGGTTGGACGCCGCCCCAGGAGCCGCAATCTCTACGGCGATAGAGCCGAATACCAGCCTAGTCCTTTGCGAGGCCTGTGACTCCAAGGTGCCGGACTCCCTTCCGGACTCCGAATCTTCCGCACCCCTTCCAGTAGAACCCGATTGGGCTCCGATCATGGAGTTCACCGCCACGGACGACTTTCAGCACTCGCCCTTTGGCGATATCCTGAATTCATTAAAGTCTCTCTCTTTGTCAGGAGAGCCCTGGCCGGACTATGGTCAGCAAGGTTGGGATGCGAACGACGAAGAAATTCGAAACACACCCACCACCCACTTCGTAGCCACTGTCGACGACCTAACCGGCATGCTCGACTTCGACTCCGAAGACATCAACGGTATGGACGCCGATGAAGGAGACGACCAAGAACCAGCACCTATAGGGCACTAGAAAGCCACCTTGTCATATGACATATACATGGTGGACACCCCCAAAGCAGGGGATGGCGATGAAAAAACGGAGGACGACCCCTCAAGAAGCAACCCAAGCGCCGACGTCAGCGGTGCCGCTCTAAATCCCGCCAAAGCAAAAACGGCGAGTCCGGCACTGGAGACAACAACACCCCAGACAGTGCCGAAGACAACCCCCTCCGGCAGGATTCAGCGTAGGAGGATGGAGGAGCCAGCCCTCCTGAGAGAGCGGCAGACAAGGAGGTCGATGACGACAATTATATGCCTCCCTCCGAAGACGAGGAAAGCCACGACAACGATGAATTCGTCGTGCCAGAGGATCCCGTCGAACAAGAGCGTTTCAAACGCAGGCTTATGGCCACGGCAAGCAACCTCAAGAAAAAACATCAGTGGCTTAGAGCTGACCAAGACTTCCTAGCCGACAGATGGACTAAAGTCCTGGCGGTCGAAGAGTATAAACTCGAACGCCCCTCCAAGACCTACCCAAAGCGCAGGCTGCTACCCCAACTAGAGGAGGAAGCAACTAAACCTACGTCACCAGCGTACGATGCGCCCGATCGGCCACCCCGTGGCCGCGACAGAGAGGCCTTTCGGCCCTCAACTCAAGCCGCACCCCGGCGCCGCTCCAAAAATACCAGAGCACGGGGAAACGCAACAGACCTGCGAGACATATTGGAGGATAAGGCAAGGCAAACAAGATCGATCTACGGATCGTGTGGGCGCCCCATGTCACGTGAAGATAACCGTCATGCCGGATATGATAAATACGGCCAGGCCGAACACAACAGAAAAAGCTCATCTGAGCTACGTCGCGATATAGCCCAGTACAGGGGCGCCGCACACCCACTATGCTTCACAGACGAAGTAATGGATCATCAAATCCCCGAGGGTTTTAAACCCGTAAACATCGAATCATACGATGGCACAACAGATCCCGCGGTATGGATCAAGGATTATCTCCTTCATATCCACATGGCCCGTGGTGATGATCTACACGCCATCAAATTCCTCCCGCTCAAGCTTAAAGGACCAGCTCGGCATTGGCTTAATAGCCTGCCAGCAGAGACAATTAGTTGCTGGGAGGACCTAGAATCCGCATTCCTTGACAACTTCCAGGGCACTTATGTGCGACCACCAGACGCCGATGACCTAAGCCACATAATCCAGCGGCCAGAGGAATCGTCCAGACAATTCTAGACACCGTTCCTAACCAAGAAAAATCAAATAGTCGACTGTCCAGACGCAGAGGCCCTTGCAGCCTTCAGGCACAACATCCGAGACGAATGGCTTGCCCGGCACCTAGGATAGGAAAAGCCGAAATCTATGGCAGCCCTCACGACATTCATGACCCGCTTTTGCGCGGGAGAAGACAGCTGGCTAGCTCGTAGCAATAACATAACCAAGAGCCCTGGCAATTCGGATACCAAGGACAACGATGGCAAGTCACATCGCAACAAGCACAAGCGCCGCATTAACGGCGACAATACTGAGGATACAGCAGTTAATGCTGGATTCAGAGGCTCTAAACCCGGTCAGCGGAAGAAGCCATTCAAAAGAAAGCCTCCAGGCCCATCCAGTTTAGACCGGATACTCGATCGCTCGTGCCAGATACACGGCACCCCCGAACAACCAGCCAACCACATCAACAGGGATTGTTGGGTGTTCAAGCAGGCAGGCAAGTTAAGTGCCGAAACAAGAGACATGGGGCTGCATAGCGATGACGAGGAGGAGCCCCGGCTGCCGAACAACAGAGGACAGAAGGGCTTCCCCCCGCAAGTGCGGACGGTGAACATGATATACGCAACCCATATCCCCAAAAGAGAGCGGAAGCATGCTCTCAAGGACGTCTATGCGTTGGAGCCAGTCGCCCCAAAGTTCAACCCATGGTCCTCCTGCCCGATCAGTTTTGATCGAAGGGACCACCCCACTAGCATCCGTCACAGCGGATTCTCCGCATTGGTCCTAGACCCAATCATTGACGGATTTCACCTCACTAGAGTCCTCATGGACGGCGGCAGCAGCCTGAACCTGCTTTATCAGCATATAGTGCAAAAAATGGGTATAGATCCCTCAAGGATTAAACCCACAAAGACAACCTTTAAAGGCGTCATACCAGGTGTAGAAGCCAGTTGTACAGGCTCGGTTACACTCGAAGTGGTCTTCGGATCCCTGGATAATTTCCGAAGCGAAGAGTTAATCTTTGACATAGTCCCATTCCGTAGTGGCTATCATGCCCTGCTCGGACGAACCGCATTCGCAAAATTCAATGCGGTGCCGCACTATGCATATCTCAAGCTCAAGATGCCAGGCCCTCGCGGAGTCATTACGGTCAATGTAAACACCAAACACTCTCTCCGAACGGAGGAGCACACGGCAGCCCTGGCGGCAGAAGTACAAAGTAGCCTCTTAAGGAAATTCTCCAATCCGGGTGTTAAACGTCCGGACAACGTCAAGCGCGCCCGAAGTAGCCTACAACAAAACCGGCTGGCACGTTCCAAGCAAGAATAGCAGTGCGGCCCCAACCCCAGCCCTCGCCAGATGGCGATAGCGGTACCACGCGTACATAATTACGCTTTGGAAATACCATGGGCATAAGCGGAGGGGCACAACCACGGCACACCCAGAATGCGGCTCAACCGCACTAGGGGCTCCCTATTCTGTCGTTTCCTTTTTTATATATATATACTTTCAGGACCCAACTATCCGGAAGGCCTGTCCAGCAATACACTCGCCAAACACACGATGCAACAACCAGGGAGACAACAAGCCACGTCAAATGTCCAGGTGGTCTCTATAACGAGCTAAATACCTGTTTTACTTAAAATCTCGCAGCTTTCCCCTGGGGGGGACATGTCAAATAACCTCATCTCTTGCTTATCGCACTATTTGTATCATTCTGCTTTCATAGCAGCCCTTTTTAATAAACCAGACATAGCTCTTATCTATTATTGAATTCATTTATTTTTATACAAATATGTTCAGTCATGACATTATGCAACCGTACACTTTGGTACGACCAATACACCAGGGGCTTAAGCACCCCATAATACGGTGTGAGAAGACTGAACACTCTCATGAGTGCGGCACCCCGAACTTATAGCACTATATGCATCGGCTCCCAATCATGTCTTGGGTCAATAGTTGGGTATGCCCGGCTCCCATGTTTTGGTACCTTACGTTCCGCAATGTTGGCTATGGTAGCACTGGGAGAACTACTGCGATTGTGCCCCAGTTGAGCTGGGTTAACACCTTAGTAGAGAAAGCTAAAACTGACCGTCATGATAGTGCGAGAGACCGGTCGCTGTTCACGAGGTTTTTCGAGTCCCTAAAGACTTATGCCGCTTAGAGCGAAGAGCCGGATTTATCTGGCCTAGGCGTGGATAGCGCCCCGAACTCGGTCTTCCGAATCCTAGGGGCTTCGCCAAAATTTAAAATTATAGAATTCTATGGCTAAGTGAGAGTGATAAAGCATTATAAGTCCGATGGCCTTGTTCGTTGTGCTGAGCGCCTCCCTAGATGGACCCAAGAATGGGAACAAGAGCGCTCAGGTTTATCCCGAATACCCCAGCACTCGTGGCATGGGGGTAGAAGCCGATGACATGCATCTCGCAGATTTCATAAACGGCCGCACAGAAGGTAAAATTTTAAATTCAAAAAGCGTTGCTTAGCGCATATGAACAAGTTTTCAGCGCACAGGATAAATACGAGCGAGTTTACTCAAAAATTACATCCATGTTACATTCCTCCGCCACAAAACAGGCACACTTCAGGACGCCCTCATAATACATCTCGGGCTTCCGATGCTCCTTCCCCTCCAGTGGCCCATCCTTCACCAGCTTCTCAGCATCTAGCTTGTCCCAGTGCACTTTAGCATGGGCAAAAGCCCTACGGGCGCCCTCGATACACACGGAACGCTTGATAACTTCAAGTCGTGGACACGCATCCACCAGCCGCCGCACCAGCCCAAAGTAGCTCAAAGGCAAGACCTCACCAGGTCACAGCCGGCCTATCAGGCCCTTCATGGCCTGTTCAGCTGCCTTATGAAGCTCGACCAGCTGCTTCAGCCGGTCGCTCAAGGGCACCGGGTGTCCGGCCTCAGCATACTAGGACCAGAACACTTTCTCCGTCGAGCTTCCTTCCTCGGCCCGGTAGAATGCAGCGGCATCAGATACACTGCCGGGCAGATCTGCGAATGCTCCTAGAGAGCTCCGGATTCGGGTAAGCAATCTTTTTCATCGCCTCAATCTCCTGGAGGGCTTTTTGGGCTTCGGCCTTGGCAGATTTGGCGCTTTCAAGTGCCGAGGCAAGCTCGGACTCCCGAGTCTTCGAGTCAAGCTCTAACCTCTCATGTTTTTTCACAAGAGCATCGAGCTCTTGCCGCACCTCCTCCGCCTGCGCCTCTTGCTTCTCTCGCTCTGAGCGCTCCATGGCCGCATTGTCTTTGGCCTTGGAAAGCGCTTCCTTTAGGGTTGCCACCTGAGTTGTGGCCCCTGCAACATTCACGTTGGTCCTGTCATTATTTGCAACCAGGTATTTCTATATACATTTACATACGGTATTACATACCCTCCTTGTCCTCGAGCTGCATCTTGGCACGGCCGAGCTCGTTCTCGGACCGCTCGAGGTTCTGCTTCAATGCGTCGACCTCCACAGTCAGTGCAGCAGAGGTCAGCAGCGCAGCCTGCATTCGCATATTGACATATTTTTATTAGACTCCTGCATATATCTTTTTAGATCCACAGTCCGGCTTTTCTTTCGGAACACCAAACTGAGCATCAGGGGCTACTATCTATGCGGTAACATTTTCATATGTTTTGAATACATACCTCAAAGCCTGTTAGCAGGCTGGTACAGGCTTCTGTCAGCCCCGCTCTTGGCGGACTGAACCTTCTGAATCACCACACTCATAATAATGCGGTGCTCCTCGTCGATGGAGGCACCGTTAAGCACCTCTAGCAAATTGTCCGGCATCTCCGGTAGGAAGGAGGCCGCCGGCGTCGTAGGCGTGCCCTTCTTGCGAAGGTGCCGCCTACCGGACTCTAGAACTGTTGATGGTTCCGGAGCGGTGTCCGGCCCAGGGCCGGACTTAGATCCCTCTGGGGCTTTACCCCCTTTGGGCCTGGAGTCCGGGAGGTCACCTTGCAGCGCCTCCAGGACCACCTCCTCCTGGTTTAGTCCCTTTTGGGACACCACCTCAGTGTCGTCCATAGGGAGAGGGGAGGAGGCCGTCGGAAGTGAAGCGCTATTCACATTCGACGAATCCAGGGAGCCGCTCGACGAATCGCCGAGCTGAGCCTTGGGCGGACTGCATGATTGAATTTGGCGTCAGAAGGTACCATACAATAGAGGAGTGCCATAAGTTATTCTGGTATCCGGATACTTACGATTTTGCCAGGGGCTTGACCCTGGATGGCCATTCCTCCCCGCCGTCTTCAGCATCCGAGGCGTAGTCCAGCAGAAGGGTCCTTCCCTTCTTGGACCCTCCGGCCTCCCCAGTTTGGGCGGCCTTCCTTTCCTTTCCTCCCCCCGCTGGAGGGGGATAGGCTTCTTCTTCTTCCTCATCCTCGTCCTCAGAGGCGGAGGGTGCTTCGGGGTTGTCAGGCGATGAATCCGACACCACCAGGCGCCGGGAACTCTTTCGAGTCCCCGGGGCTTTCTTCTTGGCCTTTTTCTCCGGCACCACGTGAGGTGCCGGAACCAGCAGTTTCGTCAAGCGTGCATCTGCTGGGCCTTCGTGCAAAGGGGCCGGACAGTCAAACTGTCCGGATGTCCTCTTCCAGTCCTGTCAAAGGAGCAGGAGTTTAGATCCTACATGGAATCAAACTATGAAAATCAAGTGTCCCATGAAGGACTAAATACAAGCTTACCTCGGTGGCTTGGCGCTTGGCGCAGAATCCGCGATCCTCGGTGACGGGAGGGGAGACCTCGGAGCTCTTGAATAGCACCTTCCAAGCGTCCTTGTGCTTTGTGTCTAAGAGTCAGGATAGAGTCTGGTGCTGAGTCGGGTCAAACTCCCACAAGTTGAAGGCCCATCGTTGACACGGGAGGATCCGGTGTAAGAGCATGACCTGGACTACGTTGACAAGATTAACCTTCTTGTTCACCAGGTCTCGGAAGCAGGTTTAGAGTCCAGTCACCTCTTCCGGACTACCCCACAACAGGCCCGTCTCTTTCCAAGATGTGAGCCATGTGGGGATGCCAGATCGGAATTCGGGGGCCGCTGCCCATTTTGGGTCACGCGGCTCGGTGATATAGAACCACCCCAATTGCCACCCTTTGATGGTCTCTACAAAGGCACCCTCGAGCCATGTAACGTTGGATACCTTGCCCACCATGGCACCTCCGCACTCCGCTTGGCGGCCGCCCACGACCTTTGGCTTGACGCTGAAGATCTTCAGCCATAGGCCAAAGTAAGGCTGGATGCGGAGGAAGGCCTCGCACACGACGATAAACGCTGAGATGTTGAGGATGAAGTTCGGGGCCGGATCGTGGAAGTCCAGGCCGTAGTAGAACATGAGCCCCCGGACGAACGGGTGAAGAGGAAAGCCCAGTCCAGGGAGGAAATGGGGGAGAAATACGACCCTCTTATGGGGCCCAGGGGTGGGGATGAGTTGCCCCTCATCTGGAAGCCGGTGCGCGATGTCGTCAGACAAGTATCCGACCTTCCTCAACTTTTTGATTTGCCCCTCCGTGACGGAGGAGGCCATCCATCTACCTCCCGCTCCGGACATGATTGGAGAAGGTTGAGGTGGGAAGTGCGGACTTGGGCGCTGGAGCTCGGGTGCGAAGGAATGGATAGGCACAGGAGGAAGAAGGCGTAAATGGAAAGGGTGGATCCTTATCCCCTTATATGGGCGGGCGAAACTATGAGCCCCCACCAGCCTAATAAAACTCTCTTATCTCCCAAGCGCCGCGGTTAAATGGCGCAGTTGGGTTACTCACGCCCGTATTGATGAGAATCCCGGAATAAGAGGACACGATCTCTGCCTTGACAAGACGTGCCAAGGAAACCGCCTCGCTAAACGCGCTGAGGTGGAACAGTAAGACGATTCGAATAAAGGCTTAGCCGTGGCATGATGTCACGCTGCGGAATACGTCGGCAGGTTAGATTTGTGCAGATATTATTCTCTCTACGGTGGTATGTGGAACTTATTTTGCAGAGCCGGACACTATCCTTGTGTTCAACATCTTCTATGAAGTATTCAGAGGAGGAACCCGCCTTGCAATGCCGAAGACAATTTGCGTGCCGGACTCGTCGTCATTGAAGCCTGGTTCAGGGGCTACTGAGGGAGTCCTAGATTAGGGGGTGTCCGGATGGCTGGACTATGACCTTTTGCCGGACTCCCGGACTATGAAGATACAAGATTGAAGACTTCGTCCCGTGTCCGGATAGGACTTTCCTTGGCGTGGAAGGCAAGCTTGGTGATTCGATATGAAGATCTCCTCCCATTGTAACCGACTCTGTGTAACCCTAGCCCTCTCCGAGTCTATATAAACCGGAGAGTTTTAGTCCGTAGGACGAACAACAATCATACCATAAGCTAGCTTCTAGGGTTTAGCCTCTCTGATCTCGTGGTAGATCAACTCTTGTACTACCCATATCATCAATATTAATCAAGCAGGAGTAGGATTTTACCTCCATCGAGAGGGCCCGAACCTGGGTAAAAACATCGTGTCCCTTGTCTCCTGTTACCATCCGCCTAGACTAACAGTTCAGGACCCCCTACCCGAGATCCGCCGGTTTTGACACCGACAAGCCCCTTGGATTGAAGCACTACTAGCTTGCTATGTGGGACGGAACACCGCTCCCAATCTCCGGGCCGAGGGCTGGAGAGGCGAGAGGAGGAGCTGCTTTCACCGGCCATGGTGGAATGGATCTCTGTCGAAAGCACTCTGATGAATACTCGTGGAGGGAAGGTGGTGTGAATTGGATCTAAATCCCCGTCTCTTTTATGGGCGGCTCATTTACGCGGCCCGGGGGGGGGGGGGTAAATGAAAAAAACTCCCTGGCTTTTCGCATTCGTTTGACACGTGGAAGATGGTCATTGTTGGACACAAAAGCTGAGGAGAGCAGCACGCGCTAGAAGCCGGACACTATTCGACAGGTACATGGAATTTGGAGAAGAACCCGCCTTGCAATGCCGAAGACAAACTTGCGCGCCAGACTTATCGTCATTGAAGCCTGGTTCGGGGGCTACTAAGGGAGTCCCGGATTAGGGGGTGTCCGGATGGCCGGACTATGACCTTTGGCCGGACTCCCGAACTATGAAGATACAAGATTGAAGACTTCGCCCCGTGTCCGGATGGGATTTTCCTTGGCGTGGAAGGCAAGCTTGGCGATTCGATATGAAGATCTCCTCCCATTGTAACCGACTCTGTGTAACCCTAGCCCTCTCCGATGTCTATATAAACCGGAGAGTTTTAGTCCGTAGGACGAACAACAATCATACCATAGGCTAGCTTCTAGGGTTTAGCCTCTCTGATCTCGTGGTAGATCAACTCTTGTACTACCCATATCATAAATATTAATCATGCAGGAGTAGGGTTTTACCTCCATCGAGAGGGCCCGAACCTGGGTAAAAACATTGTGTCCCTTGTCTCCTGTTACCATCTGCCTAGACGCATAGTTCGGGACCCCCTACCCGAGATCTGCCGGTTTTGACACCGACACTCCCCACATGATTCTCAAGAAACAACAAGGCTAAATGAAGATAGTCAACATAGCTCCCTAGTGGATCACCGCAATTTTCCCACACCACCATCGCAGGTGCTTGCTCTTACTTGGCAGTGTGATATGTGGTTGCATGTTGCATATAGTGTCTACCTTGTAATGCTTCTAATTAGGGTAAATTGCATCTGCTTAGTTGACACATTATACCTGTGAATATGACATGCCTTCCTGTTTTTGGTACATACTACGTCTTTCTATTAACCATGTTCTTACATCAAACTACTTTTCTTGTGTATCCCTCATCAATGCTCCTAATTTGTTAAATTGCATCTCCTTAGCTTACACATTATACATGTGAGTATGACACGCCTTCCTGTTTTTGGTACATACTACAACTGCCTATCACACCATGTTCTTACATCAGACTACTGTTCTTGTGTATCCTGCATCTATCGCTTATGATGAGATAGTCATGCGCGTGGGTTAATATGAGATGCAATACTCTTATAAAGAATGCAATTTCATCCTCTCCACATGATTCTCAAGAAACAGCAAGCCTAAATGAAGATATTGAACGTAGCTATGTACCTGAAGACCGCACTTCCCCTACACCACCATCACAAGTGCTTGCTCTAACTTCGCAGTGTGATATGTGGTTGCATGTTGCATACGGTGTCTAGCTTGTAATGCTTCTAATTAGGGTAAATTGCATCTGCTTAGTTTACACACTATACCTGTGAATATGACATGCCTTCCTATTTTTGGTACACACTACATCTATGTGTTAACCTTGTTCTTACATGAAACTACCTCTCTTCTGTATCCTGCATCAATCACTTACGATGAGTCACCTTTATTCGTTGCATATTGCATATTATTTCTAGCCTATTGCCGTGTATTGCTTCTAATTTGGTCAAATACATTTGTTAGGGCACCCTTTTAATTTGGCAGAGTGATATTGGTTTCATATTTCATATGGTTTCTAGCTTGCATCGATTCTAACAAGTTCAAGCACCTTGTGCTTAGTTTACACATTATACATCATACATGTCAATATGTCATGCCATCCTGTTTTTCATACATATTCCATCCTCCTATCATGCGGCCGCCTTACATGAAAGTAGTGTTCGTTAGTATCATGCATCAATGAGTTTTGAAGAGCAAATTTTATTCCTTTTTCTTGTGGGTTTGACTTGACAAGGCAAAATCAAGAAAGAGGAAGGAAAAGAGTAAGGAAGGCGATGATGGTGGTCCTCTGCAGCAACGTAAACAGAGCATCTGTACTGATTCTCCTTGTACTGATAGTGCATTACAAGCTCCAAGTCTCCACTCCCCTACTCCACCATCCAAGGTGCTTGCTCTAACTTGGCAGTGTGATATCTGGTTGCATGTTGCATATGGTGTCTAGCTCGTATTGCTCCTAATTAGTGTAAACTGCATCAGCTTAGCTTACACATGATACATGTGAATATGACACGCTTTCCTGTTTTTGGTACATACTATATCTGTCTATCACACCATGTTCTTACATGAAACTACTCTTCTTGTGTATCCTGCATCTATCACTTATGATGGGACACCTTTAAGTTGGCAGTGTGATATTGGTTTGCGTCTTGAATATGATTTCTAGCATGTATTGCTTCTAGTTTGATGAACGCCACCTATGACGAGACAGTTTTAACTTGGCAGAGTGATATTGATTGTACCTTCCATATGGTGTCTTGCAGTGTTTCTAATTTGATGAAGTGCCTTCTGCTTAGTTACCACATCATAGGTGTGAATATGTCAAGCCGTCCATTTTTCGTACATATTCCATCCTCGTATCATGACTTTACCTTTCATCAGAGTAGTGTTCGTCAGTATCATGCATGAATGAGTTTTGAAGAGCAAATGATATTCCTTTTTCTTGTCGGTATGACCTCACAATGTAAAATCAATAAAGCTGAAGGAAATTGGCAAGGCACTGGATGATGGTGGTCCTTCTGAGCAACTGAAGCAAAGGTTCTCTACAGATTCTACTCTGCCATCCTCCCAACAAGATTCACAAGACAACGCAAGGCTAGACAGTCAACGTAGCTGTGTAGATGATGAGCACATATCCCCTACTCCACCATCACAGGTGCTTGCTCTAACTTGGCACTATTATATGTGGTTGCATGTTGCGTATGCTGTCTAGCTTGTATTGCTTCTAACTTTGTTGAATTGCATCTGCTTACTTTACACATAATGCCTGTGAATATGGCATGTGTTCCTGTTTCTACATCAGGCTACTATTCTTGCATATCCCGGATCAGTCACTTATGATAAGGCACCTTTAAGTCGCCACTATGATATTGGTTGTGTCTTGCATATGATTTCTAGCATGTACTGCTTCTAATTTGTTGAAACGCCATACAGTTTGAACTTGGCAGAGTGATATTGGTTCCATCTTTCATATGCTGTCTAGCTTGCAGTGCTTCTAATTTGTTGAAATGCCTTCTGCTTAGTTACCACATCATAGGTGTGAATATGTCACACCATCCTATTTTTCATACATATTCCATCCTCGCATCATGTGTTTGCCTTTCATCGGAGTAGTGTTCATCAGTATCATGCATGAATGAGTTCTGAAGAGCGAATTCGATTCCTTTTTCTTATCGGTTTGACTTCACAATGCAAAATCATTACAACTGAAGGAAATTAGTCCGGCAGTGGATGATGGTGGTCCTTCGGAGCAACTCAAACAGGGGGTCTCTACAGATTCTACTCCGCCATCCTCCCAACAAGATTCGCAAGACAACACAAGGCTGGACAGTCAACGTAGCTGTGTAGATGATGAGCACATCTTCCCTACTCCACCATCACACGTTCTTGCTCTAACTTGGCACTATTATATGTGGTTGCATGTTGCGTATGATGTCTAGCTTGTATTGCTTCTAACTTGAATTGCATTTGCTTACTTTACACATAATGCCTGTGAATATGACAGTGTTCCTGTTTCTAGAACATACGTGTACATGATGAGCACATCTCCCCTACTCCACCATCACAGGTGCTTGCTCTTACTTGGAACTCTCATATGTGTTTGCGTTTTCCATGTGATGTCTAGTTTGTATTGCTTCTGATGATGTTGAATTGCATCTGCGTAGCTTACCACTTATACCTGCAACGATCACTTACCCATAAGACACATTTAACTTGGGACTGCGATGTAGGTTGCATCTTGCATTGTCTTCTACCTTATACTGCTTCTAATTTCTTGAAATGGCACTTACGACGAGACACTTTTTACTTGATAGAGTGATATTGGTTGCATGTTCATATGGTGCCTAGCTTTCATTTCTTCTAATTTTATTGAAATGCCTTCCGCTTACTGTTTTTTCATACATATTCCATCCTCCTATCGTACGTGTGAATATGAAACACTGTCTTTTTTTGTATATATTCCATTCTCCTATCCCGCGCTTGCCTTACATCAAAGTAGTGTTTGTCTGTATCATGCATCAACCAGTTATGCAGAGCTAATTTTATTCATCATCTTGTGGTTTTGACTTCATAAGGCAATATCAGAAACTAGGAAGGAAAAGAGTAAGTTAGGGGATGTTGGTGGTCCTCCGCACCGACGCAAACAGAGACTCTCTAGATTTGCCACTACTACTGCTAATGAAGTTGAAGTCCCAAGTCTACATGATGAGTTCATCTCCTGTACTCCACCATCGCAGGAGCTTGCTCTAAGTTGACAGTGTGATAATTGGTTTCATGTTGCATATGTTGTCTAGCCTGTATTTCCTCTATTTTGATTAAATTGCACCTGCTGAGTTTATACGTTATACATGTTCATATGACATGGCTTTTCGTGTCTAGAATACACTACATCTATCTATCATACCATGTTCTTACATCAAAGTCCTGCTGTTGTGTATCCCGCATCAGTCACTCATGATTGGACACTTTTAACATGGCAGTTTGATAGTGGTTGCATCTTGCATTGATTTCTATGTTGTACTGCTTCTAATTTTTCGAATTGCCACTTATGACAAGACACTTTTAACTTGGCAGAGTAATATTGGTTGCATCTTTCATATGGTGTCTAGCTTGCATTACTTCTATTTTCTTGAAAATCCTTCTGGTTAGTTTGCACATCGTAGATGTGAATATGTCATGCCGTCCTGTTTTTCTTACATATTCCATCCTCATACGATTGTCTTACATCAAAGTATTGCTTGTCTGTATCATGCATCAAGGAGTTCTAAAGAGTGATTTTATTCTTTTGTGTTGTGGGTACAGCTTGACATGGCAAAGTCAAAAAAGAGCAAGGAAAATAATATAGTAGGGAGTGCTGTTACTCGTCGGGTGAAACGGAAAAGGATCCGTCGTCGAGATTCTGCTGGTACTTATAGTGCAGTAGAAGGTCCAAGTCCACCGGCTAAATCTACAAACACAGTATCACCTGCTCCACCAGCTACAGCATCCGCTTCAACTATACCAGCATCTCAACCAGTTACTCGTTCGTTTGCTCCGGAACTGGCTAGTTCCCAAGCTTCCTTCACACCTAACACTACTTCCGAAGCACTGCTGACACAACATGACTTGGCAAGATCAGATGAACCTCATGAGCATCAACACCAAGACGGTACCTAACCGAGTCAAGTTGCAGTTGCATGCTCCTTTATATGTACTTTCACAACTTGATGTACACTAACACTTTCCATATTCGTTGTTGAACTAGCACCACGGCGCAAGCAGAAACAGACATCAGGGATAATGCTTGACAGATTAACAAAATCTAAAGGAGGAAGAATGGAGATCCATTTTGAGGCAGGTTTAAAAAGGCCACGTGATGCTACAGAGTCAGCCAAGTTAGTATCAGAGGCAGCCGTTGCCGTTAGGTGTCATGCACGTATCCTCCCTATGTGGATCTAGTACAGGAATGAGAAAGACAATACCCAGTTTAACACCTTCCTTGACCATTTATCTGTAAGTAGTGTTATTCATCGCAATTAGTAATATTGTCTTGCTCTATCCCATACTTTCTAGCTTCCTCCTAATAAGACTCACATTCTTTTTTCAACAGATGAGATTCAAGTTGGATCCGAAAGATGATGCAACTAAACAAGCATGCACTCATGTTTTTCAGTCTGCTCTACGACAATATCGGTCCCACCTTAGAAAATCTCACTTTGAAGGCAAGGCTAACAATGAAATCGCCCAAACATCTCTAGTGGAATATATTACAGATGAAGACTGGACAGCCCTCGTTAAACACTGGTCTGATCCAAAGTATCAGGTAGGCTATATGTATTTGATCAGACCACATATTGAACTTGTATTTATGTATGTGCCTTACAAGTGTATCTTCTTCTAGGCTAACTGTTTGAAGTACAAAACCGACCGTTCTAAAGTGAAATTCCAACAGACAACAGGATCTCGTAGCTATATTGCACACTGCGAGGCTCTTGTAAATAGCTGCTACTTCCTTCCTTTTTTTGTGCCATATTATCGTATCTATATTGACTTGTTCCAAATACAGAGGAAAGCCCATGCAGACCAAAAAGAACCTGAACCGAATGCAGTGCAAATCTTCAAGGATTGCCACACCAGCAAGATGAAGGGCATGAGCACACCAGTTCAAGCCGCTGTTGGAAGTCCTTACTCCTCCTGCCTTGAACTGATTGGTACTGTGATGTGTTCATTTAACTACTTGGTTTGCAGCCAATGTCAGTTACTCTATTCACTTTTATACACAGTTGTCTTAACGTATCATTTCACCTTACATGGTTTAAAAGAGATGAAGGATATTCTTTTGGTCTTGATCTGTAATCTAGTTGTTATGTTCACGTGCGCACACAATGATAAAATAGCATGTTTGTTTTATATCTGTTTGCCCATGATATGAATGATGTCATACTATGTTCATCCTACTTTAAACCATGTCTCTTTATCCTTAGATGTCAACGAATGTGACGAAATAGACAATACAGTAGGCATGCTACATGGATATATGTTCCGAAAGTGATTTTATTATGTAGTTGGCACTATAATACATGCTAATGTATTACAGTAGTTCACCAAAATAAGTTATGTATAAACCTTTAACCTACTTTGTTTGTTTTTGTCTCATTAGTAACTTATCTAGTACACTAATCTACAAGTTCAAACTTTCAGGAAGCTATGGAACAAATGATTGAACAGCCACAACCACCTGAAGGTGACAAGGCTACTACAGGCACAATGTCACCTCTTGCTGCAATGCGTCAGTATCTCTCCACTAACAGTGCAAAAAGCACCTTCCTGCGTAATTCTGGGTTGGTTGTCAAGGTAACCTCGTCCAAATCGCCTACTGAACAAAATCTTCCTACTAGATAGAGTGATATATTTGTGCTCCAGACACAAGTCCAATCCCTAATGGACGTTGTTTCAGAAACAAGAATAGTGGTTGAGAAATGTCGTCAAGATATGAATGCTTTTGAAACCATACTATCAGACATTCTCTTTGTTGTTCAAGAGCAATGGCGGAAAAAGGTGGAGATTGTGCTGCTCCATCAGATTCTACAGCCTGAAACATTAGCACTCAGGTCAAATGTGTGCTTCTATACATCTGATGGTGCTTTTATGTGGAAGGACTATAAACTTTATGCCAATGGGCCTTTTGTTGTACGGTTGGAATTTATTTTGTTGTGATACAACATTTATGATGCTGCCATAGGCTCCAGTAATTACGAAGCTATTTTTTTATAGTGTAGGTTTATCTTAGTAATGTATTCGGCCGAAAGCTTCGTAGGAGCCCAACATGCCAACATTCGTCGGGCCCATTCCAATTGGGATAAAAGTGATTACAGGCCGAAATTGGCATGTAGCCCACTAAAAATATCTGGGCCTAAATCAGCATAAGCTTTCATGTTTTCTGGTAGGCCTGTGCCCATAGTGGGCCTTTAACAGGCCTAAACATAATTTGGGCCCTCAGTAAAAATAGGCCGTTTACAGGTGTAAATATCTCGAGCCCATAAAAAACATGGGCCTTTAATAGATCGAAAGTGAGATTGGGCCCTGATTGTGCCAAATAACCCACTGGACTTAGTAGGCCAAAATGGTGGCCCATTTACGATGCAGATCTTTGACAGGCCAAAATTCGGACGGGCCGTAAATGCGCCGACCTAATACACGGTCCTTTAACAGGCCGGAACTTCGGTCGGGCTACATTATCGTCATTTTTATATGGGCCGTGTCGGGACCCCGACTCAATGCCACATCGATCTAGCATATAACACCTCATATCACTTTGCGGCCTCACGCACGGTATCCCCACGGGTGTCGCCTTACCTTTGCCCGGGACCGTTTGCGCCTTTTGGCACATGTATATGATGGTGTCGCTAGCATCCATATGATAAAGAGCCCGGGCTGACATGGCTAGTCGTAAACCCAAAGTGGCACTAACTTACAGGGACAGGCATCCATGACCCAGCATCGAACGTGTCGGTCATCAGCGAGTGAATCCAGGCTGTAGCACTGGGCTAACAGGACTCCGGTGAACCGGGCTATAGCGGGCTAACAGGACTACGGTATTCATCGCGTGACATTTCCCCGAAGGGACAGACACAGGAACGAAGAAGGACACATGCCGGCCAGCCTAAGTGTTCCGGAGCAGTAGCAAGCTACCAGGGCTCAGTGGAAACACTAGGAGACATTTTCCGGTAAGAGAGACTACTAAGGATAAACAACTAGATAGTCAGATCCCACACATAGCAATACACATTACACGTACGCATAACATGCAAGTATGTGCTGTACAACATGGCATCACAGCATAACTCAACAACTCATATAGATAAAGGCTCAGAAGAGCCATCATAGCACTTATTACAAACAGGGGTCACATGACCCAACATTCAGAGCAATCAAGCAACAAGCGGAAGCCTTACATGTCTGAGTACAGACATTTATAAATGAAAAAGGCTGAAAGCCTGACTATCTACAACGTCCGATCAAGATCGTAGCTGAGGTACAAGCTACTTGTCGAAGTCCACGAGAACACTACTAAGACCGAAGTCTCCGCTGCAAAAACATAAATAAAGCAACATGAGTACAAAGGTACTCAGCAAGACTTACATCAGATCCTATCATACATGCATTTGTATCAACGGGGTAATGTGGGGTTTAGTTGCAGCAAGCCAGCTTTGACTCTGTGGCTATCCTGTTCTACGACTACCAGAAACTCTTGAGGTGATATGGCGCACACGAGTCCACTAATCACCACACAATACACTACTATGGATTCATCCCCATCTCCCTACGAGAAAGCCATCCATAGCACTCACAATTGTCTTGAGCATTTTAGAGTATCCACTTCAAGTTGTCTATGTACCATGTAAGCATCCAAGAAGTCCATAACCGCGGACCCGGCTATTCGAATAGATCATGTTAACCCTGCAGGGGTGTACTTCTTCACACACGCTCTCGCCACTTACCGCCATGTACACGTCATGTATCTCGGCAACCTTCAAGCGGAAGCCTGGCGAGGGTGTCGGCCACGACCTGACTAACCGCACAAGACTCTAGTCCAGGTTTATCACCTATTCGGGTTCCATCCGCAAGGAGATCTAGCCGGGGTGTCGCTCACGGCCCCAAACGATGTGTGCAGGGTTCCCGAGCCCACCATCCGGGTGCCACTCGGTACACCAGGCCACGTGTGCCTAGTCTGTCCCAAGCCCACCCTGTCGGGTGCCACTTGGTAGAAAAATAGCACTACCTACAAACACCAGAAACTAGTTGCGACTCCTGGACAGAGACCAAGTTGGTTAATAAGTCGAGAGGGGTCGAGTTACCGGAACCCAATGTGTGGTAGTATCGAGTCATTGGACAACATACACAGAACTCAGTGCTTAAGGACGGTTCCAGTGAGACAACCCACCATGTACTCCTACATGGCCTCTCACCGCTACCTTTACCAAATCGTGTTCACACACTTCACTCTCAGCATCAGAACATATCGTAACACTCCAATTCATTCCCAATGAACCAGACCTGACACAACTCTAAGCAATAGCAGGCATAGCATGGTAGGAACACAACATGGCTCAATCAACTCCTACACATGCTAGTGGGTTTCAACTATTTACTGTGGCAATGACAGGTCATGCAGAGGAATGGGTTCAACTACCGTAGCAGAAAGTAGCAGATGAATCGTTGTTGTCCTAATGCAATAACTGAGAGCAGGAGCGAGAGAGTAGGATTGTATCGGAATGAACAAGGGGGTTTTCTTGCCTGGTAAATCAACAAGGGAGGCACTGCTTCATAGACAGGTACTCTGGAACAGCTCCGGAGCAGGACCTATCGAGAAGGAACAGTGCCGGCAATCAATACACAAACATATGCAACAATATGATGCATGAACATGGCATGAAGATGTGATGTTGTTTGAGCTAATGCAACTAGTAATCATTTGGTTTGAAGTCCATTTGAACCATAAGCTCAAATGCATCTCCAAAGTAAGCTCTTATATATGCCATAATGTGTTTTCACCTATACAGCAAGTATAAGTTGGTTTTTCATGCATGAAACTAGTGCAGATGGAAAGATTGCATTTTTCTGATAATTTTTCATATATAAATTATTTCAATCTGAGCTACGGTTGAATTTCTATGAATTTTTGAAGTTTAAATCAATTTCTGGAATTTCCTAAATTATTTTAATTCCAGAAAATATATATTGCGCCAGCATGACGTCAGCACGACGTTAGCAGTCAAGTGCGGCTGACTGGGGTCAAACCTGACATGTGGGGTCCACACGTCAGTGACAGGGGGTTAAACAGGGTTAGTTTAATCCTAACTAAAGGATTAGTGGCGCTGGGGCCCACTGGTCAGTGTTACTAGCTAATTAGGTTAGTTAATATTTAACTAAAATTAGCAGGGCCTGGCCCCACTAGTCAGCGACCCTGGGGGTCAAACCCCAGGTCAAAACAAGTCAAACCCGCCGGCGGTTAGTCGCCGGCGAGGTCCGCGGCGTACTTGTGCCCCGGGTTTCCTCTGTGGTGCTCCAAATGGCGCGCGGCTAGGCGCGTTGGAGAGCTAGCTCGATGGCGCGTCGGGCGGTGGCCGTGGCTGGGCCTGGGGTGGCTGGAGTCGACGGTGGCGAGCTCGGCTGCGGCCGCCGGAGTTCGGTCGTGCACGAAAACGCGTTTGGAGCTCGAAGACGAGCGAAGCAAAGCGCTAGGGATGCTCTACGGGGCCTTACGAGTGTGTTGGACTCGCCGGGGTGACCAAATGGTCACCGGAGCCGCGTCGACGGTGAGCTCGGCGGCGGCGGAGGTTCGGCCATGGTGGAGAAAGGGCTACGGCGTGCGAGTGACCAAGCGGAGAGGGGAAAACGGTGGCGGAGCTCATCGCGGTTGCAGCGGGCGTCGAAGCGGGCTCGGGGACGCATTGGAGACGGCGGGGCAGCGATGGGGATCCACGGCGGCCGGCAATGAAGAAGACGACGGTGTCGGCGATGGAGCGCGTCCCTGGTCACTTGGCTTGTCGAGGACGATGCGGACGACGAGGCGGAGCTACTAGGCTCGGGCGGAGGGCGAGGGGAGGCCGGTGGCCGCGGCAACGGCGAGCGGCGGCGGTGATGGCGCTCGGGTGTGCGAGGGAGAGAGCAGGGGGAGAGGAGGAGGGCGAGGGAGAGTGCGAGAGAGGTCGGGGTGGCTGCGTGGTGTCTCCGGGGCATCCAGACGAGGAGGGGAGAGGGCAGGCAGGCAGGGAGGTTGGTGGCGTGGCGCGGCGGAGCGCGCGCGCGTCGGGCACGCAGCTGCATGGCGAGGTGGAGAAGACGACAGAGGAGGAGGCGGGCTGGGCCGCCTGCTGGCTGGGCCGGCCTGCTGCTGCTGGGCTGCACAGGGAGGAGGCCCAGGTAAGTCTCCCTCTTTTATTTTTGTTTTCTAATTTTTTTCTGACATATGTTTTGATTTAGTAATAATACTAAATCAATTTATTTCCTTATGCCAATTTTTGCAGGAGCTAACTATATTATTCCAGAGCTCCTTTATAAATGGCATAATTTTTGGACAATATTTTATATATATAACAATATATATCCAAGGCAAATAATTATCGGATTAATCCAAATGGCCAAGATTAAATATCCATGAGCTCCTAAAATATTTTTTTGAATTTTACCTCTGACCAATATTTTCAGAGAGCAACATGAACATTTCCTTGGACCTTTTTGGAGCAATTTTTATTTAGGTCATTTTCAGAGATGATTCTGAGGGTTCCACCAATCCTCATTTCAAATTTAAATGGAATATAAACATGATGCACAAATGACTAGCTAGTCTAGGTCATACCAGACTAGGGATGTGACAACTCGCCCCCACTTGAAAGAATCTCGTCCCGAGATTCAGGGGTCGACGGAAAGAAAGCGGGGTACTCCAGTCGAAGACGATCTTCTCGCTCCCAAGTAGCTTCTCTCTCGGAATGATGAGACCACTGCACTTTGAGAAACTTGATGTTCTAACGTCGGGTAACACGCTCTACTTGATCAAGAATGCGAACCGGGTACTCTCGGTATGTGAGGTTATCTTGGAGATCAAGCGTTTCGTGGTCCACTCCGCGGATAGGATCCGAGAAGCAACGCCTGAGTTGAGAGACGTGGAAGACATCATGAACTCGAGAAAGATGTGGGGGTAGTTCCAATTGGTAGGCAACCTCTCCTCGTTTAGCGAGAATGCGAAAAGGACCAATGTAACGAGGAGCCAACTTGCCCTTGATACCGAAGCGATGGGTACCCTTCAAAGGAGTAACCCGAAGGTAAGCTTGGTCGCCAATTTCATAAGTCATATCCTTATGATGACGATCGTACTGGCTCTTTTGACGAGACTGGGCTGTTTTCAAATTCTCATGAATGATGCGAACTTGCTCTTCTGCCTCCTGGATCATGTCTGGTCCAAAGAATTGTCTTTCACCGGTTTCTGACCAGTTCAAAGGTGTTCGACATCTTCGTCCATAGAGAACTTCAAAAGGAGCTTTCTTGAGGCTGGATTGATAGCTATTGTTATAAGCAAACTCGGCAAAAGGAAGACATTTCTCCCAATCCATACCGAATGAGATAACGCAAGCTCTAAGCATGTCTTCGAGAATTTGGTTGACCCGTTCCACCTGACCACTCGACTGAGGGTGGAAAGCGGTACTGAAGGAAAGATGGGTTCCCATGGCAGTTTGGAAACTCTCCCAAAAATGAGAAGTGAAAAGACTGCCGCGGTCTGAATTAATCTCTAGTGGAACACCATGAAGTGACACTATTCGAGAAATGTATAAGTCAGCAAGTTGACTAGCAGTGATACTCTCTTGAACAGGAAGGAAGTGAGCCACTTTGGAAAGACGATCAATGACTACGAAGATAGCATTATTCCCTCTCTTGGTCCTGGGAAAGCCGGTAATGAAGTCCATACCAACTTTATCCCATTTCCATTCAGGAATAGCTAAAGGCTGAAGAGTGCCAGCAGGTCTTTGATGCTCTGCCTTAACACGACGACAAACGTCACATTTAGCAATGAACTCAGCGATTTCTCTCTTCATCCTAGTCCACCAGAACCTCTGGCGTAGGTCCTGATACATCTTAGTACTACCGGGATGAATCGTGAGAGGAGATTCATGCGCCTCCTTAAGAATCAATTGTCGCAGATGTTGATTCTTTGGAACCACCAAGCGATTCTCAAAGAAAACAACACCACGATCATCCATAGAGAAACATCCACCAACTCCCTTCTTAATGTTTCTCTTGATCCGAGAAATCCCCGTATCATGCTTCTGAGCTTCTATGATAAGATCCACAAGAGTAGGTTTCGCCACCAAGGTAGAAAGGAATCCGTGAGGAGCAATGTGAAGATTAAGCTTACAGAATTCCTCATGGAGAAGTGGTTGGCCTTGCTGCAACATGAGATTGTTGCAATAGGATTTACGGCTTAGCGCATCAGCCATGACATTGGCTTTGCCTGGGGTGTAGGTAATCCCTAGATCATAATCTATGATTAACTCCAACCAACGTCTTTGCCTAAGGTTCAGGTCTGGTTGGGTGAAGATATACTTGAGACTCTGGTGATCGGTGTAGATCTCGCAACGTTTACCAAGGAGGTAATGTCGCCAGGTCTTGAGTGCATAGAGTACGGCTGCGAGCTCTAGATCATGTGTAGGATAATTCTCCTCATGTGGATGCAACTGTCGAGATGCATAGGCAATCACATGACGATCCTGCATAAGAATGCAACCTAGTCCCTGTCGTGAGGCGTCGCAGTAGATAATAAAGTCTTTTGTGAAATCCGGTGGCACAAGTATGGGAGCAGAAGTCAGGCGTCTTTTCAGTTCCTGAAAACTGTACTCACACTGTGGGGACCACTCGAACTTTTTATCTTTCTTGAGAAGTTCCGTGAGGGGTTTGGCTACTTTAGAGAAGTTTTCAACAAAGCGGCGACAATAGCTGGCTAGACCAAGGAAGCTCCTAACTTGTTTAACGGTTTCAGGTGGAGTCCAATCGAGAACGGCCTTAACTCTCTCGGGGTTGACAGCAATGCCCTTACCAGAGATTACGTGGCCTAGGTAGGTCACTTCTGGCAACCAAAATTCACACTTGGAGAACTTGGCATAAAGGCGGTGCTCTCTAAGTTTTTCTAAAACAAGTCTAAGATGTTCGGCATGCTCTTCCTCGTTCTTCGAGTAAATAAGAATATCATCGAGGTAAACCACGACGAACTTATCTAAGTACTCCATGAAGATCGAGTTCATCAAGCGGGAGAAGGTGGCTGGGGCGTTGGTTAGACCAAAGGACATGACGGTGTACTCGTACTGACCATAACGAGTGACAAAATCTGTCTTGGGAATGTCCCCGTTTCTGATCTTGATTTGGTGGTAGCCTAACCTTAAATACATCTTGGAGAAGACTGAGGATCCAGCAAGCTGATCATACAGATCGTTGATCCTGGGGAGCGGATATTTGTTCTTTATCGTGACCAAATTAACGGGACGATAATCTACAACCATCCGGTCTGTACCATCCTTCTTCTTGACGAAGAGGACGGGGCAAGCCCAAGGAGAAGAACTAGGACGGATGAAACCCTTTTGCAAGGACTCATCAAGTTGTTTCTTAAGCTCGGCTAGTTCTAAGGGTGCCATCTTGTAAGGTCTCCTAGAGATTGGAGCTGTTCCTGGGATAAGATCTATGACGAACTCTACATCTCTGTCAGGTGGAACACCTGGATGTTCCTCTAGAAAGACATCCGGAAAGTCACGGACTACCGGGATATCTTCAAGGTCTGGAAGAGGGCTGGCATTAAGAGAATAGAGCTGACGCTTTGCATCTCTAGTGGAGACAGTGACTATCTTGCCAGATGGGTGTGTAAGCTGAACAGATCTTGTGTAACAATCAATCTTGGCATGATGATCTGTCATCCAGTCCATACCCAAGATGATGTTAATATCTGAGGACTTGAGGGCTACAAATGATGCAAGGAATACAAGTCTATCAACAAGGATTTCATTACCATGGCTAATTCTGGTGGTCTGCCATCTAGACCCTGGGGTTTGGATTTCAAGCGGAGTTGGCATATCACAAAATGACATGTCGTGCAAACGAGCATAGCCTTCAGAAATGAAGGAATGAGATGCTCCAGCATCGAATAGAACCGATGCTGGGTGACAATTGACAAGGAGTGTACCAAGAACGACATCCGGATCATCATGAGCGTCTTTAGCTGAGACGTGATGCACACGTCCACGTTTAGTGTGAACTGGCTTGGCTTTGATCGACTTACTCGGCGGCTTAACACAGCCAACAGTCTTCTCGGGCTGGGGTGGAGCATAACTAGTCTGAGAGCAGTCACGTGCATAGTGTCCTGGCTTCCCGCATGTGAAGCAAGTCCCTGAAGTTGGACGTGGACCCGCACTGACAAGCGGTCTACTAGTAGGCCTGGGTGGGACATATGGTTGAGCTGGGGGAGGCACCACATGGGATGGCCTCGGTGCATAACCGGAAGGAAGAGCGGAGTTTGGAACCCAAATTCGGCGCTTCTGGGAACTAGAGCCAGAGGAAGATCCCAAATCACGGGTGTGCTTACGAGACTCCTCGTAAGTGAGCTGAGCTGTCTCTGCATTAATGGCCTTGTTCACAAGAGCTTGGAATGTATCACAATGATGCAGGTGGAGATCACGATGCAACTTGGGGTTGAGACCCTTCCGGAACCTAGCCTGCTTCTTGGCGTCCGTGGACACTTCTTTTGTGGCATAGCGGGCGAGGTTCTCAAACTCTCTACTGTAAGCATCAACAGCCATCTTACTCTGGGTGAAACTACAGAACTCTTCTCTCTTGCGATCGATGAGGGCTTCAGGAATGTGATGCTCGCGAAAAGCCTCAGTGAAATCTCTCTAGGTAGGATTCTGGCCAGCTGGAAGCATAGCCTCATAGTTCTGCCACCAAAGACTAGCAGGACCTTCCAGGTGGTATGTGGCATAGGTGACCTTGTCATCTTCAGCTACGCTCGCGAAACACAGCTTATGAGTGATGCTACGGAGCCAGTCATCTGCATCGAGTGGCTCGATGGAATGATGAAAGGTAGGTGGCTGCAAGCGAATGAAGTCATGAATGGTCGCAGACTTATTGGACTGATGTGCGGTGTTCTCCTCGATACGTGCCAACAAACGGTTAGACTCACGCTTGTTCCTCTCCATTTCTAACATGAACTCTGTCAACGAAGGCGGGTCGGGAGGATCCTCATCCCTACCATCTTCATGGTTCTGGCTACGAATAATAGAACTTGATGACATCCTGAGAAACAAAACCAGGGACGGAGTCAGCATCAACTATAGACTGTAGAATGTAGGACAAGGAATTAGTATCTCTCGAACTCCTAGGAAATTCCGGCAGCATAATGGCAGTAAAATGCTCAGAATGAGACATCCTACTAAAAATGGGGTGGTAACATACTCATCAGCATTACTCAAGGTTCTGAGATCATACTAAACAGACTACACCGGAAATACTCGAAACTGGGGTATGACTCTGATCAACCAATCCTATGGGACTACGGAGTAGTAACACGTGATCCTGATAGACGGAAGAGAAAGCCTAGTTCCTTAACCCCGTAGGAAAGATAGGATGACTCAGATCAGAAGGCCATGAGGTATAAGGAGTAAAAAGAGCCTTACGTTCCTTCCCACAATCAATTCCCTTATATAACTAAAGAATTTCTAGACTCAACTTCGACCAGTTTGGCTTGGTAATCCTACAGGCAGTCAGGCTCTGATACCAAAACTGTCGGGACCCCGACTCAATGCCACATCGATCTAGCATATAACACCTCATATCACTTTGCGGCCTCACGCACGGTATCCCCACAGGTGTCGCCTTACCTTTGCCCGGGACCGTTTGCGCCTTTTGGCACACGTATATGATGGTGTCGCTAGCATCCATATGATAAAGAGCCCGGGCTGACATGGCTAGTCGTAAACCCAAAGTGGCACTAACTTACAGGGACAGGCATCCATGACCCAGCATCGAACGTGTCGGTCATCAGCGAGTGAATCCAGGCTGTAGCACTGGGCTAACAGGACTCCGGTGAACCGGGCTGTAGCGGGCTAACAGGACTCCGGTATTCATCGCGTGACATTTCCCCAAAGGGACAGACACAGGAACGAAGAAGGACACATGCCGGCCAGCCTAAGTGTTCCGGAGCAGTAGCAAGCTACCAGGGCTCAGTGGAAACACTAGGAGACATTTTCCGGTAAGAGAGACTACTAAGGATAAACAACTAGATAGTCAGATCCCACACATAGCAATACACATTACACGTACGCATAACATGCAAGTATGTGATGTACAACATGGCATCACAGCATAACTCAACAACTCATATAGATAAAGGCTCAGAAGAGCCATCATAGCACTTATTACAAACAGGGGTCACATGACCCAACATTCAGAGCAATCAAGAAACAAGCGGAAGCCTTACATGTCTGAGTACAGACATTTATAAATGAAAAAGGCTGAAAGCCTGACTATCTACAACGTCCGATCAAGATCGTAGCTGAGGTACAAGCTACTTGTCGAAGTCCATGAGAACACTACTAAGACCGAAGTCTCCGCTGCAAAAACATAAATAAAGCAACATGAGTACAAAGGTACTCAGCAAGACTTACATCAGATCCTATCATACATGCATTTGTATCAACGGGGTAATGTGGGGTTTAGTTGCAGCAAGCCAGCTTTGACTCTATGGCTATCCTGTTCTACGACTACCAGAAACTCTTGAGGTGATATGGCGCACACGAGTCCACTAATCACCACACAATACACTACTATGGATTCATCCCCATCTCCCTACGAGAAAGCCATCCATAGCACTCACACTTGTCTTGAGCATTTTAGAGTATCCACTTCAAGTTTTCTATGTACCATGTAAGCATCCAAGAAGTCCATAACCGCGGACCCGGCTATTCGAATAGATCATGTTAACCCTGCAGGGGTGTACTTCTTCACACACGCTCTCGCCACTTACCGCCATGTACACGTCATGTCTCTCGACAACCTTCAAGCGGAAGCCTGGCGAGGGTGTCGGCCACGACCTGACTAACCACACAAGACTCTAGTCCAGGTTTATCGCCTATTCGGGTTCCATCCGCAAGGAGATCCGGCCGAGGTGTCGCTCACGGCCCCAAACGATGTGTGCAGGGTTCCCGAGCCCACCATCCGGGTGCCACTCGGTACACCAGGCCACGTGTGCCTAGTCTGTCGCAAGCCCACCCTGCCGGGTGCCACTTGGTAGAAAAATAGCACTACCTACAAACACCAGAAACTAGTTGCGACTCCTGGACAGAGACCAAGTTGGTTAATAAGTCGAGAGGGGTCGAGTTACCGGAACCCAATGTGTGGTAGTATCGAGTCATTGGACAACATACATAGAACTCAGTGCTTAAGGACGGTTCCAGTGAGACAACCCACCATGTACTCCTACATGGCCTCTCACCGCTACATTTACCAAATCGTGTTCACACACTTCACTCTCAGCATCAGAACATATCGTAACACTCCAATTCATTCCCAATGAACCAGACCTGACACAACTCTAAGAAATAGCAGGCATAGCATGGTAGGAACACAACATGGCTCAATCAACTCCTACACATGCTAATGGGTTTCAACTATTTACTGTGGCAATGATAGGTCATGCAGAGGAATGGGTTCAACTACCGCAGCACAAAGTAGCAGATGAATCGTTGTTGTCCTAATGCAATAACTGAGAGCAGGAGCGAGAGAGTAGGATTGTATCGGAATGAACAAGGGGGTTTGCTTGCCTGGTAAATCAACAAGGGAGGCACTGCTTCATAGACATGTACTCTGGAACAGCTCCGGAGCAGGACCTATCGAGAAGGAACGGTGCCGGCAATCAATACACAAACATATGCAACAATATGATGCATGAACATGGCATGAAGATGTGATGTTGTTTGAGCTAATGCAACTAGTAATCATTTGGTTTGAAGTCCATTTGAACCATAAGCTCAAATGCATCTCCAAAGTAAGCTCTTATATATGCCATAATGTGTTTTCACCTATACAGCAAGTATAAGTTGGTTTGTCATGCATGAAACTAGTACAGATGGAAAGATTGCATTTTTCTGATAATTTTTCATATATAAATTATTTCAATCTGAGCTACGGTTGAATTTCTATGAATTTTTGAAGTTTAAATCAATTTCTGGAATTTCCTGAATTATTTTAATTCCAGAAAATATATATTGCGCTAGCATGACGTCAGCATGACGTCAGCAGTCAACTGCGGCTGACTAGGGTCAAACCTGACGTGTGGGGTCGACACGTCAGTGACAGGGGGTTAAACAGGGTTAGTTTAATCCTAACTAAAGGATTAGTGGCGCTGGGGCCCACTGGTCAGTGTTAGTGGCTAATTAGGTTTAGTTAATATGTAACTAAAATTAGCAGGGCCTGGCCCCACTAGTCAGCGACCCTAGGGGTCAAACCCCAGGTCAAAACAAGTCAAACCCGCCGGCGGTTAGTCACCGGCGAGGTCCACGGCGTACTTGTGCCCCGGGTTTCCTCTGTGGTGCTCCAAATGGCGCGCGGCTAGGCGCGTTGGAGAGCTAGCTCGATGGCGCATCGGGCGGTGGCCGTGGCTGGGCCTGGGGTGGCCGGAGTCGACGGCGGCGAGCTCGGCTGCGGCCGCCGGAGTCCGGTCGTGCACGAAAACGCGTTTGAAGCTCGAAGACGAGCGAAGCAAAGCGCTAGGGATGCTCTACGGGGCCTTACGAGTGTGTTGGACTCGCCGGGGTGACCAAATGGTCACCGGAGCTGCGTCGACGGCGAGCTCGGCGGCGGCGGAGGTTCGGCCATGGTGGAGAAAGGGCTACGGCGTGCGGGTGACCAAGCGGAGAGGGGAAAACAGTGGCGGAGCTCACCGCGGTTGCAGCGGGCGTCGAAGCGGGCTCGGGGACGCACTGGAGACGGCGGGGCGGCGATGGGGATCCACGGCGGCCGGCAATGAAGAAGACGACGGTGTCGGTGATGGAGCGCGTCCCTGGTCACTTGGCTCATCGAGGACGATGCGGACGACGAGGCGGAGCTACTAGGCTCGGGCGGAGGGCGAGGGGAGGCCGGTGGCCGCGACAACGGCGAGCGGCGGCGGTGATGGCGCTCGGGTGTGCGAGGGAGAGAGCAGGGGGAGAGGAGGAGGGCGAGGGAGAGTGCGAGAGAGGTCGGGGTGGCTGCGTGGCATCTCCGGGGCATCCAGACGAGGAGGGGAGAGGGCAGGCAGGCAGGGAGGCTGGTGGCGTGGCGAGGCGGAGCGCGCGCGCGTCGGGCACGCAGCTGCTTGGCGAGGTGGAGAAGACGACAGAGGAGGAGGCGGGCTGGGCCGCCTGCTGGCTGGGCCAGCCTGCTGGTGCTGGGCTGCACAGGGAGGAGGCCCAGGTAAGTCTCCCTCTTTTATTTTTGTTTTCTAATTTTTTCTGACATATGTTTTGATTTAGTAATAATACTAAATCAATTTATTTCCTTATGCCAATTTTTGCAGGAGCTAACTATATTATTCCAGAGCTCCTTTATAAATGGCATAATTTTTGGACAATATTTTATATATATAACAATATATATCCAAGGCAAATAATTATCGGATTAATCCAAATGGCCAAGATTAAATATCCATGAGCTCCTAAAATAGTTTTTTGAATTTTACCTCTGACCAATATTTTCAGAGAGCAACATGAACATTTCCTTGGACCTTTTTGGAGCAATTTTTATTTAGGTCATTTTCAGAGATGATTCTGAGGGTTCCACCAATCATCATTTCAAATTTAAATGGAATATAAACATGATGCACAAATGACTAGCTAGTCTAGGTGATACCAGACTAGGGATGTGACAGGCCGTTAATGGGCCCGATATGACGTTGGGCCACACATGGCCCATGGTTTACGTCCGGCGTTAATAGGCCGAAAATGACAACAGGCCGAAAGTGGCCCAAATCTATAGTGGGCCTCTAACAGGCCGAATGTAAGACATGGCCGAATATGACCCAAATCCTTCAAGGTCATTTATGGGCCGAAAGTTTTGATGGCCTGTAAATGGGCCCAAATTAAGCCGGACCTTTAATAGGCCGGAAATACACCGGGCCATAATTTGCCCCAATTACTTAGCGGACTGTTAACGGGCCAGAAGTGACCATGGGCCGCATTGATGACAAGTTTAGGACAGGCCGTTGATGGGCCGATTCGAAAGAGAATGTTGGGCCTTTAGCTAGGCCGGCCCATTATGGTCTGCAGAATCTTATGGGCCTTTAGCTGGGTCAGCCCATTATGGTCCGCAAAATCTTGTGGGCCTCTAGCTGGGCCGGCCCATTATGGTCTGCAAAATCGTGTGGGTCTTTAGCTGGGCCGACCCATTATGGTCTGCTAAATTTTGTGGGCCTTTAGCTAGGCCGGCCCATTATGGTCCGCTAAATCTTATGGGCCTTCGGTTGGGCTGGCCCATTTAAACTTTGTGGGCCACTTTTGGGCCGGTCCACGTGTCAACATATCATAGGCCCATCTCGGCCGTTGGATGAGTGACACATGTGCCAACGCGGAGCTGACGCGTGGATCCGTCAGCCAATGAGAATTTTACACGTGGAAAATCGACATTGGTCGTGGCTGTTAACGGGTTATCGGATCCAAAATCCGACCCGATAGCTTAACGGCGTTCCGTTATGGTGGATGCCACGTGTCGGTCACCCTTGACGAAAGCACTTCTATGACGCGCGATTTATCGTCATGGAAGTGGACACTTTCGTGATGACAATTTTGGTAATGTCATGGAACACTTCTACGACAGCACAGGTATGACTATCTTGATTCTGTCATAAAATCGTCATGGATGTACATGCATGACAGAAAACGCGATTTACTGTGACAAACACGTATCATCACGGAAGTGTATTTTTTTAGTGATGTATTGAGTGTTCTTGAGCTCTTGATCTAGCTACGGTGATTGCGTGGTTCCAAAGAGCCGAATCCCTCTCCAGTACGCCATGGGCCTCCTTTTATAGTTAAAAGGGGCTGCCACAGTGGCACACAGGAGGTGGAAAGGCCTATAGTGCTACGAGCTTATCTCTCGTATTACAGGACAAGACACATTTAATGAGTAACTTAGGTGCCCTCTTGTTTATCGGGGATGGGAGCGAGGCCCGTCCCATCCGTCGCTGCTCCTCCTCGCTTCGACACGCGCCCAGGCCAGCGATGCATGCGGCTCCATGTAGGCAGGCAAGCAGCTGAGGTGGCGCGGTGGTGGAGCCTTCACAAAGATCTGCATGCCGCCATGCAGGCGTGTGCTGAGTTGGCCTGGAAGCTGCATGTTGCCATGCAGGCGCCTGCCCAGCTAGTTGGGCTGGCAGATGCATGTGAACGGCGGTGGAGACTTGGTGGGTGCGGGCCTGGTAGTGGCCCCGCTGACGCCCTTGGCAAGGGTCTTGCCGGGTGGCCCGGTAAGGGTCTTGTCGGGTGTCCCGGCAAGGGTCTTGCCGTGGCGCGCTGTCGTCCCCGGCAAGGATCTTGCCGGGGGTCTTGTGGGTTTCCTTGGCAAGGATCTTGTCAAGGATCGTTGCCTTCCAATTCCCATCTGATCTTGAATATTCTTTGTCTTCACAAAGATTTGCATGCCACCATGGAGGTGCCTCTCGAGCCCTGGCCCAACGTGGTTGATGGTGTTGGAGACCGTGGTTTCGAGGGTGGCTCACTACACTGGTGTGGGCGAGCCGCCCCGGTAAGGGGCTTGCCGGGGAAACCTGCTTCATCCATCTGCTCTCTGTGGTCTCGGTCTTTGGCGTGGCGCTGATTATTTTGCAGCTTCGGCCCCTCCCTTTTGTCCTACTAAGTGTGGCTTCGGCCCGTGGCTCTGACTGCCCGCGCACAAGTAAGGGGTACAAAGGAGTGCCCCTACTTTAGTACACCGATAGGAGCCCCCGGGCCTGGGCCACACATAGGCGCAACACATTGTTGGGCCAGGCCCAAAACGGTGCGCGGGCAGGCGGGGCAGCTTTTATCGCAGTAACTTGCCGTCTACTGTGCTTCCCCACGACCTGCATGACATGGAGGAGGTTATGCGTGACGTGGGGGCATGCGCGGAGCAGTTTTCGCATGCATGCATTGTATCGCAGTTAATGGGAAAGGAGGCGGGCCGCGCCTTCCCGGTAAAAAGGAATAACCGCGGGCGCGCTGCTCACTTTACCCCTTCTGTGTGTCTTCTTCAATCTTGGAACCGCCGCCCCCCTTTCTTCCTCCTTCTCGAGCCCCCCGTCCTCGTCCACTGTCGTTGCACTTCCACCATCCCCTGCCCTCTTGCTTCTCGCAGCCACCATGGCGCCTAAATCCACCAAACGCAAGGGAATGGCCAAAGATGCCGGGGCGACGGAGCAGCCGGAGAGCAAGCTGGTGGCGCGACGGGCGCAGTTTGCCTACTTCCCCTCGACGGTTGGTGTGTCCGAGCTGTGGGAGTTCTTCAAATCTCCGCGGGGGGTGAAGAAGGGGGGAGAAACGATGGGGCACCCAGCCACGCGCGTCGTCCCCGCCCGAACTGAGGCCGCCCCAAATCGGTACCCCTTCTTTGTCGACTACTTCTCCTGCGGGCTCTGTGCCCCCTTCTCCGATTTCTTCAATGATGTCATGCACACCTACGACTTCTGCCTTCTGGATTTCACTCCGAATGTCGTGGCATGCATGGCTCTCTTTGCACATCTCTGTGAGGGCTTCGCCGGGGTGCACCCCAACACGGCGCTCTTCCGCCACTACTTCTACCCTCGGATCCAAAAGGGGGGCGCCATCTCCGGTTGTGTCGCCTGGATTCTGAGGTCCAAGGGGACATACTCGGAAGGCGCCACGAAGGAGAGGTGGGAAGAGTGGCGGGGCCAGTGGTGCTGGATTGAGGAGGAGAACCCGCCAGCATTCTACGAGGTTCGCCGAGAGCCGCCAGTCCATGGAACAGACTGGGGCAACGTCGACGCCGACGACGAGAAGCTCACGATTGCCACCACCAGGATCCTCCGACTCACCGAGGCCGAGCTCACCCTCGAAATGATCGGGCCGGACTTCATCCGCCGCCGAATCGCTCCTCTACACAACAAGGGAAGGCCGGCCTGGCTTTTCACGAATGCTGCTAACATCATGAGGCTCCACCCCGGCCTCGATCACAACCTGGCGGTGCTGAGGCACGCCCACCTCTGCCAACGGATCTTCCAGCTTGAGGTCAATAGCGACGGCGAGGTTGAGCGGTCCGGCAAGGCTGCGAGGGCTGCCGAGAAGGCCGGCAAGGTTGCCAAATAGCCCGTTTTCATGTTGCCGGTGGGAGTGGTCCCGCTGTGCAACAATTCTCGCCGGTCCGACATCATCGCCATGATGTCGTACTTTAATGTGCACGGCCTTGACCCGAGCAGGGTCGAGCCGGACGAGCTCCAAGTGCAGGAATTCTTCGACACCCTGCGTGAGGGATATGTCACCGCCAGGCCGCGGCTCATCCAGGATACCTCCCAGGCAGAGCTGGACTACATCGCCGCCCGGGTGGCGGAGGCAAAGCTCGCCGAGGAGGCCGGCAGCGCCGGCGGCGTGGAGGAAAAGGGCGCAGCAGAAGCGGAGGAAGAAGAGCTTGCCCGATGGGCGGTGGCCACTGGGGAGGCCAGCGGCACCGGCACCGGGGCTCCCCTCGTCGAGGACGTGGTCGACGAGTCGTCGTCGGAGGAGGACGAGGGGGAGGAGACCATGACCGCCGACCCTCCAGTCTCTGGAAGAGGGTGAGTCCTGCGACGGTCCACCTCCGACAAGTCGGTCCGTCCCGGCCGGGCCACGTAGCTGCGGCAGGCCCAGGAGACGTCTGCGTGCCAGACAAGGGCTGTGGCGACGAAGAAGGCGGTGAAGGCCGTGGCGGCGAAGACGAAGGCATCCGCTTCTTCATCGTCCAAGCGTGCCTAGACGCCATCGCCTCCCCCCTTGCCGGCAGACGTTGGCGCGGGGATCGCATTTGACTTTGGACCCCTCAGCCCGGAGAGGAAGAGGAAAGCAGCACAGGAGGAGGAGGAGGAGGAGGAGGAGGAAGAGTAAGCTCTGCTTTTCCCCCTTCTTTTCTTTGTTTTCTCCATTTCCTCAAATGGTGCTGCCTATTCTGAATCATCTTCATCCCACAGGGACATGGAGACGCTGGCCCAAAGAGCGAACAGGGCCAGGATTTTGACGAGCGGCCAGCCCCCGGCAGGCACCTCCAGCACACCAATGGTGGTGTTGAGCAGCCCGGACAGCAGCCCCCGGCCCAGCCCCCTGATACGTCTATAACGTATCTACTTTTCCAAACAGTTTTGCCCTTGTTTTGGACTCTAATTTGCATGATTTGAATGAAACTAACCCGGACTGATGATGTTTTCAGCAGAACTGCCATGGTGTTGTTTATTGTGCAGAAAACAAAAGTTCTCGGAATGACCTAAAAATCCACGGAGATAACTTTTGGAAAATATAAAAATACTGGCGAAAGAATCAAGGCCAGGGGGCCCACACCTTGTCCACGAGGGTGGGGGGCGCGCCCTCCCCCCTAGGCACACCCCCTTGTCTCATGGGCCCCTTGATGCTCCACCGACCTCAACTCCAACTCTATATATCCCTTTCACAGAGAAAAAATCAGAGAGAAAGTTTCATCATGTTTTATGATACGGAGCCACCGCCAAGCCCTAATCTCTCTCGGGAGAGCTGATCTGGAGTCCGTTCGGGGCTCCGGAGAGGGGGATTCGTCGCCGTCATCATCATCAACCATCCTCCATCACCAATTTCATGATGCTCACCGCCGTGCGTGAGTAATTCCATCGTAGGCTTGCTGGACGGTGATGGGTTGGATGAGATTTACCATGTAATCAAGTTAGTTTTGTTAGGGTTTGATCCCTATCATCCACTATGTTCTGAGATTGATGTTGCTATGACTTTGCTATGCTTAATGCTTGTCACTAGGGCCTGAGTGCCATGATTTCAGATCTGAACCTATTATGTTTTCATGAATATGTGTGAGTTCTTGATCCTATCTTGCAAGTCTATAGTCACCTATTATGTGTTATGATCCGATAACCCCGAAGTGACAATAATCGGGATACTTCTCGGTGATGACCGTAGTTTGAGGAGTTCATGTATTCACTATGTGTTAATGCTTTGGTCCGGTACTCTATTAAAAGGAGGCCTTAATATCCCTTAGTTTCCACTAGGACCCCGCTACCATGGGAGGGTAGGACAAAAGATGTCATGCAAGTTCTTTTCCATAAGCACGTATGAATATATTCGGAATACATGCCTACGTTACATTGATGAACTGGAGCTAGTTCTGTGTCACCCTATGTTATAGCTATTACATGAGGAATCGCATCCGACATAATTATCCATCCCTGATCCAATGCCTACGAGCTTTTCACATATTGTGTTTCTCTTATTTACTATTCCGTTGCTACTGTTACAACTACTACAAAACTGCTATCTTTACTTTTGCCACTGTTACCATTACTATCATACTACTTTGCTACTAAATACTTTGCTGCAGATACTAAGTTATCCAAGTGTGGTTGAATTGACAACTCAACTGCTAATACTTAAGAATATTCTTTGGCTCCCCTTGTGTCGAATCAATAAATTTGGGTTGAATACTCTACCCCCGAAAGGTGTTGCGATCCCCTGCACTTGTGGGTTATCAAGACTAATTTCTGGCGCTGTTGCCGGGGAGCATAGCTCTATTCTTTGAGTTACTTGGGATTTATATCTGTTGATCACTATGAGGAGCTTGAAAGACGAAAGAACAAAGATTTTTCCCTCAACTACGAGGGGAGGTAAGGAACTGCCATCTAGCTCTGCACTAGATTCTCCTTCTGTTTTGAGTAAGCTTGCGACACCTAAACCTGCTACTACTATGAATTCTGATATGTCGCATGTTATTGATGATGCCACTTCTGCTATACATGATACTTATGATGAAACTACTTCTGTGCGTGATACTACTTTTCCATTAGGTGAATTTCTTGATGAACAACTTGCTAGGGTTAGAGAGAATGAAATTATTAATGATGATATTATCGATGATAGTGATTATGAAAGTTCTCCCCCTGATTATGAATTACCTGTTGTTCCTGAGGGTTATGTTATGGATGAGGAAGCTGCTAGAGCTATTTTTGCTTGCAAAGATAGATATGATCTTAAGAATTTATTAGCTAAATGGAAGCAGCAACCCCTTAATGCAAGAATGAAACCTGACCCCGCTTTTGCTACTTCACCTATCTGCGTTACTGATAAGGACTATGAATTCTCTGTTGATCCTAAGATAATTACTTTGGTTGAATCTGATGCTTTTTATGGCTATGAATTTGAAACTGTTGTGGCACATCTTACCAAGTTAAATGATATAGCCACCCTGTTTACTAATGATGAGAAGTCTTGCTATTATTATATCCTTAAGATATTTCCGTTCTCATTAAAGGGTGATGCTAAAACTTGGTTTAATTCCCTTGATCCTGGTTGTGTGCGTAGTCCCCAGGATATGATTTATTACTTCTCTGCTAAATCTTTCCATGCTCATAAGAAACAAGCTGCCTTGCGGGAAATATATGATTTTGTGCAAATCAAAGAAGAGAGTCTCCCACAAGCTTGGGGGAGGCTTCTCCGATTACTTAATGCTTTGCCTGATCATCCTCTTAAGAAAAATGAAATACTTGATATCTTTTATAATGGACTAACCGATGCTTCCAAGGACTACTTGGATAGTTGTGCTGGTTGTGTTTTTAGGGAAAGAACAGTCGACCAAGCTGAATTACTATTGAATAATATGTTGACTAATGAAAATAATTGGACTCTTCCTAAGCCAATTCCTGAGGCAATTCCTGAGCCAATTGAGCCAACTCCTGAGCGTATTCTTAAACCAACTCCGAAGAAGAGGGGAGTTCTATTTCTCAGTCCTGAAGATATGCACGAGGCAAAGAAATCAATGAAAGAAAAAGGTATTAAAGCTGAAGATGTTAAGAATTTACCACCTATTGAAGAAATACATGGTCTTAATATACCGCCCGATGAATAAACACATTGTCTTAATAACCCGACACAAGTAGTAAATGTAAATTCTCTCTATATATATGATAAAGTTGAAATCCCGTCTACTAAATTTCATAGCCCATGCTTAGATGAATTTGATGACTTTATGGCTAGACAAGAAAGTTTTAATGCTTATGTTGGTAGAGAATTTAAGAATAGTGCTTTCGAGATAGGACGCTTTAGTGATTATATGGCTAGAGTTAAAGGTGAACTTAAATTCATTAGCAAATATGCTTCTATGGTTACCACTCAAGCTGAGAAAGTACTTAAAGCTCAAAGTGATTTACTCGATGAATTAAATAATAAACATGACTTTGCTGTTAGAGTGGCTACTAGAACTGGTAGAATAACTCAAGAACCTTTGTATCCTGAAGGCCACCCTAAGAGAATCGAGCAGGATTCTTAGAGAAATAATTTAGAGGCACCTAGTTCCTCTAAAAATAAAAAGAAAAACGATAGGACTTTGCATGCTTCTAGTGAACCTGCTGTAGACACACCCGAGAATCCCAATGATATTTCTATTTCTGATGCTGAAACACAAACAGGTGATGAACATGAACCTAGTGATAATGTTAATGATAATGGTCATGTTGATGCTCAACCTAGCAAAAATAATGATGTAGAGATTGAACCTGCTGTTGATCTTGATAAGCCACAATCAAAGAATCAACGTTATGATAAAAGAGATTTTGTTGCTAGGAAGCACGGTAGAGAAAGAGAACCATGGGTTCAGAAACCCATGCCTTTTCCTCCTAAATCATCCAAGACAAAGGATGATGAGGATTTTGAGTGCTTTGCTGAAATGATTAGACCCATCTTCTTACGTATGCACTTAACTAATAGGCTTAAATTAAATCCTTATGCTAAATATATGAAGGATATCATTACAAATAAAAGAAAGATACCGGAAGCTGAAATTTCCACCATGCTTGCTAATTATACTTTTAAAGGTGGAATACAAAAGAAACTTGGAGATCCAGGGGTACACACTATATCATGCTCCATTAACAGAAACTATGTTAAAACTGCTTTATGTGATCTTGGAGCTGGTGTTAGTGTTATGCCTCTCTCTTTATATCGTAGACTTGAATTGAATAAGTTGACACCTACTGAAATATCTTTGCAAATGGCTGATAAATCAACTGCCATACCTGTCGGTATTTGCGAGGATGTGCCTGTTGTGGTTGCAAATGTCACTATCTTAACGGACTTTGTTATTCTTGATATTCCTAAGGACAATAGTATGTCAATTATCCTTGGTAGACCCTTTTTGAATACTGCAGGGGCTTTTATTGATTGCAACAAAGGCAATGTCACTTTTCATGTTAATGGTAATGAGCATACGGTACACTTTCCGAGGAAACAACCTCAAGTTCATAGCATCAATTCTATTGGAAAAGTTCCAACTATCATTATTGGAGGTTTTGAATTTCCTCTTGCTACTGTCAAGAAAAAATATCATATTCTTATTATTAAGGATGTTCATATCCCCGTTGAGGTAACCTAGTGTTATTCGAAATTTCTCCGGTTCCGTGTTATTCGGAATGAGTTTGTTAACAAGACTTGATCAACCTTGTTAGTGGATTCATTTTGATGATCATGAGATGGATGAAACTAGAAGGCACAACCTTCTGTACCCTCTTTTTACTTTCTGTTATTTACAATAAATAAAGAAAAGATAGTATTATCTGTCTATTTTCTGAATTACCCGTGCAATAAAAAATATCCCAAAAATAAAAGTGCTCCAAATGCCCTGCAAATTTAGTACGATATTTTATGGAATATTTGAGGATTTTAGGCACTGAAAACACTGCAGGGGGCAAGCACCTGGCCACGAGGGTGGAGGGCGCTCCCACACCCCCTGGCCGCGCCCCCTGTCTTGTGGGCCCACGGTGGTGCCCCTCCACTTATTCCTGCACCCACACACTCCATCTTACTCCCAAAAAATCCCCATCCAGCTCAAGCACGAGTTCTAGCTCATTTTGTTGCGATTTTCGATCTCCTTGCTCAAAGCTTCATTCACAAAACAGCTTTGGGAGATTGTTGCTTGGTATGTGACTCCTCCATTGGTCCAATTAGTTTTTGTTCTAGTGCTTTATTCATTGCCAATTTTTGCTGCATAGGTGACCCTGTTCTTGAGCTTGCATGCCAAATTTATGAGGTCCGAAGTAATTCTAATGCATGATATAGGCTCTAGGCACTTGTGGGAGTAGTTGCTACCAATCTTATTGAGTTTGATTCACTTTTACTTTGAAGTTACTAAAAATTTCAGAAATTTCCAGAAAATGATAAGGAGATTTTTGAGGGGCTCTTCTAGCCAAGGCTCCAAGGATAAACAAGCTAAAGAGAAGGAAAAGGTAAAGTATAATCTTCCTTGCGTAGCGGAAGTACGGCCGTGTGAATGGCCTTGTGATAATTTCTTGAGAGAAGCCGGGATTTATGAAGACTTTTATTCTTTGGTTGAAAATGCGGGCCTTAGCGACTTCCTCCACGACCAGATCGATCAGTATATCTTACTCACCAATACTTTCGTGCAAAACTTTTATTACTATCCTAAGAATTCACCTCCTTCAGTATCATTTCATTTATATGATGAGTTCAAGGAAATGTCTTTACGTAATTTTTGCGCGGTATGTAGAATACCCTTTGAGGCAGTTTAGATGATCCACATCGTAAAGATGTGGATGGTTTTGTTAACACTATTACTGTAGGGGGTCCGAAGAAGGGTTCTGATGCGAGAATCACTAGCATACAATTTCCTGTTTTACGCTACTTTGGCATCTTTGCTAGTCGATGCTTAATTGGTCGTGGAAAGAGTGGAAACTTCAGTGTTCCTAATATTATTATTCTGCTCCATGCCTTGTTTGGTGATAAAAGTTTTAGTATGGGTGCCATTATTGCTAAACGGCTAAGCATGAACCGTACAAAGGGTCCCATCTTTGGAGGTATCTATGTTGCACGCCTTGCTAAACATTTTGAGATACCTATTAGACACTATGAGAAAGAGGAGACAATGTTGCCTCTTTCCTTTTTAGATTACAGGAGCATGGTAGCGCATGAGTTTATTGTTGACAACAAAGATAAGATGCTTCTGTATAACCTAAGATTTAATAAGAAACACACTGAGACTATTACTCTGCCTGCACCTTTGTTGTTTGATTTGACTGCAGATAATTACCTTGTCTTGCCGGAAGCAGTGTACGCTCATCGAGGCTAGGCATCCGCTCCCGAGCCTGAGCTGGAACCTCCACTGGATCATTATCGTCCATCATCTTACCAGCGGAATCCGGAGGAGATAGCTAGCCAGCGGTATCCAGATAACACTCCTCAGTACACCGGGGAGAGTAGTCGCGACCCTTGGCATTAGACCAACTTAGGCCAAAAGCCTAAGCTTGGGGGAGTACGTATTTCTCACTGACTTTACATTCATGTTCACACACTATTCTAGTTGTCGGTGCTCATACTCTTTCATTGTACTATCCATGCTAGTTTAATTTCTTTTTCTAGATTTCTTCTTGTGTGTTTGTTAAACCTTAAGAAAAATCAAAAAAATTAGTTAGTTTAATTTCCATGCTTGCAATAGTAATTAAAATGAAAACCCAAAAAGATTTTTCGTTCTTATTTTACTTGTTGAGAGCTTTCCCGTGTAAATAGTTCTATTTTCTCTTCTTTCCTTTGGGGGTCAAGAGTAGAAGACCATATTGAAAATGCTTAGTGGCTCTTATATGCATGATTGTTGATTTAACTTAGATCCCATATTACTTTGTCTTCTCTCTTGAATTGAATGCTTGCAGATTCCAGCTTAGTCCAATGCACGTTCACTATTATTATTATGCACACCGTTCGGTCGTGCAAGTGAAAGGCAATAATGACGATATATGATGGACTGATTGAGATGAGAGAAGCTGGTATGAACTCGACCTCTTTTGTTTTTGTAAATATGATGAGTTCATCGTTCCTGATTCAGCCTATTATGAATAAGCATGTTTGCAATGACATTTAGTGATTATAGTTGCTTATGCCATGCTTAATTAGCTGGGAGCTTATAATGATTTACCTTGTGTGCCAACATGCTATTAAAATGATTATGATGTGGTATGATGGGATGGTATCCTCCTTTGGATGAATTGAGTGACTCGACTTGGCACATGTTCACGCATGTAGTTGAAACAAATCAACGTAGCCTTCACGATATTTATGTTCATGGTGGATTATATCCTACTCATACTTGCACTTGGTGTAAATTAATTTTAGTGCATGTTCATGACTGTTGTCGCTCTCTCAATTGGTCGCTTCCCAGTCTTTTGCTAGCCTTCACCTGTACTAAGCGGGAATACTGCTTGTGCATCCAAACTCCATAAACCCCAAAGTTGTTCCATATGATTCCACCATACCTTCCTATATGCGGTATCTACCTGCCGTTCCAAGTAAATTTGTATGTTCCAAACTCCAAACCTCCAAATGAAATTCTGTTTTGTATGCTCGAGCAGCTCATGTTTCAACTAGGGTTGTATTTATCTTCCATGCTAGGTGGGTTATTCTCAAGAGGAGTGGACTCCGCTCGTCATTCACGAGAAAATGGCTGGTAACCAGGATGCCCAGTCCCATGATCAAAAAGATCAAAGCAAATCAAAATAATTAAACAAAACTCCCCCAGGACTGTTGTTAGTTGGAGGCACTTGTTGTTTCAAGCAAGCCATGGATTGATGCTTGTTGGTGGTGGGGGAGTATAAACTTTTACCATTCTGTTTGGGAACTGCCTATAATGTATGTAGCATGGAAGATATTGCCATCTCATAGTTGTTGCGTTGACAGTGAAAGTATGCCGCTCAAAATGTTATTCATCTCTATTTTAAAATCGAGCTCCGGCACCTCTACAAATCCCTGCTTCCCTCTGTGAAGGGCCTATCTATTTACTTTTATGCTGAGTCATCATCCCTCTTATTAAAAAGCACCCGCTGGAGAGCACACTGTCATTTGCATTCATTACTATTAGTTTCTATTGGGTATGACTTGACTGGATCTCTTTTACCATGAATTACAATGTTTAGTCATTCCTTGGTCTTTAAAGGTGCTCTGCATTTATGTTTTGCGGTCTCAGAAAGGGCTAGCGAGATACCATCTTGTTATATCATATTATGATTGTTTTGAGAAAGTGTTGTCATCCGAGTTTTATTATTATTGCTCGCTAGCTGATTATGCCATTGATATGAGTAAGTATGAGACCTAAGTGTTATTGTGAATATGGTTAGTTCATAATCTTTGCTGAAAACTTGAATGTTGGCTTTACATATTTACAACAACAAGAGCAAATAGATTTTGTAAAAGTTTTTCTTTATCACTTTCAGTTTATCAACTGAATTGCTTGAGGACAAGCAAAGGTTTAAGCTTGGGGGAGTTGATACATCCCTAACGTATCTACTTTTCCAAACACTTTTGCCCTTGTTTTGGACTCTAATTTGCACGATTTGAATGAAACTAACCCGGACTGATGTTGTTTTCAGCAGAACTGCCGTGCTGTTGTTTATTGTGCAGAAAACAAAAGTTCTCGAAATGACCTAAAAATCCACGGAGATAACTTTTGGAAAATATAAAAAATATTGGGGAAAGAATCAAGGCCAAGGGCCCACACCATGTCCACGAGGGTGGGGGCGTGCCCTCCCCCTGGGCGCACCCCCCTGTCTCATGGGCCCCCTGATGCTCCATGCTACATCTTGAGCTTGCGTTGGTTTTCCTTGAAGAGGAAAGGGTGATGCAGCAATAGTAGCATATGTATTTCCCTCCGTTTGTGATAACAAGGTATCAATCCAGTAGGAGGCTCCTCAAAAGTCCCACGCACCTACACAAACAAACAAAGAACTCGCAACCAACGCAATAAAGGGGTTGTCAATCCCTTCACGGCCACTTGCGAAAGTGGGATCTGATAGAGATAGTATGATAAGATAAATATATTTTTGGTATTTTATAATATAGATGCAAAAAAGTAAAGATGTAAATAAAAGTAGATTGAAAGCTTATATGATAAAAGATAGACTCGGGGGGTATAGGTTTCACTAGAGGCTTCTCTCAAGATAGCATAAGTATTACGGTGGGTGAACAAATTACTATCGAGCAATTGATACAAAAATGAATAATTATGAGATTATCTAGGCATGATCATGTATATAGGCATCACGTGCGCAACAAGTAAACTGACTCCTGCCTGCATCTACTACTATTACTCCACACATCGACCGCTATCCAGCATGCATCTAGAGTATTAAGTTCATAAGAACAGAGTAACGCATTAAGAAAGATGACATGATGTAGAGGGATAAACTCAAGCAATATGATATAAACCCCATCTTTTTATCCTCGATGGCAACAATACAATACGTGCCTTGCAACCCCTATTGTCACTGGGTAAGGACACCGCAAGATTGAACCCAAAGCTAAGCACTTCTCCCATGGCAAGAAAGATCAATCTAGTAGGCCAAACCAAACTGATCATTCGAAGAGACTTGCAAAGATAACTCAATCATACATAAAAGAATTCAAAGAAGATTCAAATATTACTCATAGACAAACTTAATCATACACCCACAATTCATTGGATCTCGACAAACACACCGCAAAAAGAGTTTACATAGAATAGATCTCCACAAGAGAGGGGGAGAACATGGTATTGAGATCCAAAAAGAGAGAAGAAGCCATCTAGCTAATAACTATGGACCCGAAGGTCTATGGTAAACTACTCACAACTCATCGGAGGGGCTATGGTGTTGATGTAGAAGCCCTCCATGGTCGATTCCCCCTCTGGTGGAGCGTCGACGAAGGCTCCAAGATGGTGTCTCACGGATACAGAAGGTTACGACAGTGGAAATTGTGTTCCGGTGGCTCCCTGGATGTTTTCGGGGTACATAGGTATATATAGGAGGAAGAAGTACGTCGGTGGCCGCTCGAGGGGCCCAGGAGATAGGGGTGCACCCAGAAGGAGTGGGCGCGCCCTCCTATCTCCTGGCCACCTCGATTGCTTCTTGACTTGCACTCCAAGTCCTATGGATCACGTTCGTTCCAAAAATCACGCTCCCGAAGGTTTCATTCCGTTTGGACTCTGTTTGATATTCCTTTTCTTCGAAATACTGAAATAGGCAAAAAAACAGCAATACGGGCTGGGCCTCCGGTTAGTAGGTTAGCGCCAAAAATGATATAAATATGTAAAATAAAGCCCGTAAACATCCAAAAGGGGTAATATAATAGCATGGAACAATAAAAAATTATAGATATGTTGGAGACGTATCAAGCATCCCCAAGCTTAATTCCTGCTCGTCCTCGAGTAGGTAAATGATAAAAACGGAATTTTTGATGTGGAATGCTACCTAGCATAATTCTCAATGTAATTTTATTTATTGTGGCATGAATGTTCAGATCCAAATGATTCAAAATAAAAGTTCATATTCATAAAAGAAATAGTAATACTTCAAGCATACTAATCAAAGCAATCATGTCTTCTCAAAATAACATGGCTAAAGAAAGTTCATCCCTACAAAATCATATAGTTAGGCTATGCTTCATTTTCGTCACACAAAGATGTTCCCAAATTCTACACCCCCGATGACAAGCCAAGCAATTGTTTCGTACTTAAATAATCTCAAACTTTTTCAACCTTCACGCAATACATGAGCGTGAGCCATGGATATAGCACTATGGGTGGAATAGAATATGATGATGGGGATTGTGTGGAGAAGACAAAAAAGGAGAAAGTCTCACATTGACAAGGATAATCAATGGGCTATGGAGGTGCCCATCAATTGATTTCAACATGAGGAGTAGGGATTGCCATGCAACGGATGCACTAGAGCTATAAATGAATGCTCACCAAAAGAAAACTAGTGGGTGTGCATCCTACTTGCTTTCTCATCGTAGGAATATACAAGGCAAGTTCTATAATGAAAAATTCCCACTAGTATATGAAAGCGACAACCTATGAGACTCACTATATGAAAAACATGGTGCTACTTTGAAGAACAAGATATGAGACTCACTACATGAAGAACATGGTGCTACTTTGAAGCACAAGTGTGGAAAAAGAGATAGTAACATTGCCCCTTTTATTTATTTTCTTTTTTTTCTTTTCTTTTTTTGGGCCTTTCTTTTTTTTCCTTTTGGCCTTTCCTTTTTTGGGGCAATGCTCTAATAGTGATGATCATCACACTTTCATTGATTACAACACATGAATTACAACTCAAAACTAGAACAAGATATGACTCTATATGAATGCCTCCGGCAGTGTACCAGGATGGTGCAATGAATCAAGAGTGACATGTATGAAAAATTATGCATGTTGGCTTTGCCACAAATACGATGTCAACTACATGATCATGCAATGGCAATATGACAAAAGTAATGTATGTCATGATGATGATAAATGGAACGGTGGAAAGTTGCATGGCAATATATCTCGGAATGGCTATGGAAATGCCATAATAGGTAGGTATGGTGGCTGTTTTGAGGAAGATATAAGGAGGTTTATGTGTGATAGAGCGTATCATATCACGGGGTTTGGATGCACCGCCGAAGTTTGCACCAATTCTCAAGGTGAGAAAGGGCAATGCACGGTACCGAAGAGGCTAGCAATGGTGGAAAGGTAAAAGTGCGTATAATCCATGGACTCAACATTAGTCATAAGAACTCATATACTTATTGCAAAAATTTAGAAGTCAACAAAAACCAAGCAGTACGCGCATGCTCCTAGAGGGATAGATTGGTAGGAAAAGACCATCGCTCATCCCCGACCGCCACTCATAAGGATGCACAAGCTAGGTACACTTCATGTTTCAAATTTGTTACACAACTTTAACCATACGTGCATGCTACGAGACTTGCTAACGTCAACACAAGCATTCTTTAAATTCATAATCACCCAACTAGCATGACTTTAATATCACTACCTCCATATCTCAAAACAATTATCAAGTATCAAATTGATCATAGCATCCAATTCACTTCCTATGATAGTTTTTATTATACCCAACTTGGATGCCTACCATTCTAGGACCAATTTATAACCATAGCAAATACCATGCTATTCTAAGAGACTCTCAAAATAATATAAGTGAAGCATGAGAGACAACAATTTCTACAAAATTAAGCCACCGCCGTGCTCTAAAAGATATAAGTGAAGCACTAGAGCAAAAACTATCAAGCTCAAAAAATATAAGTGAAGCACATAGCATATTCTAATAAATTCTAATCAAGTGGGATTCTCCCAAAAGGTGTGTACAGCAAGGATGATTGTGGAAAACTAAAAAACAAAGACTAATATAATACACGACGCTCCAAGCAAAACACATATCATGTGGCGAATAAAAATATAGCTCCAAGTAAAGTTACCAATGAACAAAGACGAAAGAGGGGATGCCTTCCCGGGGCATCCCCAAGCTTAGGATTTTGGCTATTCTTGAATTTCTTGGGGTGCCTTGGGCATCCCCAAGCTTTGGCTATTGCCACTCCTTATTCCATAGTCCATCAAAGCTTTACTCAAAACTTGAAAACTTCACAACACAAAACTCAATAGGAAATCTTATAAGCTCCGTTAGTGAAAGAAAACAAAACCACCACATAAGGTACTGTAATTAACTCATTCTTTATTTATTTTGGTGTTAAACCTACTTTATTCCAAGTTCTCTATGGTTCATACCACTTAATACTAGCCATAGATGCATCAAAATAAGCAAACAACACACGAAAAACAGAATCTGTCAAAAACAGAACAGTCTGTAGAAATCTGTAACTAACGCAAACTTCTGGAACTCTAAAAATCCTACCAAAATAGGAAGTCCTGTACAATTTTTTTATTGATCAGAAGCAAAAAGATTCAATGCAAAATCACGTTTCTGTGATTTATTGAATTTTTTCTTGTGAGCGCAAAGTTTCTATTTTTCAGCAGAATCAAATCAACTATCATCATAGGTTATCCTATAGGTTCTACTTGGCACAAACACTAAATAAAACATGAAAATACATCTAAACAGAAAGTAGATGAAAAAATTATTACTAAACAGGAACAAAAACAAAAAAACAAAGAAAATTGGGTTGCCTCCCAACTAGCGCTATCGTTTAACGCCCCTAGCTAGGCATAAAAGCGAAGATAGATCTAAGTAGTGCCATCTTTGGCACTCGATTCATACGTAGCTCGCATGATAGATTCATAAGGTAATTTGACTTACTTTCTTGGAAAGTGCTCCATGCCTTTCTTTAATGGAAATTGGAATCTAATATTCCCTTCCTTCATATCAATAATCGCACCAATCATTCTAAGGAAAGGTCTACCAACAATAATAGGGCAAGAAAGATTGCAATCTATATCAAGAATGATAAAATCTACGGGCACCAAATTTCTATTTGCAACAATGAGGACATCATTGATCCTTCCCATTGGCTTTTTAATGGTGGAATCCGCAAGGTGCAAATTTAAAGAGCAATCATCAAGATCATGGAAAACTATAATATCACATAAAGTTTTCGGAATCGTGGAAACACTAGTACCCAAATCACACAAAGCAAAACACTCATGATCTTTAATTTTAATTTTTATAGTAGGTTCCCACTCATCGTTAAGTTTTCTAGGTATAGAAACTTCGAAATTAAGTTTTTCATCAAAAGATTGAATCAAGGCATCAACGATATGTTTGGTAAAAGCTTTATTTTGACTATAAGCATGAGGAGAATTAACAACGGATTGCAACAAGGAAATGCAACTTTCTAAAGAACAATTATCATAATCAAATTCCTTGAAATCCGAGATAGTGGGTTCAATACTATTTAAAGTCATGACCTATCCAATCCCACTTTTACCAAATTTAGCATCAAGATCTAAAAACTCCGAATTCTTGGGACGCCTTCTAACTAAAGTTGACTCATCTCCAGTCCCATTATTATCAAGATTCATATTGCAAAACAAAGATCTAATAGGAGACAGATCAATAACTTTAAGATCTTCATCATTATTTTCATGGAAACTAGAAGAACACGCCTTTACAAGGCAATCTTTCTTAGCACGCAATCTAGCGGTTCTTTCCTTGCACTCATTAATGGAAATTCTCATGGCTTTGAGAGACTCATTGATATCATGCTTAGGAGGAGTAGATTTAACTTTAAGAGAATCAACATCAAGCGAAGTCTATCAACGTTCCTAGCCAAATAATCAACTTTGAGCAATTTTTCTTCAAGCGAGGCATTAAAATTCTTTTGAGACATCATAAATTCTTTCACACTATTCTAAAAATTAGAGGGAATCTTATTAAAATTACCATAAGAATTATTGTAGGAATTTCCTAATTATTAGAGGAATTACTAGGGAACGGTCTAGAATTAAATTTTCCTCTATAAGCATTGTTTCCAAAACTATTCCTACCAACAAAATTCACATGCATAGATTCATTATTATTCTCAATCAAAGTAGACAAATGCATATCATTGGGATCAAGAGGAGTATTTTTAGTAACAAATAACTTCATAAGTTCATCCATCTTTCCACTCAAAACATTGATTTCTTCTATAGCATGCACTTTTTTACTAGAAGATCTTTCGGTGTGCCATTGAGAATAATTAGCCATAATATTATCAAGAAGTTTTGTAGCATCTCCTAACATGATTTCTATAAACGTACCTCCCGCGATTGAGTCTAAAAGATTTCTAGAAGCAAAGTTCAAACCGGCATAAAATTTTTGTATGATCATCCATAAATTCAAACCATGAGTAGGGCAATTGCGAATCATCAATTTCATTCTTTCCCAAGATTGGGCAACATGCTCATGATCAAGTTGTTTAAAACTCATAATATCATTCCTAAGAGTGATAATCTTAGCGGGAGGAAAATATTTAGAGATAAAAGCATCTTTGCACTTGTTCCAAGAATCAATACTATTTTTAGGCAAAGACGAAAACCAAACTTTAGCACGATCTCTAAGTAAAAACAGAAATAGCTTCAATTTGACAATATCATTATCCGTATCTTTCTTCTTTTGCATATCACACAAATCAACAAAGTTGTTTAGATGAGTAGCGACATCTTCACTGGGAAGACCGACGAATTGATCCTTCATAACAAGATTCAGCAAAGCAGTATTGATTTCACAAGACTCAACATCATTAAGAGGAGCAATCGGAGTACTAAGGAAATCATTATTATTGGTATTGGATAAATCACACAATTTGGTATTATCTTGTGCCATGGCAACAAATAATCCAACACACAAGCAAACAGAAAAAGGCAAGCGAAAAAGAGAGGAGAAGATTGGGAAAGAGAGGGCAAATAAAACGGCAAGGGTGAAGTGGGGGAGAGGAAAACGAGAGGCAAATGGCAAATAATGTAAATGCAAGGGAGATGAGTTTGTGATGGGTACTTGGTATGTCTTGACTTGAGCGAAGACCTCCCCGGCAACGGCGCCAAAAATCCTTCTTGCTACGTCTTGATCTTGCGTTGGTTTTCCTTGAAGAGGAAAGGGTGATGCAGCAATAGTAGCGTAAGTATTTCCCTCAGTTTTTGAGAACCAAGGTATCAATCCAGTAGGAGGCTCCTCAAAAGTCCCACGCACCTACACAAACAAACAAAGAACTCGCAACCAACGCAATAAAGGGGTTGTCAATCCCTTCACGGCCACTTGCAAAAGTGAGATCTGATAGAGATAGTATGATAAGATAAATATTTTTTTGGTATTTTATAATATAGATGCAAAAAGTAAAGATGCAAATAAAAGTAGATTGGAAGCTTATATGATAAAAGATAGGCCCGGGGGCCATAGGTTTCACTAGAGGCTTCTCTCAAGATAGCATAAGTATTACGGTGGGTGAACAAATTACTGTCGAGCAATTGATAGAAAACCGAATAGTTATGAGATTATCTAGGCATGATCATGTATATAGGCATCACGTCCGCAACAACTAGACCGACTCCTGCCTTCATCTACTACTATTACTCCACACATCGACCGCTATCCAGCATGCATCTAGAGTATTAAGTTCATAAGAACAGAGTAACGCATTAAGAAAGATGACATGATGTAGAGGGATAAACTCAAGCAATATGATATAAACCCCATCTTTTTATCCTCGGTGGCAACAATACAATACGTGCCTTGCAACCCCTATTGTCACTGGGTAAGGACACCGCAAGATTGAACCCAAAGCTAAGCACTTTTCCCATGGCAAGAAAGATCAATCTAGTAGGCCAAACCAAACTGATCATTCGAAGAGACTTTCAAAGATAACTCAATCATACATAAAAGAATTCAGAGAAGATTCAAATATTACTCATAGATAAACTTGATCATAAACCCACAATTCATTGGATCTCGACAAACACACCGCAAAAAGAGTTTACATCAAATAGATCTCCACAAGACAGGGGGAGAACATTGTATTGAGATCCAAAAAGAGAGAAGAAGCCATCTAGCTAATAACTATGGACCCGAAGGTCTATGGTAAACTACTCACAACTCATCGGAGGGGCTATGGTGTTGATGTAGAAGCCCTTCGTGGTCGATTCCCCCTCCGGCAGAGCACCGGCGAAGGCTCCAAGATGGGATCTCACGAATACAGAAGGTTACAGCGGTGGAAATTGTGTTTTGGTGGCTCCCTGGATGTTTTCGGGGTACATAGGTATATATAGGAGGAAGAAGTACGTCGGTGGCCGCTCGAGGGGCCCAGGAGACAAGGGGGCACCCAGGAGAGGTGGGTGCGCCCTCGTATCTCCTGGTCGCCTCGATTGCTTCTTGACTTGCACTCCAAGTCCTCTGGATCACGTTCGTTCCAAAAATCACGCTCCCGAAGGTTTCATTCCATTTGGACTCCGTTTGATATTCCTTTTCTTCAAAATACTAAAATAGGCAAAAAAAAATACGGGTTGGGCCTCCGGTTAGTAGGTTAGTCCCAAAAATGATATAAATATGTAAAATAAATCCCATAAACATCCAAAAGGGGTAATATAATAGCATGGAACAATCAAAAATTATAGATATGTTTGAGATCTATCACTCCACCGACCTCAACTCCAACTCTATATATTCCGTTTCACGGAGAAAAAAACCAGAGAGAAAGTTTCATCGCGTTTTACGATACGGAGCCAAACCAAGCCCTAATCTCTCTCGGGAGGGCTGATCTGGAGTCCGTTCGGGGCTTCGGAGAGGGGGATTCGTCGCTGTCGTCATCATCAACCATCCTCCATCACCAATTTCATGATGCTCACCGCCGTGCGTGAGTAATTCCATCGTAGGCTTGCTGGACGGTGATGGGTTGGATGAGATTTACCATGTAATCAAGTTAGTTTTCTTAGGGTTTGATCCCTAGTATCCACTATGTTATGAGATTGATGTTGCTATGACTTTTCTATGCTTAATGCTTGTCACTAGGGCCCGAGTGCCATGATTTCAGATCTGAACCTATTATGTTTTCATGAATATATGTGAGTTCCAAGTCTATAGTCACCTATTATGTGTTATGATCCGACAACCCCGAAGTGATAATAATCGGGATACTTCTCGGTGATGACCGGAGTTTGAGGAGTTCATGTATTCACTATGTGTTAATGCTTTGGTCTGGTACTCTATTGAAAGGAGGCCTTAATATCCCTTAGTTTCCACTAGGACCCCGCTACCACGGGAGGGTAGGACAAAAGATGTCTTGCAAGTTCTTTTCCATAAGCACGTATGACTATATTCGGAATACATGCCTACATTACATTGATGAACTGGAGCTAGTTTTGTGTCACCCTATGTTATAGCTATTACATGAGGAATCGCATCCGACATAATTATCCATCACTGATCCAATGTCTACGAGCTTTTCACATATTGTGTTTCGCTTATTTACTTTTCCATTGCTACTGTTACAACTACTACAAAACTGCTATCTTTACTTTTGTCACTGTTACCATTACAATCATACTAATTTGCTACTAAATACTTTGCTGCAGATACTAAGTTATCCAGGTGTGGCTGAATTGACAACTCAACTGCTAATACTTAAGAATATTCTTTGGCTGCCCTTGTGTCGAATCAATAAATTTGGGTTGAATACTCTACCCTCGAAAGCTGTTGTGATCCCCTACACTTGTGGGTTATCACCCCTAGCATGAGTCCATCACCCGTCCTTCGTCGACGTGCGCTAGGGGTACAATACTTTGGTACTGACCATGCCGTGGATGTAGGAGGGGAGCAGCAGCAAGGGGAGCCGCAGAGGGCTTCTCCCAACGTGTCGCCCCCATCGACCACGCTGCCCCGAGGGGCTTCCCCGGCAACGGCACCAAGCGCCAAGCCCATGCACATGGAGGAGGAGGAGGAGAACACGGGCGCCGGTGGCCTCGCCTCGACGTCGGACCTTGGGGAGAGGGAACTTCTGCTTCTCGGCTTGGCACGGGTAAGCCACTCGCTTTCCGTTTCTGCTTGCATTCTTTCCTTATTCTTTTTACCGGGCTTTGATCTTGTCCCCGCCCTGTTCCCTTCTTGGCATTCAGACTTCCCCTCGACGGACCCAGAAGACGTCAATACCGTCATCGAGGATGTCGCCAAGGACGCCGCGACGCAGGCCGTGAAGATCGGCGCCGAGGAGAGCGCCAAGGGCGCTACTGAGGACGCCGCCAAGGGGCCCGCCGGGGAGACCGGCAAAGGACCTGCCAGGGATGCCGGCAAGGCCGCTGCCGAGGAGGAGGTGGTTGATGACCAGCCCTCCTCCTCAGCCGCCTTCGGCTCCGGCAGTTATCTGAGGGTGAGCGATGACCTCTTCGTCCATCTTCCAGGCGCGTCGAGCACCAGGGCTCCCATTGAGGGGGAGGTGTTCGACGATGAGGTGCTTGCCGCTGCTGGGCTCGAGGTCGTCGACGAGCCGAGCATTGGTGGAGACGGCTCCCAGGAGGAGCGGCTGCTCCAGGCCATGGGCGCCAGCTTCCGAAAGCTCCAGGCGCTCCAACGCGCCCGTTTGGACAAGGCCAAGTCCAGGACGGCGGTGGTGGAGAAGGCGGAGGCGGACCTCCAGGGGCGCGTCACCGAGGCGCAGGACTGGTTCTGCCAGGCTCAAGACAAGCTGAAGGCCGCCCAGGGCAAGCTGGCCAGGCGTGACGTGGAGCTCACCATGAAGCTGGCCAACATCGAGAAGGCCCAAGAGGCGGCGAAGAACTTGGCCGCCGCCGCCGAAGCCGCCCGGATCCAGTACGAAGCCGCACTAAACTCCCAAGAGGAGGACCTTGCCGCGTGCGAGGATAAGCTTTCCGCCACGCTCTGCGGCAAGGATGAAGAGGTGGACAAGCTCGTCGTACAGCGGACCCAAGAGCTGGAGCAGAGGCACAGGGGGGCACTCGATGCCAAGGCTCTGGTTCACACCGGCAAGGTGAAGGAGCTGGAGGCGGAGCAAGATGAGCTGGAGGAGAAAACTCTGAAGTTGTCCAAGGAGAAGGACACGCTCAATAGCGCCCTGGCGGAGGCGTATGGCACGGCCACCAGCAGGGCCAGAGAGCTCTTCGAGGCCAACAACTCCATCAGAGACCTCAAGCTGAAGCTGGAGGATCTCGAGAAGATGTTGTCGGAGGCCAAGGTCTGAGAGGGGACCCTCACCAAGGACCTGGAGACCGAGAAGCAGCTGCGGAGGAACGAGGCCGCCAACCTTAACGACCACGTGGAGGGAGAGAAGCGTTGGCTCGGACGCCTCGCCGTTGTTGCGAACTCGGCCGCCATGCAGCTGGCCACCATGGGGATGTCAGACGTGACGTACGCCCTAGAGACGAGCCTGAGCCCCAAGGCCAACCTGACCCTATTCTTTGAGAGGGTCGTCGGTGCCTTGGAGCGGCTTCACTCCAACCGGGCAGCCTCCCTGGCCGAGGAGTCCCGGATGCTCTGTCGGGGCGCCATGACCAAGGTGCTTGCCAAGATAGTGCATTGGCACCCTGACCTTGACTTCGAAGCTGCGCTGAAGAGCTTGCCGGAGGATGCGGAAATCGCGGCGCTCAAGGAGCGTATCAAGCCCATCATCAGCCACATCCACGGAATCAAGAGGTTGGAGGGCCAGCGTCGGGACTAGGCACCCCGTTTCTTGTTGCCGTTGCACGTTCATGACCAAGACAATTGTTATCTTTAGTTAGAACCGCGGCAGCAATTTCTGTAATATAACTCTGTAGTACTTCTGACATTATGCATGTTATTTTCCTGTTCAATTTTCCTTTGTATGTCCGCCCTACGCTAACTGGGTAGGCTTGCCGGCGCGTAAACCCAAGGCGGTGTCTTGAGGACGGATACCCATTGGCCTGCCGGGTGTGCTTGCTGCCGGGGAAACCACCTTACCGCCCTTAACGCGGCCGCTCGAACTATCGAGCTTGACTCGAGTCAGAGTCGAGAGCGTTGCTAATTGTGGAAGGCTACCTTGCCGCTCTCGACGCGGCCGCTTGGGCTGTTGAGAAGACACGAAACAGAGCAAGGGCGTTGCCAATTGTAGGAGGGCCCCTCTGCGTACATGTTTTCCATACATAGGCAGAATCTCCGAGGATGATAACCTTATATTAAGGAGAAACGTTTAAAGTTTGGCATGACTTAGCTTTCTCGTCGCCGCCCCGGCATCCTTCGCGCTCGCAGGCAGCACCACTCTTTTGGCCGCCTTCCCCGCGGGAGCCATGGCGATGAAGAACTTCTAGGCCAACTACTAGACCAGATTCTCACAATTGTGCACCCCTGCCTGGCGCGCCAAAGATGTCGGTGGGAAACGACACCTATGGGATCACAAGGATCCCTTCTGAAGTTGCGGGGCGCGGGGTTGTGAGAAGAGCAGGATTAGCAATCAGCACAAGGATCGTTTACCCAGGTTCAAGCCGCGAGGATGCGTAAAACCCTAGTCCTGCTTTGGTGGATGTATTGAGTGTTCTTGAGCTCTTGAACTAGCTACGGTGATTGCGTGGTTCCAAAGAGCCGAATCCCTCTCCAGTACGCCATGGGCCTCCTTTTATAGTCAAAAGGGGCTGCCACAGTGGCACATAGGAGGTGGAAAGGCCTACAGTGCTATGAGTTTATCGCTCGTATTACAGGACAAGACGCATTTAATGCATAGCTTAGGTGTCCTCTTGCTTTATCGGGGACGAGAGCGAGGCCCGTCCCGTCCGTCACCGCTCCTCCTCGCTTCGACACGCGCCCTGGCCAGCGATGCATGCGGCGCCATGTAGGCACGCAAGCAGCTGAGGTGGCACGGTGGTGGAGCCTTCACAAAGATCTGCATGCCACCATGCAGGCCTGTGCTGAGTTGGCCTGGAAGCTGCATGTTGCCACGCAGGCGCCTACCCAGCTGGTTTGGCTGGCAGCTGCATGTGAACAGCGATGGAGACTTGGTGGGTGCGGGCCTGGCAGTGGCCTAGCTGATGCCCTTGGCAAGGGTCTTGCCGGGTGGCCCGGCAAGGGTCTTGCCGTGGCGCGCTGTCGTCCCCGGCAAGGATCTTGCCGGGGGTGTTGTGGGTTTCCTCAGCAAGGATCTTGTCGAGGATCGTTGCCTCCAATTCTCATCTGATCTTGAATATTCTTTGTCTTCACAAAGATCCGCATGCCACTATGGAGGTGCCTTCCGAGCCCTGGCCCAACGTGGTTGATGGTGTTGGAGACCGTGGGTTCGAGGGCGGCTCACTCCGCTGGTGTGGGCGAGCCGCCCCGGTAAGGGGCTTGCCGGGGAAACTTGCTTCGTCCATCTGCTCTCTGTGGTCTCGGTCTTTGGCGTGGCGCTGATTGTTTTGCGGCTTCGACCCCTCCCTTTTGCCCTACTAAGTGTGGCTTCAGCCTGTGGCTCTGACTGCTCGTGCACAAGTAAGGGGTACAAAGGAGTGCCCCTACTTTAGTACACCGACAGTAAGCGGAAGCGTTATGACAACGCGGTTGATGTAGTCGTATGTCTTCACGATAGACCGATCCTAGTACCGAATGTACGGCACCTCCGCGATCTGCACACGTTCAGCTCGGTGACGTCCCACGAACTCACGATCCAGTAGAGCTTTGAGGGAGAGTTCCGTCAGCATGACAGCATGATGAGGGTGATGATGAAGCTACCGACGTAGGGCTTCACCTAAGCACCGCTATGATATGACCGAGGTGGATTATGGTGGAGGGGGGCACCGCACACGGCTAAGAGATCAATGATCAACTTGTGTGTCTGTTGTGCCTTTGGGGTGTCACCTGCCCACGTATATAAAGGAGGGAGGAGGAGCCCAGCCCTAGAGGGGGCGCACCAAGTGTGGGAGTCCTACTAGGACTCCCAGTCCTAGTAGGATTCCCCTTTTTCCTTTCCGGAGTAGGAGAGAAGAAAGAGGGAAAGAGAGAGGGAGTAAGAAAGGGCAAGGGGGCGCCGCCCCCTTTCCCCTAGGCCAATTCGGACCTAGGGGGTGTGCACCTCCTTCCCTTTGGCTTGCCTCCTCTATTACCGTATGGCCCAATAAGGCCCAATACTTCTCCCGGCGAATTCCCGTAACTCTCTGGTACTCCAAAAAATACCCGAATCACTCGGAACCTTTCCGATGTCCGAAAATAGCCTTCCAATATATCAATCTTTACGGCTCGACCACTTCGAGACTCCTCGTCATGTCCCCAATCTCATCCGGGACTCCGAACAAACTTCGGTCATCAAATCACATAACTCATAATACAAATTGTCACAGAACGTTAAGCGTGCGGACCCTACGGGTTCGAGAACTATGTACACATGACTGAGACATGTCTCCAGCCAATAACCAATAGTGGAACCTGGATGCTCATATTGGCTCCCACATATTCTACGAAGATCTTTATCGGTCAAACCGCATAACAACATACGTTGTTCCCTTTGTCATCGGTATGTTACTTGCCCGAGATTCGATCGTCGGTATCTCAATACCTAGTTCAATCTCATTACCGACAAGTCTCTTTACTCGTTCCATAATGCATCATCCCGTAACTAACTCATTAGTCACATTGCTTGCAAGGTTTATAGTGATGTGCATTACCGAGAGGGCCCAGAGATACCTCTCCGACAATCGGGTGACGAATGCTAATCTCGATCTATGCCAACTCAACAAACACCATCAGGGACACCTGTAGAGCACCTTTATAATCACCCAGTTATGTTGTGACATTTGGTAGCACACAAAGTGTTCCTCCGGTAAACGGGAGTTGCATATTTCTCATAGTTACAGGAACATGTATAAGTCATGAAGAAAGCAATAGCAGTATACTAAACGATCAAGTGCTAGGCTAACGGAATTGGTCAAGTCAATCACATCATTCTCTAATGATGTGATCCCATTAATCAAATGACAACTCACGTCTATGGCTAGGAAACTTAACCATCTTTGATTCAACGAGCTAGTCAAGTAGAGGGATACTAGTGACACTCTGTTTGTCTATGTATTCACACGCGTACTAAGTTCCGGTTAATACAATTCTAGCATGAATAATAAACATTTATCATGATATAAGGAAATATAAGTAACAACTTTATTATTGCCTTTGGGGCATATTTCCTTCAGTGTAACAGTCTCTCTATTTGCGAGTTTAATAGTAACATCAATATAAAGTAAAGGAATTGCACTAACACTAGCACCCAACACATAAGCCATGATAACAATGATCTCCTATTTTAATATAGATGACATGCATGCCAACAACAGGTCTATGTTTATCTTTCTCATCAGGTTTGGCAATTCTAGTATCTTCATTACAGAAATAAATAACATGCCCATCAATATTTTCCACCAAGAGATCTTTAACCATAGCAACATTAGGTTCAACTTTAATTTGTTTAGAGGTTGTAAGTGTCCTTGTATAACTCTTGCAAACCACAGTTGAGGCTTTAGCGTGTTCTTTTATCCTAACAGGAAATGGCGGGTTCTCAATATAAGAAATAGGAATGACTGGATCACCATTATAATTAGTGGTTTCTTCTCTAGCTTCAATGGGTTTTACTACTTTCACTTCAATGGGAGGATGATATTTAGGGAGGTCAACATGAGTAACAAATGATTCACAGAAAGAGGCTACTATCTCAGAGTCAAGTCCATATTTAGTGCTAAAATTCTAAAAAGCATCGGTATCCATAGAAGTTTTAACACAATCAAATTCAAGCTTTATACCTGAATCCTTACCTTCGTCGAACTCCCAATCTTCAGATTTTCGTATAATTCTTTCCAAGAGATCTCATTTAAATTCAATAGTCTTCTTCATAAAAGAGCCAGTATAAGAAGTATCGATCATGGATTGATCATTATGAGGAAGCCGAGCATAAAAATTCTGAATAATAATTTCTCTTGAGAGCTCATGATTGGGGCATGAATATAACATTGACTTAAGCCTCCCCCAATCTTGAGTGATACTTTCTCCTTCACGAGGCCAAAAATTATATATATAATTCTGATCACGATGAACCAGATGCATAGGATAAAACTTTTGTTGAAATTCCAATTTCAATTGGTTATAGTCCCAAGTCTCAATATCATCGCGTAGCCTATACCATGTCAATGCCTTTTCATTCAAAGATAAAGGAAAGACCTTCTTCTTGACTTCATCACTGGGTAAACATGCAAGCTTAAATAATCTATAAATTTCATCCACATAGATAAGGTGCAAGTCAGGATGTTCCGTCCCATCTCCTGCATAAGGATTAGCCAGCAGTTTCTCTATCATACCCGACGGCATTTCATAATAAATATTTTCAGTAGGTGTAGTAGGTTGAGGAGAAACTCTTTGTTCTTCCAGTCGAGGTGAATATACCCCGAACAAGCCCCTCAAAGGATTATTTTCCATAGTGACAAGTGACAGTAAATTTCAACACACAATATAAGTTTTTCCTTACCAAATTCCACTCACCAAAGATGCTTCACTCCCCGGCAACGGCGCCAGAAAATAGTCTTGACGACCCAAAAGTATAGGGGTTCTATTGTAGTCCTTTCGATAAGTAAGAATGTCGAACCCAACGAGGAGCACAAGGAAATGACAAGCGGTTTTCAGCAAGGTATTTTCTGCAAGCACTGAAATTATCGATAACAGATAGTTTTGTGATAAGATAATTCGTAACGGGTAACAAGTAACAAGTGTAACAAAGGTGCAGAAAGGTGGCCCAATCCTTTTTATAGCAAAGGATAAGCCTGGACAAACTCTTATATAAAGCAAAGCACTCCTGAGGACACATGGGAATGGTCGTCAAGTTAGTTTTCATCATGCTCATATGATTCACGTTCGTTACTTTGATAATTTGATATGTGGGTGGACCGGTGCTTGGGTGCTGCCATTACTTGAACAAGCCTCCCGCTTTTGATTAACCTCTCTTGCAAGCATCCGCAACTACGAAAGAAGAATTAAGATAAATCTAACCATAGCATGAAACATGTGGATCCAAATCAGTCCCCTTATGAAGCAAAGCATAAACTAGGGTATAAGCTTCTGTCACTCTAGCAACCCATCATCTACTTGCTACTTCCCAATGCCTTCCCCTAGGCCCAAATCATGGTGAAGTGTCATGTAGTCAACATTCACATAACACCACTAGAGGAAATACAACATACATCTCATCAAAATATCGAACGAATACCAAATTCACATGATTACTTATAACAAGATTTCTCCCATGTCCTTAGGAACAAACGTAACTACTCACAAAGCATGTTCATGTTGAAGATCAAAGGGGTAATGAATATCATTAAGGATATGAACATATGATCTTCCACCAAATAAACCAACTAGCATCAACTACGAGGAGCAATCAACACTACTAGCAACCTATAGGTACCAATCTGAGGTTCTGAGGCAAAGATTGAATACAAGAGATGAACTAGGGTTTGAGAGGAGATGCTGCTGGTGAAGATGTTGATAAAGATTGACCCTCCAACGATGATAGGATCGTTGGTGATGACGATGGCTTCGATTTCCCCCTCCCGAAGGGAAGTTTCCCCAGCAGAATTGCTCTGCGAGAGCCCTAGATTGCTTCTGCCTAGGTTCCGCCTCGAGAAGGCGGTACTTCATCTCGAAAGCTTCCTTTTGATTTTTTCAGGTCAAAACCCTCCATATAGCAGAAGATGGGTACCAGGCGATGGCCAGGGGGCCCACAAGCCTTGGGGGTGCGCCCTGGGGGTAGGGCACGCCCCCAGGCTTGTGGCCACCTGGTGGGTCCCCTTCTGTATTTTCTTTGCCCAATATACAATACTCCGTAAAGTTTTAAGACATTTGGAATTATGCAGAATATGTATATCAGATTTGCTCTTTTCTAGTCCAGAATTCCAGCTGCCGGCATTCTCCCTCTTCATGTAAATCTTGTAAAATAAGAGAGAAAAGGCATAAATATTGTGCCATAATGTGAAAAACAGTCCACAATGCAATAAATATGGACATAAAAACATGATGCAAAATGGACGTATCAGGCCTCTCTGAGTCAGTCCATTGTAGCCACGACCACGGGAGATGCAGGGCGCGACCAAATATCTCTAAGTCCATGATCCCTAGACCGCCCAAATGCTTCAGGCGGTAGACGGTCTTCCAGTTAATAAGGGAGTGACCGTCCTAGGTATGAGATTGGTCCTCTTTTTGCCAGATGAAGGCCCGAATTATTTTGCGGATCTTTCTCAAAGTCCCCTTTGACAGGTTGAGAGCGGTGATGTGGAAGGTTGCCATGGCCGTGAGAATGGACTGCGCAAGTGCCACACTACTAGGCTTGTTCATTAGTTTTTCCTTCTTGGAAGTCTGCCTGTGAACCTGTCGATGAAGGGTTGCAGATCAATCCCTCTTAGGCGGCGAAAATGTAGGGGGAGCCCCAAGTAACGTCCCAGGAAAGTGGCGATCTTGGCGGGGAAGACTGACAGTACATCCTGGAGGTCAATGCCGACACATCTGATCAGGAAGACCTTAGTCTTGGTCAAGTTTGTGACCAGTCCGCTTGCCTCCTGAAAGGATCGAGAAGAGGTGTATAGGGGGGGTGATTAGACCTTCAACAAATAAAGGTGGCAGTTTTTAAGATTTTCAAGTTGAGGTGGTAGATTAACACAATTTCAAGCATACACAATACAATTAAAGAAGGCATGCAAAGAGTATATGAGCAGCGGAAAGTAAAGCATGCAACTTGCAAGAAAGTAAAGGGATGGGATTGGAGTGTGCAAATGCAATTAGAGACACGGAGATTTTTGGCATGGTTCTGATAGGTGGTGTTATCGTACATCCACGTTGGTGGAGACTTCAACCCACGAAGGGTAATGGTTGTGCGAGTCCACGGAGGGCTCCACCCACGAAGGGTCCACGAAGAAGCAACCTTGTCTATCCCACCATGGCCATCGCCCACGAAGGACTTGCCTCATTAGGGTAGATCTTCACGAAGTAGGCGATTGATACGTCTCCAATGTATCTATGATTTTTTTATTGTTCCATGCTATTATATTACCCGTTTTGGATGTTTATGGGCTTTAGTTTACACTTTTATATCATTTTTGGGACTAACCTGCTAACCGGAGGCCCAACCCAAATTGTTTTTTTTCTATTTTAGTGTTTCAAAGAAAAGGAATATCAAACGGAGTCCAAACAGAACGAAACCTTCGGGAGAGATCTTTTTGGAACAAACGCAATCCAGAAGACTTGGAGTGGACGTCAAGAAGCAGCCGAGGCGGCCATGAGGTAGGAGGGCGCGCCCTAGGGGGGTCGGCGCGCCCCCCACCCTCGTGGGCCTCTCGTGGCTCCCCTGACCGACTTCCTTCGCCGATATATACTTACGTACCCTGAAAACATCCAGGAGCACCACGAAACCCTATTTCCACCGCCGCAACCTTCTGTACCCGTGAGATCCCATCTTGGAGCCTTCGTTGGTGCTCCGCCGGAGGGGGAATCGATCATGGAGGGCTTCTACATCAACACCATAGCCTCTCCGATGAGTTGTGAGTAGTTTACCACAGACCCTTGGGTCCATAGTTATTAGCTAGATGGCTTCTTCTCTCTCTTTGAATCTCAATACAAAGTTCTTCTTGATCTTCTTGGAGATCTATTTGACGTAATTCTTTTTGCGGTGTGTTTGTCGAGATCCGATGAATTGTGGGTTTATGATCAAGTTTATCTATGAGAAATATTTGAATCTCCTTTGAATTCTTTTATGTATGATTGGTTATCTTTGCAAGTCTCTTCGAATTATCAGTTTGGTTTGGCCTACTAGATTGATATTTCTTGTAATGGGAGAAGTGCTTAGCATTGGGTTCAATCTTGCGGTGTCCTTTCCCAGTGACAACAGGGGCAGAAAGGCACGTATTGTATTGTTGCCATCGAGGATAAAAAGATGGGGTTTATATCATATTGCTTGAGTTTATCCCACTACATCATGTCATCTTGCCTAATGCGTTAATATGTTCTTATGAACTTAATACTCTAGATGCATGCTGGATAGCGGTCGATGTGTGGAGTAATAGTAGTAGATGCAGGCAGGAGTCGGTCTACTTCTTGCGGACGTGATTCCTATATACATGATCATGCTTAGATATTCTCATAACTATGCACTTTTCTATCAATTGTTCGACAGTAATTTGTTCACCCACCGTAATACTTGTGCTATCTTGAGAGAAGCCACTAGTGAAACCTATGGCCCTCGGGTCTATTTTCCATCATATAAGTTTCGAATCTACTTTATTTTGCAATCTTTACTATCCAATCTATATCATAAAAATACCAAAAATATTTATCTTATCTTATTATCTCTATCAAATCTCACTTTTGCAAGTGGCCATGAAGGGATTGACAACCCCTTTATCGTGTTGGTTGCGAGGTTCTTGTTTGTTTGTGTAGGTACGAGGGACTTTGATACGTCCATTTTGCATCGTGCTTTTATATCGATATTTATTGCATTATGGGTTGTTATTACACGTTATGTCACAATAGATATGGCTATTCTCTCTTATTTTACCAGATTTATCATGAAGAGGGAGAATGACGGCAGCCGGGATTCTGGGCTACAAACGGAGCAAATATTAGAAACCTATTCTGCACAGCTCCAAAAGTCCTGAAACTCCACTAAAGTCATTTTTGGAATTAATAAGAATTATTGAGCAAAGAAAGTACTAGAGGGGGCCCACACCCTGGCCACGAGGGTGGGGGGGCGCTCACCCCTACTGGGCGCGACCCCTGTCTCGTGGGCCCCTTGGTGGCCCTCCGGTGCCCATCTTCTGCTATATGAAGGCTTTCACCCTAGAAAAAATCATAAGCAAGCTCACGGGACGAAACTCCGTCGCCACGAGGCGGAACCTTGGCGGAACCAATCTAGGGCTCCGGCGGAGCTGTTCTGTCGGTAAACTTCCCTCCGAGGGGGGATCATCACCATCGTCATCACCAACGTTCCTCTCATCGGGAGGGGGTCAATCTCCATCAACATCTTCACCAGCACCATATCCTCTCAAACCCTAGTTCATCTCTTCTATCCAATCTTGTATCAAAACCACAAATTGGTACCTGTGGGTTGCTAGTAGTGTTGATTACTCCTTGTAGTTGATGCTAATTGGTTTATTTGGTGGAAGATCATATGTTCAGATCCTTAATGCATATTAATACTCCTCTGATCATGAACATGAATATGCTTTGTGAGTAGTTACGTTTGTTCCTGAGGACATGGGTGAAGTCTTGCTATTAGTAGTCATGTGAATTTGGTATTCGTTCGATATTTTGATGAGATGTATGTTGTCTCTCCTCTAGTGGTGTTATGTGAACGTCGACTACATGACACTTCACCATTATTTGGGCCTAGAGGAAGGCATTGGGAAGTAATAAGTAGATGATGGGTTGCTAGAGTGACAGAAGCTTAAACCCTAGTTTATGCGTTGCTTTGTAAGGGGCTGATTTGGATCCACTAGTTTCATGCTATGGTTAGGTTTACCTTAATACTTCTTTTCTAGTTGCGGATGCTTTCAATAAGGGTTAATCATAAGTGGGATGCTTGTCCAAGAAAGGGCAGTACCAAAGCACCGGTCCACCCACATATCAAATTATCAAAGTACCGAACGTGAATCATATGAGTGTGATGAAAACTAGCTTGACGATAATTCCCATGTGTCCTCGGGAGCACTTTTCTCAATATAAGAATTTGTCCAGGCTTGTCCTTTGCTACAAAAAGGATTGGGCCACCTTGCTGCACCTTATTTACTTTCATTGCGTGTTACCCGTTACAAATTATCTCATCACAAAACTATGTGTTACCTACTATTTCAGTGTTTGCAGAGAATACCTTACTGAAAACCGCTTTACATTTCCTTCTGCTCCTCGTTGGGTTCGACACTCTTACTTATCGAAAGGACTACGATAGATCCCCTATACTTGTGGGTCATCAAGATTCTTTTCCGGCGCCGTTGCCGGGGAGTGAAGCGCCTTTGGTGAGTGGAACTTGGTAAGGAAACATTTATATAGTGTGCTGAAAATTTATGTCACTTGTTACTATGGAAACTAATCCTTTGAGGGGCTTGTTCGGGGCATCTTCGCCCCCGACCAGTAGAGCAAAGAGTTGCTCCTCAACCTACTAAACCTACTGAAAATGTTTACTTTGAGATTTCTTCGGCTATGATAGAGAAACTGCTAGCTAATCTGCAGGAGATGGAACATTACATCCCGATTTACACCTTATATATGTGGATGAAGTTTGTGGATTATTTAAGCTTGCAGGTATTCCCGATGATGTTGTTAAGAGGAAGGTCTTCCCTTTATATTTGAAGGGAGATGCGTTTACATGGTATAGGCTATGTGATGATACGGGATACAAGGTATAGGCTATGTGATGATACGGGATCTTGGAACTACAAACGATTGAAATTGGAATTTCACCAGAAGTTCTATCCTATGCATCTTGTTCATCGTGATCGTAATTATATATATAATTTTTGGCCTCGTGAAGGAGAAAGCATTGCTCAAGCTTGGGGGAGGCTTAAGTCAATGTTATATTCATGCCCCAATCATGAGCTCTCAAGAGATATGATTATTCAAAAAAATTATGCTCGACTTTCTCTCAATGATCGCACCATGCTCGATACTTCGTGTGTTGGTTCTTATATGCTGAAGACTATTGAATTCAAATGGGACTTATTGAAAAGAATTAAATGCAACTCTGAAGATTGGGGTTCCGACGATGGTAAGGAGTCAGGTATGACACCTAAGTTTGATTGTGTTAAATCTTTTATGGATACCGATGCTTTTCAAGGATTTAGCGCTAAATATGGACTTGACTCTGAGATAGTAGCTTCTTTCTGTGAATCTTTTGCTACTCACGTTGATCTCCCTAAGGAGAAGTGGTTTAAATATAATCCTCCCATTGAAGTAAAAGTAGTTGCACCTGTTACAATTGAAGAAAAGACTATCACTTATAATGATCCTATTGTTCCCACTACTTATGTTGAGAAACCACCTTTCCCTGTTAGGACAAAGGATCATGCTAAAGCTTCAACTGTGGTTCGTAAGAGTAATACTAGAACATATACACCTCCTGAGCAAATTAAAGTTGAACCTAGTATTGGTATGGTTAAAGATCTCTTGGCTAATAATATAGATGGGCATGTTATTTATTTATGTGAGGAAGCTGCTAATATTGCTAAACCCGATGCTAAGATACATAGACCTGTTGTAGGCATGCCTGTTATTTCTGTTAAAATAGGAGATCATTGTTATCAAGGCTTATGTGATATGGGTGCTAGTGCTAGTGCAATACCTCATTCCTTATATGAAGAAATTATGCATGATATTTCACCTGCTGAAATAGAAGATATTGATATTACTATTAAGCTTGCCAATAGAGAAACTATTTCACCAATTGGGATTGTTAGAGATGTTGAAGTCTTGTGTGGGAAAGTTAAATATCCTGTTGATTTTCTTGTTCTTGGTTCCCCACAAGATAACTTTTGTCCCATTATATTTGGTAGACCCTTCTTGAATATTGTTAATGCTAAGATTGATTGTCAAAGGGATGTTGTTACTATTGGCTTAGGGGATATGTCTCATGAGTTTAATTTTGCTAAGTTTTGTAGACAACCCCATGATAAAGAATTGCCTAGTAAGGATGAGATTATTGGTCTTGCTTCTATTGTCGTGCCTCCTATTGATCCTTTAGAACAATATTTGCTAAACCATGAAAATGATATGTTTATGAATGAAAGAAGGGAAATAGATGAAGTATTGTTCCAACAGGGTCCTATTCTGAAACACAACTTACCTATTGAAATCCTAGGGGATCCCCCTCCACCCAAGGGTGATCCCGTGTTTGAGCTTAAACCTTTACCTGATAATGTTAAATATGCTTATCTAGATGAAAATAAGATATATCCTATTATTATTAGAGCTAATCTTTCAGAGCAGGAAGAGGAAAGATTATTGAAAACTCTGAAGAAGCACCGTGCTGCTATTGGATATACTCTTGATGATCTTAAGGGCATTAGTCCCACTCTATGCCAACACAAAATTAAATTGGACGAAGGCTCCAAACCAGTTAGAGATCATCAACGACGGTTAAATTCTAAGATGAAATAAGTGGTAAGAAAGGAGATACTAAAGCTCCTTGAGGCAGGTATAATTTATCCCGGCACTAATAGTGATTGGGTAAGTCCTATCCATTGCGTCCCCAAGAAGGGAGGTATTACTGTTGTTCCTAATGATAAAGATGAATTGATTTTGCAAAGAATTATTACATGTTATAGGATGGTAATTGATTTCCGTAAATTAAATAAAGCTACTAAGAAAGATCATTACCCTTTACCTTTTATTGATCAAATGCTAGAAAGACTATCCAAACATACACATTTCTGCTTTCTAGATGGTTATTCTGGTTTCTCTCAAATACATGTGTCAGTGGACTATTAATCAAAAGCTACGTTTACTTGCCCTTTCGGTACTTTTTCTTATAGAAGTATGTCTTTTGGTTTATGTAATGCACCTGCTACCTTTCAAAGATGTATGATGGCTATATTCTCTGAATTTTGTGAAAAGATTTGCGAGGTGTTCATGGATGACTTTTCCGTTTATGGATCCTCTTTTGATGATTGCTTGAGCAACCTTGATCGAGTTTTGTAGAGATGTGAAGACACTAGTCTCATCTTGAATTGGGAAAAGTGTCACTTTATGGTTAATGAAGGCATTGTCTTCGGGCATAAAATTTCTGAAAAGGGTATTGAAGTTGATAAAGCTAAAATTGATGCTATTGAAAAGATGTCGTGTCCCAATGACATTAAAGGTATACCAAGTTTCCTTGGTCATGCCAGTTTTTATAGGAGGTTCATTAAGGACTTCTCTAAAATCTCTAGGCCTCTGACTAATCTATTGCGAAAAGATATTCCTTTTGTCTTTGATGATGATTGTGTAGAAGCATTTGAAATCCTTAAGAAAGCTTTGATCACTGCACCTATTGTTCAGCCACCTGATTGGAATTTACCCTTTGAAATTATGTGTGATGCTAGTGATTATGTTGTAGGTGCTGTTCTAGGGCAAAGAGTTGATAAGAAATTAAATGTTATCCAGTATGCTAGTAAAACTCTTAACACTGCCCAGAGAAATTATGCTACCACCAAAAAAGAATTCTTAGCAGTTGTATTTGCTTGTGATAAGTTCAGACCTTATATTGTTGATTCTAAAGTTACTATTCACACTGATCATGCTGCTATTAAATATCTTATGGAAAAGAAAGATGCTAAACCTAGACTTATTAGATGGGTTCTCTTGCTTCAAGAATTTGATTTGCATATTATTGATAGAAAGGGAGCCGAGAACCCTGTTGCAGACAACTTGTCTAGGTTAGAGAATGTTCTTGATGACCCACTACCTATAGATGATAGCTTTCCTGATGAACAATTAGTGGTCATTAATGCTTCTCATACTGCTCCATGGTATGTTGATTATGCTAATTACATTGTTGCTAAATTTATACCACCTAGTTTCACATACCAGTAAAAGAAAAAGTTCTTTTATGATTTAAGACATTACTTATGGGATGACCCACACCTTTGTAAAGAAGTAGTAGATGGTGTTATTAGACGTTGTGAACCTAAGCATGAACAGGAACAGATCCTACGCAAGTGTCACTCCGAACCATATGGAGAACACCACGCTAGAGATAGAACTGCACATAAGGTATTGCAATCCGGTTTTTATTGGCCTACTCTCTTCAAAGATGCCCGTAAGTTTGTCTTGTCTTGTGATGAATGTCAAAGAATTGGTAATATTAGTAGACGTCAAGAAATGCCTATGAACTATTCTCTTGTTATTGAACCATTTGTTGTTTGGGGCTTTTATTATATGGGACCTTTTCCTGCCTCTAATGTATATACACATATTCTAGTTGTTGTTTATTACGTTACTAAGTGGGTAGAAGCTATTCCAACTAGTAGCTGATCATAACACCTCTATTAAGATGCTTAAAGAAGTTATTTTTTTGAGGTTTGGAGTCCCTAGATATCTCATGACTGATGGTGGTTCACATTTTATTCATGGTGCTTTTCGTAAAATGCTTGCTAAGTATGATATTAATCATAGAATTGCATCCCCTTATCACCCGCAGTCTAGTGGTCAAGTAGAATTGAGTAATAGAGAGCTCAAATTAATTTTTCAAAAGACTGTTAATAGATCTAGAAAGAATTGGTCCAAGAAACTTGATGATGCATTATGGGCCTATAGAACTGCATATAAAAATCCTATGGGTATGTCTCCGTACAAAATGGTTTATGGAAAAGCATGTCACTTACCTCTCGAACTTGAACATAAGGCATATTGGGCCATTAAAGAGCTCAAATATGATTTCAAACTTGCTGGTGAGATGAGGTTATTTGATATTAGCTCACTTGATGAATGGAGAACCCAAGCTTACGAGAATGCCAAGCTGTTTAAAGAAAAAGTCAAAAGATGGCATGACAAAAGGATACAAAAGCGTGAGTTTAACGTAGGTGATTATGTGTTTCTATTCAACTCTCGTTTAAGATTTTTTGCAGGAAAACTTCTCTCTAAATGGGAAGGTCCTTACGTTATCGAGGAGGTCTATCATTCCGGTGCCATAAAAATCAACAACTTCGAAGGCACAAATCCGAAGGTGGTGAACGGTCAAAGAATCAAGCATTATATCTCAGGTAATCCTATAAATGTTGAAACAAATATTATTGAAACCGTAACCCCAAAGGAATACGTAAGGGACACTTTCCATAATGTTTCAGACTCCGAAAAGGAATAGGTATGTGGTACGGTAAGTAAACCGACTCCAAAACAGTTCTAATGGCAATTTTTCTCTGGTTTGGAATACTTAAGAATTTAGGGAAATAAAAAGTAGTCCGGGAAGGACATGAGGCCTCCACGAGGGTGGAGGGCGCGCCCACCCCTACTGGGCACGCCCCCTACCTCGTGGGCACCTCGTGTGCTCTCCGGACTCCGTTTTCTTGCACGTTACTTCTTTTGGTCGGTAAAAATTCATTATATAATCTCCCGAAGGTTTTGACCACCGTATCACGCAAAAATCTTCTGTTTTCGTTTCGAGCTATTTTTTGACAGATCTAGAGCACCATGACGTCTCCAAGTGCTCCCAAGGACAAGTTTTTCGAGAGGGTTATCAACCCCTATCTCGCGGAAGTGCTGCAACACCCTCAAACTATTGAGATGCATGAGGGGGTGCTGCACATCCGCGATTTGGAGGGACCAAGGCGTACCGAAAGCATGGAGACAAAGCTCGAAGCTATGGAACAACAAGTTTTCAAGTGCCAAGGGATGGTGGAGCGCGGACTTAACGCCGACCAGATGATGATCGCGGAGTTCACCAACAACCACAAGCTGTACGCCAAGAACATTGTAGAGACCATCTTGAAGCTTCATGAGAAAATCGAGCACCTCTAAGCCCGGATCTATGACCTGCAAAACCAAAACTGTGAGTATGAATATAGATTCAAGAGGGTGAGTTTGGCTGCAGATTTGAGGATCCCGGAGACTCGATTATCCTTCTATGATGGTGAGCCTATGCCTTGGAAGACGAACGACAAGCCTACATCATCAACAACTCCTTCTTCACCACCTCCGAGGACATAATCACATGGGTATGGGCACTCCCCTTGGCAACTGCCAAGCTTGGGGGAGGTGCCCCGGTATCGTATCACCATCACACTCTTATCTTTACCATTTTACTTAGTTCGATCCTTAGTAATATCTTGATCTAGTAGAATAAAGTTTTGGTATGAATTAGTTTTGAGTTTTGCTTTGTGATCCCTCTATGTAATCGAGTCCGTGAGCTATATAATAAAGATTAATGTTGAGTCGAGGGCTTTGCTTTCTTGCTATGATCTTGAGAAAATAAAAAGAATAAAAAGAATAAAAGAGTTCATATTGATCTTGTGGATAGTAATGACTTCACATATAAAGAGTATGAGGCTTAAAAGTTGTTGAAGGTTGGCAAACATAGTTTTGGTCATCGTTGCAATCAATAGGAAGTAATAAAGAAAGAGAGGTTTTCACATATAAATATACTATGTTGGACCTCTTTTATGATTGTGAGCACTCATTAAAGTATGACATGCTAAAGAGTTGATGTTGGACAAGGAAGACAATGTAATGGGTTATGTTTTCTAACATCTCAGTTAAAGTATATTGTCATGGATCGTCCAACATGTTGAGCTTGCCTTTCCCCCTCATGCTAGCCAAATTCCTTGCACCAAGTAGAGATACTACTTGTGCTTCGAAATATCCTTAAACCCAGTTTTGCCATGAGAGTCCACCATACCTACCTATGGATTGAGTAAGAACCTTCAAGTAAGTTGTTGTGTTGCAAGCAATAAAAATTGCTCTAAATATGTATGACTTATTAGTGCAGAGAAAATAAGCTTTATACGATCATGTGATATGCGAAAGTCAAGCTGATCTTCACCTTTCCCTTTTTCATTTTATCCTTTAGCAAGCACCTCGTGTTGGAAAGATCCTGATATATATATATCCAACTGGATGTAAGTTAGCATGAACTATTATTGTTGACATCACCCAAAGGTGAATACGTTGGGAGGCGAAATTATAAGCCCCCATCTTTCTTAGTGTCTGATGAAAACTCCATAACCATAAGTATTGTGTGAGTGTTAGCAATTCTAGAAGATTATATGATAGTTGAGTATGTTGACTTGCTGAAAAGCTCTATTCTTGACTCTTTCCAATGTTATGATAAATTGCAACTGCTTCAATGACTAAGATTATAGTTGTTAGTTCTCAATGAAGTTTCTGAACCATACTTGACATTGTGAATAGATTGTTACTTGAGCATAAGAAATCATATGACAAAATCTATATATGTTGTTGTTATAAGAATGATCATGATGCCCTCATGTCTGTATTTTATTTTTATCGAAACCTCTATCTCTAAACATGTGGACATATTTTTCGATATCGGCTTCCGCTTGAGGACAAGCGAGGTCTAAGTTTGGGGGAGTTGATACGTCCATTTTGCATCATGCTTTTATATCGATATTTATTGCATTATGGGCTGTTATTACACGTTATGTCACAATACTTATGGCTATTCTCTCTTATTTTACAAGGTTATCATGAAGAGGGAGAATGCCGGCAGCCGGATTCTGGGCTGGAAAAGGAGCAAATATTGGAAACATATTCTGCACAGCTCCAAAAGTCCTGAAACTCCATGAAAGTCATTTTTGGAATTAATAAGAATTATTGAGCAAAGAAAGTACCAGAGGGGGCCCACACCCTGGCCACGAGGGTGGGGGGCGCGCCCACCCTACTGGGCGCACCCCCCTGTCTCGTGGGCCCCCTGGTGGCCCTCCGGTGCCCATATTCTGCTATATGAAGGCTTTTACCCTGGAAGAAATCATAAGCAAGCTCACGGGACGAAACTCCGCCGCCACGAGGCAGAACCTTGGCAGAACCAATCTAGGGCTCCGGCAGAGCTGTTCTACCGGGGAAACTTCCCTCTCGGAGGGGGAAATCATCACCATCGTCATCACCAACGATCCTCTCATCATGAGGGGGTCAATCTCCATCAACATCTTCACCAGCACCATCTCCTCTCAAACCCTAGTTCATCTCTTGTATCCAATCTTGTATCAAAACCACAAATTGGTACCTGTGGGTTGCTAGTAGTGTTTATTACTCCTTGTAGTTGATGCTAATTGGTTTATTTGGTGGAACATCATATGTTCAGATCCTTAATGCATATTAATACTCCTCTGATCATGAACATGAATATGCTTTGTGAGTAGTTTCTTTTGTTCCTGAGGACATGGGTGAAGTCTTGCTATTAGTAGTCATGTGAATTTGGTATTCGTTTGATATTTTGATGAGATGTATGTTGTCTCTCCTCTAGTGGTGTTATGTGAACGTCGACTACATGACACTTCACCATTATTTAGGCCTAGAGGAAGGCATTGGGAAGTAATAAGTAGATGATGCGTTGCTAGAGTGACAGAAGCTTAAACCCTAGTTTATGCGTTGCTTTGTAAGGGGCTGATTTGGATCCACTAGTTTCATGCTATGGTTAGGTTTACCTTAATACTTCTTTTCTAGTTGCGGATGCTTGAAATAGGGGTTAATCATGAGTGGGATTCTTGCCCAAGAAAGGGCAGTACCCAAGCACCGGTCCACCCACATATCAAATTATCAAAGTACCGAACGTCAATCATATGAGTGTGATGAAAACTAGCTTGACGATAATTCTCATGTGTCCTCGGGAGCACTTTTCTCATTATAAGAATTTGTCCAGGCTTGTCCTTTGCTACAAAAAGGATTGTGCCACCTTGCTGCACCTTATTTACTTTCATTGCTTGTTACCCGTTACAAATTATCTCATCACAAAACTATGTGTTACCTACTATTTTAGTGTTTGCAGAGAATGCCTTACTGAAAACCGCTTTACATTTCCTTCTGCTCCTCGTTGGGTTCGACACTCTTAATTATCGAAAGGACTACGATAGATCCCCTATACTTGTGGGTCATCAAGATTCTTTTCCGACGCCGTTGCCGGGGAGTGAAGCGCCTTTGGTGAGTGGAACTTGGTAAGGAAACATTTATATAGTGTGCTGAAATTTTCTGTCACTTGTTACTATGGAAACTAATCCTTTGAGGGGCTTGTTCGGGGCATCTTCGCCCCCGACCAGTAGAGCAAAGAGTTGCTCCTCAACCTACTGAACCTACTGAAAATGTTTACTTTGAGATTCCTTCGGTTATGATAGAGAAACTGCTAGCTAATCCCTTTGTAGGAGATGGAACATTGCATCCCGATTTACACCTTATCTATATGGATGAAGTTTGTGGATTATTTAAGCTTGCAGGTATTCCCGATGATGTTGTTAAGAGGAAGGTCTTCCCTTTATCTTTGAAGGGAGATGCATTAACATGGTATAGGCTATGTGATGATACGGGATCCCAAGTGACACCTAACCAATCTAGGAGACACCACTCTCCAAAAGGTAATAAATGGTGTGTTGATGATGAAGTCCTTGCTATTGTGCTTCAAATGATAGTCTCCCCAACACTCAACTCTCTTTCATAGATTTGGCTATGGTGGAAAGATGATTTGAGTGGAAAGTAACTTGGGGAAGACTAGAGATCAAGATTCTTGTGGTTGGAATGGAATATCTTGGTCTCAACACATGAGTAGGTGGTTCTCTCTCAGAAAATGAATGCTGGAAGTGTAGGCACATTCTGATGGATCTCTCCTCGAATGAAGAATGGGTGGAGGGGTATATATATCCTCCACACAAAATCTAGCCATTACACACAGATTCCCAAACTCGGTGGGACCGAATGGTAAAACTCGGTCAAACCGATTCGGGTCAAAATGTGAATGTTAGAGTTTTTGGTGGGACCGACAAGGTCAACTCGGTGGGACCGATGTGCAGGGTTAGGGTAAAACCTCAACTCGGTTTGACCGATTACACAAACTCAGTGGGACCAATTTTGGTAATAAGCAAACTAAGTATTGGTCAAGCAAACTCGATGGGACCGACTCAACAAACTCGGTGAGATAAAAAATGTTGCAATAGATCATAGAGAATTTGCAAGCCCATCTCGATGAGATCGAGATCCCATCAGTGAAACCGAACTGATTAGAGTTTGGCAGTGGTTGTACCAGATGAACTCGGTGGCGCCGGATAGATCAAATCGGTGGGGCCGAGTTTTGTTGGGGAACGTAGTAATTTCAAAAAAATTCCTACATACACGCAAGAACATGGTGATGGCATAGCAAGAGAGGGGAGAGTGTTGTCCACGTACCCTCGTAGACCGTAAGCGGAAGCGTTATGACAACGCGGTTGATGTAGTCGTACGTCTTCACGATCCGACCGATCCAAGCACTGAACGTACGGCACCTCCGAGTTCAGCACACGTTCAGCTCGATGACGATCCCCGGGCTCCGATACAACAAAGCTTCGGGGATGAGTTCCGTCAGCACGACGGCGTGGTGACGATGATGATGCTCTACCGGCGCAGGGCTTCGCCTAAACTCCACGACGATATGACCGAGGTGGAATATGGTGGAGGGGGGCACCGCACACGGCTAAGGAACGATCCGTAGATCAACTTGTGTGTCCTGGGGTGCCCCCCCTGCCCCCGTATATAAAGGAGCAAGGGGGAAGGCCGGCCGGCCCCTTGGCCGCGCCAAGGGAGGAGGAATCCTCCTCCTAGTAGGAGTAGGACTCCTCGTTTCCTACTCCTACTAGGAGGGGGAAGGAAGGGGGAGAGGGGGAAGGAAAGAGGGGGGGCGCCCCCCCCCCTCCTAGTCCAATTCGGACCAGAGGCGGGAGGGGGCGCGCAGCCCATGCTGGCCACCCCTCTCTCCTTTCCCCTAAGACCCATAAGGCCCAATACTCTCCCGGGGGGTTCCGGTAACCCCCCCCCCCCCGGCACTCCGGTTTTCTTCGAAATCACCCGGAACACTTCCGGTGTCCGAATATAGTCGTCCAATATACCAATCTTTATGTCTCGACCATTTCGAGACTCCTCGTCATGTCCGTGATCACATCCGGGACTCCGAACAAACTTCGGTACATCAAAACTTATAAACTCATAATAAAACTGTCATCGTAATGTTAAGTGTGCGGACCCTACGGGTTCGAGAACTATGTAGACATGACCTAGAACCATTCTCGGTCAATAACCAATAGCCGGACCTGGATGCCCATATTGGTTCCTACATATTCTACCAAGATCTTTATCGGTCAAACCGCATAACAACATACGTTGTTCCCTTTGTCATCGGTATGTTACTTTCCCGAGATTTGATCGTCGGTATCCAATACCTAGTTCAATCTTGTTACCGGCAAGTCTCTTTACTCGTTCCGTAATGCATCATCCCGTAACCAACTCATTTGGTCACATTGCTTGCAAGGCTTATAATGATGTGCATTACCGAGAGGGCCCAGAGATACCTCTCCGACAATCGGAGTGACAAAACCTAATCTCGAAATACGCCAACTCAACATGTACCTTCGGAGACACCTGTAGTACTCCTTTATAATCACCCAGTTATGTTGTGACGTTTGGTAGTACCCAAAGTGTTCCTCCGGTAAACGGGAGTTGCATATTTCTCATAGTTACAGGAACATGTATAAGTCATGAAGAAAGCAATAGCAGTATACTAAACGATCAAGTGCTAGGCTAACGGAATGGGTCATGTCAATCACATCATTCTTCTAATGATGTGATCCCATTAATCAAATGACAACACATGTCTATGGTTAGGAAACATAACCATCTTTGATTAATGAGCTAGTCAAGTAGAGGCATACTAGTGACTATATGTTTGTCTATGTATTCACACATGTATCATGTTTCCGGTTAATACAATTCTAGCATGAATAATAAACATTTATCATGATATGAGGAAATAAATAATAACTTTATTATTGCCTCTAGGGCATATTTCCTTCAGTCTCCCACTTGCACTAGAGTCAATAATCTAGATTACATAGTAATGATTCTAACACCCATGGAGTCTTGGTGTTGATCATGTTTTGCTCGTGAGAGAGGCTTAGTCAACGGGTCTGCAACATTCAGATCCGTATGTATTTTGCAAATCTCTATGTCTCCCACTTGGACTTGGTCTCGAATGGAATTGAAGCGTCTCTTGATGTGCTTGGTCCTCTTGTGAAATCTGGATTCCTTTGCCAAAGCAATTGCACCAGTATTGTCACAGAAGATCTTCATTGGTCCCGATGCACTAGGTATGACACCTAGATCGGTAATGAACTCCTTCATCCAGACTCCTTCATTTGCTGCTTCAGAAGCAGCTATGTACTCCGCTTCACATGTAGATCCCGCCACGACGCTTTGTTTAGAACTGCACCAACTTACAGCTCCACCGTTTAATAAAAACACGTATCCGGTTTGCGATTTAGAATCGTCCGGATCAGTGTCAAAGCTTGCATCAACGTAACCATTTACGACTAGCTCTTTGTCACCTCCATATACGAGAAACATATCCTTAGTCCTTTTCAGGTATTTCAGGATGTTCTTGACCGCTGTCCAGTGATCCACTCCTGGATTACTTTGGTACCTTCCTGCCAAGCTTATTGCTAAGCATACGTCAGGTCTGGTACACAGCATTGCATACATGATAGAGCCTATGGCTGAAGCATAGGGAACATCTTTCATTTTCTCTCTATCTTTTGCTGTGGTCGGGCATTGAGTTTGACTCAACTTCACACCTTGTAGCACAGGCAAGAAACCTTTCTTTGCCTGATCCATTTTGAACTTTTTCAAAATTTTGTCAAGGTATGTGCTTTGTGAAAGTCCTATTAAGCGTCTTGATCTATCTCTATAGATCTTGATGCCCAATATGTAAGCATCTTCACCTAGGTCTTTCATTGAAAAACTTTTATTCAAGTATCCCTTTATGCTATCCAGAAATTCTATATCATTTCCAATTAATAATATGTCATCTACATATAAAATCAGAAATGCTACAGAGCTCCCACTCACTTTCTTGTAAATACAGGCTTCTCCAAAAGTCTGTATAAAACCATATGCTTTGATCACACTATCAAAACGTTTATTCCAACTCCGAGATGCTTGCACCAGTCCATAAATGGATCGCTGGAGCTTGCACACTTTGTTAGCACCTTTTGGATCAAAAAAACCTTCTGGTTGCATCATATACAACTCTTCTTCCAGAAATCCATTCAAGAATGCAGTTTTGACATCCATTTGCCAAATTTCATAATCATGAAATGCAGCAATAGCTAACATGATTCGGACAAACTTAAGCATCGCTACGGGTGAGAAAGTCTCATCGTAGTCAACCCCTTGAACTTGTCGAAAACCTTTCGCAACAAGTCGAGCTTTATAGACAGTTACATTACCATCAGCGTCAGTCTTCTTCTTAAAGATCCATTTATTCTCAATGGCTTGCCGATCATCGGGTAAGTCAACCAAAGTCCATACTTTGTTTTCATACATGGATCCCATCTCAGATTTCATGGCCTGTAGCCATTTTGCGGAATCTGGGCTCATCATCGCTTCCTCATAGTTCATAGGTTCCAGAATAGGATTACCGTACCACTCTGGTGCGGATCTTACTCTAGTAGACCTACGAGGTTCAGTAGAAACTTGATCTGAAGTTTCATGATCAATATCATTAGCTTCCTCACTAGTTGGTGTAGTTGTCACAGGAACCAGTTCTTGTGATGAACTACTTTCCAACAAGGGAGTAGATACAGTTATCTCATCAAGTTCTACTTTCCTCCCACTCACTTCTTTCGAGAGAAACTCCTTCTCTAGAAAGGATTCGATTTTAGCAACGAAAATCTTGCCCTCAGATCTGTGATAGAAGGTGTACCCAATAGTCTCTTTTGGGTATCCTATGAAGACACATTTCTCCGATTTGGGTTCGAGCTTATCTGGTTGAAGTTTCTTCACATAAGCATCGCAGCCCCAAACTTTAAGAAACGACAACTTTGGTTTCTTGCCAAACCACAGTTCATAAGGCGTCGTCTCAACGGATTTTGATGGTGCCCTATTTAATGTGAATGCGGCCGTCTCTAAAGCATAACCCCAAAACGATAGCGGTAAATCAGTAAGAGACATCATAGATCGCACCATATCTAGTAAAGTACGATTACAACGTTCGGACACACCATTTCGTTGTGGTGTTCCGGGTGGCGTGAGTTGCGAAACTATTCCGCATTGTTTCAAGTGTAGACCAAACTCGTAACTCAAATATTCTCCTCCACGATCAGACTGTAGAAACTTTATTTTCTTGTTACGATGATTTTCCACTTCACTCTGAAATTCTTTAAACTTTTCAAATGTTTCAGACTTGTGTTTCATTAAGTAGATATACCCATATCTGCTCAAATCATCTGTGAAGGTGAGAAAATAATGATACCCGCTGCGAGCCTCAACATTCATTGGACCACAAACATCAGTATGTATGATCTCCAACAAATCAGTTGTTCGCTCCATAGTTCCGGAGAACGGCGTTTTAGTCATCTTGCCCATGAGGCATGGTTCGCAAGTACCAAGTGATTCATAATCAAGTGATTCCAAAAGCCCATCAGTATGGAGTTTCTTCATGCGCTTTACACCGATATGACCTAAAAGGCAGTGCCACAAATAAGTTGCACTATCGTTATCAACTCTGCATCTTTTGGTTTCAACACTATGAATATGTGTATCACTACTATCGAGATTCAATAAAAATAGACCACTCTTCAAGGGTGCATGACCATAAAAGATATTACTCATATAAATAGAACAACCATTATTCTCTTATTTAAATGAATAACCGTCTCGCATTAAACAAGATCCAGATATAATGTTCATGCTCAACGCTGGCACCAAATAACAATTATTTAGGTCTAAAACTAATCCCGATGGTAGATGTAGAGGTAGCGTGCCGACCGCGATCACATCGACTTTGGAACCATTTCCCACGCGCATCGTCACCTCGTCCTTAGCCAATCTTCGCTTAATTCGTAGTCCCTGTTTCGAGTTGCAAATATTAGCAATGGAACCAGTATCAAATACCCAGGTGCTACTGCGAGCATTAGTAAGGTACACATCAATAACATGTATATCACATATACCTTTGTTCACTTTGCCATCCTTCTTGTCTGCCAAATACTTGGGGCAGTTCCGCTTCCAGTGTCCAGTCTGCTTGCAGTAGAAGCACTCAGTTTCAAGCTTAGGTCCAGACTTGGGCTTCTTCTCTTGAGCAGCAACTTGCTTGCTGTTCTTTTTAAAGTTCCCCTTCTTCTTCCCTATGCCCTTTTTCTTGAAACTGGTGGTCTTGTTAACCATCAACACTTGATGCTCCTTCTTGATTTCTACCTCCGCAGCCTTTAGCATTGCGAAGAGCTCGGGAATAGTCTTGTTCATCCCTTGCATATTATAGTTCATCACGAAGCTCTTGTAGCTTGGTGGCAGTGATTGGAGAATTCTGTCAATGACACTATCATCAGGAAGATTAACTCCCAGTTGAATCAAGTGATTATTATACCCATACATTTTGAGTATGTGTTCACTGACAGAACTATTCTCCTCCATCTTGCAGCTATAGAACTTATTGGAGACTTCATAGCTCTCAATCCGGGCATTTGCTTGAAATATTAACTTCAACTCCTGAAACATCTCATATGCTCCATGACGTTCAAAACGTCGTTGAAGACCCGGTTCTAAGCCGTAAAGCATGGCACACTGAACTATCGAGTAGTCATCAGCTTTGCTCTGCCAGACGTTCTTAACGTCGTCAGTTGCATCAGCAGCAGGCCTGGCACCCAGCGGTGCTTCCAGGACGTAACTTTTCTGTGCAGCAATGAGGATAATCCTCAGGTTACGGACCCAGTCCGTGTAATTGCTACCATCATCTTTCAACTTTGCTTTCTCAAGGAACGCATTAAAATTAACGGAACAACAGCACGAGCCATCTATCTACAAACAAACATAGACAAGCAAAATACTATCAGGTACTAAGTTCATGATAAATTTAAGTTCAATTAATCATATTACTTAAGAACTCCCACTTAGACAGACATCTCTCTAGTCATCTAAGTGATCACGTGATCCAAATCAACTAAACCATGTCCGATCATCACGTGAGATGGAGTAGTTTCAATGGTGAACATCACTATGTTGATCATATCTACTATATGATTCACGTTCGACCTTTCGGTCTCCGTGTTCCGAGGCCATATCTGTATATGCTAGGCTCGTCAAGTATGACCTGAGTATTCCGCGTGTGCAACTGTTTTGCACCCGTTGTATTTGAACGTAGAGCCTATCACACCCGATCATCACGTGGTGTCTCAGCACGAAGAACTTTCGCAACGGTGCATACTCAGGGAGAACACTTCTTGATTATTAATGAGAGATCATCTTAAAATGCTACCGTCAATCAAAGCAAGATAAGATGCATAAAGGATAAACATCACATGCAATCAATATAAGTGATATGATATGGCCATCATCATCTTGTGCTTGTGATCTCCATCTTCAAAGCACCGTCGTGATCACCATCGTCACCGGCGCGACACCTTGATCTCCATCGTAGCATCGTTGTCGTTACGCCATCTATTGCTTCTACGACTATCGCTACCGCTTAGTGATAAAGTAAAGCAATTACAGGGCGTTTGCATTTCATACAATAAAGCGACAACCATATGGCTCCTGCCAGTTGCCGATAACTTCGGTTACAAAACATGATCATCTCATACAATAAAATATAGCATCACGTCTTGACCATATCACATCACAACATGCCCTGCAAAAACAAGTTAGACGTCCTCTACTTTGTTGTTGCAAATTTTACGTGGCTGCTACGGGCTTAGCAAGAACCGTTCTTACCTACGCATCAAAACCACAACGATAGTTCGTCAAGTTAATGATGTTTTAACCTTCGCAAGGACCGGGCGTAGCCACACTCGATTCAGCTAAAGTGAGAGAGACAGACACCCGCCAGCCACCTTTAAGCACGAGTGCTCGCAATGGTGAAACCAGTCTCGCGTAAGCGTACGCGTAATGTCGGTTCGGGCCGCTTCATCTCACAATACCGCCGAACCAAAGTACGACATGCTGGTAAGCAGTATGACTTGTATCGCCCACAACTCACTTGTGTTCTACTCGTGCATATAACATCAACGCATAAAACCAGGCTCGGATGCCACTGTTGGGGAACGTAGTAATTTCAAAAAATTTCCTACGTACACGCAAGAACATGGTGATGGCATAGCAAGGAGAGGGCAGAGTGTTGTCCACGTACCCTCGTAGACCGTAAGCGGAAGCGTTATGAAAACGCGGTTGATGTAGTCGTACGTCTTCACGATCCGACCGATCCAAGCACCGAACGTACGGCACCTCCGAGTTCAGCACACGTTCAGCTCGATGACGATCCCCGGGCTCCGATCCAGCAAAGATTCGGGGATGAGTTCCATCAGCACGACGGCGTGGTGACGATGATGATGCTCTACCGGCGGAGGGCTTCGCCTAAACTCCACGACGATATGACCGAGGTGGAATATGGTGGAGGGAGGCACCGCACACAGCTAAGGAACGATCCGTAGATCAACTTGTGTGTCCTGGGGTGCCCCCCTGCCCCCGTATATAAAGGAGCAAGGGGGGAGGCCGGCCGGCCCCTTGGGCGCGCCAAGGGAGGAGGAATCCTCCTCCTAGTAGGAGTAGGACTCCTCCTTTCCTACTCCTACTAGGAGGGGGAAGGAAGGGGGAGAGGGGGAAGGAAGGGGGAGAGGGGGAAGGAAAGAGGGGGGGCGCCCCCCCCCCCTCCTAGTCCAATTCGGACCAGAGGCGGGAGGGGGCGTGCGGCCCATGCTGGCCGCCCCTCTCTCCTTTCCCCTAAGGCCCATAAGGCCCAATACTCTCCCGGGGGGTTCTGGTAACCCCCCCCCCCCCCCGGCACTCTGGTTTTCTCCGAAATCACCCGGAACACTTCCGGTGTCCGAATATAGTCGTCCAATATATCAATCTTTATGTCTCGGCCATTTCGAGACTCCTCGTCATGTCCGTGATCACATCCGGGACTCCGAACAAACTTCGGTACATCAAAACTTATAAACTCATAATAAAACTATCATCGTAATGTTAAGCGTGCGGACCCTACGGGTTCGAGAACTATGTAGACATGACCTAGAACCATTCTTGGTCAATAACCAATAGCGGGACCTGGATGCCCATATTGGTTCCTACATATTCTACCAAGATCTTTATCGGTCAAACCGCATAACAACATACGTTGTTCCCTTTGTCATTGGTATGTTACTTGCCCGAGATTTGATCGTCGGTATCCAATGCCTAGTTCAATCTCGTTACCGGCAAGTCTCTTTACACGTTCCGTAATGCATCATCCCGTAACCAACTCATTTGGTCACATTGCTTGCAAGGCTTATAATGATGTGCATTACCGAGAGGGCCCAGAGATACCTCTCCGACAATCGGAGTGACAAAACCTAATCTCGAAATACGCCAACTCAACATGTACCTTCGGAGACACCTGTAGTACTCCTTTATAATCACCCAGTTACGTTGTGACGTTTGGTAGTACCCAAAGTGTTCCTCCGGTAAATGGGAGTTGCATATTTCTCATAGTTACAGGAACATGTATAAGTCATGAAGAAAGCAATAGCAGTATACTAAACGATCAAGTGCTAGGCTAACGGAATGGGTCATGTCAATCACATCATTCTTCTAATGATGTGATCCCATAAATCAAATGACAACACATGTCTATGGTTAGGAAACATAACCATCTTTGATTAATGAGCTAGTCAAGTAGAGGCATACTAGTGACTATATGTTTGTCTATGTATTCACACATGTATCATGTTTCCGGTTAATACAATTCTAGCATGAATAATAAACATTTATCATGATATGAGGAAATAAATAATAACTTTATTATTGCCTCTAGGGCATATTTCCTTCAAGTTTGACTTTTAGGTTTAGGACATATGTGGATGTGAGAAAGTGGCTGAGGGTTTTGGAGCATATCACTAAGCACTTTGAGCAAGCAAGCCATTAAGCAACACCTCATCCCCTTTTAATAGTATTGGCTTTCCTATGGACTCAATGTGATCTTGGACCACTAAAATGAAAATGTAGAGTCTTGAGCTTTTGCCAATATTTGTCCTTAGCATCTTGAAGGGGTTCCACATCCTCTTGTCCATGTCCATGCCACTACAATGTTGAACTTATCTGAAATATACTAGGTAGAAGTATTAGTCCAATAAGAGATATGTTGACATAAATTACCGAAATCACCCAGGGAGCACTTGTGCTTTCAATCTCCCCCTTTTTGGTAATTGATGACAACATATATCAAAGCTTTAGATAAAGATATAAGGAAATAGCAAGTAAAGCTTTGGCAAGACATGCAACATGCAATAGCTCCCCCTACATGTATGAAATCATGTGATGGATCATAAGAGTATGAGAATGCATAATCATCACAGAGCAAACAATCAGTTACATGTGTCTTGGCTCTATGCATCAGAGTAAATGATGTAGATGCTGGAAATGTACCTTCATGTTCATGAATTTCTCTTGCAAACAATATGTACACCAGCAAGAGGTCTTCATGCTCATGAGTGTGATGCATATACTTACCTTGTGGTCTTGAGCTAGGTTTGAAAGAGATGTACCTGGGTAAACAAGGTTAGATAACACAAGACAGGAGATCACAAGAATACCAAGACTGATATGACATGTTGAGAGTGAGTACTAGGTACTCTATTTTGTTATAGACATGTCCCCAAGAATAAAGATATGCAATGAATTCCAAAGATTTTCTTCCCTTAGGTGTCTTTCTCCTCCTGAATCTGACATTGGATAATGGGAGAAGATAGGGTAATAGAAAATTAGAGCAAACAAGAAAATCAGAGCAAGATAAAATTATAACATATGCTATCATGTCTTTCCCCTCTTGAAGACATGAGATAACTTTCCTCTTAAGAATGGAAGCATCAGGAGAAGCCTTTGGGGTGCATTCTCTCTTATGTGATAAGCTTTGATGTGCTCTCTCTCCCCCCTTTGACATCAATTTCCAAGAAGGGACTTCTGGAGCATGAGTCAATTAGGTTTGGTCCTTGAGTCACATTACAAAGCCACATGTAATATGGGATGTTGGTACAGGACAAGTATCATTGAGTGGAGTTGGGACAAATGTGCATGGTGCAAATGACACAGGTTTTATCTCGGTATTGAAATCGGTAGCACCGAGTTGTTACGTTCGGTGGCACCGAGATGGTTCGGTTTGACCAAGGTTAACAAACTGGTGAGGCCGAGTTCAACCTAGAGAGTAAATACTTGTCACCTCGGCTCACTTAGGAAATTAAGATCTCACAAGGGAACACAAGGAATTAACTGAAGAATATGCAATTAATTGGATGCATGGAAATGCAGAAAATAACAGAGAAAAGAAAAGAAAGGAATCTAGATGAAGTTTTTTTTGAAAGGGGAACTAGCATGCAAGGGGAAAATGCAAGAGCACAAAGAAACAACAGATAACTTCATCTAGAAATGGTCGGCGACAAAGTCACCTATGTTAGACTATATTGACTTAGGAGTCAAGTGAGGACACTTGATCATAGGTCATACTCATCGTTTAAGCTCAAAATGGGGTTGCCATTTTTTGTTTAAGCATTTTGATGTATTCACATCTTGTTGAGTTGCCTTGACCCATGTCTTCGGGTAAAGCTTCTCTAAGATGGAATGGCTGGTGGTGTTGAACTTGGCATGTAGTCGAACTTGTGTAGGGTGATCAAGTTGATGGAGATCATTAAGAGTTGAGAGCACCAATTGCAGTTGAAGTTCATCTTCCTACATGGGTTAGACTTACAAGGAAGAGCACTTGTGTATCCAAAATGATAATCATGAAATTTGATACCAAATGAAATTTGATATAAGGAGTTTGTCAAAGGATATATTAAATGGATTCGTGCTTCCGTGTCTTCATCCACCATTCTGTAGAGACTTGGAGATGTAGAGATTGTTTAGAATATGATTGAGTGGCAATCTTATAGAGTTGGGTTCGTCCAAGTACCTACAAGGGTTAGATAGCATGCAAGAGTACAAGAATATCCAAGACATATGATCATCATCATAAGAGAAATGTCAAGGATTAGTCATAGTAAGGTTCATGCCTTGCATGCATCCACATGGAGTTTCTACTCCAAATTTGAGGCATCAATGATGTTCAATTCACCTCTCAACCTGCAAAACACTTTCTCATCAAGTGGTTTGGTGAATATATCCGCCAATTGCTTATCGGTATGAACATGCTTAAGTTTGATATCTCCCTTAGCAACATGATATCAAATGAAATGATGACGAACTTCAAAATGCTTAGTTCGAGAATGTTGCACGGGATTATGAGCAATCTTAATAGCACTCTCATTGTCACAAAGCAATGGAACATGTTTCACATATATCCCATAATCTTTAAGAGTTTGGGCCATCCAAAGTAATTGAGCACAACATGAACCAGCGGCAATGTATTCCGCTTCTGCGGTGGATAAGGATGCCGAGTTTTGTTTCTTGGAGGACCAAGACACAAGAGATCTACCAAGAAATTGGCAAGTACCCTAAGTGGACTTTCTATCAACCTTGTCACCGGCATAGTCCGAGTCAGAGTAGCCAACAAGATTAAAAGAAGACCTCTTAGGATACCAAATGCCAAAATTTGGTGTATGGATTAAGTATCTCACTATCCTTTTCACAGCCTTAAGATGACACTCTTTGGGCACCGCTTGATACCATGCATACATGCACACACTTAGCATGATATTGGGACGGGAGGCACATAGATATAACAATGAACCAATCATAGAGCGGTAAACCTTTTGGTCAACTTGTTCGCCATCCTTTGTCAAGTCAAGATGTGCACTAGTAGGCATGGGGGTATTCATACCTTTGCATTCTTGCATGTTGAACTTCTTGAATACGTCCTTGGTAAACTTGGTTTGAGAGATAAAAGTTCCCTCCTTAGTTTTCTTGATTTGCAAACCAAGAAAGAACTTGAGTTCACTCATCATAGACATCTCAAACTTCTCCGACATAAGCTTTCCAAACTTTTCACTAAAATGAGGGTTAGTTGAACCAAATATGATATCATCAACATAAATTTGGCACACAAATAATTCTCTATTACCCATTTTAGTAAAGAGTGTAGAATCAATTTTACCAATTTCAAATCTTTTTTCAAGAAGAAATTTAGTCAAGCATTTATACCAAGCTCTAGGAGCTTGCTTAAGACCATGAAGAGCTTTGTGGAGCTTCTAAACATGGTCGGGTTTCTTAGGATTAACAAAGCCGGGAGGTTGTTTATCATAAACTTCCTCCTCAATTTCACCATTAAGGAAAGCATTTTTTATGTCCATTTGATATAAGGTGATGTCATGATGATTGGCATAAGCAAGTAAGATGCGAATGGACTCAAGTCTAGCAACGGGGGCATAAGTCTCACCATAGTCCATACCTTCGACTTGGGTGTAGCCTTGAGCGATGAGACGAGCCTTGTTGCATACAACTTGTCCATCTTCATCTTGCTTGTTCCTAAACACCCATTTGGTTCCAATGACATTGTGCTTCTCATCGGGATTTTCAACCAATGTCCACACTTGGTTCCTCTCAAAGTTATGTAGCTCTTCATGCATGGCATTTATCCAATTCGGATCTTCCAATGCTTCTTCAACCTTCATAGGTTCAATGCTAGAAATGAATGAGTAATGTTCACAAAGGTTAGCTAAACAAAATTTAGAGCGACTAATTCTCCCAGTTTAAATTTCATCAAAGATTTGTTCGAAGGGATGATCTCTTGAGACTCTAGCTCGAACTCGTGAGAGATTTTGTTTGGGTCAGGGCGGAACATCCTCTTCATTGTCTTGTTCCTCCTCTTGTCTTTCTTCGTTGTTGTTGGTGTTGTTGTTTTCCCATGGAGGTGGAGAAGGAGGTCGTCGAGGTTCATCTTGTTGTACATCCTTGTTTTCATCGTCTTGATGTGTCCCACTTGTGCATGCCTCCAAGTCAACTTGTGGTTCACCTTGGCGTGAAGTTGAGGCTTCCACTTGGACGGACGAGGTACTCTCCTTCACCTCTATTGGGCGAATCTTGCCAATAGACAAGTCTTGGATTGCTTTCGAAGGATCTTTGTCACCTACATCAGTTGGGAATTGCTCTACTTGTGAGCCGTTAGATTCATCAAACTTCACATCTACCGTCTCTTCAACCTTCCGGGTGAAATTGTTGTAGGCACGATAAGTGTGAGAGTTTGAGCCATAACCGAGTAGGAAACCTTTCATGAGACTTAGGAGAAAATTTCGAACGATGATGCTTATCAAGAATGTAACACTTTGAGCTGAATACTTGAAAGTACCCAACTTGGGGTTTGTTACCGGTGAGAAGTTCGTATGCCGTCTTGCCGAGTAGCTTGTGAAGATATAGATGATTCGTTGCATGACAAGCTGTCTCAACCGCTTCCGCCCAAAAGTGTTTTGGCATCTTATACTCATCAAGCATCATTCTCACCATTTCGATGAGCGTCTGGTTCTTCCTCTCAACAATTCCATTTTGTTGAGGTGTGTACGTAGCCAAGAACTCATGTGGAATCCCTTCTTCGTCAAGAAAGGTGTCCACATTGGCGTTCTTGAACTCCATTCCGTTGTCGCTGCGGACCTTCTTGATCTTCACTTCAAATTGATTTTGGGCCTTCCTAGCGAAGTTTTTGAAGATCTTTTGGGCCTGCGATTTATCATCAAGAAAGAACACCCACGTAGATCTTGAAAAATCATCAACAATGACTAGTCCAAACGAGTTACCGCCGAGACTCTTGTAGGCGTTGGGACTGAAAAGATCCATACGAAGTAGCTCGAGCGGTCTCCTCGTGGTCATGATGTTCTTCACGAGGTGGCTTCCTCCAACCTTTTTTCCTGCTTGGCAAATGCTGCAAAGTCTATCCTTATCAAATATGACATCTTTAACACCAAGGATATGATCACCTTTAATAAGCTTGTCAAGGTTTCGCATGCTCACATGACCTAACCGTCTATGCCACAACCAGCCTTTGGAAGATTTAGCAATTAAGCAAGTTCTAGGTTGAGCCTTTTTAGTGAAATCAACAATGTATAGATCACCTCTACGTATGTCGGTAAAGACCATTTTATGATTATCTTTTCGAAACACTTGGCAATCTACTTCAGTAAATAGGACATTAAAACCAAAGTCAGCTAGTCTAGATACAGAAAGTAGATTATAGCCAAGAGATTCAACGAGCATGGCATTTTGTATGGAGCTGTCATGTGAGATGGCCACCTTACCGAGGCCAACCACCTTACCCTTTGAGTTATCACCAAAAATGACATACTTTCGAGGGTCGTCATTTTCAGCAAGCTCACGAAACATATCTCTGTCTCCGGTCATGTGATCGGTACATCCACTATCAATGACCCATTCCTTTCCTGCAGCCATGTAGCCGCGAAGGTTATCCATAAGACCAAAGTGTCTCATAGACTCTTTAAGATCAAAGTCATTATCATCATCCTCATCATAGTATCCATGTTCAACATCATCTTGCAAATGATCATTTTCTAGAGAGAGTGATTCATTAGATATATGATTTTGACAATGTTCATCTCTATGAATTCTAATAGCTTCGGAAATAATATTGCTAATGATTCCAGCATCTCCTTTGGCACGCATAAGATTGGTAACTTCAAATAAACAATCTCCAAACTTGGGATCATTGGGATTCATCTTATTCAAAGCAATAGATTTATGGAGAATCTCATCTATGTTTTTCAAGGAATAGTCCAGAAATCGTTCCTCAAAAAATTTCCATATAGTATAAGCACAATCAAGAGTTGGCAAATGACCAATCAAATTTCTAGGCAAGCCTCTAGTGATAAGATTGATAGTTCTAAGGTTGCGAATCATGTCAAGAGACTCATCATGGGTAGAATGCAAGGGATCAACAAGGGGTTCACAAGGAGTAGTAATGTACTTGTTCAAGTGATATTCATGAAAAATTCCAAGCATATCATTTTTCCACTCACTAAAGAACTCTCCATCAAGCATAAGCGTTGTACGTCGAAGACTCCCCAACGTAGACTCATCCATCAATGGTGATTAAACCAAAGCAATGGAGACCAATGTTCTGATACCAACTGAAAGGATCGAGAAGAGGTGTCTAGAGGAGGGGTGATTAGACCCTCAACAAATAAAGGTGGCAGTTTTTAAGATTTTCAAGTTGAGGTGGTAGATTAACACAATTTCAAGCATACACAATATGATTCAAGCAAGCATGCAAAGAGTATATGAGCAGCGGAAAGTAAAGCATGCAACTTGCAAGAAAGTAAAGGGATGGAATTGGAGTGTGCAAACGCAATTAGAGACACGAAGATTTTTGGCGTGGTTCCGATAGGTGGTGCTATCGTACATCCACGTTGATGGAGACTTCAACCCACGAAGGGTAACGGTTGCGCGAGTCCATGGAGGGCTTCACCCATAAAGGGTCCACGAAGAAGCAACCTTGTCTATCCCACCATGGCCATCGCCCACGAAGGACTTGCCTCACTAGGGTAGATCTTCACGAAGTATGCGATCTCCTTGCCCTTACAAACTCCTTAGTTCAACTCCACAATCTTGACGGAGGCTCCCAAGTGACACCTAACCAATCTAGGAGACACCACTCTCCAAAAGGTAATAGATGGTGTGTTGATGATGAACTCATTGCTCTTGTGCTTCAAATGATAGTCTCCCCAACACTCAACTCTCTCTCATAGATTTGGCTATGGTGAAAAGATGATTTGAGTGGAAAGCAACTTGGGGAAGGCTAGAGATCAAGATTCTTGTGGTTGGAATGGAATATCTTGGTCTCGACACATGAGTAGGTGGTTCTCTCTCAGAAAATAAATTTTGGAAGTGTAGGCATGTTCTGGTCGCTCTCTCCTCGATTGAAGAATGGGTGGAGGGGTATATATAGCCTCCACACAAAATCTAGCCGTTACACACAGATTCCCAAACTCGGTGGGATCGAATGGTAAAACTCGGTCAGACCGATTCGGGTCAAAATGTGAACGTTAGATTTTTCGGTGGGACCGACAAGGTCAACTCGGTGGGACCGATGTGCAGGGGTTAGTGTAAAACCTCAACTCGGTTTGACCGATTACACAAACTCGGTGAGACCGATTTTGGTAATAAGCGAACTAAGTATTGGTCAAGCAAACTCGGTGGGACCGACTGAACAAACTCGGTGAGACCGAAAATGTTGCAATAGATCACAGAGAATTTGCAAGCCCATCTCGGTGAGAGTCGTGAGACCGAGATCCCATCGGTGAGACCGAACTGATTAGAGTTTGGCAGTGGCTGTATCAGATGAACTCGGTGGCGCCGGATAGATCAAATCGGTAGGGCCGAGTTTGACTTTTAGGTTTAGGACATATGTGGATGTGAGAAAGTGGCTGAGGGTTTTGGAGCATATTACTAAGCACTTTGAGGAAGCAAGCCATTAAGCAACACCTCATCCCCTTTTAATAGTATTGGCTTTCCTATGGACTCAATGTAATCTTGAATCACTAAAATGAAAATGTAGAGTCTTGAGCTTTTGCCAATATTTGTCCTTAGCATCTTGAAGGGGTTTCACATTCTCTTGCCATGTCCATGCCACTCCAATGAACTTATCTGAAATATACTAGGTAGAAGTATTAGTCCAACAAAAGATATGTTGACATAAATTACCAAAATCACCCAGGGAGCATTTGTACTTTCACCTCCCCAAAGGTCTTCAGAATTGCAGAAATCGCACGAAGCTCATCCTTGTGTGGGTTCGCAAAAAATGCCTGTATCGCCGGCGTAAAGGGAGATTCTGCATCTGGCCGTCCTTGCACAAATGGGCTTGAGGATAACTAGTGGCTGGTGCAGTAACCTACGAGTACACACCAACGGCTGGTGCATAGATGTTGGAAGTCGGCCACCGCAGCGCTGCGTGCCGGCTGCGGCCGCTGGAAGCCGCCGGACTGTACCTCTCGCCTCTGGAGCTGCATACGACATCGCTCGCCGTTCGATGTCTCCGCCGTCGTGGAGGAGCACCGGAGTCCATGGCTGCGCAACAACAGATCCGGCAACTTGATTTCTATTACAAAAAAAATTCTACAACATGAACTGTGTTGAAAAAAAATTCTACGGACATTTCCACAACATGATCCGTGTTGCAAAAATAAGATAAAATAACATAACCTCAGTTGCAAAAAAATTCCACAAACATTTTTGCGACATGATCTCTACTAGAAGAGAATCTGTAACATAACTTCTGTTGCAAAAAAAATCTACAACCGTTTCTACAACATGATCTCTGTGGCAAAAGAAATCTACAACGTAACCTCTATTGCAAAAGTTTCCGCAACACGACCTATGTTGAAAGGTTTCTGCAACATTATCATTGTTGCCGTTGTCGAGCGTGTGAGTTAGCCGCTCGATGTTGCCACATCTGATGGCTGGCGACCCGACCGATCTTTTAGAAAGATCAGCCGACGGACATGTAGCACGCCCCTTTACGTTATGTAGCATGGCAAAAATAAGTGAAAATGTTCCTAAAACTATGGCAATTATTTGCAAAATGGCATGGATTTTTTGGCATGTTTTCAGACCATGGATTTTTTTAAGAGCATGGCATTATTTATTTATTTATTTATTTTTTACACCAATATGATTTATTATTATGTTGGAACATGGAAAAATTATTGGAATTAGAATGACTTTTTTAACATACCTTTTTAAATTCTTTTTATATACTTTTTACAGTTTTACCGACATGGCATTTTTTCGCCTTTCTCAAAGCACAATTTGCTTTTTTTCCAAAAGAATATAATATCACGAAATTTGCCATGTTTATATGACTAACCTAACATGGCACTTTCTTATTTTGTTAGACCATGGCATTTTTATTAGTTAGAACCATGGTAGTTTTAGTGTAGGTAGCATGGCATTTTTATTATTTGGTATATGTCATTATTATTATTATTTAAATGATGATATTTTTCTTTTTATATACCATGGAAATTTTTATAATTGGAGCATTGTAGTTTTATTACTTTAGAGCACGCCATTTTTCATTATTTGTACACCATAACAATTTTTTATCTGGAACATGGAAATTTTATTAGATTTATCATGTTATTTTCTTTAATATATACTATTTTACATTTTATCGACATGACAATTTTCTGCCTTTCTCAAAGCACGGTTTTAATTTTATGTATGCCTTTTTTTAGTTATTACGCAAATCTGCCACGATCAATCCATGGTCAATTTGAACATTATGGTATTTTTTATTATGTGCATCATGGCATTTTTAGTGGATCATCGCATTGTTTCATCTTGTTTTGATTTTTCTGTTATGGCGAAGAAAATACATATCATGGGAACTTTATTTTTGGATAATGACATTTTTATTGTTGATATCACAGGAAAATGGGCTTTTTTGGGTCCAATTGTTCGGCTCAGATACGTACATTACTTTTTTAGCGTCTTCTTCCCTCATCATAAGTCCTATTTCTATCGCTCCCGTAGCCGCATTCCAACCAAATTCTCCTTCCTTGCACCAAGGTACCCCATGCCATGAAAAACCGTTTGCGACGAGAACGACATTTCCACAACAACCACAGCTACCACATCAGCTCTGCTCACGACACTACCGATTAATCCCTCCCACTGTTTTTAACGTCCAAGCCTTTTCTCACACGCTTAGCCGTTGCAATTCAATCACTACACCCAATCGCGGGCACAAAATTCTCTCGCTACCAGAAGACCCAAACTTGCAGGAAATGTCATGGTTTGCACCTGCGCTCGCTGCCACTCCACACCCGTGCAGCCGTGCTATAAAACCAACGCCACTCGGTGCACACTAGATCATCACCAATCACCACCAGCTTCTTGCCCAACAGAAGCACAAAGGCATTCACCGAGGAGGAAAGCTGAAGGCGCAGCAATGGCAGCTCTCAGCTCCACGGCCGCAGCCATTGCCATCCTTGCGCTCGCGACCATGGCCGGAGTAGCTCTAGGAGCGACGGCGGGGACAAAGAAGGCGCCGGTGATCTACATTTTCGGCGACTCGATGTCGGACGTCGGCAACAACAACTACCTCCTCCTCTCCATCGCCAAGTGCAACTACCCCTGGTACGGGATTGACTACGAAGGTGGCTACCCCACCGGGAGGTTCACCAATGGCAGGACCATCGGAGACATCATGGGTACGTAAGCTGCTTGTTTCTGCTGCTCCACATCCACATGAATGGCAAAATGTGATGTGTTTTATTCGGGGGTTTGCGTGTCTGCAGCTGCCAAGTTTGGCGTCCCACCGCCGCCGCCGTTCCTCTCCCTGTATATGACCGACGATGAGGTTCTCGGCGGCGTCAACTTCGCGTCCGGCGGCGCAGGACTTCTCAATGAGACCGGCATTTACTTCGTAAGCGATCGAGCCATGATGTTTCATCTCCTCGTTAATTGTTGCAGAATATGCTTTCTTTGGCAGCCGGAAGCATGATGATATATGGGGTCAATGCGATCTTGCAGGTCGAGTACCTGTCGTTCGACAACCAGATATCGTACTTTGAGCAGATCAAGAACGCCATGATCGGCAAGATCGGCAAGAAGGCCGCCGAGGAGGTGGTCAATGGCGCAATCTTCCAGATCGGACTTGGTACAGTTTAAAAAACATTTGATTTGCTTCAGATGATCAATCAGTTGCCCCGCACGCAATGTACAAGTTGATACGACGAGCATACCCTTTGCTTTGCAGGGAGCAACGACTACGTCAACAACTTCTTGCGGCCGTTCATGGCGGACGGCTTCGTGTACACCCACGACCAGTTCATCGGCCTCCTCATGGAGACCATCAGCCAGCAGCTCACGGTACGTAAGACCGAACGACGCCAGTAAGCTGTAAGAGTACCACGTACCGTTGACGTAATTATTTTGTTTCTGCAGAGGTTGTACCATCTCGGGGCGCGTAATGTGTGGTTCACGGGGCTCGCGCCGCTCGGCTGCATCCCGTCGCAGCGCGTCCTCTCGGACAACGGCGAGTGCCTGGAAGACGTGAACTTGTACGCCCTTCAGTTCAACGCCGCGGCCAAGGACCTGCTGGACCGCCTCAACGCCAAGCTCCCCGGCGCGCGCATGTCCCTCGCCGACTGCTACTCCGTCGTCATGGAGCTCATCGAGCACCCAAAGAAATACGGTAACGATCTGCACATGCCAAGGGATCGACGCACTGTCTGTCTTGCAGCGAGCTAATGGTCATTCGATCCGTGCGTGCAGGTTTCACGACGTCCCACACGTCGTGCTGCGACGTGGACACGTCGGTGGGGGGCCTGTGCCTGCCGACGGCGGACGTCTGCGACGACCGCAGCCAGTTCGTGTTCTGGGACGCGTACCACACCTCCGACGCGGCCAACCAGGTCATTGCCGGCCGCCTCTACGCCGACATGGTGAGCGCCGGCGACGTGCAGGAGGGCAACACCACCGTCTCCGACGCGCCTCGCGTCGTCCGGTCACCACGCCCCGTGCCTCCTTCCCGGCCCGCAGTGCGTGGTGGCGGCAACACCACCTCCGCCCCCCGCGCCGCGCCGGCCGCGCGGCCTGTGCATGGCAACGGCACCACCTCCGCGCCCCGCGCCTCGCCCGCAGCGAGGCCTGTGAATGGCAACGGCACCACCTCTGCGCCTCCCGTCGTCGGATCATCCTCCCACGCCGCGCCGCCTCCCCAGCCTTGAACAATCCGATCAAGCAGACACATTTTCGTGTCTCGTTCGTCTCCACTATACGTCTATACCAAACATGTACTTTGACACTCGGTGAATTAATCAAAGCAGAGAGCAGATTATGCTACAACACTACTACGTACTCGTACTGGAGTATGATTCCTAGGTCACAACGTTTGCGTCGGCTTTATCGTGAAGGATATCGCGTTCCCGTCTAGGTCTTCTACGAGACGGCGTATCAGCACGCATCTCCGACTCGATTTACAAACGGGTTAACCTGAATACGCCATATATGGAAACAGAGTACCGGCTTCCCTGTAGTTGATACTGAAAATATCTGCGTCTCCCACATCCAAAAATCGACAAGCCCGCCCGCACCGGCGCGATGATGAGCTCGTTCTTCGGGCCGGTGGATGGGGTACTAGGCCTCGTAATGGCGTGGCTTCTGATCTTGTTCCCTATTGTGGGGTTCTTAGCGGTAATTGCAGTATGCCTCTGGAGCCTCTGCGGCGGCGAGCGGGCGGCAGAAGCGAACGCACCCGGACGACGATTGGGCCGATTGGCCGAGGTGATGGCGGCCATTGAACGGGCGGAGCAGATGAGGCCGGCGACGGTGGCGCCAGCGCCGGAGCTGATGGTGGAGCTGGGGTACTTCCCGTACTCGGCGGAGGGCAGGCGGGCGTCGGAGAGGCTGGTGTGCGCGATCTGCCTGGAGGAGCTCCAGCAGGGACAGGCTTGCAGCGAGGTGCCGGTGTGCCGGCACGTGTTCCACCGGGACTGCATCGACGCGTGGATGAAGAGCCAGACCACCTGCCCGTTGTGCAGGCGGAATATCGCGGCCGGGTCAGAACGAGTATCGGCTGCCATTGACATGGTTTAGCTTAGCGCGCAAAGAGGTGTCTAGAGGCGCTGATATGTTCTTTTAGCCGATCTTGCTAAATTTTATTAATCATGAATAGTGTTTACAGGTACATAGATGGGTTCATATGTCATGTCAAGTCATACATGGTTCCACCACTATAGATATACTCAACCCTTCACAAATCATATTAGACAAAAAAGTGATTTAATTAAAATAGAGATTCAGTTATTTCAAAATAGACATTTCAGTCATTTGATTAATTAGAAAACTATTTTTGTTCTTCATAAAACGGAATTCGATTATTTTAAAATTGTGATTCGAACAACTTCAAATGTTTCACTTTCCTGTTTAAAAAAAATGATTTCAAAGATTACAAATAAGTGATGCAATGTTCCACAAAAGTTTGATTTAAAGAATTCCAAAAAAGTTCCAAACTTCAAGTGATTTTAATTATATCAAAAAGTGATAATTGCGAACCAACCTGTGGTTGGATGGTTAGGAGGATAGTCCTTGGGTTCAGATTATTTCAAATAGTGTGACGAACAATTTCATTATTTCAAAGCTATTATGATTTTTTCAAGTTCTTATCTGGAAAAGGTGGTTTTAATTATTAAAAATAAGCAATGTCAATGTTTCCAAAGAGTTTGATTAAATAAAACAAAACTGATTTACTATTTCATGGAACGTATTGCAATTATTTCAAAACTATGATTTTGTTATTTAAAAATGGCTATTTATGATATTTCATTAAATCAAAAAATATTTCATTATTTAAAAAAGTGATTTCAATTATTCCAACTTCATAATATGATAGAAACAATAAAATTCAGACCGGTCAAAATGTATCTGAGGTTGGTCTTGTTTTAAAGGTCTTAGCAACCTGAATTGAGATAGTATATAACAAAATTCAAGAGTGAAATTTTGATTTAAAAGTTGCCAGTCATTTAGAACGTCGCAATAAAAACAAAAATGGTGACAACTCGTGTGCATGCAACTGTATTCGTATGCCTGTTCAAAAGTTGTTAGAGCATCTCCAAGGCCGGTCCTAAAAACAGACAGTGTCTTTGTTCCCTAACTAATCTGGACTCGTCCTCGGACAATGATACGAGAGCAAACCATCCAATCATAACCTCTAAACTCCAGCATCTATTTTTTTAGCCCATGAGCTCATATTAAATATCCCTATAATTTAAAATATACAAAAGCGACAATACTTCTAGTTACAATCCAACTAAGTTTTTAAATAAAATAGTTCAAATTTGAATTGAACTCACTCATATGTTCTAGTTGTCCTCTTTAATCGCTCACAAATAGTCAATCAAATCTTCCTTGAGCTACTCATGAGTTGTTTGATGCCAAATTTATGCATTTGGACAAACTCATCAAACGTGGCCTGATTCTGATGTGGAAGTTGGATGAGATCACCCATGTTGTCAAATTACAGACCTCGGACAGGGACGGCATCGTCACCCTCATCTTTTATGATCGTGTTCTACATGATCACACAACATGTCATCACCTCCCACAAGCTTTACATATTCCAATGTTTAGTAGATCCACGAACAACTGTAAAACGGGCTTGAAGCACTCCAAATGACCTCTTCACATCCTTTCTAGCTCCTTGTCTTTAGCAAAGTGAGATCTTTTCTAGTGAACTGGCTCAAAGATGGTCTTGATGAATGAGGAGGATAGATGTCGTCGATGGTAGTAGCCCATGTTGTACTAATGCCCATTGATAGTATAGTTGCAAGGAGGATCTTTCCCTCCAGTCAAACCTAGCAAACAATGAAGACCGCTGCAGCACTGTAACACCCCAATAGTTACGCTACAATGATCTCGTACTAAAGATGCCATGTCATCGCATTTTGCTAAGCTTAATTACCCTTCATAAAAAAACCAAGTCAAATTCAAGTTTCAAATTGCAAGTCAAAATATTTATTTCTTCAAACAGTAAAACTAAAATATTAATGATACCGCAAGTATTCCCCAGGCAATTATCATGTTGAAACCCAACCCATTTGAATTACTGTTTAGTCCCTAGTAACAAGTACTCACTCCATAAAATTAGTACAAAATTGACTCACTTATTTTGGCACGGAGGGAGTAAATAGCAGCAAGAGCATTTAAATTGTCCTTTTCAAAATAAACAAATACTCCCTCCGTTCCCAAATATTTGTCTTTCTAGGCATTTCAAATTGACACAACATACAGATGTATGTAGACATATTTTAAAATGTAGATTCACTCGTTTTGCTCCGTATGTAGTCATTTGATGAAATCTCTAGAAAGACAAATGTTTGGGAATGGAGGGAGTATGTACCTTTTCAAATGGCCTGAAACTTTTTGTGCGGATCTGGTATGTCACAAAGTATTTATGTACAAAGTTTGACCTAAAAATAAAATCATTTGATAGCAAAAGAAAATCATTTGACGGAAAACCAGACAAGCGGACGGATGTGGATGATGTTGAATGGCAAACTACATCTGCATAATGTGATTCGCAAGTACGTGGGGCGAATTGAGGGTCCGATTTGGAGATGTCCTTACACCGTATATAGATCTAATGTTTCAGAAAAAATGTTGTGCAGATTATACACTTGAAATGACCACAGCGCTCTGCAGAACCACACGAACGGTGGATTCTTCACCATTAGCTAGCCTCACCCTTAGAGCATCTTCAATCGTTGGCCCCCCAAGGAGCGCGTAAAATCACTGTCTGGGAGCGAGCCGACGCTAAAAATCAGCGTGGGGGCGAGTGGGTTCGCAGCCGCCGAACCCAGGGCCGCCCACCAGACGTCGTTTATGTTTAAAAAAAAGAGTATGCTGCAAAGTTCGACTATAATTCGGCTAAAATTCGACAAACAGGGCATATATTCGACATGTTCGACATTTTACATAGTAAATTTGTTAAAAAAAGGCCGCAAACTACAACTACGGGCCGAAGAAGTCGCAGAGCGCGGCGAAGTCGCTGCCGTCGCCGCCATCCTTGCCGTCGTCGAGGCGAGGGAGGCCACCGGTTTATATAGCCCCGCCGTGTGTACGCATGGCGGGAGGGGAGGCGTCGCCGCGCTGCCCGTGATGCGCCGCCCGTGATGAGGAATCAATGGCAAGGCTGACCGGCGGCAGCCTTGCCATTGATTCCATGCGGGAAACCGAGGCGTTCCGACAACGACGAGGCGCGTGTCGCTGACTCGGCGGGCCCGCGGCTCTTTCGCGCCAAAATCACTCGCCCCGGCATCCCTGGACGCCCCCAACATGCCGGGTTTGGTGTGGGTCCGTCGACACTGATTTTGGCCCAAACCAGCAAAAAACGGGCTCCTGGAAACGTGAGTGGGCGTTTTCTCGACACCAGCGCGAAAAAATCGCCTGGGGGAGATGCTCTTAGGGCATCTCCAGCCGCGCCCCCAACAGGCCCTCCCCAGGCGATTTTGCCGCGCCGGCGTCAAATAAAGGCCCCAGTCGCGCCCCCAGAAGCCCGTTTTTCGCCGGCTCGGGCCAAAACTGGTGCCGGCGGACCCAGGCCGAACCCGGCGCCCTGGGGGGCGCTTGGGGAGCCGGCACAAGCGAAAAAGGCGTGTGGGCCCGCCCTGGAAGCGACCCGAGGGTCTTTTCCCGCCGTTTCTTGACGCTTTTCCCTCGCATCTCTCCCGCTCGCTCGCCTCCCTCCCGCCATTCTCTCCCTTTCTCCCGCCAAACCCCCTCCCACTCGCCGCGAAGAAGCACGCCATGCCGCGCGCGGCGGCAACCGCAACTGGCGCCGTGGCCCAGCCGAAGCAGAGGAAGCCGAGGGCGCCGCCATCGAAGCCACCGGGCCTGTCGAACGCCGAGTGGAGGGTGAAAGTTCAGCGGCGCGAAGCAGTCACCGCCGACAGGCGGAACAGGGCCATAGCCAAGAAGGCCCGCGACAACGCGACACGCGCGGTGACGTCTTCCTCATCGGTCGACCAGGCGGGGATGAATCCACCCATCGTCAGCCACGCCCAGTACGCGCCCTGGGGACAGCAAGGCGCCGGATCTCCATGGGGTTCATCGTCGCCCGGCTACGCCGACGGCGACGCGCACGGTGGGTTCAACCCAAACGTGACCTTCCCTCATGGTCACCCCGCTACGCGTTCAGGCCCGAGCCGTCCTACGCGAAGAGAAGACCGAGGCACGGTGGTCGTCGCTAATGAAGAACAACGCCATCAAGCTCGACCTGCTTCGGGCGAACGTCGCCGCGAAGAAGAGGAACACCGACATGGCTTTTCTGATGAGCGGGGCGGACATGCTCCAGAGCAACGACGAGAAGCTCAAGGCGTGGTACCTGGTGCAGCGCGGCCTCATCCTGAACGAGCTGCCGACGGCAACGCCGACGACGCCCACGACCACACGGACGCCAAGCCCGAACGACGCCTCTACATCGCCGCCCAGCAGTGCCGAAGCCGCGCCGACGCAGCCTTGCACCGAAGCAGCTCCGACAACGACGAGCCCGTGCACGCCGACTCCGCCAACGCCGACTCCGCCAACGCCTGGAGCTGACCCCGCCGAGTGAATCGGTGCGCACGGCGGCGCTCCATTTTTTTGTAACGCCAGACTACGTTCGTCCGATCGGCGTCTTTTGAAAGCGGGAACGACCAAGTTTGAATTTCCCGCATTCTGGGACCGGCGCGTGGGGTCGTGACTGGGAGCTAGGTCGCCCCCAGGGACCGAACTAGCGCCGGCACGCCCCAGGCCGCTCTATTTAGGCGCCGGAGGGCCGGACGGCTGGAGATGCCCTTAGTTTTACCAGTTCCCAAGTTATCGCCGGACGCCTCTGCGCTTCAAACAGCAGAGAGCAGATTTTACTAGAGCACTGTATATGATTGCTACTCCCGTTTCCGTTTTCGTTAAGGTCTTCTACGAGACGACGTATTAGCATCAATCTCCGACTCGATTTACAACCTATTAACTCCTTAAGAATACGCCATATAGTACCGGCTGTTGTTGATTCATACGGAGTACGTACCAGTAAAGATCTCGTCCCGACAAAGAGACAAGTCCGCTTGCATCTGAACTGACCGATGAATTCGACGATGACGACGACGTTGTTCGGGGGCGTGGACGGGGTCCTAGGCCTCGTAATGGTGTGGTTTTCGATCTTGTTCGTTGCAGCGGCGTTCGTGCTAGCTTTAATTACAATAATATGCCACTGCGGCGGAGAGCGAGCAGCACGAGACAGCGCGGCAGAGGAGAACGCGGCCGCCGGAGACTTGGCGAACGCGCAGGCGGCGTATGAGCTGGCACTGGCGGCTTATCAGCTGTTCCGAGGACGATCAGCGGAACAGAACGCGGCCGCGGAAAGTTTGGCCGTCCTGCGGACGGGATATGAACTGGCGCGGGCGGCGCACGGACTATGCCGAGGAGGACCAACGGCGGAAGAGATCGCAGCCGCGGAGCGTTTGGCCGCGTTGCTGGAGGCGTTTGAAGGGTTGATGAGGCTGGCGGCGCCGGCGCCGGTCGTGGAGCTGGGATGCTCCCCGTACTCGGCGGAGGGCGGGCGGGCGTCGGAGGAGCTGGTGTGCGCGATCTGCCAGGATGAGTTCCTGCAGGGACAGATGTGCAGCGAGGTGCCGGCGTGCCGGCACTTGTTCCACCGGGACTGCATCGAGGTGTGGAGGAAGAGCAAGACCACCTGCCCGCTGTGCAGGCGGAGTACCGTGGCCGGATCGGAACCAGTATCAGCTGCTGATGACATGGTTTAGCTTGGTCATGGCGTCGCCTCTGCGTGATCGATTCAGCCGTCTTGTGATCTCGTTGGGCCTCTGCGTCGTCTCTGCGTACAATATAGTGGGAATAGAGATGTAACTTTTCTGTACCCATCGGTAGGTGTAGGATTATTGGCATGAAAATCAGGAGGAGAGAGATTAGTGGGGAATGTTCAGTACATCGACATCGGTTGCAATATGTACATTGCGGGGTAAATTGTTTAGAACTAACATGCAAGTGACTGGTTATAAAGTGCAATGTTGCCAAAGTACCTTAGTTTTTTAGGCTGTTCATGGTCATGGCTTCGGCGGCGGCAATAACAGCGCTGAATAAGATTTCTTCATATACTGCTCCTATGAGAAGATTGGTCCTATCATTGGGGATGGATTTGAAATCCAGTCTTTTCAAAAAAGGATGATGTGGCGGCGGCGGGGGTTTACAATGTTCTCCGTTGTTGGATTCTTTATGAAAAGCTCTTTAAACCATGACCAATCTTTGGTTACTTTTTTTGATAGAATTTGAATAAACTATGAGCATGACGAAACCTTTATAAAGCAGTAGTTGTTTTTTGCCATCTCATATTTGTTTCCGCCATGTTTCAGGATGGCTTACGGTTTGAAATCGTAACTATGTAACAAGATCGAGCCTATCAGAAACTATGAAGGACATGGCTACAATTGTGGCATCCAAATTGTAGCCTTCGTGTGCTACTCTCTCTCTCTCTCTCTTTCTCTCTCTCACACAGATGCATGTATACATGCAACAAAAAAGAATAGTGCATGGAAGTATGTCATTGCCAAGAATCCTTTGGTTGTGAATTTTCAAAAACTATTATTTCTCAAACCATCAAACTCATTGATGATTTCGATTCACTTTCATTGTTGGCTTCATCAGTCCGGACCTGCAAAACAAGATCTCATGTCGAACATGCTTCGATGATTCTGAAATCGCCACATTACTGTTACTTATTGTACTATGTTATTAGCACTTAGTTGTCAAGTTATTGTATATTAAAAATATTAGTAATCATCAATTTATGCCAACATAAAACTTTCTTCAAGGTAGGTATATGGGCTGATATCACTTTGTACTTGTTGTTACCACTTGAAAACTCTCTCTCTCTCTCTCTCTCTCTCTCTCTCTCTCTCTCTCTCTCTCTCTCTCTCTCTCCATTCTAGCAATCTATTCGTCGTAAGCCCTTCTAGCAGCAATCCAAACGTCCCTCCCCCCCCCTCTCTCTCTCTCATAAACTATTACCTAGTAACTATACGAAATTATTGTCGTAATTTGAGAGCGGCGATTCGAAGCCAATGCTCATCTGCTCCCATCCCTGAACAGTAAAATCAAAAATAGCAACATATATATTTAAAAAGCTATGCAAGGTGCTCTGGTATGCTACATGTATGTGCAGACTTTCTGGTGAATGGACATTCGAGGAGCTCGTGGAAAAAGAACAAAAGTCGGTTCTCAAAGAAACTAAAAAGTAACACTTTTGAGATCCGATTTTGTTACGAGGACCCGATATTGTTTTCCTTTTTTGCCACGGGTTCCCCGAATAACATTTCACCATGAAAACTGGCTAGCTGCAACATGCGCTATGAGGTGAGCCAGCAACACGCGGGGGATGTGTGCGGGGTTGCGGAGATGGGGGCGAAGGGGACCAAAATCGTGCGACCCTATACACGACAATCAAACCGTTCGGAAGGTAGCCAATCACAATCTGGATCGGTCGGTCGACGATGAGCAGTGTCCCTAATGAGCAGAGGAAATTGCAAAAACCTACGACTAATGGGGTCAATTTTGCACAAAACACGTACTCTCCAGGTTTGTTGCACAAAAACCACCTATTGGTGGAAACCGTTGCGTCTACCTCTAATCCATTATTTGACTATATTGGCATGATTTCTGCTGAGTGGATCCCGTTTGTAAGTGCACAAGCACAACTGCCAAAAAATATGTCACATCTGTAGGCAAATAAAAACTGCAAGTATTCACAGTTTTAGTTGCTCATTATAAGTTTTTAAAAAACATAATATTAAAAGAACAAATACCAATAAATTGTATATACCACATACTAATTGGGGAACTTTTAGCTTATTTAGCCCACATGTTTTGGAGATATTGGCTATGCCACTTGTGCAGTTACAAGCAGGACCCACCTATTAAGAATTATGTCTAACTAAAAGAACAAATAATAAATGCCACACATGTGGCACAAAGCACTCTAACCTAACGTTTTTTACAACTAAAGTTGTCATCCGAAAAGAAAAAACAAACCCAAAAAACTTGAAACTTGTCATCCGAAAAGAAGTTGTCATGTTTGACAACTAAACTTGTCATCTTTGTGTCACTAAATCAAGAACAGTAAAACTGAGCCTAATCCCTGCTCCCTCATGAATTAGGAATTTCTAGCCGTTTGATTTCGTTTGCTAAACGTTTCTGGCCCTCCGATCTAAAGCTAGCGCTACGTTAGCCGCGAACTGGGCCGAACGTCGTAAGGGCAGCTACTCCCGTAGCTATTTTGGAGCCCTGACATTAATCAGGCCAGTTTTCCTACTCGGCCCAAGGCTGTGAAGCCTGCTTCAGCCTTGAAAAAAAATAAAGCGAACGAGCACCTCCCTTCGCTGCTCACGATGCCCCTCCTCTCCCAGCCGCCGCCCACGATGGCATCTCCTCCCTCAACAAAACACTTGATGCGTTCTTCTTCCATCCAGCCTATCGAGCCTCGCGAGGGATTCCAGTGCGGGTGGGGATCAATCCGAGGCGAGGCTTGCCAGTGATCCGACGCAGTAGGGGATCGGCCAAGGCGACGCCTGCGAGGATGCAGTGCTCGACAGGATCCCACCGGTAGCAGATGTGCGATGTTTCCTCCTCCCCGTCACCGTTGCTCCTTGGTCCTTGCCGCAGCCACTCGCGCGCGTCGCCGCCAGGTTTAGGTCAATCTCTTCTGTATATGAGAGGCCGTCCGATGTGGAGCGCCACTAGCCTCAAGGGAGATTTGGAGGAGGCCGGGTCTTGGAGCACCGAAGACATGTGCTTGTGTCAGCTTGATGCCAAGTTATTGGCATAGGTTCAGTCGCTCTCTATCGTTTTTCGTTTTGTCCATAAAAAATGTTTGTTGGACTGAAAATATTTATCACTTGCAGTTCTATATAATTTGACAATCCTGGTATTCATTGCTCCCAGTTGCTTGAAGTAAATAATTAGATAAGTACATTTGGTGGTGTTGTACGATGTGAAAGAACAACGTTTGTTTCTATCAGTTAGTAACTGAAGAATACATCTAAACTGACTACTGTCAAGAATACAAATTAGTGATAGAGATGATGCTATTTAAGGATTAAGAGGTACAGATTAATGAATCCATTAGAATCCAAGAACATTTCGGTGGCTCCTTTTTTTCACTATGTATATGTAGCTGGCTGTACAACAATTCTTTGTATCTAGCAAAAGTTCCTTTTTGTTAGTGTACTGTGAGATTCTAATATAAATGTCCATTTACTGTGTCCTTTTTGGCACACAATAGTGTAGTTTAAGAAAGAGGATAAATGTTGCAAAAGAGCTGATAACTTTTCCCTTATGTAGATTATTAGGAGATGTGAAGGAAGTTTGAGTGGATGAGTTATATCCTATCCATGATACCTGGTGTACAACTACCCTGCAATTATCCATCGCCGGCGAGTGGCGCACATGAGTCGCCATTAAGGTCCTGTTGTGATGGTTATATAGCTCCTCGATTTCCGGCAACTGTTTGCTGCTAGAGGTGACCCTCTACCTCGCAGGCGGATTACCATGGTCGACTGTCACTGGATTGACCGGCCCCCGATTCACCTGCATCCCGTGCCTCGGCTTGATCGACTGGATACCATCAAGCGTTGGATTTCTTCGGGTGCCTTGCCGCAGCTGAATCTCCTTGAGCGCGTCGTCTCCCTCCCGCACTGGATCCCCTCGGATATTTCAATATTGTTCCGTTCTTAAATTATGTTCCTGGAGACAAACGCTGGAAACTGAGGTACTGCTACGCTGCCCGATCTTCCGTCTCCCCAACGGATCTCCTCTCACATGATCTTGCGACGGTTGTCGTGCAGGTGTTGACTTCCGTTTCTACATTTTGATAGATCAGTAGGCTAAATTTTCATCATGGAGATGACTAAGCATGCTTTCTCTGTCTTGTGCACTATTCTTCAGTACAAAATATTGCACCTGTCAGGCAGAATTGAGAGGACTTGAATGGGATAAGGACCACTGCTACATCAGCTAACATAGCAGCAAGGATTCACTTACTCGGTATTATCCATTGCTCTAGCTGTATATAAACATGCAGGTTAGGTTATATCGATGAATATGATTGAGAAAAAAATCTTCATACCTTACAACAATGTGATTTATTTCTGGTTGTATAACATCTATTTATGGTATGCACTCTCGAATATGCTTGCAATAGTCGAGTAGAAGGAATACTTACTGAAGTTGCCAGCATTTCTGTCTATGGTATTTGATCGTTACTACCACCATTGTTTTTTAGATGTATTTTTAATTATTCTTCTATTTCTCCCATTTACAATGCGAAGAGGTTGCAACTTTCTGTAGTCCACATGTAAATCGTTGATTGATTATATGTTGTTCTTTGGTTTTAGAAAAAATAAAGCATAATGATATAAATTCTTCTCAATATTTGAGATATAAGAATGTCAATATTAGAATTGATAGTGTGGCATTTACCTATCTATGCATAAAAAATTAACTTGCATTTTTACTTCAATGTTTATGTGGAACAAATGGATGTATTTGGGACACCTCTTTGGTTATTCCATACTTATCCAGATGACTACAACAAGTATTTGTTTCACACTGCCATTGGTTAGTACATACTTTATCCGGAGAACTATAGCAAGTGTTTTTTGGCGGGACTATAGCAAGCCTTTGTTTCAGGACATTGCTTTGGTTACTACACATGTTTATCCGGAGGGCAATGGCGAGTCTTCCTTTTGCCGGACTATAGGAAGTCTTTGTTTCATAGCATCCCGTCATTGCTTTCCTTCACTCTACAACAAAAAAGAATGGTTGTTTCGCAAAAAAAAAGAACAAGAAAGAAAGGTTTTTATGAGGTCTTTGGCTCTTCCTACATGAAACTTTTATGTAACTACTTGGTCAGCAGGGGGCAGCATCCAACAAAAACATAGTGTTGCAGACTACATATGGAGTTCGTCCAGCTAATCAGGTAAGTGTGCTACAGTACCCATGGCTGTCAATATCTTCTTTTTTGTTTTAATTGCTAATCTGCTGATTTTGCTTCTTAGTTGTGTTAGATTGCCATACATGTGTTGTCTCTAGAGCTCCAGAAACCTGTGACGATACATGTTGGTTGAACGGTCAATTCCATTGTTATTTCAATCTATTTTATCATTTCCATGAGCAACATTGTTATTTCAATCTATTTTATCATTTCCATGAGTTATCTTGTCTTCATGTATTTACAAAAAATATATATATATATCTGTCAAGAAAACTTCAAAAGAGATGGGCGCAGCAACGCGCACCAACAATGATCTAGTTTGCCATAAAAACGCTCGAAGTTGCCATGTGTTCATGCCGCACATGTGCCACTTATCAGGGGCAAGAAAAAGGAATCATGTCAACATAATCAAATGGCGGATTAGAACTATCTGCAACAGATTACACCAACATATGTTTTGTGCAAAAACATGAAAAGCATGCGCTCTCTGCAAATTCATCCCCAATAATTGTTGGTGTGTGCAATTTCCTCAGTAAGCGAGGCCTTAACTAAGAGCATGCTTGGATCCAAGGGACTATTTTTAGTCTGACTAAAACTAGTCTCTTTTAGAGGCTAAAGTTCTAATCACCCCTGACTAAAGAGAGGCTAGAACTAGTCTTGAAACTAAAATATTTTAGTCAGGGGAACCCTACTAAAATGTGGATCAGTCCTCTCTCTCCTCATTTAACTCCTCTCCTTTAACACATGCGAGTTCTGGATTGGAGGATAATAAATGCTCATTAACTCTATTTTAGTCTATTTAGTATTTGTATCCAAGCATGGGTGAGGCTAACAAGTTTTAGTTCCACTACTTTTAGTCATGGGACTAAAACGTATCCAAGCACCCTCTAATTTTTTCATAGTTGAGCTTTGGGCTCGAAACCCTAAGTAGCTAACAGCCATGATTCCCAAGGAAGTATCCAAGCCTTTTAAGTCATCCGTACGAAGTTTATCCTGCAATATTCTCCTGTTCCGAATCCTGAAACCAAGGAGTATTGTACTACTACCAAACTATACTACTCCCTCCGTTTCAGTTTATAAGTCCTACATGCAGTACTGCCTACGCGTATACCTAGGTTGTCAATTCTGTCAACCTAATATAAACTACATAACATAAAAATTATACCTTTTGAAAATAGAATATCTGAAGTTTATATTGGTATATTTTTTGTAATATATGACTTGTATTAGGTTGGTCAAATTGACGATCTACGGGTACGCGCAGGCACTGAAAACTGAGAGAGAGGGAGTATATCAGAATCCGAATGTCCGAGTACGGTATCCATCTTGCCATTGATGGAAACCAATCTCTAGAGCCCTTAAAATACCGAGAGCGACCACGGCGATGCCAGCGACGGCGGCGGACATCGCATATATCGTGTTGTATTGTGCGTTCTGCCTGCTACTGCTTGGCGTGTGCTACTTCTCCAACCCTAAACCGGAGAACGCGGAAGGACAAGGACGGGTCGCGCAGGGCGGCGGCGGCGCCAGCGGTGCAGATGACGGCGGCTCCGGTCGTGCTGCGGTACTTCCTGTACTCGACGCTGGGCAGGAGGTCGTCGGAGAAGAAGCTGGTGTGCGCGATCTGCCTGGACGAGTTCCTGCACCGGGAGGCGTGCGGCCAGGTGCCGGCGTGCCGCCACTTCTTCCACCGGAGGTGCGTCGACGTGTGGAAGAAGAGCAGCCATAGCTGCCCGCTTTGCAGGCACTACATGGCGACGGGATCGGAGCGCGTATCGGCTGCCGACGACATGGTTTAGCCGGGACTTCAATTGCGAGCCGTAAACAACGAGAGAATTTGTACTTTCCGTGCGCTCGACTTGCGATTCTCTGACGCTGCCAAGGTGTTTGGATTGGGTCCGTCGAGAGACTCCAGACTTCTGGCCGGCACGGCCTTTGTTTTTCACGGGTTATTCTGTTTCTTCAGATAGGGACTCCTGTTTTTTGATGGGGTTTTACAGTTTAGCTGCACGATCAGTTTTTTCAATGTGGTCAGTCAATTCGGCGAAGATGGAAGGAGGCGGTAGCGTGTACCACCAAGGCGCCGCAAACGGCGGCGCTTCGCTCGCCCCGGGGACATCGGGAAGGCCTCCGCCAGGTACGAGCCGCAGCCAGCGTACGCGCGGGGGCAAAAATGCTACTTACGAATCAATTCTAGGTAACCTTTCGCACCTTCCTTCTCCATTAATCAAGACTTTCCCCCGATTTTCAGGGTGGGCCCGGGCGCCCCTAATGACTAATGATAGCCCTCCAAATAAATAAAAAAGTACTTCCTTCGTTTCAAAATAGATGACTTAACTTTGTACTAAGGGAGTACGTTTCAGGGGGACACGGCGATGGGCGCGGGGGAGATGAACAGAACGTCGGAAGGATGAAGAAGGCATCTGGCCGTTCCTTGCATCAGATGGCTGGAAACACATTTGATACATCCAAATTAACATATCAGTCGACTTACCTCTAGCCAATCCCAGTGTTTCAACTTGCGCTCTATATGCCCTCAAAAGAAAGTACGCGCGCTCTCACTTTTTTGAGTTGGAAAATACTTTTTGCTCTATATACATGTGTATATATGCTCCATCTAAGATGCTTGTAGCGACACCTTTATTACTAAATAGCTGCAACGAGCTATTTTTCGCAAGGAGCAAAAGATACTAGATAGGTAATCCTCTTACAAAGTTAATTAAAGAAAAAAAAATCTAAACTACGAGACAAACACGGCAAGCATAAGGAGTGCACCTTCCTTGTATGCAACCATCGTGCCACCTTCCACATCCCCTTCCACATCACAGCCTCCCAGGGCACGCTCGGCCTCCCTGCCATGGCTGTATCTGGGAGGGAACCAGGCAAGCCAATGACCCATTGTACAACAATTATGACATCTTTCAATATGTTAACATGGAATCGTGGAAAGAAGATTACAAGAGGGGACGATACGAACTCTCATTTTTTCTAATCCCTCTGCTTGAGAGCTTCACAAGGTACCCTAGCCCGATCCAATGACTCTATCGACAATGCTGCCGGGCGGAGATGGATAGGGAGAGGGGATCGAGATCTTCTTGTACATAGTAGATGTAGGTTAATTAGTTGTGCTAGGACTTGCCTTGGCAACGGCTGGTGTTATGCCATTCTGGATCTTTGCTCTCGTGCTCTAAGGCGGAGGTCCTCTTCCTCCCTCTGTTTTCATCCAGGGTGAAGGTTGGCGATGTAGGCTAGCAAGGGCTCGATCTCCCTCCCAATAAGCTCATGGGATAGCCTGATATGGCTCGACCAGGAGATGTGTGTTCCCCTTCTTCGTGTTGCCACAGTGGTATTGCCTGAGAGGTGCCCGAATCCTGGTGTGGATGATGCGAATCTTGTGATTAGGAGGAATATCAAGATAGCTCTTAGGGTTTTCATTGTCTATCTTCTTTATCTGGTCCAACCTCAGCTTCTGGGGTTGAAGATCAAATTACCACAAGGCCCCGACAAGCTTCATGGGTGGCTAGGATGATTTGACGGCCTCGGGTGGATTTGCTGGCAGGAACCCCTGTCCCCTCCTTCAACCTTCATTGGGTAGGCCCTTTTCAAGGTCATGGCCAGAGGCGGTGGCCATAGCGTCTCTGACGAGTTCACCGGTAGCGCAAGGACCCGTTTATGTTTTTATTTTAACTGTTGAGGTCATATTGCATTTTGAGAGGATGTGTTTGTAATATTTATCTTTTCTAGGGTCCGCCTGCAAAATGGTGTCACTCTTTATATTATAAAGCCAGTTCTGGGACCTTCGGTTCCCTTCCCTCGCACAAGGATTTTGCAACAATACATATTGTTAAGGATTTAAAGGCACAGAAGTCTGAAGTCATCGAATCGTCCATGAAGTGCAAGCACCCCATGGAGAGCGTCGGCCTTTCAGGGTGTATGCCAGAGGTAGGATGCCACGCTGCGTTGTCATCGATGAAATCGAGCTTGCCAAATCGCATGATCTGCCCAGGCACAAGCCTGCCACAGATGCCCGAAGAAGATCCCGCCTGGATCGCAACTCCAATGTGCGCTTGCCCCAAGGTAGGACCCAACTGACGTGGGGATTTTGCGGCAATACACATTGTTAAGGATTTGGGGGCGCAAGAAGATGATTCGGGATGGGTTCGCATGAGAAATGGTAACTTCAGGTTAAGTGCATCGTGGTAACGCTGTGTTAATTGTGTCGTAGCATCTATCTTGATGCCGCACTAGTAGATAAATGACTATCTTGAACTTTACTTTGTGGCGCGGTGTGCCCATTTGTACTGACCAGGCACAAGCTAGTGCTAGCGTTGAATTTCTATCAACGTTGTAGCTAATTAGTTTCAGTGTTGGCATCGTAATTACCAGCACGCCGAAAATAATTTTGAGTATTTTTTTAGTTTCTTTATAATTTTGAGTTTCTTTACCCAATTTTCCTATTTTTTAATCATTTAAAAATTTTAGTCCTTTTTTTTATTTTTTTTGAGTCTTCTATTTTTTTGAATGTTTTATAATTTGAGTTCTATTATTTTAAATATTTTTACTTTTTGAGTAATTTTATTATTTTGAGTCTTTTTTATTGTTTTTAGTTCTTCTATTATTTTGAATCTTTTATAATTTTGAGTCTTTTTATTGTTTTTGAGACTTTTATTATTTTGAATCTTTTATAATTTTGAAACCTTTTATAATTTTTTTAGTATTTATTGTTTTTTGAGTCTTTTTTATAATTGAGGGTAATTTATTATTTGAGTTTTTTATGGTTTTTAAGTCTTTTTAATTTTTTTGATTCTTTTAACCTGTTGAGTCTTTTCTTATTGTTTTTGAGTCTTTTTATTGTTTTTACTATTTTATTATTTCGACTCTTTTATAATTTTGAGTCTTTCTATTATTTTGAGTCTTGTTTTTTGAGTCTTTTATTATTTTGAATCTTTTACAATTTTGAGACTTTCCATTATTTTGAGTCTTTTTATTGTTTTTGATTATTTTTTTATAGTTTTGAGTCTTTTATTATTTAGAGTCTATTTATTGTTTTTAAGTCTTTCTATTATTTTGAATCTTTTTAGATTTTGAGTCTTTCTATTATTATGAGTCTTTTTATTTCTTAAGTCTTTCTATTATTACGAGTATTTTTTTAAGTCTTTTATTTTTTAATCTTTTATAAAAAAATCAATTATATTTTCTACACCGGCCTATTGGGCCTAGCCCAACATTTCAGACTCAGTCGGGTCAAAACCTAGGGGGCACAGCTTCGTCACCCCACTCGACACATTTCCGATGCTCAGGCACTCTTCTAGACCTCCCCCTCGCTATCATACATCTACACTTCCCCTCTCACTGCCATTGCCAACCATTTTTTGAGTCTCTTTATTTGATCCCAAATGTAGGGTTTTGGCAATGACGACGGGTGACAGCGGCGGAGACACAAGTGGGCGACGACGCACCACGGCTCCAATCTTCGGTGAGCATCTCCCTCTTGATTTGTTTGCTTTAATATCGGCATTGCAGGAGATTAGCTAAGGCTCACGCTGGTTTCAATTAATGGACTTTGACAGTGCCAAAAAATGGTTAGAAAAAAAACTTTGAGAGAGCCAAAAATGTAGGAGATTAGCTAGGGTTCATGCTAGTTTCAGTTAATGGACTCTGGAGGGCAAAATGGTTTGAAAAAAGCTATAATAGTGCCAAAATGTAATATATTAGCTAGGATGCATGCTTTGACAGTGCCAAAATGTTTGACAACTCCAAAGCTTTGGCAGTGCCAAAACGTAAGCTTTGACACTGACTAGTTCTTGTCCATAGTCTCTAGTTCTAACGACTAGTGTCAACTATGAAATTGTCTTCGGTACATTGCCATGATCTAGTTACTCTAGTTCTAGTTCATACTCTCTAGTTCTAATAATTAGTGCCAAAATGTAGGAGATTAGCTAGGGTTCACAACTTAATATGATAGCTCCAAAGCTTTGACAAGCCAAAATGTAAGCTTTGACACTGACTAGTTCTACTTCGTACTCTCTAGTTCTAATAACTAGTGTCAACTATGAAATTGTCTTTGGTACACCATGATCTAGTTACTCTAGTTATAGTTCATACTCTAGTTCTAGTTTGTACTCTCTACTTCTAATGACCAATGTCTATGAAAATGTCTTCGGTACATTGCCATGATCTAGTTACTCTAGTTCTGGTTCATACTCTCTACTTATTATTTTGACACTAGCTTGTTATTCTTTTGTAGTTTGCACCGATGAGTTCATTCCACAACCACTACAGATTTTATTGTAACTTCGCGGTGTATGCCGACGAAGCCGACACGAGCAGCAACCAAGTATGATTCCAAACACATCCATGATGATTGCAAACACATGCATATCTAACGATTCATGATGATTGCAAACACATGCATATCTAACGATTTCAAATATTGGACTTGGTAGGGATATATACCGATTCCGACACCCGTTGAAGAAAAGGTCTACGATGTGGACATGCTGAACCGCCAGCTTCTGGATTCTCATGAAAGTACCATCAAGGCCCTGAAGGAGGTGAATGCCACGCCGCAGCTAGAGAGAGATCTCCTAATTGACTAGAAGGCTGATCTTGTCGATCGAAGGAGCTAAGGGATCAACTGATCCAGTAGAGGGATCAGCTAAAGAAGGAGAGAAAGCTTCTCAGGGCCGAGAGAAATGAGCTCAAAATGGCAAAAGCTCATTTTTCTCAAAGATGGACAAGACAATAGGCACAAGATTCGACAGATCAAGGCAATCCTTGATCATGAGTGATGGACTATGCAAACTATCCTAGCTCTTAAGTTTGTTAAGTTGATGTAGTACCCTAAATTAGTTAAGTTGGTGTAGTGTTAACTGTTGAACTACTATTATGTTAAGTTGGTGTAGTCTTAACTGCTGAACTTCTATGATAGTTGATGAAGTAGTATCTTAAATTAGTTGATGGATTACCTAGCTGCATATTTTTTATACATGAAAAATCTAATTGGTGGCGTTGCGCCAACATGGCATGCAGTGCTAACATATACTTAGTTCCAGTGTTGGCCACATGACACGCTAATAGCACACAGATACTGCTGTGTGGGCACCAACGCACCCCTATCTTTTAGCACTAGCATCGTATTGGTGGTGTTGGGCTCCCACGCTAGTAAGGCCATTTTTGCAACACCAGCACTAGGATTTTCTGCACTAGTGTCGCACTAACGGTCCAGCCGAGTGGGCTTCATGGAGCGCATCCACACAAGCTGGCCTTTGGATTGTATTTGAACTATCATAGGCCTGGTTGATCAATTTCTAACCTTGGATCTATTTCACGCTAATGACATGTTTTGCTTATAGCGATATGTATCATGTGATCGCTCGCTAGCATAGGAAGGTGGGCTGACCAATTTAAGGTGTTCCCAGCGATTTTGTGCGGAATAGTTCCAGGAAGGTTCCACACGGTTTGCACACAGGCTCTACTCTTCTGCAGCCGCCGCCTCTTCCTCCTTGTCCAAAAAAACAGCTAGGGTTTCTACCTCTTGCTGGCGCTGACGTAGATCTGCCTCATCTCCGGTGGACCTAGGACCATGGAGGCACGGTGGATCCTGCCAAGGGCCGGCGAGAGGGCTTCGTTTTTAGTCTTTCCTTTTAGTTTTGTTAGGGTTTGTGTTTTGCTCAGGAAGGCAAAACGGCGGCGGCTCCCTGAAGATGGAATAAAGGTCTCCCCGCCTAGCCCCCGTTTCAGTGGTGCATCTAGCATCATTGGTAGGCGTGTGAAGGTGTTTCTCCGGCGGATCTATCTTTGGTGGATTTGCTCGAATCTCGTTGGTGTTCGTCTATGTTTGTGCTGAAAGAACATGCGGTGCCCCCATGTTTGGTTTTGGTAATTGATGACAATCTCTATGGACTAATGGTTGTCTTGAGTTATATTTGAAGGATCTGTCCATAGGCTTTTCTTGAATTCCATGTGTTGGTTTCAAGGAGTTTAGGAGTTGACCAAGGTGCTATTAAGGAATTAAACAAAGATTGGTCATGTGAGTGTTGAGCTTATTACAAGCATGTCTTGAAGAATAAGATTGTGTGATCATTCATGTCCACCTTCAAGACATCATCCAAATGAAGAGAGTTGGAAAGATTCAACACAGAAAGCGCACAAGATGTACCGAGGGATCAAGTGATCCCATGGTATGGTAAGCATTGTCCATTACGCTTTGTGTGCTAACCCATGGTCTTCGTGAGAGTTCTTTGTGGGGTTAGGTTGCGGTGTGCAAGTTCAAGTGATGAATCACGAAGAGATCAAGTGCTTGAAGCTTGCCGTCCATTGTGGTGACAATGGACTTGTGAAGATGAGCGGAAGAGAGGCTCACCCACAGTAGAGTATGGGGGAGCAATCAACTAGTCTTCATCCCGCCAATGCAATCAAGAAAGGTGGTTCCAACTTGAGGGAGTCAAGATCGTCATCATCTAGCTCAAGTGGACCATGTGCAAGGCAAACGTTTGCCCTTGATAGGTTTTCTACTTTATCGGTCTCATGGTAGTTGTGGGAGACCGGGTTATAGGATTGTTTGCCGTACTATCAAGGGGGGCTCTCAATGAGTTGCTTGATCGTATCGTTCGTAGAGAGCTCAAACCATTGCATCCTTGCATCATCTTTATTGGTTCTTGTTTGGTTCTTATCTTTGTGAGTCTTAGAGCTTATGGTCATCTTGATGACAAGCTTGAGTTCATCGAAAACGGAGTTCGCATGCGTCTTCTATGATGTTTTCGGTGTTGGAGGTTTTACTGGTCTTATCCGATGAAGGGTTCTCACCATTTTCTTATGGGACTTCTCTCATTTTCTTATTTTTGATATTTCTATCAATATTGTGTTAGCCCATGTCGTTAGCTTTCCAACAAACTTGGTTTCGTTGAATTCGGAGTCCGTTTGCAAAAGTTGTGGCTGTTTTGGTAAAAGCTGCAGCGGTATTACCGCGACTAGAGCGGATGTAATTTTTTAGGTAGTACCGCGGTTCCTGAGTGGTAGTACCGCTACAGAGCAGTACTACCATGGCTCCTAAGCGGTAGTACCGCCCCGGACCAAAAACTCGTGTTTTCTCTCTCGATTGGGCTGTTTTGACCGTGCTAGGCGGTAGTACCGCTCCTCCAAGCGGTAGTACCGCTTGTGCACGACCTGAGCACATAACGGTTGGATTCGGGAGGTCCTATAAAAGGGGGTCTTCTTCCCCAATGAACCTTATCCTTTGAGCTCGTGTTCTTCCCCCATTGTTGACCTTCTTCGAGCTTGCTAACTCTCAATCCCTCCATGGATTCTTGCTAGTTCTTGAGGGAAAAGAGAGAGAAGATCTAGATCCACGTTTCCACCAATCACTTTCTCCTCTAAGTGAGGGGAACCCCTTGGATCTAGATCTTGGAGTTCTTCGTGTTCTTCTTTCGTTCTTCCTCTCATTTTCCTCCCTAGCATTAGTTGCTTTGGTGGGATTTGGGAGAGAAGGACTTGGGCACTCTGTGTGCCCTTGCCATTGCATTTGTGCATCGATTTGAGTTCTCCACGGTGATATGTGGAAGTTACAAGTTGAGAAGCTTATTACTCTTGGGTGCTTGGTGCCCTTGAGCTTGTTCCTCTTGGGTGCTTGGGCGCCCTAGTCGGTTGGTGGTGTTCGGAGCTCAATCATTGTGGTGTAAAGCTCCGGGCAAGTGTCGGGGTCTCCAATTAGGTTGTGGAGATCGCCCCGAGCAATTTGACGGGTTCCGGTGACCGCCCCCAAGGGTTGCCAAAGTGTACGGGTTCGGTGACCGCCCCCAAGGGTTGCCATTTGTACGGGTTCGGTGACCGCCCTCAAGGGTCCCTTAGTGGAATCACGACATCTTGCATTGTGCGAGGGTGTGAGGAGATTACGGTGGCCCTAGTGGCTTCTTGGGGAGCATTGTGCCTCCACACCGCTCCAAACGGAGATTAGCATCTGCGAGGGTGTGAACTTCGGGATACATCGTCGTCTCCGCGTGCCTCGGTTATCTCTTACCCGAGCCCCTTTACTTATGCACTTTACTTTGTGATAGCCATATTGTTCTTTGTCATATATCTTGCTATCACATAGTTGCTTATCTTGCTTAGCATAAGTTGTTGGTGCACATAGGTGAGCCTAGTTGTTGTAGGTTTTGTGCTTGACAAATTAACCGTTAGGTTTATTCCACATTTATTCAAGCCTAAACCGTAATTATTTTAAAGCGCCTATTCACCCCCCCTCTAGGCGACATCCTCGATCTTTCAATTGGTATCAGAGCCTCGTCTCTTTTTGTTGGGCTTAACCGCCTAGAGAGTAAAGATGTCGACTAGGGGATTAGGATTCTCTGACAGTCTTAGTTTCGATGGCACAAATTTTGATGTTTGGGTAATTCGCATGCTTAATCTCTTTAGGGTCATGGACCCAAATTTAGAGCGAATTGTAGATATGGGTTTGTCTCCTCCAAAGGATCCCCAAATGTTATCTTTAGAGGATGAGAAAAACTCTTATCTCAATGCTCAAGCTTCTAATGTGCTTTTCGATGCTTTGAGCAATGTAGTAATATTTCAACTCATGCCGTTCCGGGATGCTCATGAGTTATGGACAAAGCTTCAAGATAAATATGGCGTGTCCAAGATTTGTAAGGATGATTGTTCTCCCTCCACCTCCGGTCGTATAGTCTTCTCAACTTCTTCTACTTCACCTACATGTGGTTTGCCACAAGGTAATGATATGGTGAGTAGTGTTGGTCATTGCAATGATGATAGTATGCTTATTGTGGATGATCCTTCATCACTATATTATTGCAATGCTCCTTCTTTGGGCTTTAACACTTCAAGCACTCCAAATGTTTCACATGCTTGTGTTGATAGTCCTTGCATATCATGTAGAAATTGCTTGACTAAATCTCATGATGATATGCTTACTATGTCTTGTTGCCATGATAAAAATGCATCTATTTCCTCAAATTGTTGTGCTAACAATGTAGAGGAAACCCAACACTCCATGGAACAAGATGTGGTGTTTAATGGTGCCTCAAGGGATCCTAGAACATCATCTATTGCTTTTTGCCTTATGGCTAAGGCGTCAAAGGTATCTCCTACTTTGTACCCCAATATGTCTCTTGATGATGATGTTGATACTAATGATGATGAGGATAATGATGAAGAGAATGATAATGTTGCCTCCTTAAAAACTAAGGGGGAAATGATTTTTAAAGCTCTTCATAAAAATAAAATTGCTCGTTCCAACTTCATGGAAATAATGTCCATTGCCATTGATGGCAAGAAATACATCGAGGAGTTGGAATCTCATCTAGAGGAGCATGAGGCCACCATTGAGAAAATGGAAGCTCATGGGTGTGATTACGCAAATGAGATCGCGGAGCTATCTCAAGCTCTTGAACATGAACAAACCACCTCCGAATCTCTTGAGGAGACTTTTGCTCTAGAATTATCTAGAGTGAGGGAATCTCATGATAGAGCTCTTGAGGTGGCCAATGATTTCAAAACTAAAAATGCTAAGCTTGAAGTTTCTCATGCTAGACTCCTTGAGGATTTTGAGCACCTCGAAAATGGCTCCAGGGTCATCAAGGGTGAGCTCATCAAACTCACCGAGTCTCATGCCCAACTTGAAGCTTCTTATTTAAAAGAGCTTGCCAAGTTGCCTTCTCCTCTTGTTGTTAATGATGATGCTTGTGCTACTAATTCTATTACTTGTGAATCATCCATTTTGAAGGAGAATGTTGAGCTACGGGCTCAACTTGAGGTGCTATCTAGCAATTATGGGAAATTGGAAGAAAGTCATGAAAAGCTCTCAAGCTCTCATGATGATCTTCTAGTATCTCATAGTGTGCTAAAGATATCCCATGAGGCCATGATTTCTAAGGTAACATATAGTGAGCCTCATGTGGATACTAGCACTACTTCTAGTCAAAATAGTATATTGCCATGTGCTAGTCCTCGTAATTCATCTACTCACAATGTTGGTACATCTTGTGATGAATTGCTTTCCTTGCCTTGTTGCTCTAACGATGAAGCTTATACTTCCTCTAGTACTTGTGTTGAGACTAACCATGTAGAGGAAATCAAAGAGCTCAAGGCCCAAGTCACTTCTTTGAAGAAAGACTTGGAAAAGTGTCATGAAGGGAAGGCCACACTCAGCAATATCTTGAGTGTGCAAAAATCCCCCAATGACAAAGGTGGACTTGGATTCAACTCCAATAAGAAGAAGAAGTCCAAGTTTAACAAAAAGAAGGGCCAAGAACAAGTCAAGAATTTGGCCAAGATTGTTTGCTTCAAGTGCAAAATAGAAGGGCATCATGTTAGATCTTACCCATTGAATAAGAAGGCCATTAGTGTCAAGCAACAAGGGAAGAGGGCACAAGTTCAATCACATGCTCAACCTCAAGTTGAAGAAAGGCCTCTTCCCAAGAAGACTCAAGTTAATGCTTCTCAAGTTGAGAAATCAAGTGAGAAGAAAGTGAAGAGTAGACGTTGCTAACTATGCCGTGAGAAAGGTCACCTCGCTTCTTCATGCACTAGTGGTAACTTATCCAACCCAATTATTATTGATGATGTATATTCTCTTGGGAAGGATAAGGTTGGCAATGTGGTTGCCAAGTTTGTTGGTACTCAAAGTGGTTTGAAGCAAAGAACCATTTGGGTAGCCAAACCTATTGTGACTAACCTCTTAGGACCCAACGTGGTTGGGGACCAACAAGCTCAAACTTGATCAGTAGGTGTTGTTGGAGGGCATTGGAGACTTGGCTACATTATGAAGAATTAAGGGGACTTCATCACTCTTATTGTCTCAAGCCAAGTCAATTGAATCATCAAGTTTATATCTTATATCCAATGTGCCTCCTTGCGGTAAATTGTACTTAAAATTTCTTACATTGAAAGTTACTTGCCCCCTTGCATGTTTTGGTTTTGTTCCTTGCATGTGTTTGTATATGTTGTGATTCCGACTTGCTTATCTTGAGCAATCAAGTATGTGTGTGTTGGTTTGCACACCATGTACGTGTGTGTCGTGCGTTGAGCCTTTATGCTTCTTGTTTGTATCCTAGTTGGCTCGTGTGAGAGATTAATAGAACATCCCATTTTGGGGGAGTGATGTGCTTTGTGCACCTCACAATCCTATAAATGTGTGTACATGAGGAATACCATCTAGTATTGATATTACAAGATTATCTAGTCGCTAGGTGGTATATCTCTCATGAGAAATTCAAAATCTAAATAGTCCATTAATTATCTCTTGTTTGTTCCTCTTATTGCCTCTTATTAAGTTCTTATTGGTATCACATTATGGGGGAGTAATATGCTAAGTGCATATTACAAGCCTAGAAAATGTGTACATTTGAGATATTGTCACCTAGAATTGACATTGTAGATTATCTTGTTCCTAGGTGGCTTGTTAGCTCTACAATTTGCAATTTGCTTATGTTTGTTGTGAAGATGATGTTGGATGTCCTTGTTATCTACCACCGGGAATTATTTCCAAATACTTCTTGTCTTTTGACAATTGGTAGTCACTTATGTGTGGTAGAATTTGTTGATCTTCTTTACTTTGGCTTTTGTTTTTATTTGCCTTTTCTCTTGCCAAGGTTTGTGTCAACTCCCGGTGTCTTCCCTACCACTTGTGGATCTTGTTTATTTCTTGTCCTTGTCTAGTGTTTTCTAGATATAGTGAAAGTAGTGATCCCACCCTGTGCATTTTGTATTCAAATGCAAATCCTATATACTACACAACTCGTGGGGGAGCTATCCTATTTTCTTTAGAACACTCTTCTTGTGATCCTTATCAAGTGTGTTTTGGTGGAAGGCAAGCCATTTCTTTTTGGTACTTTGTGCCATCATGAAACTTTGTTGAGAGCTTGGTTTGTTTGGAACCATCCTCTCTTTGGGAGTTTGACATCTTTAGTTTAGTGTGTATCAATGGATATCTCATTCCTTGATGTATCTTTAATGATATCTTCCAAGTGATGATTTCTCCATTTGGTATCCTTTTCACTTGGCATTTCTTTGTCTTTTGGTTTCGGGTTTTGAAAGTCTTGAGCATGCATGTTTACTTCATGTATTTCTTTTGGCATGCTTTCTTTCTTTGACTCAATATATAGGGGAAACTCCACCTAGTCTCAATTTGGATGAGATTTGCATGAAATTCATTTTCATATCTATATGCACATAGTTATGTGGAGTTTGTCCTATGTATATTGGTGTTTCTAACTCTTTGGTCCCAATGAGTTTGGGTACCATTTTGTTTGTGTTGTTGTTCTAGGAACAAGTGGAGATGCATTGGATGCTCGGCTCACTCACAAGAAAGGTGTTGTCACCATGTGCTTATTGGAGTCAAGCTAGGATGATCAATGAACTCTTTGTACCTTCAATTGGTGTCTACTAAATCCTTCCAATGTTATCTCGGTAACAAGTATCTTCATATACTTCATGCACACATTTCTTGCATCAACCTTGTGTAGGTTGTATCATGGCATGTTATCCATTCTTTCTTGTGATACTTGTTTCCTTTCTCAAAGCATCCCAACAATGGTGTCTTGTTGCTAGTTGTGATGTCTTTGATGTTCGTGTGGTTGGAATTCATTTATATACAATAAGACCATATCTAGCCATGTGCTATGCTCTCAAGCAAATATCTTATTGGTATATGTATGACTTCCTTTTGGATATCTCGTTCCTTCATGTTGTAACTATTTCGGGTGTACATCCTTCTTTGTAGATATATATCATCATGATTTCATCTACCTAGAACATTATACACTTGAGACAAATTACATCTCTAGATGATATCCTTTCTTTCACGTCCACCTTGTCACTCTTTTGTTATTTCTTTGGTGGCTTCGTGAAAGCTTTTTCCTTGAGTGCGTGTCGTATCTCATTGTATCTTGATGCACTCTTGTGTGGTGAAGATTATTTTCCTCTTGCTTATCTTTACGAGGCTTTTACCATCTTAATTGGTATCCCTCGTCTTGATGAGCCTCCCCTTGTCTATCTTCACCATGGGTTGTCACAAGCATAGGTTCTCTTTTGCTTATTAGTAAGCTTGTGAACCCTTTTGCCAGTTGTGTGTGGGAATGATAGGCCTTGCACCGTGTGCCTCATTCTTTCAAGACTATGTTGATGCTTAATGCTCATCCTAATTTTAGTCTTCTCAAGTGCTCCGCCATGACTCACACACATCATTTTGGTTGAGCCTATTCTTAAGTTGCCTCTTTTACATGTTGCTCAACCATGTGCTTGTTGCAAGTGCTAGGCTTTGTTTCCTATAGGCTCACTTGCACTGGATGTAAGTTTCTATTGATTTCGGGGGAGCTATGATCCTTTTTGTGCACTTTGTATTCAAATACAAAAATTCTTATGTGTGCACAAATCATGGGGAGCTTCTCCAGTTTCTTTAGAACACTCCTTCGCTCATATCATTTATTCATTCATGTGGCATGTAGGATCTTTGGTCTAGTTGGTTCGATTGATATCCGTTGATTGCTTGCTTCAATTGGTATCTTTTGATTGCTTGTTTCTCTCTTTGTTATGTCTTTGTGGCATATCATTTTTTTTGCAATCTTTGTGCCTCAATATAGTTTGTCTTCCTCCAAGTATTGTCAGTTGGATTTGTGTATTGCATTCCACTCTCTTGTTGAGAAATACACAATTTATGGAGGACCACAATTTATATTGGCCTTCTAAGCTTTTCGCCCATTTTGGCAATCAATGCCAATAGGGGAGAAGTTTCAAAGAGTTTTGTGGAGAAGTTTAGAGAGCTATCTCCTCTTGCTTTGGTTTTGTTCCTTAGCATTTGCATCTCTTTCATTGCACTTTTATTGCATTGCATGGTGATGCATAATTCCTTATATAAACTCTCTTGAAAGTGATTGTCATCAATTACCAAAATGGGGGAGATTGAAAGAACATGCGGTGCCCCCATGTTTGGTTTTGGTAATTGATGACAATCTCTATGGACTAATGGTTGTCTTGAGTTATATTTGAAGGATCTGTCCATAGGCTTTTCTTGAATTCCATGTGTTGGTTTCAAGGAGTTTAGGAGTTGACCAAGGTGCTATTAAGGAATTATCCAAAGATTGGTCATGTGAGTGTTGAGCTTATTACAAGCATGTCTTGAAGAATAAGATTGTGTGATCATTCATGTCCACCTTCAAGACATCATCCAAATGAAGAGAGTTGGAAAGATTCAACACACAAAGCGCACAAGATGTACCGAGGGATCAAGTGATCCCATGGTATGGTAAGCATTGTCCATTACGCTTTGTGTGCTAACCCATGGTCTTCATGAGAGTTCTTTGTGGGGTTAGGTTGCGGTGTGCAAGTTCAAGTGATGCATCACGAAGAGATCAAGTGCTTGAAGCTTGCCATCCATTGTGGTGACAATGGACTTGTGAAGATGAGCGGAAGAGAGGCTCACCCACAGTAGAGTATGGGGGAGCAATCAACTAGTCTTCATCCCGCCAATGCAATCAAGAAAGGTGGTTCCAACTTGAGGGAGTCAAGATCGTCATCATCTAGCTCAAGTGGACCATGTGCAAGGCAAAGGTTTTCCCTTGATAGGTTTTCTATTTTACCGGTCTCATGGTAGCTGTGGGAGACTGGGTTATAGGATCGTTTGCCGTACTATCAAGGGGGGCTCTCAATGAGTTGCTTGATCGTATCGTTCGTAGAGAGCTCAAACCATTGCATCCTTGCATCATCTTTATTGGTTCTTGTTTGGTTCTTATCTTTGTGAGTCTTAGAGCTTATGGTCATCTTGATGACAAGCTTGAGTTCATCGAAAACGGAGTTCGCATGCGTTTTCTATGATGTTTTCGGTGTTGGAGGTTTTACCGGTCTTATCCGTTGAAGGGTTCTCACCATTTTCTTATGGAACTTTTCTCATTTTCTTATTCTTGATATTTCTATCAATATTGTGTTAGCCCATGTCGTTAGCTTTCCAACAAACTTGGTTTCGTTGAATTCGGAGTCCATTTGCAAAAGTTGTGGCTGTTTTGGTAAAGGCCGCTGCGGTACTACCGCAACTAGAGCGGATGTAATTTTTTATACCGCGGTTCCTGAGCGGTAGTACCGCTCCAGAGCAGTACTACCGTGGCTCCTAAGTGGTAGTACCGCCCCGGACCAAAAACTCGTGTTTTCTCTCTCGATTGGGCTGTTTTGACCATGCTAGGCGGTAGTACCGCTCCTCCAAGCGGTAGTACCGCTTGTGCACGACCTGAGCACATAACAGTTGGATTCGGGAGGTCCTATAAAAGGGGGTCTTCTTCCCCAATGAACCTTATCCTTTGAGCTCGTGTTCTTCCCCCATTGTTGACCTTCTTCGATCTTGCTAACTCTCAATCCCTCCATGGATTCTTGCTAGTTCTTGAGGGAAAAGAGAGAGGAGATCTAGATCCACGTTTCCACCAATCACTTTCTCCTCTAAGTGAGGGGAACCCCTTGGATCTAGATCTTGGAGTTCTTCGTGTTCTTCTTTCGTTCTTCCTCTCATTTTCCTCCCTAGCATTAGTTGCTTTGGTGGGATTTGGGAGAGAAGGACTTGGGCACTCTGTGTGCCCTTGCCATTGCATTTGTGCATCGGTTTGAGTTCTCCACGGTGATACGTGGAAGTTACAAGTTGAGAAGCTTATTACTCTTGGGTGCTTTGTGCCCTTGAGCTTGTTCCTCTTGGGTGCTTGGGCGCCCTAGTCGGTTGGTGGTGTTCGGAGCTCAATCATTGTGGTGTAAAGCTCCGGGCAAGCATCGGGGTCTCCAATTAGGTTGTGGAGATCGCCCCGAGCAATTTGACGGGTTCCGGTGACCGCCCCCAAGGGTTGCCAAAGTGTACGGGTTCGGTGACCGCCCCCAAGGGTTGCCATTTGTACGGTTTCGGTGACCGCCCTCAAGGGCCCCTTAGTGGAATTACGGCATCTTGCATTGTGCAAGGGCGTGAGGAGATTACGGTGGCCCTAGTGGCTTCTTGGGGAGCATTGTGCCTCCACACGGCTCCAAACGGAGATTAGCATCTGCAAGGGTGTGAACTTCGGGATACATCGTCGTCTCCACGTGCCTCGGTTATCTCTTACCCGAGCCCCTTTACTTATGCACTTTACTTTGTGATAGCCATATTGTTCTTTGTCATATATCTTGCTATCACATAGTTGCTTATCTTGCTTAGCATAAGTTGTTGGTGCACAAAGGTGAGCCTAGTTGTTGTAGGTTTTATGCTTGACAAATTAACCGTTAGGTTTATTCCGCATTTGTTCAAGCCTAAACCGTAATTATTTTAAAGCGCCTATTCACCCCCTCTAGGCGACATCCTCGATCTTTCATGTGTGTCTTCGAATTCGATCCTTTTGATCTATGTTATTCTTCATCTGCGGCGGTTGCTGTTCTGGTGCGCTGGTCCTATGGGGCCTTAGCACGGCCACTTCCCGACTGTCTACTACAACAAGTTGTGCCCAACTCTGACGATGGAGGGGCGATGACGACGGTGCGCCTTCGGCTCGCTTCAGTTCTTGTAGTCGTCGCTAGGTGGTCTACGGGTCTGGATGTAACTTTTATTATTTCTGGTATTCGTTGTATTGCCATGATTAAATATGAATAGATCGGAAGATTTCCTGTTAAAAAAAGGTTCCACATGGTTTAGAGAACCTTTGATGTGTTTTTTTGCTGTTTTTTTCTTTCAATATTCCGCCGTTCCTTTTTTAATCGGCTTTTCTATTTTTATTTTTGGTTTTGTTGCCCATTCATTATTTCCTATTTTTCTTTTTCTTTTATATTTTATATTTTTCTTTTTCAAATTTTCATTTTTTTAATTTCATGATTTTTTTTAAATTTTCACTTTTATTTGAATTCATGACCATCATTTAATTTCATGAAAGTTATTTGCTTCATGAATATTTTTAATTTCAACATTATCTTTTTGAATTGCACAACCATTGTTTGAATTCACCATATTTATTCCGAACTAACGAACATTTTTAAGTCTTTGAATGTTTTCTACAATGACATGCATTTTTTAAATTCATAAAAAAAATATGAATTTCATGATCATTTATTTAATTCATGAAAAAAGATCACAGATTTTTTAAAGTTGCACATATTTTCATGAACAATTTACAAATTCATGACATTTTTTGCAATCATAAACATCTTTCAAATTCTTGAAACTTTTGAATTAACAAACAATTTGTGAATTCATGAGCTTTTTTAAGTTGTGAACATTTTCCAAATTAATGAAAAGTTCAAGACTCGTAAATCTTTTTGAATGTTTAAACCTTTTGGTTTTCAAATTTGTGAATATCTTTCAAATTTACGAACATTTTCAAATTCCGAAACATTTTTTGAATTTATGATTTTTTTCTTCCAAGACCATAGTGCTTTTTACATGTGCTCGCTCACTCGTATACCCTGTGGCGATCGGAAGCAGATGGCAGACCCCAAAAAAACCCTGAAGTAGACCGTTATTACCCCTCAAACAAAAACGGAGCCGTTACTTGACCGAGCTACTGCAGAGGACAATTCTTATATCCCGGGAAATGCTTGCTAACAGATGTCTGATACGACGTTTTCTTCAGACCACTTGACCAGTTCAAGAGCACCGAGCCACCAGGGACGAGAAAACTGCGTCGGTTCCTACAACATCTCCAATAGGCGCGGTAGATTTTTTTAGAAGAACAGGGAGGCTCCTCCCCGGTTCCATTTTATAGAATGAAACCACGAAGTTGTTATTTTGGATATATTAGCTCACTGAGAGGAGAAGTTCAGAGAAAGACTAGACGAATGAAAAGATTACATCAATCATGCGGAAACTAACACGACAGGAAAATTAGCGCTCATACAGCACAAGCATCACGCTTTAGATGCAGAGCAGTCCTTGGGAGGCTTTGCGCGACTTCAGCTTGGTCCAAAGATCCACCAGAGGGGCTTAGGGGTACCTCATCATCAGCCACCGATCATTAGCGGCTGCCTCAGGAAGTTTGCGAGCTGTGTTGTGAAGGCCTCCAGCCTTTCCACAGTCTCGCTCGAGGACAGCACCATCTAGTTCTTGATAGTCCTTAAGATCAACCTCAGCACCTGCTTAATCGATATCCATAAGGTGTTATTGAAAATGATAGAGTTCCTATATTTTCAAACACACCAAAGTACAGCAGCACTAACAGTGTTGAGACCTAAGTGCTTTTTATTAGCAACCCAGAATTTCGCCAGTGATTCAAAATCAGTCCCTGTGTCTACCTTGAAATGACTTGTGATCAATGGCCAAATTTGTTTAGCCACCACACAATCGAAAAACAGATGTGAACATGTTTCAGCTTCAGAGCAAAAGACACAGTCAAGTGGTTTGATAATCTATCTTTTCCTGAGATTATCTCTAGTCATCAGTTTGTTGTTAGCAAAAAGCCACAATAAGACATGAATTTTAGGGGGTGTTTTAAGTTTCCACACTAATGGGACGAAAACCGGTTGCACACCCCTGAAATTAATCACATGGTAGAGGGAGCTAGTAGAGTAGACCCCTTTGTTTTCCAGTTGCCAAATAAAGGCATTTGTATCATTACTGAGAGTCAAACTACCAGCTATCTCGACCAACTGATACCATTGCTCCATTAGCTAATCATCAAAGTTTCTTCTAAAGGTGAGTTTTAGCTGTTGACCATCCCACACCTCACTAACACTCTTGGCTTGCTCATTGCAAATGGAGTAGACATGCCAGAATTGCACAGCTAGAGGGGAAGTACCGAACCAGGTGTCTTCCCAGAATCTAAATTTATCCCCTGACCCAATCTTCCACCTGTAACCAAATTTCAGCGCTTGGATAATGTTTTTTATCCCTTTCCAAAACCTAGACTGGGTGATAAGTTAGGAGCAAAGATATTAACCTTGCCAGCTATGTACTTGTGATCTATGATCATCTTCCAAGGCTTTCCCTCTCCTTCATAATATCTTTTCACCCAGGAACCTAGTAGACAGAGATTAATATCCTGAAGATTTTGGATTCCCAAACCCTCAAATTCTTTCTTCATACACACCATCCTTCAGTTGGCTAGATGAAGTTTCCTATGACCTTCAAAGTCTTTCCACAAACAGTTGGCCATTTGGGAATTAATCATTTCAAAAGCCCATTTAGGGAACTTGAAGAAAGAAAGCAGATAAATGGGTATGCTAGCAAGACAAGCTTGGATTAAAATGAGCTTGCCTCTATATGAGAGGAGCTTACCTCTCCAGCCAGTAATTATTTTCATTATTTTATCTATCAGAGGTTGGATGTCTTCTTTCCTAAGTTTGTCATGGTGTAGGGGGGTCCCAAGGTATTTGATGGGAAAACACCCCCTTTACAGTCCAGGACAGAGAGAAAAGGTAAAAATTTAGAATCTATCATATTAATGGGAATGAGCTCACTCTTAGAGTAGTTAATCCTCATCCCAGACACCTGCTCAAAGCAAGTAAGGATAGTTTTAAGGTTGGAGGCATGAGCAAGGTCATTGTCTAAAAATAGCAGGGTCTCATCAGCATATTGCAGACAAATTGTTCCTCCTGGGCACACTTCAGTGCACAGACCATCAATCAAGTCTTTAGAAGCTGCTTTGGACATCATTTTAGTGAGGACATCTACTACTAGATTAAAGAGAAGTGGGGAGATTGGGTCTCCTTGCCTGAGCCCTTTCCCAGAGATGAAGAAGTCACTCTCTGTGCTATTAACCTTAACTCCCATTGAGCCATTTTGAGTAATCTGATGAATCCAGCTAATTCATTTACTACCAAAGCCCCTTTTCTCAAGAAGGTCTAGTAGAAAGTTAAGATCTACTTTGTCAAAGGCTTTTTCATAGTCAAGCTTCAAGACTAACCCCTGTTTCTTCCCAGAGTGAACTGAGTGTACTACCTCATGAGCAGTAACTACACTCTCCAGGATATATCTACCTTTGAGGAAAGCAGATTGGTTGATGGCTATTAATCTCTGAAGGATCATAGTTAACTTATTAGTAAGAACCTTAGTAAAAATCTTAAAGCTGCAGTTGAGCAAGCTGATAGGTCTAAACTTTTTCATGGAAGTAGCTTCAGGCTCTTTAGGGATAAGAGTAAGCATAGCAAAGTTAAGTCTATGGATGTCTAGTTCTCCTTTATGGAAATCATTAAACATATCTATCAAATCTACTTTAACCACCTCCCAAAATTGCTGATAGAAGAAAAAAGGAATCCCATCTGGCCCAGGGGCACCATCAGGGTATGAGTCAAAAACTTCTTTCTTGACTTCTTCCTCAGTAAAGGGGGCTTCCAATGCCTCATTCTCAGCAGGGGTGACTAGCTCCTCTGCTGAGAAGAAGTCTGGCTCGAGTTTAAAGCCACTACTATTGTCTTTTTTGAACAAGTCTTTATAAAAGTCCCCAGCAACATTAATCATATCCTTAATGTCATAGACCGGCCCATCAGGTCAATCCAAGGAGTGGATGAGGGTTTTCCTCCTCCTCTGGTTAGCCACTTCATGAAAGTAAGCAGTGTTTCTGTCTCCTTCCTTAATATCTCTATCCCTAGATCTTTGTTTGGCTTTTGTTTCTTCCTGTAGCCAGATTTTCTGAAGTTCAGTATGAATGAATTTCATTCTAGCAAATTCTTCTTCAGAAAGGTCAGAGGATTCTGCTTTAACATCTAAGATGTCAAATTCCTCCACTAGAATTTTTTTATACCTTCTAAGATTATCTTCTTCATTGGAATTCCAACCTTTGGTCACTCTCCTAAGACTTCTAATTTTAATCTACCAGTTTTCCATGCTAGAAGCAGCTCTATTTGGCTCTGACCAAACCTTGTGGATTAGATCAGCAAAATCAGCCCTAAGTAGCCACCATTTTTCCATCTTATATCTACTCTTCCTAGGTTGGACCTCTACCCCAGAATCCCAGAGGAGGGGGATACGGTCACTACCACATCTAGGAAGAGATCTACAAGAGGCCAGAGGATAGAGGGTGTCCATGTCACTATTGCAGAAAATTCTGTCAATAATGGACATGATGAGGTCAACTTGGTTGTTGGCCCAAGTGAATTTCCTGCTAGAGAGTTTAATTTCTAACAGTCCCCAAATCTCAATCCAAGCATTGAAGTTATCACTCCATCTATGATTGATAACCCCATTTCTCTTCTCTTTGGCTTTCTAACTAGATTTAAATCCCCCCCCCCCAATTAGAGTAGGGATGTGATTTTCTATAAATAAGGTGTGAAGCTCAGAAATAAGAGCACCTTTCCCTTCTTCATAAGGGGAGCCATATACTGTAATCACCCTAAACAGATGTCCAAGAGTTTTGTGCCTCATTTCACAGCTAATAGAAAAATCTAAATGAGACCAAGAGACAACATCAAAAACATCTTGGCCCACTCCCATTAGGATACCTCCAGCAGAGCCTGTGGCTGGGAGATGGTGCCAAGCAAAATCTCTGTGACTCATCAGAGACTTAAGGTAGGAAGGGGGAAAATATTCCTTCTTAGTTTCCTCGAAATCTAAAATAGTAGCATGAGTTTTAGCTATGGTGTCTATAATGAGAGGTTTTCTGCCTGCAACAGAGATGCCTCTTACATTCCAGAAGAGAGCATTCATTTTTTAATCTCTGTCCTGGGGTGCTTGCCCCGTCTATTCCTTCTTACCAGGGACCAGAGCCCTTCATTAGGGCTAGAGGGTGGATCAGAGATGTCTAAGTGATTAGTTAAAGGATTAGACAGCTCAGGCTCATGACCCTCAGTCATGGTTTGGGCTTTGGTACCATCAATAACAGTATGGGTGGAAGGATTGATAGATATAGCATTCTCTAAATCAACCTCAACCCCAATGTTAGTGGCTACTGAAAGGAAAGATGGATTATTAAACATGTTAAAAGATGCTTGATTCTTACCATGAGCTTTTTGGACTTCTAGGTTCTGGACCTCCTTAAGCTGTTGAGCTTTTTCCATGATGGTTCTTGTGTCACCAGCAATTCTTGAGCTCATCCTAGCAGCTTGCACAGGCCCCCACTTATTTTTGTCCACAGTAGTCTTCATGGCAGAGAAGTTGGCTTCATATTGCACATCCAGAGATACATGTTCAACATCATCACCATCATGCAAGCCCTCTATTTCTTCCTCAGGATCAATCTCATCTTCCCCAATTAGCTCCATTTCCCTCAACAGGTTGAATCCAACAGAGTACCCCTGTTCTGAGTTGAGAAATTTTTCTAGAGCTTGAATCCTGGGTAGGTATTGGGACTCGGGGAGCTGGTTTTTTAGCATGAAAGTTGGGGTTGTCACTTCATATGCATGTTGTTGCCCTGATATTTGCTTCCTGTGAGCTGAGTTTCCAGTTCCAGTGAGTGAGCCAGAGTCAGAGCCAGTCCTGGACCCCTACTGTGATCCACCATCATTAGAAGCACTATCCTTAGACATTGTTTCCATAGAATTAGTTGTATCCAGAGAGGGGTTGGTTGCTGTCATAGCTTCATCACTATTTCTTGGCTCCACTTCAATCAACAGCCTATAGATTTTTCCTTTGGTACCAAAAAGTCTCTCTGTAGGGATTTTTGTATAGTCCTTGCCTGAGATCTTGACCCTAACTATCTCATAGAAGGACTGGAAGTTGTGCTGCCTGTCAACATCCAGTAGCACCCCCAGGGTGGAAGTGATTTGGTCAAGCATGGACCATTCACACCACTGATACGTCTCTATCATATCTATAATTTTTGATTATTCCATGCCAATATTATTCAACTTTCATATACTTTTGGTAACTTTTTATGCTATTTTTTGGGACTAACATATTGATCCAGTGCCCGAGGTGGCCACGAGGGTGGCCCACACCACCACTTTAAGTGGGTGCGCCCCTGACCCTCGTGGGCCCCTCGTAAGGCGGTTGATGCTCTACTTTGGCCGCAAGAAAGCTAATTTCTGGAAAAATATCTGGGCGAAGGTTTCAATCCAATCGGAGTTAAGGATCTCCAGATATAAAAGAAACGGTGCCAGGGCAGAATACCAGAACGCAGAAACGGAGAGGGACAGAGAGATAGATCCAATCTTGGAGGGGCTCTCACCCCTCCCATGCCATGGGAGCCAAGGACCAGAGGGGAAACCCTTCTCCCATCTAGGGAGAAGGTCAAGGAAGAAGAAGAAGAAGGGGGGCTCTCCCCCCTTGCTTCCGGTGGCGAGGGAACACCGCCGGGGGCCATCATCATCACCGTGATCTACACCAACACCTCTGCCATCTTCACCAACATCTCCATCACCTTCCCCCATCTATATTCAATGGTCCACTCTCCCGCAACCCGCTGTACCCTCTACTTGAACATGGTGCTTTATGCTTCATATTATTATCCAATGATGAGTTGCCATCCTATGATGTCTGAGTAGATTTTCGTTGTCCTATCGGTGATTGATGAATTGCTATGATTGGTTTAATTTGCTTGTGGTTATGCTGCTGTCCTATTGTGCCCTCCGTGTCGCGCAAGCGTGAGGTATTCCCATTGTAGGGTGTTGCAATACGTTCATGATTCGCTTATAGTGGGTTGCTAAAGTGACAGAAGCTTAAACCCGAGTAAGGGGATTGTTGCATATGGGATAAAGGGGACTTGATGCTTTAATGCTATGGTTGGGTTTTACCTTAATGATCTTTAGTAGCTATGGATGCTTGCTAGAGTTCCAATCATAAGTGCATATGATCCAAGAAGAGAAAGTATGTTATCTTATGCCTCTCCCACATAAAACTTGCTATCGGTCTAGTAAAGTAGTCAATTGCTTAGGGACAATTTCACCACTACTACCACCACTTTTCCACACTTGCTATATTTACTTTATTGCTTCTTTATCTAAACAGCCCCTAGTTTATATTTACGCGCTCTTTATTATCTTGCAAACCTATCCTACAAAGTCCTTCTAGTTTCATACTTGTTCTAGGTAAAGCGAACACTAAGCGTGCGTAGAGTCGTATCAGTGGCAGATAGGACTTGAGAGGATATTTGTTCTACCTTTATCTCCTCATTGGGTTCGACACTCTTACTTATCGAAAGAGGCTACAATTGATCTTGTATACTTGCGGGTTATCAAGACCTTTTTCTGGCGCCGTTGCCGGGGAGTCATAGCGTGGGGTGAATATTCACGTGTGTGCTTGTTTGCTTTATAACTAAGTAATTTTTTTATTTGCTGTTCTTAGTTGTTTTCTATCTTTAGTTATGGGTAGGAAATGCAAAATACCCAAAAAATTAGTTGTACCTACTACACCAATGGTTGAAGAACCACTCAAAATCTATCACACTCCTGAAGCTTTTTACTTGGATCATCTTTGATCCCTATGTGCTCGTGCTGAAACCCCAACTAGCTTAGTTGAGGGAAAATCATTAGATGAGCATGCTTGTTATGTGCGACACCGTATATCTGAAAAAGGGAAACTTTTACTGGATCAAATTCATTGTTTGCAATGCTATGCTTGGAATTTATGTGAAATATGTGATTTTACTTGTTGTTCTGAAAACCCTAAGAAACACCTTCCCTACCAATGTGAGTTTAGTGATAATGAATCGTATCTTCATATGCTAAGGGTGTTTATAATTACTATGATGTTCAACAAATTGAAGAATTTGTTACTTTTAAGGGTGCTTATGAAATTGTTTCTTTGATTGAAAAGTATGATGCTACTCTTTACAAATCTAATTTTTTTGCCATACTTCATTATTGTTATGATAATTATGCTTCTAATGCCTATGTTAAACCATATATTGAGAACTGCTCCGCTGTCCAAGAAGAGACTAATATTTTGCAGGAGTCTATGGAAGAAGAAATTGATGAAACTGTGAGCTCATTGGATGAAAAAGATGATGAGGAGAGCGAAGACCAAAAGGAGGAAGAGCGGATTAGCTACTCGTGCCCACCTTCTAATGAGAGTAACTCTTCAACTCATACATTGTTTAATTCCCCTTCGTGCTTACCGAAGGATGATTGCTATGATGATTGTTATGATCCCGTTGATTCTCTTGAAATACCCCTTTTTGATGATGCTTGCTATGCTTGTGGCCAAGATGCCAATATGAATTATGCTTATGGAGATGAACTTGCTATAGTTCCTTATGTTAAACATGAAATTTTTGCTATTGCACTCACTCATGATAGTCCTATTATCTTTTTGAATTCTCCCTACCACACTATATCGGAGAAGTTTGTGCTTATTAAGGATTATATTGATGGGTTGACTTTTTATACTACACATGATGATTTTGATAGATATAATATTCATGTGCTTTCTGCTCCTACTTGCAATTATTATGAGAGAGGAACTATATCTCCACCTCTCTATGTTTCCAACACGCTAGAATTGCAAGAAACTGTTTATACTATGCATTGGCCTTTACTTGGTGTGCATGAATTGTCCTTTTATGACATGCCGATGCATAGGAAGAGATTTAGACTTCGTTGTTACATGATATATGTTACTTTACGCTCACTACTAAATCACACATCATTGTTAATTAAAATTGTCTTTGATATACCTTGGGATCTGGGTGGATCCATTACTTGAGCACTGTATGCCTAGCTTAATGGATTTAAAGAAAGCGCTGCCAGGGAGACAACTTGGAAGTTTTAGATAGTCATTTATTTCTGGTGAGTGCTTTTATATAGTCTAAAAACAAAAAAAATAAAGAGGGGAACCCAAAACTTTTCAAGAAGGAAAGTGAAAGTGAGAAAGACAAGCATTGTTGAAGTGGGAGATCTCCTTGAACTTTGTTCACGCTCATGGAAACTTTGTGAATCTTAATTACAGAAAAATTTCATAAAAAATAATTATCCCCTTGTACAATTCCATTGTATTATAAAAATAATGTGCCAAGGTTTGCCTTTAGGATGTTTACAATGCTTGTTGGTTTGTACGGTGCAGGACAGAAACTTTGGCTGTAGTGCGCGATTTTACATTTTTTACTGGAACGTCAAATGGTTATGATATTTTTTTCAATGTATTTCTGTACAAATTGTTTATTTTTTAGAATTTTGGTAGAATTTTTGGGGTACCATAAGTACGGTGAATGTTCAGATTGCTACAGACTGTTCTGTTTTTGACAGATTCTGTTTTTGATGCATAGTTTGCTTGTTTTGATGAATCTATCAATTTATATCAGTGGATTAAGCCATGGAAAAGTTATATTACAATATACACAATGCAAAAACAAAATATGAATTGGTTTGCAATAGTACTTAGAGTAGTGATTTGCTTTATTATACTAACGGATCTTACCGAGTTTTCTGTTGAAGTTTTGTGTGGATGAAGTGTTTGATCGAGAAGGTCTCGGTATGAGGAAAAGGAAGAGAGGCAAGAGATCAAGCTTGGGGATGCCCAAGGCACCCCAAGTAAATATTCAAGGAGACTCAAGCATCTAAGCTTGGGGATGCCCCGGAAGGCATCCCCTCTTTCTTCAACAAGTATCGGTATGTTTTTGGATTCGTTTCGTTCATGCGATATGTGCAAATCTTGGAGCATCTTTCGCAATTAGTTTTCACTTTTATTTTATGCACCATGCTGGCATGAGATAGTCCTTGGTTGATTTATAGAATGCTCATTGTACTTCACTTATATCTTTTGAGTATGGCTTTATAGAATGCTTCATGTGCTTCACTTATATCATTTGAAGTTTGGATTGCCTGTTTCTCTTCACATAGAAAACCGCCATTTATAGAATGCTCTTTAGCTTCACTTATATTTGTTAGAGCGTGGGCATATATTTTGTAGAAAGAATTAAACTCTCTTGCTTCAGTTATATCTATTTAAAGAGATGACAGGAATTGGTCATTCATATGGTTAGTCATAAAATCCTACATAAAACTTGTAGATCACTAAATATGATATGTTTGATTCCTTGCAATAGTTTTGCGATATAAAGATGGTGATATTGGAGTCATGCTAGTGGGTAGTTGTGGATTGTAGAAATAATTGTGTTGGAGTTTGTGATTCCCGTATCATGCACGTATGGTGAACCGTTATGTAACGAAGTCGGAGCATGAGGTATTTATTGATTGTCTTCCTTATGAGTGGCGGTCGGGGACGAGCGGTGGTATTTTCCTACCAATCTATCCCCCTAGGAGCATGTGTAGTAGTACTTTGCTTCGAGGGCTAATAAACTTTTGCAATAAGTATATGAGTTCTTTATGACTAATGTTGAGTCCATGGATTATATGCACTCTCACCCTTCCATCATTGCTAGCCTCTTCGGTACCGTGCATTGCCCTTTCTCACCTCGAGAGTTGGTGCAAACTTTGCCGGTACATCAAAACCCCGTGATACGATACGCTCTATCACACATAAGCCTCATTATATCTTCCTCAAAACAGCCACCATACCTACCTATCATGACATTTCCATAGCCATTCCGAGATATATTGCCATGCAACTTCCATCATCATCATATACATGACTTGAGCATTTATTGTCATATTGCTTTGCATGATCGTAAGATAGCTAGCATGATGTTTTCATGGCTTGTCCGTTTTTTGATGTCATTGCTACGCTAGATCATTACACATCCCGGTACACCACCGGAGGCATTCATATAGAGTCATATCTTTGTTCTAGTATCGAGTTGTAATATTGAGTTGTAAGTAAATAAAAGTGTGATGATCATTAATAGAGCATTGCCCCCCCCCCCCAAAAAAGAGAGGCCAAAGAAGCCTAAATAAAAAAGGGGCCAAAGAATCCCGCAAAAAAGGGACAATGCTACTATCCTCTTTTTCCACACTTGTGCTTCAAAGTAGCACCATGTTCTTCATATAGAGAGTCTGTTGAGTTATCACTTTCATATACTAGTGGGAATTTTCATTATAGAACTTGGCTTGTATATTCCAACGATGGGCTTCCTCAAAATGCCCTAGGTCTTCATGAGCAAGAAAGTTGGATGCACACCCACTTAGTTTCTTTTGTTAAGCTTTCATACACTTATAGCTCTAGTGCATCCGTTGCATGGCAGTCCCTACTCCTTGCATTGACATCAATTGATGGGCATCTCCCTAGCCCATTGATTAGCCGCGTCGATGTGAGACTTTCTTTTTTTTGTCTTCTCCACATAAACCCAATCATCATATTCTATTCCACCTATAGTGCTATATCCATGGCTTGCGCTCATGTATTGCGTGAGGGTTGAAAAAGCCGAAGCGCGTTAAAAAGTATGAACCAATTGCTTGGCTTGTCATCGGGGTTGTGCATGATGTGAATATTTTGGGTGGTGAAGATGGAGCATAACCAGACTATATGATTTTGTAGGGATAACTTTTTTTGGCCATGTTATTTTGAAAAGACATGATTGCTTTATTAGTAGGCTTGAAGTATTATTGCTTTTATGTCAAATCATAGACTATTGCCTTGAATCACTTGTGTCTTAATATTCATGCCATGATTAGACATATGATCAAGATTATGCTAGGTAGCATTCCACATCAAAAATTATCTTTTTTATCATTTACCTACTCGAGGACGAGAAGGAATTAAGCTTGGGGATGCTGATACGTCTCCGTCGTATCTATAATTTTTGATTGTTCCATACCAATATTATTCAACTTTCATATACTTCTGGCAACTTTTTATACTATTTTTTGGGACTAACATATTGATCCAGTGCCCAGAGCCAGTTCCTATTTGTTGCATGTTTTATGTTCCGTAGAAACCCAATATCAAACAGAGTCCAAACGGGATAAAAATGAACGGAGAATTATTTTGTAATATTTGTGATTTTTGGGCGGAAGAATCAATGCGAGACGGTGCCTGAGGTAGCCACGAGGGTGGCCCACGCCACCACTTTAAGTGGGCGCGCCCCTGACCCTCGTGGGCCCCTCGTAAGGCGGTTGATGCTCTACTTTGGCCACAAGAAAGCTAATTTTTGGAAAAATATCTAGGCGAAGGTTTCAATCCAATCGGAGTTATGGATCTCCAGATATAAAAGAAATGGTGCCAGGGCAGAATACCAGAACACAGAAACAGAGAGGGACAGAGAGATAGATCCAATCTCAGAGGGGCTCTCGCCCCTCCCACGCCATGGGAGCCAAGGACCAGAGGGGAAATCCTTCTCCCATCTAGGGAGAAGGTCAAGGAAGAATAAGAAGAAGAAGGGGGGATCTCTCCCCTTGCTTCCGGTGGCGCCGAAACGCCGCCGGGGGCCATCATCATCACCGTGATCTACACCAACACCTCTGCCGTCTTCACCAACATCTCCATCACCTTCTCCCATCTATATTCAGCGGCCCACTCTCCCGCAACCCGCTGTACCCTCTACTTCAACATGGTGCTTTATGCTTCATATTATTATCCAATGATGAGTTGCCATCCTATGATGTCTGAGTAGATTTTCGTTGTCCTATCGGTGATTGATGAATTGCTATGATTGGTTTAATTTGCTTGTGGTTATGCTTCTGTCCTATTGTGCCCTCCGTGTCGCACAAGCGTGAGGTATTCCCATTGTAGGGTGTTGCAATACGTTCATGATTCGCTTATAGTGGGTTGCTAAAGTGACAGAAGCTTAAACCCGAGTAAGGGGATTGTTGCGTATGGCATAAAGGGGACTTGATGCTTTAATGCTATGGTTGGGTTTTACCTTAATGATCTTTAGTAGTTGTGGATGCTTGCTAGAGTTCCAATCATAAGTGCATATGATCCAAGAAGAGAAAGTATGTTATCTTATGCCTCTCCCACATAAAACTTGCTATCGGTCTAGTAAAGTAGTCAATTGCTGAGGGACAATTTCACCACTCCTACCACCATTTTTCCACACTCACTATATTTACTTTATTGCTTCTTTATCTAAACATCCCCTAGTAAAGTTTATATTTATGCGCTCTTTACTTTATTGCTATCGGTCTAGTAAAGTTTATATTTACACGCTCTTTATTATCTTGCAAACCTATCCTAAAAGTCCTTCTAATTTCATACTTGTTCTAGGTAAAGCGAACACTAAGCGTGCGTAGAGTTGTATCAGTGGCAGATAGGACTTGAGAGGATATTTGCTCTACCTTTAGCTCCTCGTTGGGTTCGACACTCTTACTTATCGAAAGAGGCTACAATTGATCCCGTATACTTGCAGGTTATCAACCACTTGGGGTTCATCTTCCTGATTTTGATCTAGACATCTTGCAGGTCATCCTCTGCCTCAACATTTCCTTTCCAGACTTCTACATTGACTATTACATTGTCTTTTTTCAGATCAAAGCAGGGATAGCCTGCCACATGCGCAATATCTATCTCTAGTGGAAATTTTACTAAGAAAGTCCAGTCATCCAGAGCATTGATGGTCCATGGCCAGTTGGTCTTATAAATGTCTGCAAATTCCTTAGCTAATTCTTTCTTAGACACTTCCCCAGATTCAACAAGCACTATTCCAACATTCTTCAGGCCACCATGATGCTGAGCATTCACATCAGAGACATCAAGGTGGTAAAAGCCCAGTCCTTGTGCTGCACTCCCCACATATCTTGCAGTGAGATGAGCTTTCTTTCTGACAGGATAATCATCCACCACATGGGTCACCATTTTGCAAATGAAGCAACTCTTAGGTTTCTCGCACTTGTCTTTGTGGTGTCCTGGATCTCCGCAGTTGTAATGAATCACTTGGGCATATGAAAACAGGCCAGTAGAGGTGGATGAAGTAGATTTCTGAACCTGATCCTGTTTCTTGCACTGAGGATTCTTACCCTGATTTTTGCCTGAGCCCTGCTGACCACTAGCGTTGCTTCGATCTGGCTGTGACAGGTCCACACCGCCTCCTGGCCCTTGAGGGGGAGGGCCCTGAGCCGGTGGACCAAACCATCACTACAAGAAATATGTCAACTTGCGACCATCACTATTGGTCACTGAAAGGTCATTGTTTTCATTTGCGACCTTTTTTGACCAAAAACAGAAGGTCAAAAGCTGGCGGTCATAAACTAAAATTAACGACCTTCTCTGTGAGAAGGTCGTGGAACTCCACGACCAAAACAAAAGGTCACTAGTTCAACGACCTTTTGTTTTGGTCGCTAGCTCTCTGCCCAGGCCACGTCGGATCCGACGTGGCAAAATTGCGACCAATTGAAAAGGTCGTTGATAAGATTCAGCCCAGTCCAGTTCGGTGTTTTACATGGGCCGAGCCCAACAATTCAGCCTTTTATATATTTTTCCCTATTAATTTCGATCAGCTACATGGGCCAGGCCCAACATTATAGCCTTTTTATTTTTGGGTTGTAGCCTTTGTTTTTCTTTTTTTATGCACGTTTGTTTTTGGGATGTAGCCTTTGTTTTTATTTGTTTTGCCAAGGTCATGTTCTTCAGATTTCAATATACCAATACAGAAAATCGATGCAATAATTCAAAGAATAGCATCAAGTACATACAAATGTGATCAGCATCAAGTACATACAAATGTGATCAGCATCAAGTTTACAATTAGATAACAACTCTACAAGTGTACAGTCTACCACATGAGTCTATCACATGAGCCCTACAAGTTCTGCTACATCATATAACACACATACAAATAGGATCAACCTAAAGGGTTTCATTGCTACCAAAACTAGCTCCAATGAGCTAGAACTATGCTTCTTCCAACTTCTTTGTCCTGATGCTCGTGAATAAACATGAAAGGCCAACATCTGCACATTATAGAACAAAATGATTAGGAACAAAATAAAAGTAAATCTAATAGCATATTTACTCTGCAAGGAACCACAACATATTTCTGCAGAAAAAGAACATGTATGCAAACCAACCACCAAACAAATAAAGAGCTGGTTCATCTTATACCAGAATAAAAAAGAACACCGACAAGGAATAGAAGCATTCCTTGGTTTTCAAGCACACCAATTCATAAACATGATTTGGATATGGAAAAGACAAACATAGCAACAAGAGATAATCATAGTAAGTCAGCCATCCTACTATTCAATAAATGGTTCAGATTTCACCGTAACAAAACACTTAACAAACTCAACACTTGTATTTGCAATCTAGACAATATCACCACAAGTTCTATGGTGCATCCAAACTAGTGAACTTTGTGCATAGATCGGATCGAATCAAAGAGAGAAGGGGAAGGGAAGGGCTACCTTGAGGATCGAATCGAATCAGCCTGCTTCTTCCAGCCATCTTCTTGTGAACAACCTTCTTCTTCCTGCCATCAGCGGAAAGCATTTTAAGAAGTACAACAAGAGAGATGTTTCATACAGCAGAAAGGGGGACCTGATCAACATCCACTAACTTCACAAAAGAAAACACCAATGCAACAGATTGTGTTCTACTTCTAACGCATTCATTCAATAACACAGGGGCATAATACCAATCCTACACACTTCACTTCTATGCTGGTAGGAATAGGATAGCAGTACAAGGTAACCCTGCAAGCTTTGACTTGTTCATAAAGATTCCTCTAAAATTCCTTGGGAAAAGTGCATCACATATTCGTCAACTTAGCAGCAGAAGTAGTGAGCACAGGAAGAGGGGGAAGGAGATGGAGGAGCTACCTGCCGCGGTCGCAATGGAAGTAGAGGAGCAGGCCCCTCCTGCCCCTCCCCGATGAGCAGAACAGGTCTGCCGGCTGGGCACACCCCTACTCCTCCGCCTCCTCGAGCAGGAGACCCCCTTCCCCTACTGCTGCTTGGCGCGCCGCATCACTAGTCACCTCCTCATGCAAGAAGTACACAATAAAAAGATAGACAGTCAGTGAGGTACATTTTCACAGCAACAGAAGCTTAAAATTAACATAAATACAAACATCAAATGAAGACACTAAGATACTTAAGTCCACCACATGGTGTAGAATTCTATGGTGGTATATAATTGCAACTCATGAACCAAAAGAGAATAACATCATCACCAAGAGTTTCTGATGATAAGCATAGCTCCCTAAAAAAAGAACTAAGGGCACAGTGACTAAAGCATGCAGACCACAATATTCAAAGCAGAAGCAAGCTGAAGCATTTGGCAGTTCAAGCCACTCTAGGATCTGCAGACCACAATGACAAGTGCTTGTAAAACAGCACCGCTCATGGAAGGGACAACTGCTATAAGCATCATGCTTGTCATGTACAGGGTACAAAATTTATATTTCAAAAACTTGTTGACTGAATCGTGCCTTGACGGCCTCGCGCATTGAACTATAGAAGTCAAGCTTTGCCGAGCTCTATTTCTACTTTTGTACAAAATTTTTGGGCATTGTATAGACACCTTATTCCATCAGTTAAGTGACTCACCAAACACTTGCTTGTTCCCCTAAGAGGACATAACTGATTTTTCCATGTCCCCCTAACATGACATAACTGAAAGAGCCCTTGCAAGATTAATGTCCACAGCATAGTGAAAGCCAGGCAAAACTACCGTACGCCTAGTGATTACCTCAACAAGAAGTCATATAGAAATAAGTAAAACACAGATGAAACCCTAAACATCAAACAATCTTCAGATGCTGTTGTTCTATACAGCCAACCTACAACAGTTGCGGCTACACCCAAACTACAACAACAGCTACCAGATGGAGTTAGTTGTCTCACCTACAGAAGCTCACCAGGAGCAAAGTTGAGGAGGGTTGGGGAAGGAGCAGCTGGATGTAGGTCGGGGACGTTGTCGGGGAAGGATGCAGGTAGAAGGACCAGCACGACCAGCCTTGAGGTCCGCCGCATCGACGGCCTGCCTGGCGTCGGGCGCCCTTGCGGAGATGCCAAAGGAGGAGGCTCATGAAGCAGCAATGACCGGGATCGACTGCTAGGGTTGAGTACCGCGAACATGGCTGTCCCCTCCTCCGAGGAGACGACGGACCCCACCCTACATCGCGAGGTGGACGGCGGCCGTCCGAGGATCTCGCAAACCCTAGGTCGCATGCTGTCATGGTCCGACCAGCTCGATGGAGCGGCGCGCATCGAAGCACGCGCGTGCCGACGATCCAGCCGGCCGCGACGCCAGGTGTGAGGTTCGGTAGTGCGCTGGATCTACTGTGGAGGTGCGTAACGATGGGTTGTGCGCGGATCTGGTGTCGTCGCGCTCGGATGAATGGGTGGCACGATAGGAGGAGAGGAGGAACGATGGGGGGCACGCGCTCAGAATGAGTGGTGGTGGTGGCAGCGCGAGGGAGGGGAAGGGAGAGAGGAGGGCATGGGAGAGGCAATGGACGGCGGGGAGCTCCGTCGGAGGGAGGTGGCGGCCGCGATCTGGAAGGGAGGAGGTGGCGGCTGCGATCTGGAAGGGACAGGGAGAGAAGAGGAGGGGAGGGGTTGTCGACGATCGGGTTGGGGGAGAGGACGAAGGACGGCGCCGACGGCGGCTGGGTGGTCGGGGATCGAGAGATTGAGACGGAGGAGGAGCGAGAGGGTTGGGGTGGCGGTTGTGGGACGAGAGGGGAAGAGTGGATCGGGGGAGAGGAGTGGATCGGGGAAGTTTGGGTTTGGGTGAGAGGGTGAGGGGGTGAGGGCTGCCTTTGGATCCAGAAGCATCCGACGGTGGTTGATGCATGATCCGCGTGATATGTCTATGGACCAATCAGAGTGCACCAAACAATTTGAAGATTTTTTGACCATATAAATTGGTCATGATTGATTACATACAAATGTTTCATTTCATTTTTCAATGCTCAAAATGAGTTTTTTTGTGAAAGATCTATCAAATATTTGTTCAAATGATGTCATATTTTGCACAAGTTTACATCTTAGATTGGCAAACAACATTGACAAAGGGAGGTTTTATTTCTTTTGCATGAAAAAACAATTTTCCATTTTTTGAGTGCCCAAAATAAGTTTTTTGTGAAGGACTTAGCATATATTTGTTGCAAAATTGTATCAAATCAATTTTCTAAAATACTAGACCATATATAATGCACAATTGACCAAAGAGTTACGTGTCAAAAGTTTCGATGCACCTCTCATGAAAAAGACAAATTTCCGCCAATTCAGTAGAAAGCGGGTAAAATTTGTATTGTAGCTGCCTCATAGTTTGCTCTTTATTTTTTCCAAAAATCATTTCTAGGTACATAAGTATCTATTTAATCATAGAAACACAAAAACAAATCCAAGATTCAACCACTATCTAGGAACGGTCATGCCCGCCGTTTTGACCCCATTTTGAAACGGGCATAAAATATTAAAAAAATCAAAAAAAATTGGAAAACCTTCGCATTGTGTCATTATATGTGACCAAGTTACCAGAAAAAATAATAAACTTGTAATGCGTCAATTCTGTTAAAAAAGTGTTCTTAGAAACGAGCTATCATGTGTGGAGATCAATAGCTTTCAAGCCAAATGATAAATCTTATGGCCACATTCATGGCATAGTTTGTTCAAATGATCTCATATTGTGCACAAGGGTGCATATTGGAATGGCAAACAATGTTGCCTAAGGAAATTTTCATTTTCTTTGGACGAAAAAATCATTTTCCATTTTTCGAGTGCATCAAATGAGGTTTTCTTGTGAAGGAACTACCAAATAAATGTTGTAAAAATGGACCAAATCAATTTTATAAAATACTAGGACATGTTTAATGCACAATTGACCAAATGGTTGGGTGTTAAAAGCCTTGATCCACTTCTGGTGAAAAAGACAAATTTCCGCCGATTCAGTAGGAAGCGGGTCAAATTTGAACTGTAGCCGCCTCATAGTTTGCTATTTATTTTTTTCCAAAAATAATTTCTAGGTACAAAAGTATCTATTTAATCAGAGAAACACCAAAAAAATCAAGATTCAACCACTAGCTAGGAACGGTCATTCCGGCCGTTTTGACCGCATTTTGAAACGGGCATAAAAAATTCAAAAAAATCAAAAAATTGGAAAACATTCACATTGTGTCATTATATGTGACCAAGTTACTAGGAAAAATAATAATCTTGTAATACGACAATTCTTTTGAAAAAGTATTCTGAGAAACGAGCTATCATGTGTGGAGGTCAATGGCTTTTAAGCCAAATGATCAATCTTATGGCCACATTCATGGCATAGTTTGTTCAAATGATCTCATATTGTGCACAAGGGTGCATATTGGAATTCCAAACAATGTTGCCTAAGGGAGTTTTCATTTTCTTTGCACGGAAAATTCATTTTCCATTTTTTGAGTGCCCGAAATGAGGTTTTTTTGTGAAGGAACTACCAAATAAATGTTGTAAAAATGGACCAAATCAATTTTAGAAAATATCAGGACATGTTTAATGCACAATTAACTAAATGGTTGGGTGTCAAAAGCCTTGACCCACCTCTGGTGAAAAAGACAAATTTCCGCCGATTCAGTAGGAAGCGGGTCAAATTTGAACTGTAGCTGCCTCACAGTTTGCTATTTATTTTTTCCAAAAATCATTTCTAGGTACAAAAGTATCTATTTAATCAGAGAAACACCAAAAAAATTCAAGATTCAACCACCGGCTAGGAACGGTCATTCCCGCCGTTTTGACCGCATTTTGAAACGGGCATAAAAATTCAAAAAAATCAAAAAATTGGAAAACCTTTACATTGTGTCATTATATGTGACCAAGTTAACAGGAAAAATAATAAACTTGTAATACGGCAATTCTTTTAAAAAAAGTGTTCTCAGAAGCAAGCTATCATGTGTGGAGATCAACAGCTTTGAAGCCAAATGATCAATCTTATGGCCACATTCATAACATAATTTATTAAAATGATCTCATATTATGTACAAGGGTGCATATTGGAATGGTAAACAATGTTGCCCAAGGAAATTTTCATTTTCTTTGGACGGAAAATTCATTTTCCATTTTTTGAGTGCCCGAAATGAGGTCTTTTTGTGAAGGAACTACCAAATAAATGTTGTAAAATGGACCAAATAAATTTTATAAAATACTAGGACACGTTTAATGCACAATTGACAAAATGGTTTGGTGTAAAAAGTTTTTATCCACCTCTGGTGAAAAAGACAAATTTTCGCCGATTCAGTAGGAAGCGGGTCAAATTTGAACTGCAGCTGCCTTATAGTTTGCTCTTTATTTTTTCCAAAAATCATTTCTACATACATAAGTATATATTTAAGCATAAATAAATGGTTTGGTGGTGATACGTTGAGGTTTGGATGGTGGCCCACGGCCCCAACTCCAAAGCGCGTAGACTCGCATGCCCGCCACGTGGTCACCGCGTGACCGTGGCATTGCCATGCGTTCTGGGAAGCCTAGGAATGTCTAGTAGGTTTGGCACTCCCCAGGTAGATGCTTGGAAGAAAATAACAATAGAAGAATCTCACGAGGAGACCGAACTATGCTCAAACATGAATTAGCAGCCAAGTGTTTGATTAGCGGTATGAGAAATTCACATGGGCAATGGGCCTGAGTTTTGGCTGAGGATGATCATCTACTAGGGAGATTGTCTTGGCAAATTTTTCAGCTCAAATGGAGGAGTTTGGATGGCACTTGCTTTGCAAAGTACCACATCAGGCAGAAATATGGATGTTGAAGCTGGGCTCAAATGGATAAGTGGATTGAGCTGAAATTTTGTGGAGTATGGTAATTTTGGCATAGGCAAATGGAGCTGAATATTGAGGGCAATAGGAGTGGTATAGATAGCACTTGCTTTGCAATGTGCCAATCCAGACAGAAAATGAAAATTGAAGCTGGGCTCACATAGATGATTTGATTGAGCTGCAATTTGGAGGGGGTGATAATTTGGCCATATGAAGGCACTGTATAAATTTCATGCCATTTGGATGTGCATAGCTAGTACTTCCTTCACAAAGCTTCTAGCTGAACAAAAACTTTGGAAATTTGCCAAGGATCATTTACTAGGCAAATGGAGCTGAATTTTGTCATGAGGCAATTATTTGGATAGGAAAGAGTGCCAAAAATTTTTGAGGGCAATCAAGAATATAAAAATAGCACTTCCTTCACAAAGTGTTGTTCTGAACAAAATAGGAAAAATGAATATTGTTGAATTATATTTGGGATAACTAGGCGAGGAAGGTTTTTGACATATTTGACGAAGATATGATCCAAAGAATTTATGAGATTTTTTTTGAATTTTGGGACTAACAGAAATATAGGTTGCTTCACAACCTAGGTCAAAAATTGACACATGGACATGACAAATAGGCAAAACTGATGAGGTGGCGCCTAGTCATAGCAATCCACCACAACTTACAAGGTTATGACCATCTATATTGGTCGTGATCAGCTAGAAATAAGGCAGCGGATCAGTGTTGTCTGCTTTATGACCATTTCGTGTAAGGAAATTACGACCTTTATGGCCAAAATGGTCGATATAGTTGAGGGTTTTGGAGCCCCCTAGGCACCTTTTGACCAATTGGTCTCAAATGGTCATAGATCTATGACCAATTCTTCCAGGGTCACTGACAGAAGGTCGCTAGTTGACATATTTCTTGTAGTGCATGACTGTTGCGGTCCACCCCCCAAGAGTGCTGCTGGAAGGGGTGAGGAAAACCTCCAGGAAATCCCCATTGTGGTGGTGGCCCTTGGAAGCCATAGCCGAAGAACTGCTGTGGTGGAGGCCCCATCGGCGGCGGCATCTGAGTATGATCCTGCGCCCAGCCGGCGATGCCATCACCCCTCCCTCCTTTCCCTTTGTTGCGGCCTCTCCCACGACCTCCATCTGCCATGGTAGGGAGATGGGAAGTGGCAGTGGCGGCGGAGTTCTTGGTGGGGAGGGGAAAGAAATTAGGGTTGCTAGAGGCATCGATTTGGTCCTGATTTATAGGCAACCATAGCTGACGGTGGAACTCGGTCAGCGCCATGTCGGCATCCCAGTCAGCCTAGGTGTTTCTAAGCTTTTTCTCCCGCTCTCTTTTCTGGATAAATTTGAAACCGCCCGAGTGTTGGAGCACTAGCAAGGCTATCCTCTCTACTTTGTTGCACAGAGCGCTGGGGAGTTCTGGCATCCACACTCATGATTCTGTTCAAGCCAATATCCAAATCTTCATCGGGTGCAAGCATCATTACTAGAGGATCAACAGTGCCCTGGATTGCAGCGGTTCTTGGCCATGTCGTTGCCTCTTGAGCAGTTCTATGCATAGTCTTTGTAATGGCTTCATAAACTGGCACACTCGCAATTGCTCCAGATGAGCGCTCAAAATCTTGTTGATCAGGCGCATTCGTGTGTTGCGTCGCCCCACGCCCATGATTGTAGAGATGATCACGGTGGTAGGCGGAGAAATGCAACGGCTGTCTCACCTTGCTTAGTGGATCCGTAGCCCAAATGTTGAACGCAAGGTAAGTGTCGCCTTCCTCATCAGGTTGAGCCCGACTTCTCTGCTGGGGCTGCCTCAGTTTGTCGCTGTCATCAGCGACAAGTACGGGAGTGGATCTAACTGCTCTGAATCCGATGGTGCCCTGGATGGCATGAGGCCAAATATGCAGCTCCATCTCTCTTCCCTCCTCGGATCCCCGGACCTCGCCTCCTGCCCCGCCCAATTGACGAACGCCAACGGCGATTCCGAGGGATGCGGCATCCTGCGCTTCTCCTCCCAAGTGCCCTCGAAGTAGATGCGCCAGGCGAGGTTCAGCAGCTCCCCGTTGACATGATCCTGGCAGATTTGAACATACCTTTGGACAACTAAATCCTGACCTGCATCTGGATCCAAATCCTCCGCTGCTTCCTTCCATTCCCAAATACATTGGGACCATGAGAGCGCGTCGTCCATGACCCTCCTCGCTCTCTCCCTCCAGCGCATCTCCCTCGTCGCCGTTAGGACCTCCGACGAGACCGAGTCGACCCGTTGAAGCAGACCTGGAAACGCCTGGTAGACGAACGGCAGTGGCACGCGATATCCCCTCCCCTTCCCCAGCGGGATCCCCATGGATCTGATGAGGAGTGGCATGGGGAGGGGTAGGGTGCGTGCCCCGCTGCGGCTCGTCAGCTGAGGCTCGGCTAGCGGTGGTGGCAGCGGCGGTGGAGTACGTCGGTGATGGGGGTAGGTGGGTCACGAGAGGGGTCGCGGTCATGGGTCGCGAGAGGGGCATAGGCGCGGTAGATAAGCTGCGCGCTGAAAAAAAATGATAATTTGGTGCGCTCGAGGCCGTTTGGCGCGCTTCAGCAGACGCGTAAAAATTTAGTGTGCTAAAAAAATGGCGCACGTGGGAAAAAGCGGCATTGCGCGCGGCAGTTTTGCCCGCATCATCCAGCGCGCTGGATAAAAGCCGCGCGTGGGCGCCCCGCCAACCGCCATCTTCCTCGCCGCGTCTCTTCCCGCCGTGCCTTCTTCCTCGCCTCTACCGGTGCCCCGCCCCCCGCCGCCGCGCCTCCAACACCCCGCTGCTGCCATGCCACCGCGCCCCCGGAGCAGCTCCGGCTTACGCGGCATCCACCTCCGCCCCTCTTGTGTGTATTACGTGAAGATTCGCATCGGCGATACACGCCTTGGGCTCGGGACGTTCGAGACCGCCAACAAGGCCGCCCGTGCGTACCACGTGGTGGCATGGCGCCTCGGGAGGCCACGGGCGCAGATGAACTTCTCCGACGTGCGGACTCACGAGCAAGCGTGGGAACTCGCGCCTCCCCCGCGACTAATCACCAACGAGAATCGCTGCGTCCCGCGGAGGCGGGAGCGCCACCTCCTCATCGCCGAGGCGGATGAGCACGCCATGGCGGTGTGGCGCAAGCGCTTCCCGCAGGACGTCGTCGTCGAGAATGAGTTCTGGGCACAGAAGAGGGCGGAGCGAGCCACGCGTCGGGCGGACAAGCATGCGCGGAAGGCACTGGCGGAATCCCAGTGCGAGCTGGGACCTGCGTCGACCTGGGACAAGGACAATCCTCGATGGATCCACGCGTTCACGTTGTCGGACTACACCACTGAGGAGGACGAGGAGTAGTTTTATTTGCATCATTTTATCTAGAAGCATCGTTTTAGTTTTATTTGCATCGTATGAACTAGCTTGTGGTGTGGGGCTTGAATTATGTGTTGTTTTTATGTTATGAATTTGAACTATGTGTTGTTTCAATTTTTTCCAAACACCGATTGGTCGCGCACTGGATTTTGCAACGCCTGCTGCGTTATAGCGGCGCGCTAAAATTTACAGCGTCTGGAAAAGCAAACAACCTCCCCGCGCGCGAAAACGCTATTTCGACGCTGTAAAAGCTTTTTAGCATTGCCGCGCAACCGCGCATCTGTTGAAGATGGCGACACTGACCCGGGACACAAGTTCTCCGCTTCCTCCTCGGAACGCTGCGGCACATCTGAAAACTCCCCACCGCGTGCTTGGTGTGAGCGAGCGAGTGCGGGCACCGTACAGTTTGGTTAAACAGAAAAATCTGCTGCTCGGCGTTGCTACCTCCCCGGCTTGTTTGTTTCTGACGTCACGCTGCTGCTGCTGTGTTCGTAATCGTATGCCCAACTCGTTTGACCAGGCCACAGGGATCCGTAATCATCACCCTAATCATCCACCATTTCCGTGCGTTTACTTCTCGACTCCACACAATCTGACCATGCAACCACCATGGTTAAAAACGCAACATCAACGTATCATTCATCACACAACGACGCCAGCGTCGCCCTCGCCCCTACCAACATTTCGATCTGGAACATTCCCATTCCGCTCGACAAAATCCAGCGCCGTCGACTGGCAGCCTGCCAGGTGCACGCACTGAAAAGCGCTCCGGTCGCCGTCCGGCAATCTATCCTCACATTCCCCGCCACCACCCACGCCCGTGCCCCCGACCACAGGGGCTCGCGCGGCCGGACGAGGTCAACACGTCGCGCTCCTCCGCGGATCAGATGGATGGAGTGCCCGGGAGCGCGCGCCAGGGGTCGGTTCGCGCGCGGAACACATCCGCCTTTCGGTGGAGGCTCGGCCCCGGCCATGGATCGTGCGAGATCTTTGCCCCGCTGTCGTGGGAGCTAGCTGGCCCGCTGGCGTGCGCGGGACGTGACCGATCGATCGCCCGACGTGTCACGCCGTGGGGGAGCGGAGCCGTCGCCCGTCGGCTCGGATCAGCCGCGTCGATCGACGTGCGTGTTTCCCAGCTCAGCGACGAAAGTGGTGAGATATTCCAGGGTTGTGGTGCGTGTATTTCCACATGATTTTAAGGGGGGGGGGGGGGGGGGGGGGGGGGGGGGAGTTGCCGTATACCAGTTTTTCCCGACAAAGTCAAACGTCACATAAAATAACACAAACCCTACAGAAGGAGTATCTCCTTGAGTTAAAACCCCCAAACATTTTTGTAAGCCTTTTCTACGACTACACTACACACGATCCATGCCTCACTCTCTCGCCGCGACACACAAAACACCTATCGGCTTGTTTCGTATACTACATGACAAAGAAAAAACAGAGCCCCGACCCACCAAATATCAAACCTCAAGTTTAACGCTTTGTTGTCTCATGAAAGGTGAAATAGTGAGAGGCGACGTTCTCGTCCATAGTGAGGCTGCTGTGGTGACTTTGTTAATCTCTAAGACAACCCCCCCCCCCCCCCCCCCCCCCCCCAACTTAGTCTATCGGAGAAGGCGAGCACTTGTAGTAGTCCATAGTGATGTCTTCCTCGTCTTCTTCGACAACGACAACAGTTTGATTCATCTTAGCAACAGTTTGATGTCTTCCTCGTGCACACTGTTATTTTCCTCCCTTCGAGTTTTGACACCATAATGGTGTGGTGCCTCCTGTCGATATTTTCCCCTTTGGTTGACTGAATTGATCACCCTTATTTTTTCATCCGATGACCAGCGGTCGAAGCAAACTTCTTTGGATCTGACGTATTATTTAACTTCCATGATTTGGCGCCAGATTCATTCACTTGTATTGTTGACGATTTCTTATGCTTCTACACTTCTACACTAGGATTTGGGTGTACAAGTGTACAACCCATTATTTTTGCAAATTTTCTGAATACCATGTATAACTCACATATATAGAACAATGTACATCAAAAAAATGAGGAAATGTGAGTAAAGAGAGAATTTAGGGGACTCTGTACACCCATACTTTGGATGTTAGCTCCGCCACTACACGTTTGTACCCATCTCAACCGCTATCAAAGGAGGCCCAAATTGTGCTCTTTGAATCCCATTGCTCTGTATGATTGTTCCCCTGCGTCGTTTTCGCCTCTTCAAGGCACCCTTCACCTTTTTAAGGGGTTGGTTCTCACTGAAGCATGTGGCTCCCCATGATTCTTAGCATCTGTGAATCTTTGTTCCTCTAGTTCTAAAGATTTTAGGCAAAAATGCCTTTTTCATCCTATGTTAGGGTTTTACCAGCTTTCATCTTCAACAAGAGGCGACGAGACCAACACGATGGTAAAGCAGTGATAGTCGGTATTCTCTGTCGCAGTTTGACGCGTGGCCTTCCACGTGCCCTCCCCTACGAGGCTGGGGTGGCGCGTGGGTTTGAGGTAATGTGTTGTAATTATTTTGGCCTCGGTTAGAGATTGTAATCACCTTCTTTTAATGTAAGTGGTACGTCTTTTTTATCGCGAAAAACATGCAAGCGCGCCCACACTTACGCGTACATATTTAAAACAAAAACATCTCGCACTATGGAATAAGAAACTAAACTTGAGTTAAAATGAAAAATCTCTATCCTCTGCCACCAGGCCTATGACCTATCCACGAAATCTTCGAGGTAGACATGATACTATTTTTCTCGGGCCTAGCATAGTTAATTTCTTGTTGAACTAGTCGGATGCACAAATTTGGTATAATTTGAAAAATATGCATGAAGCTCCTCAAATTGCATCAAACTTGTGCAACTGGTGTAAACTATACAGCAAGAAACACGGCGTAGGACGCATTTTACTGTCTGTTTTCCGTTGACCTATACAATTCATATTTCAATTGACCCCCACGACTCGATCAATGGGACGTGACTTCACCAGAGCTAGTTCAGACAAAGCTGTACTCCACTCCAACAAAAGACCCACGTAGCAAATCCACCTCCTGTTGCCATCTAAAAGGAGAGGGGTGAACGTTCGCACGTAAAGGGCGACGGTGACCGCCGTGTTTCTGTTTTGCCAACACTTGGAAAGGGTACGCGGAGAAGATTTGCATGTCAACCTCGAAAAGTCCCTATATTTTTTGGGGGAAAAAGTGATTACTTATTAGCACGTCGGAGTTTGGATTTAAGATTTGTGAAGGGTCGAATGATGTTGCCTCTTCCCTAGAAGAGTTCTCGTTGACATTCTCTTCGGCGGTTCTCCCTGCAAAGAGGGGAGCTTAATTAAGAGTGGCAAAACGATCTTACTCCTATTTATAAGACGGAGGTAGTAGCTAGGATGAGCTCTTTTGAATTTTTTGACGCTTTGGCTCCTTATGGAATTTTACGAGGAAGAGAAAAATGTCTTCGGAATGAAAGTGCATGCAACGTCAAGTTTGGAGCGACGTACATACCTGAGCTGAGAGTTCAGTTACTGGGAGAACCGGAGAAAGTCAGAAAGGATGAGCAGTGAACATAGTGGAGGAGGTGCATGGTGGCGTTACTGGAGCCGAGCCCGGCGACAGTTGCCGCCGTAAGCATGGCGCCCTGGCTCAGAGAAGGGCTCACACGTACGACCCTCCCGGCCCTCTCTTCCCGCCACGTACACCCTCGCCCCGCAACGTCTCTCTCTCCCTCACTCCACCGCGACCTGACTGACCCTCGTCCGTCTATAAATGGAGCTCTGGTGCACCGGTCTTACTTGGAACGGAGACAGGCAGGCCGTCGTCAAACACACCCACACACAGTCGCAGCGAACAGCGGCTCCCAAAATTCCCGGGTGAGAAGGGCAGAGCGATCGAGCCATCACTCAGTCAGGGGCAGATGGGGAGGCAGCCGTGCTGCGACAAGGTGGGGCTGAAGAAGGGGCCGTGGACGGCGGAGGAGGACCAGAAGCTCGTCGGCTTCCTCCTCACCCACGGCCACTACTGCTGGCGCGTCGTCCCCAAGCTCGCAGGTGAGCTGACCCGAACGTGTGCATGCCATGCATGGAACCCATCAGTCCTCTCTGCTCCGGCTTGACGTTCTCACTTGGCATGGATATGTTGCACTGTGTGCGTAGGGCTGCTGAGGTGCGGGAAGAGCTGCAGGCTGAGGTGGACCAACTACCTGAGGCCCGACCTCAAGCGGGGGCTCCTCTCCGACGAGGAGCAGCAGCTCGTCATCGACCTGCACGCGCAGCTCGGCAACAGGTGCGTGTCTAGTGTAGCTCGAGTTTTAATTTGGAGTCTCGGTCTCCTGCGGTGGCCGGCGGCGCTCATGGACCATGCCCGTGGTGATGCGCGCAGGTGGTCCAAGATCGCGGCGCAGCTGCCCGGGAGGACGGACAACGAGATCAAGAACCACTGGAACACCCACATCAAGAAGAAGCTCCGCAAGATGGGCATCGACCCCGTCACCCACCGCCCGCTGGATCAAGTGCCCCCTCGTCCCGCGCAACAGCCGCCGCCGCCGCCGCCGACCACCACCGCGTGGCAGCAGCAGGACGGCGCCGAGCACTGCCAGCAAGTGGAGGATGAGGACGTGAAGGCGGTCCCGCTGATCCAGCCGCACGAGGTCACGGCGCCACCGCCCACCGCAAGCAGCAATTGCTCTGTTTCCCCTGCCTCGGTCGTCTCGCCGTCCTGCTCCTCGTCCGCGGCGTCCGGTCTGGAGGCGGCGGAGTGGCCGGAGCCCATGTACCTCCTCGGCATGGATGGCATCATGGACGTTGGCTCGGGCTGGGACGCCGGCTTCGTCGTCCCCGGCGGCCTCAGCGTCGACCCGTTCGACCACTACTACCCGGACCCTGCAGGCTTCGATCAAGAAGCCTGGCTGTAACGCCATCCTTGCAGCAGCAATGCACATAGACGGATCATAGATCCGCTTCTTTCGCCAGTTCGATCTCCCCTCCCCTCCCCTCCCCTAGCTAGTAGGTTAGCTTCCATGTCGAAATGTTACCGCCATACCCACCTCAGCTTTTCTTGGAACTTGGAAGAAATGCATGATCGGGCCATGTCCATCCATGCTCGGGTGTTTGCTGAATGAATCTCGATAAAGAAAGTGGAAATGGAAATCCCGACGACCGTTCTGTGATGCGAGCAAGGCTGGTATGTATCGATCCGGACGTGGTATGCGTCTCTCTTGGCGAGATCGATGGCTGTGTCGCGCTAACTGCCGGCGTGGCCGTCAGCGTGGCTGTGTCAGCTTCCGAGTTTGCATGCGGCGGTGCAGGAGACTTTTTCGCTCCGAGAAGGGCTGATCGCGCCGATTGTCATGACGCGCGTACGTGACGACGGCCGCGTCGCCGCTTCTTTGACCTTCTTGGCAGGCATGCATGCCAAGCTCGTGGTTCATTTAGTGTTACGAGGTGGTTCACCCCGTTTGTTACGCTCAACCATAAAAAGTTGACTAATTTTACAAGATCATTGCATTGCTAGCCACCGGCTGTGTGCATACAGGCACGAACAGTAGCGAGACCACACACACACAAAATGCTTTCTGAAGTGCAGCTGCGCAACCCGAGCAAGGGAAATGGTCCAGAGGGCAAAGGTTCCCCTTTTTATTTGCGGGGTAAAAGGGATTTGTATTACTCAAGAGCCAAGAAGGTCCTCCCTACACAAGCTAGGGATATTGTTCGGGCCGGAGCGGAGCCAGACAACAGTACGGTCTTCCGTTCTCTCAAAGTTAGCCAACACATGGCTTACATTATTCTGCTCTCGAGAAACATGAACAAAACGACACTCCCTTTCACTCATAAGACGCTTCACTTCCGAAACCACCATGGCGTACTGCGAGCGGTCTTGGCTTGGGGCATTGATCAGCTGCACTGCCTGCAAACTATCGCTCTCGACGATGAATGTCAGCTCGGTCCATTGCAGGGCTAATGCTATGCCCTCCATGCACCCAGCCAACTCAGCATGTAGAGGGTCCGGGCATGACCATAGTGAGCGACACGCAGAGAAGATGATGCCCTCTTCCTGGTCGCGGAGCACCATTCCCGCCCCGGCCCTTCCGTCCTCATGGGAGAAGGAACCATCCACATTCAGCTTCGTCCAGTTGGCAGACGGGGGACTCCATTTGCGGACTGTTCGTGTCACCTCTCCCACATGCGGTATAGGCTGTTCTGCACCTTCCTGCTGGATGGTCATCTTCCCTTTGTCCCAGTCACCCTGTAGATACTGCTCAATCCCGAGCAATGAGGTCACATAGCTCTGCAAAAAGCGGCGAGATACCTCCACGGGCGGCGATGGTTTGTCATGAGTGATCTCATTACGAACATGCCAACATCTCCACAACAACATAATCAGACGCAGCCGGTCCCCTTCATTGCATTCTGCAATAAGGTTCAGGAACCACTCTGGACCGGTGTTACGGACCGACTCGATGTCCGGTATACTCCACACCTCCGCCATAGTTCGCCATAAGTGCACAGCCTGTGGGCACCTACAAAACACATGAAAAGTGTCCTCGCGCTCGAGACCACATAATGGGCATATATCAGTAACCTCCATGGGTCAAGTGAGTTTATTAGACCATGTGGCAAGGGAGTCAGTAGCCAAACGCCATGAAAACACACGCACCTTAGGAGGAGCAAGGCACCTCCATAATAATGCCCAGACAACACGTCGCACGTACGGTGCCCTGCTCGCTGCGACTGAAGAAGGACGAAGCTTGTCCTCAAGCGCCAGCCAGTACGTGCTACGTACGGTGAAGATACCAATACGTTCTGCACCCCAAGCAAGGAAATCTGCCCCCAACCGAGGGGACGCTTTAATCTTCAGTATCTCCTAGATATCAACGTGCATAAAATACTATTGGAGTAGGGTTCCGCGCCATGCACCATGCTCGTCCAAGAGTTCTGACACTCGGCGGAGCCGGCACCTCCCCTTTTGCGTGATTGGTGGCCGACCAACAGAGTCCCGCCAAATTTTGACCGACTACCCGTTACCGATGCGCCAGACTAAGCCTTTCTTCAGCAATTCCAACCCATGCACAATGGACTGCCAAGTTTGCGATGCATTGCTAGTGAAAACAATATCTTCTAGTCGTCCATTAGGGAAATACCTTGCCTTCAAGACGCGCGCGCAAAGACATTCGGGGTTGACAAAAATACGCCAAGCTTGCCGAGCCAACATTGCTTGGTTGAATAGTCTGCAGTCCTTGAATCCCATACCTGTCGTGGTCCTAAGACTGACAATAGAGAGGGGGGTAGGTATGGAGAGGCAAGATCTCAGCTATGGTGAAGGTGTACACACGAGGTTTACGAGTTCAGGCCCTTCACAATGGAAGTAACAGCCCTACGTCTCGGTGCCCGGAGGCGGTCGATTGGATTATGTGTGTGATATTATTGGGGGTGCGAACCCTTGTGCTAGAGGAGGGGGTGGCTTATATAGAGTGTGCCTGGACCCCTGCCCACCTCCACTACAAGGGGTTTAATGTACATAAAGTAAGGGGCGTTACTGGTAACGCTAGCCTTAAGTGCTGTTAATGTCTATAAAGACTACGGAGTGAACGTCTGACTGTTGCGGTCCTTTCTGACTCCTGGACTTCGATAGGTCGAGTGACTCTTTATATGGTCGAGTGATTGTTGGGAGGAGGACCTCCGAGTGTCGTGGCCGTCGAGTTGATTGCACTCGACGTATTCGACTGGCGCTCTCTTGTTGTCTCTTCATCCTTTTATCTTCTAGGGTAGTGACCTTGGGTAGGACGTGTAGGTCAGGCCTATGACCCTACCCTAGGTATGTATCCTCATCAGTAGCCCCCGAATGGATTAAGGTGCAAGTGGAAAGTAGGTCGAAGTTGAACCCGCTTTGAGCTTTGTGTCTTTGCGAGTGTTTTTAGCAAGACTGAACGCTTGCGTCGGTACTTCAGTGTCGACTCAGTCGCCTTGATCCATTCAGTGAGCCATCGACTGAACTGGTGACCTCATGCGCTGAGTGCTGCGTTAGAGCGCGAGATCCTGGACGCGATTGTCTGCAGTGTATCCCGAATTTCGCGGGATACAAAATTTTGGGGAAGCACGCGGGCCGGAGAGCGCCGAAACGGGCGTTCCAGATAAGCAGTGATGCCTCAATTCCCGCGCCGCCCTTTTCGCCACTTATGCTGCGCGCAACTGTTGCTGGATTTGACGGGATTGCCTGGTCCCACGCGTCAGTCACTTGGAAGTGACCCTTTATAAGGTGATGGGGCCAAGGCGCTTGCACTGTGCATGCCGTTTTCCCCTTCTTTCTCCTCCGCCTCTCCACCGCGCCCAACACCTCCGCTCTCGACGCCGTTGCTTGCCCGCCATGGTGAAGGACAAGACGGCGGTGCTAGAGCGCCCAAAGAAGGCGACGGGGGCGGCGAAAGGTAAGAAGCAGAACCGCGGGTCGTCGTTGCGTGCGGGGCTGCCGCCGGGCTGGATCCAGGGCGATTGGATCCGGTCTTCGGTCCGGCAGGAGGATCTGGCCAAGCTGGAGGAGTCCGGATTGATTGCCAAGGGAGCGGCGATGCTGCCGAAGGGGGAGATGGAACCACAACCTCGATCGGGTGAGTGTGTTCTGCTCGCCACTCACGTCGACCGGGGTTTCTCGCTCCCCCCCGCATCCTTTCTTCCGGGGATTCTTGAACTTCTTTGGCGCTCAGCTCCACCATTTTTCTCCCAATACCATCACGTACTTAGCTGCGTTTGTATCGATGTGCGAGAACTTCTTAGGATGTCGACCGCACTGGGGTCTTTTCAAACATATCTTCACCATTCGCTCCCAGTCGGTAAAAAAGGCAAAGTTGAGTGACTCGAAAACCCACGTCATCCAGATGTGTGGGAGTTTAGGTATCCAAAAGAGGCATAGGAGTGCTTTTCCCGCCATGACTCTCCATGAATCTGTTAGAGGCTGGCAGTCGACTTGGTTCTACTGCCAAGACATAGCCGCTTCAGGTCAGTCGACTGGTCTTCCCCACTTCTCATTTGACCGTGTTCAGACTCCTGCCCCATTGAAAGTAACCGTTGCTGAGACTGTGGAGACGAGGATGTTGGTGGATAGAGTGGTCCAGCTTATCAATGATGGCGTTACCGGCCTGGACTTGCTGGAAGTGTTCCTCAGTCGACGCATCCAGCCTCTCCAGGCCCGTGATCACCCGATGTGGTTGTATTCCGGACCGGACGACACCGCTCGGGTCCATCCAGAAGAGGTGCCGATCGAAATCGTGGCTTTGTGGCTGAGGAGCATCACAGGCAACCAGGACAACCCCAGAGGATCCAGCGAGCCATCTCCTTCAGCGACGGTAACCCGCCCGACAAGGTATACTCTTTGTTCCGAGTGCCTCCCGCTCATGCTCCGTCCGTACTTAATGTTGACTGACTCTTACTCGACCGATTTGCCCTGCAGGTATTCACTGAGATGCATTCGATGCCCAACGGCCAACAGGATTTGGAGCAGGACCAGGAGGGAGAGGACAGTGCGGAGGAGAGTGGCGAGTGGGAGTCTCCGGGAGAATAGGAGGAGGAGGAGAGAGAGAGGAGTAAGACGAGGAGGAAGAATTCGACTCCCCGCCGCGCTCCGAATGTCGATCCAAACAGCAGCATGATCCGTCTGGCAGGCGTGGGAAGAGCGTGGCACCGAGTGCCAATACTCAGAAGCGCACACGTACGTCGACCCCGGAGCCGACGGAGAAGGTGGCCAAGAAGCCTAAAGTTGCTCCTCACAAGGCTCGGAAGACTTTGCCACGGATAAAGATGGACGTCCCCGTTGCTTCGGGGTGAGTATCTCGCTTGCGTTTTCGTAGGTCGACTGAAGATTTTCTTGTTTTGACCAACCAATTCATGTGTCTTTCCAGTCCCACCTCTGCTGCCACTTACATGGACGTTGACAAGGCGCCAGGGGATGAAGAGACCACCTCACGAGTCGGTAAGTCTGATCGACCAAGATTTGTTAAGTTGAGTAGATCGCCAATCAGCAGAGTTTCTGACATTTCTCTCTTTCTGTAGTTCTGCAAGAAGTTGTTGTGCTCCCTGATGATGAAGAAGAGGTGCCTCTACAGGAGAGGAGGAAGAGGAGCGGGAGCTCAGGCAGGAGGAGGCTTGAAGTTCAGGTCCCTCAGTCGACGCCGGTGCTCAAGGCGGTGGTCGAACGTTCCGGAGAGCCTGTTCGAACCAGCGTCACATTCGCCAGCCCGCTGACGGCTGATCGTCCAGCGGGCTCGACTGTACTGACTCCTACTGCTCCAGTGCAACCCCACGCCTCTGACCCAGCGACTACTTCGGCTGCTCTGCAGCCATCACTTTTTGCTGCGTATCAAACTCCGGATGACTCGCCGAGTGCCGCTAGGGAAGCTCTTCGCCAGGTTGGCCTTGTCATGGAGCAGGTAAAGGTGGTGCACGAGGCTAGCCAGGTGGCTTACAAGGCCAGTACTTCCCTTCAGGCCAATGTTCAGGTCAGCAAGACTCCGACTGAACTTTCAAATGTTGCCTTATATCTGATCACCCACTGGGGTGTTTCTTTGCTTAGAGCTTGGGAAATCTTCCATGTCACTCGACTTGGGTTAAATCTTAGCAGACTTTCTGAACCAGTGGGGGCACGCCGAGTGCACCCACTGGGTGTAGTTCCCGAGACCACGGTCGACTGCTAGCAGTCGACTGAGGTCTTAGAATGTATCTCTTTCCTCTTTTTTTTGAACTCATGCTGGGCACACCCTGCTGAGTATTGCTCTGAACCAGTGGGGGCACACTAACTACACCCACTGGGTGTAGTCCCCGGGACTACTTGGTGAATATTTGATTCGACGGTAGTCTTAGAGTAACTTTTCTCTACAGATGCTTCTTATTTCTGTCGACTAACATATCATTCTTGCTCACTGCAGAGGTCTTGTGATCTTGGAGCTCGTCTTTCTGAGTTGAAGAAGAAGCATATCAGCGTTGAACTTGACCTTGAACTTGCAAAGAAGAATCTCAAGGCTGCGCAACAAGAGACGGCCATCATGGGAGGTAACCATTCGACTGTCCTGTCTGCTTAGTAGTTCACACTTTCCACTGCTTTTCATTCAGTCTCTTTGAACCGAGTGACTTTACACAAGCAGATGTGCGTAGTGAAAACCGCCAACTTCAGGCTCATCTGAAGAGTGTTATTTCTTTAGAGAGAATGAAGTAGGCTTTGGAGAAGAAGGACCTGGATCTTGCTGCTGCTCAGAAAGAAGCACATGAGAAGACGACACTTGCGGACCAGAAGCTGGCTTCAGTCGGCAAATTGGAGGATGAGAACGCGAAGTTGAAAACTGCCGTCTTGGATGCCAATCGGGAAGTCGAGCAACTGAGGAAGGACAAGGAGAGCCTGACCACTGAAGTCGACGGCCTCAGAGCAAAAACGGGCAAGCTAGAGTCCTATTTGGAACAACTTGCGGCGAAGCTTGTCTTGAAGCTTGAAGGTATGGCTGTTCAATTAGATAACTGTCGTCGACTGAATTTTGCAATATTGTCGACTCATTGTTTTTTGCAATGGAATAGAACTTTGCCAGAACTTTGAAGCTGAAACTGGACGGGTCGAGACAGGTCTCGACCCCATCAATTGTCCCATGAAAGATGAAGTTGCGATGACCTTGCTTTGGTTGGAATCACGATTGGACGACGCTATCGACTATCTGGCTCGGCTGAAGGCTGCGATGACCCGAGTGGACGCCGAACTCTGGCCTCAGGCAGAACTTTCTCAAAGTCTCGAGTCGCTCATGACTCGACTCAATCAGATCCCTGACCAAGTGCAAGAGTGGAAGAAGTCCTCTGCCTGCTGTGGTGCTGACGTCACCTTGTCATTGGTTCGCGTGCACTTCAAGGAGGCTAAAGAAGAGAAGCTGGCGGCCCTCAAGGTAGCAAATACTAAGAAGCACTCCTTCCAGGACTTCATGGACACCTTCCTCGAGGCAGCTACCCGCATTGCCGACAGCATCGATCTTGACAGCTTCTGCGATCCGTCCAGCCCTTCTCCCGTCGAGTGATGGAAAAAACATTATGCCCCACTTTTATTTGCCTCGGAATGCCGAGTGATTTTGTAATCGTTAAAACTCTTTCGGGCCTGACGCCCGAGTACTTTTAATCTGCAGTTAGGAACCTCTGGATTTATCTTCGAGTGAAATTTGTTCTTCTCTTGGATCGGTTTCTCATTGCTTGATGCAGGTGCTGAAATAGGATCAACGGTCGACCAGCTGGATGAGCCTTAGGCAGCATCGATCAGCTCATCAGCGAGGTACTCAACAATGGTCTTGACGTTCCTGTCATCAGCAAGGGGCCAATCATTGGGTGAGTGCACACAATCTCGTCCTTCTTCTTGACGGTGCAGCCCCCCCCCCCCCCGGGGGGGGGGGGGTTGGTTGGTTGCATGGTCGATCCGCAACCCCGCTCATCACTTGGTAGGATTTTCAAACTTAGGCGAGTACTGGACTGCAGCTGAGCCCCCGAGTGGGATGGCTGCTCACCACTCGGTAGGATTTTTATCACTTAGGCGAGTACTGGGCTGCAGCTAAGCCCCCAAGTGGGAGGGATGCTCACCACTCAGTAGGATTTTTATCACTTAGGCGAGTACTGGACTGCAGCTAAGCCTCCGAGCGGGAGGACTGCTCACCACTCGGTAGGATTTTTATCACTTAGGCGAGTACTGGACTGCAGCTAAGCCTCCGAGCGGGAGGACTGCTCACCGCTCGGTAGGATTTTTATCGCTTAGGCGAGTACTGGACTGCAGCTAAGCCCCCGAGTGGGAGGGCTGCTCACCACTCGGTAGGATTTTTATCACTTAGGCGAGTACTGGACTGCAACTAAGCCCCCGAGTGAGAGGCTGACTCACCACTCGGTAGGATTTTTATCACTTAGGCGAGTACTGGACTGCAGCTAAGCCCCCGAGCGAGAGGCAGACTCACCACTCGGTAGGATTTTTATCACTTAGGCGAGTACTGGACTGCAGCTAAGCCCCCGAGTGAGAGGCAGCCTCACCACTCGGTAGGATTTTTATCACTTAAGCGAGTACTGGACTACAGCTAAGCTCCCGAGTGAGAGGCAGACTCATGACTCGGTTGGATTTTTATCACTTAGGCGAGTACTGGACTGCAGCCAAGCCCCCGAGTGAGAGGCAGACTCACCACTCGGTTGGATTTTTATCACTTAGGCGAGTACTGGACTGCAGCTAAGCCCCCGAGTGAGAGGCAGACTCACCACTCGGTAGGATTTTTATCACTTAGGCGAGTACTGGACTGCAGCTAAGCCCCCGAGTGAGAGGCAGACTCACCACTCGGTAGGATTTTTATCACTTAGGCGAGTACTGGACTGCAGCTAAGCCCCCGAGTGAGAGGCAGACTCACCACTCGGTAGGATTTTTATCACTTAGGCGAGTACTGGACTGCAGCTAAGCCCCCGAGTGGGAGGGTTGCTCACCACTTGGTAGGATTTTTCAAACTTAGGTGAAACAGACTCGCGGCTAAGGCGATACATACGAAAGAAATAAACAACAATCATTCGGAAGACTGTAAATTTATGTCTTGTGATAGCCAAGCTAAGAGGTATTTCTTATTACATCTCATCAGTCTAAATACTTAAGAGTAAAAAGGGCGCAACAGTTCCGCATTCCAAGCGCGCGGTTCATCTTTGCTGTGTTCGACGTTGAAGAGACGATATGCTCCGTTGTGGAGCACCTTGGTGACGACAAAAGGGCCCTCCCAAGAAGGGGCGAGCTTATGTGGCTTCTGCTGATCCACTCGGAAAACCAACTCTCCTTCTTGAAATGCTCGACCCCTTACGTTCCTCGTATGGAATCGACGCAAGTCTTGTTGATAGATGGTTGACCGGATCAAGGCCATCTCTCTTTCTTCCTCCAGGAGGTCGACTACATCTTATCGAGCTTGCTCTGCTTCCTCTTCTGAGAAGAGTTCGACTCGGGGCGCGTGGTGGAGCAAATCACTCGTGAGTACAGCTTCGGCTCCGTAGACTAAGAAGAATGGAGTCCGTCTAGTCGACCGATTAGGAGTTGTCCTCAAACCCCAAAGCACTGATGGGAGCTCATCAACCCAAGCCCCTGCTGCATGCTTGAGGTCACGCATCAACCGGGGTTTCAATCCTTTAAGAATCAACCCATTCGCTTGCTCAGCCTGCCCATTCAGTTGAGGATGAGCGACCAAAGCGTAATCGACCCTCGTGCCTTGGGAGGTACAAAAGGCTCTGAATTCATCAGAGTCGAAGTTCGATCCGTTATCCATGATGATTCTATGCGGAACACCATATCTGAATATCAATTCCCTGATAAATCTCATGGCTGTACTTGCTTCAAGATTTTTAATGGGCTTGGCTTTGATCCATTTGGTAAACTTGTCGACTGCCACCGGCACATGGGTAAATCCGCTCCTGCCAGTCCTCATGGGTCCAACCATGTCCAATCCCTAGATAGCAAAAGGCCAGACGAGTGGAATAGTCTTCAGAGCTGATGCAGGTTTATGGAACATGTTGGAGTAAAACTGACAACCTTCACACTTGTCCACTATTTCTTTTGCCATCTCGTCAGCATGTGGCCAGTAAAACCCGGCTCGGTATGCTTTGGCCACGATGGTCCGAGAGGACGCATGGTGACCACAGGTCCCCGAGTGAATATTATTGAGGATCATTCAGCCTTCTTCTGGCATGATGCACTTCTGGCAGACCCCAGTTACACGTTCTCTAAACAACTGACCTTTTATCACGGTAAAGGCTTTAGACCGTCGGACGATCTATCGAGCCTCTTCTTCATACTTCGGAAGTTCTTTCCTAAGAATGTATGCAATGTACGACACTGTCCAGTCGGGAGTGATGACCAGAACTTCCATGACTAAGTCGACCACGACTGGGATTTCGACTTCAGTCGGATCTGTGCACTCTGGGCTGTGGTGATTCTTCGGTGAAAGGATCTTCCTGAACTGAAGGTGAATGAATATGTTCGAAAAACACATTTCGGGGAATGGCCTCTCTCTTTGAACCTATCTTTGCCAACTCATCTGCAGCTTGATTTTTCTGTCGGGGTATATGGTGAAGCTCCAAACCTTCAAACTTCTTTTCCAGTTTTCTTACTGCATTGCAGTAACTAGTCATGGCTGGGCTCCTGACATCCCATTCCTTCATCACTTGATTAACCACCAAATCTGAGTCGTCGTAGACCATAAGGCGGCATACGCCGAGTGAAATGGCCATACACAACCAGTATAAAAGTGCTTCATATTCGGCTTCATTATTGGAGGAATCAAAATGAATCTGGAGAACATAACTAAGCTTGTCTCCACGGGGGGATACCAATACTACCCCAGCACCTGAACCATTCAGCATGTTGGAGCCATCAAAGAACATAGTCCAATGCTCCGAGTGAACTTGAGTCGGCAATTGCTGCTCAATCCACTTGGCAACGAAATCTGTGATTGCTTGGGACTTGATAGCTTTATTTGCATCGAACTTGATATCCAATGGAAGGAGTTCAATCGCCCATTTTGCCACTCGACCAGTTGCATCTCTGTTATTCAGAATTTCAGATAGTGGCGCGTCGCTGACGACTGTAATGGAGTGGTCAGAGAAATAATGCGCAAGCTTCTTCATGGTCATGTATATTCCATAGACAAGCTTATGATAATGTGGATATCATTGCTTGGATGGAGTCAAAACTTCAGATAGATAATAAACTGGGCGTTGAACCTTGTAAGCTTTTCCTTCCTCTTCTCGCTCGATCGTGAGTACTATACTGACAACTTGTCCAGTGGCTGCAATGTAAAGCAGTAAAGGCTCTTTGCTGATTGGTGCAGCGAGCACCGACTGGGTGGAAAGCAGGGCTTTGAGCTCTGCAAACACTGCATCAGCTTCCTCGGTCCACTCGAACTTATCAGATTTCTTCATCAGTCGGTAAAGAGGCAAGGCCTTTTCACCGAGACAAGAAATGAATCGACTCAAGGCGTCCAAACAACTAGTCAGCTTCTGAACGTCATGCACTCGCACGGGGCGTTTCATTCGGAGGATGGTATCGACTTTTTCTAGATTGGCATCGATCCCTCGTTCGGAAATGAGAAAATCGAGTAACTTTCGTCCTGGAACTCCGAATGTGCACTTTGACAGATTAATCTTGGTATCGTACCTTTTTAGGTTGGCAAAGGTTTCTGTGAGGTCAGTCAATAGGTCAGAACCTTTGTGAGACTTTACCACAATGTCATCCATGTATGCTTCCACATTCCGACTGATTTGAGTGAGCAGGCACTTCTGAATCATTCTCATGAATGTGGCTCCAACATTTTGAAGACCAAATGGCATGGTGACATAACAAAAGCACCCGAATGGGGTGATGAAGGCTGTTTTTATTTCATCGGGACCATACAGTCGGATCTGATGATACCTGAAATATGCATCTAAGAAAGACAAGAGCTCACACCCTGCAGTCGAGTCAACAATCTGATCGATGCAAGGGAGAGGGAAGTGATCTTTTGGGCAGGCCCGATTGATATGCTTGAAATCAATGCGCATACGAAGAGAATCATCCTTCTTAGGGACCATGACTACATTGGCTAGCCACTCGGAGTGGTAGATTTCACGGATGAACTCTGCTACCAACAAGCCGAGCCACTTCTTCGCCAATTGCTTTTCTCTTCTGCATGGCGGACCGCCGAAGGTGCTCTTTGACAGGTTTTACCTTGGGGTCGACATGCAAACGGTGCTCAGCCAGTCCCCTGGGTACACCTGGCATGTTAGAGGGTTTCCATGCAAAGATGTCCCAGTTCTCACGGAGGAACTGCATGAGCGCTTCTTCCTATTTGCTGTCGAGTGTTGTTGATATATGAGTCGGTGCAGCATTGGGATCGGTCGGGTGAATATGAATCGGCTTCGTTTCACCAGCTGACTGAAATGCAGAGTCTGTAGCAGGCTTCTTGGCTCGGAGCAAATCACTCGGATCTGCACTCTTCTGATACTCTTGGAATTCAACTGCTGCCATCTGTGCATCGGCAATTTTGGAACCTTTCTGGAAACATTCCTCTGCCTTCTGCCGATTGCCAGTAATTGTGATCACACCTTTGGGGCCAGGCATATTCAGCTTGAGATACACATAACATGGTCGAGCCATAAAACGTGCGTAGGCTGGCCTACCCAGAATGGCATGATAGGCTCTCTGGAAATCCACGACTTCAAATGTCAACTTCTCCTTACGGTAATGCTTGGAATCACCGAAAACCACGTCGAGGGCAATCTGGCCGAGTGATCTGGCTTTCTTTCCAGGGATAACCCCATGAAAACTCATGTTGCTCTCGCTAAGTTTGGACATCGGAATGCCCATCCCCTTCAAGGTTTCAGCGTAAAGGATGTTCAAACCACTGCCACCGTCCATCAGTACTTTGGTCAGTCGAGTGCCCCCAACCACGGGGTCGACCACCAGTGCTTGCCTCACAGGGGTGGCTACACGAGCGGGATGGTTAGACTGGTCGAACGTGATGGCTGTCTGAGACTGTCGGTGTCAAAACCGGCAGATCTCGGGTAGGGGGTCCCAAACTGTGCGTCTAGGCGGATGGTAACAGGAGACAGGGGACACGATGATTTTACCCAGGTCCGGGCCCTCTCGATGGAGGTAAAACCCTACTCCTGCTTCATTAATATTGATGATATGGGTAGTACAAGAGTAGATCTACCACGAGATCAGAGAGGCTAAACCCTAGAAGCTAGCCTATGGTATGATTGTTGTTCGTCCTACGGACTAAAACCCTTCGATTTATATAGACACCGGAGAGGGCTAGGGTTACACAGAGTCGGTTACAATGGGAGGAGATCTACATATCCGTATTGCCAAGCTTTCCTTCCACGCCAAGGAAAGTCCCATCCGACACGGGACGAAGTCTTCAATCTTGTATCTTCATAGTCCAGGAGTCCGGCCAAGGTCATAGTCCGGCTATCCGGACACCCCCTAATCCAGGACTCCCTTAGTAGCCCCCGAACCAGGCTTCAATGACGATGAGTCCGGCGCGCAAATTGTCTTCGGCATTGCAAGGCGGGTTCTTCTCCAAATCCCATATACCTGTTGAATAGTGTCCGTCTTCTGGTGAATGTTGGACTCCTTGGCTTCTGCGCCCAATAATGGCCATCTTCCACGTGTCAAACGAATGCGATAAGCCAGGGTGTTTTTTATTTACCTCCCTAGCTGTGCAAATGAGCTGCCTATAAAAGAGACGGGGATTTAGATCCGAATCACACCACCTCCCTTCGCGAGCTTTCATCGGAGCGCATTCGACAGAGATCCATTCCATCATGGCTGGTCGACGCAGCTCCTCCTCTCACCCTCCCAGTTCTCAGCCTGGTGATTGGGAGAGATGCTCCATCCCGCACATCGAGCTAGTGGTGCTCCAAGCCAAGGGGTTACTCCCCCCAGCCTACATGGTCCCGGTTCGAGCCGGGCTCGCCACCTATAATGGTGGAGAGCAAGCGGAGAGCGTCCCCAATCCCTCCAAAGGAGAGTGGGTATGCCTTGTCCCTTAGTTGATAAGAGGGATCGGATTTCCAATTCATCCGTTTCTCCGGGGGATCCTGGAGTTCTACGGCCTCCAGTTGCACAGCCTTACGCCTGCCTCCATATTGCATATTGCGGGCTTCGTAGCCCTTTGCGAGCTGTTTTTGGGTATCGAGGCTCATTTCGCGCCGTGGAAGAAACTGTTCTGCCTCGTGCCCCGTTCTCATGAGGGGTCGATATATCAAGTGGGTGGAGCTGAACTATGGCGCATCGCCAGGACCGGATATCTATCCGAAACCCCAAAGAAGGCGTCCGAAGACTGGCCTTCAGAATGGTTTTATATAGAAGACGTCCCCCTGCCGGACCCTGTTCGGATCGGCCTCCCCGAGTTCGACAATGCTCCTCTGAAGAAGCGCCTAAGATGGCGTCCACGGAGCCCTCAGAAGGAAAGTGACAAGGATGTCCTTTACCTGATGAACCGTATAAGGTTGTTAGCCCATTCTGGACTGACCATGATCGAGGTCATGGCCACATGCATTATGCGGGGGGGGGGGGGGTGCAACCGCTTCACTACAGAGGCCACCCCATGTGGGATTTCAACGGGGAGGACGACGCCACCCGGTGCGGCCGCAAGGGACCGGATTCGGCTGCCACTCTAATGAAGATCTTGTCCTCTTTGTACAAGGGAGAAGAGGAGGAATTCTTCCGCGTCAACCCACGGGGCGGATTTTCTATGTACAATCCTCCAAGCTGGGTAAGCGAACACTTTCACTTGCCCATCCGTTTTCATATTCCCATAGTTAAGTACTTAGTCTAGCAATTTCAATGCAGGAGCTACGCCAGACTGTAAAGGAGATAAACAGCCCTCCTCCACAACCCGAGGACCCGAAACGGTCCCTCGATCCGAACTCCCAAGAGGACCTGGACTTATGTGTGGAGCTGATTGATGGGGTGTTTCATCAATTGAGCAAGGACAACACCTTAGTGGCCATTACGACCAATTATCCCGGACTACTTCCCGCCTCACAAGTAACCAAGACCGAAGTCCCAACACTCTTAAAATGATCCATCCGTGCTTATTTGTGATCACCGTATACCAATGGCGTCTATGCAGGGGAAGTCCTTGAGGCGGAGGGCCGAGCCTGTAGTGGCTAGCCAACAAGGGGCATCAAGGTCCGGCAGGCTGAAAAGAAGTGTGGTCTGGATTGAGACGCCAGCGCAACAGTAAATCGTGCCATTTTGTCCCTCAGGTTTTATTCCCTCGAGGCATACCAATGCTCATGCTCTTTTTAGGAAAAAGAGCGCTCGCCGGACTATATCCGGAGAGGTTGCCAATCGCGCCTCCACCGGCTAGGCTCCAAGGCCGGGTCCGGAAGCGGAGGCGAGCACGAGGCGCGCACCGGACGTTCCCCCGACAGAGGATGCGGATGGGCTGTCTGCCACCAATTCAGAGGTGGAGAGTGCCATGAACCACATGCGTCGCCGGACAGTTCTTCGTGACACTTGTTTCTCCCAAGAGGCGTTAGATGCCTTCAATACGGGAGATGCGTACCTCCGTGCCGCTCAAAATGGTCTAGCCAGAGCCACAGAGCAGTATGTAAAAGACATACGGGTGAGAAAATTTGATGGTTATATATATTAGTAGCCCCCGAGACTTGAAACAGTTAGAATAACTGATTTAAGGATCATTTGTTATGCAGGATCTTACAGAAAAGAATATCCAACTGTCCCAGGAGCTAGAAGAGTGCAAAGCCCAACTTGAGGCCGTACTAGCCGCGCCGGGGGAGGCCAAGGAGACCCCCTCTGGTAATATATGCTTCGAAAGATAAGTATGTTGCGAAGTGTGGCATGTGTAAAAATCTGACAATAACATTGCAGATGGCACCGGAGTGGATCCGGACAAACAACAACTCTTACGCCGGTTAAAGGTCGGTGAGAGCGTGCTTACGAGGGTGAGGCAAGAGAAGAATAGGCTCCAAGATGCCAACACCCAGCTGGGAGAGGAACTAAAGGACGTTCATGCTCAGCTGTCGGACTCTGTGAAGGAGAATCGGCGGCTTCGACATGGCATTTTTAGTAAGTGCTTGAATGAACTACGAAAAGAAGAGTTCGGCGAGGAAGGCGATTGCCAGAGTTATGTCTGTAGGTATGCTGATAGGTCGACCTGCGGAGGAAATGCCCGGTTCTATGGGTGACCTTCTTCCCGAGCTCTCACAACTGCACGTACGAGTTCGGCAGGTGATACAAGGTGTCACCCAGGCCTTGTGGCCGTCCGTCTCCATGCCCGAAGGCCTTGGAGAGCTTGCAGAGAAGCTAAAGGGAGCGCAGCAGCGCTTCCGGTTATGGAAGATATCGGCCTGCCGTCAAGGCGCCAGGGAGGTCTGGGCCATGGTGAAGACGCGGTACACGAAGGCTGACCCAAACCACATGGCCGAGGTCAGACCTGTAGGGCCCAATGGGAAGGAGATCCCTGTCAATTTAGTGTATGGCCAGGTAGAGTTGGCCGCCAAATATTCCCAATAGGACTGTAAACTAGACAGCCTGTTGGATGGTATTGAAGATGAATATACTCAGTCAAATTGACTATGTAATTTAAAATGACATGTAAAATGCCTTCTAGCTGGATTGTAGATCGTTTGTCATGGCGGACCTTTTCGCTTCAAACTCGGGACCCGATAGTCCGGAGTGTGACCGAATACCCTCTCGGTTATGTAAGAACCGGGGCATGCATGGAGACCAGGCGTAGGGGTCATTAGTGCTTTATCAGACAAGTGCCCAACTAGTTATGTTATATTACATGGTTAGTAAGAAACATCTTCCAGGGAGAATAGTTCCATTAGGTGTCCCTTTCCCTGGGAGGCATGCCCTAAAGTGCATGTCCGGACTGCAAAAAAAGCAGAAAAGCATCCGGGGGCAGATAAATAAACGAGGTAAAAATCATCTTTTAGTTCACCGACCGAATATTCCCTTAAGAACGCTAGCTTTCGGCTTCACCCAGTCTGGGGTACACATCCGGCTGACACGGTAGTAACAATCGCAGAGGTGCTCCCTTTACCACCTAGCCGAACAATCGGGAATGTAGGGGTAAGCACAGGAGCCAGGCAACCCAGCTTGGCCAAAACTTAAGTCATATCGATGCATATAATGGTGAATAAAAGGTACATGCGGAAGTGTGACACATGTGTTGGGCATGAGGCCCGTATAAACAAGCTTCTGTTAAAGAAGCCCCCAGGTATAATGAGCGCGGATGGCGCGTCAATTGTTTGCGAACAAGGCGCAAACGAGCCCTCAAAGGCCGTAAGAGAAAAGGAGGGAGAAGGAGAGAAACATAATACAACTAATATGTAAAAAATGAATAGAGGAAGGAGACGAACACAGAGTTCGGCACTAGGCGTAGAATCTTCTTAGTGGGGCTGCGTTCCATGGGTTCGGCTCGAGTCGGTTATCCGATGCATTTCGCAGACGGTACGCTCCGCCAGTCAGGACTTGGTCGCTTATGAAGGGACCTTCCCATTTGGGCTTGAGTTTGTCCTTTTTCTTGTCCGGCAAGTGTATAGCTAATTCGCCAACATTGTAAGTTTTGGCCCGCACTTCTCTGCTTTGATATCTTCGAGCCTGCTGTTGATAGAATGCGGAACGAGCTTTTGCCATGTCGCGCTCCTCCTCCAAGGCGTCCAAACTGTCCTGCCGATCTAGTTCGGCTTCTCTTTCTTTGTACATGCGCACGCGAAGTGAGTCATGAATTATGTCGCAGGGCAGAACTGCCTCTGCGTGGTATACCATAAAGAATGGTGTGAATTCAGTAGTGCGATTCGACATGGTCCGCAGCCCCCAGTGTACGGAGTCGAGCTCCTCTACCCAGAGACTGTTAGATTCCTTGAGGGACCGCACTAGTCTGGGTTTGATGCCGCTCATGATTAGACCATTTGCTCGCTTGACTTGACCGTTAGTTTGTGGGTGATAGACTGAAGCGTAGTCGAGCTTGATGCCCATGTTTTTGCACTAGAGTTTTACCTCGTCGGCCGTAAAGTTCGTGCCGTTATCAGTGATGATGCTGTGAGAGACGCCGTAATGGTGTACGACCCTTGATATGAAGTCTATCACCGGTCCGGATTCGGCCGTCTTAACAGGCTTGGCCTCTATCCATTTGGTGAATTTGTCAACCATGACCAGTAAGTATTTTTGCTTGTGGGTTCCCCCTTTAAGTGATCCAACCATGTCAAGCCCCCAGACCACGAAGGGCCAGGTGATGGGTATAGTTTGGAGGGCGGTGGGTGGCATATGGCTTTGGTTAGCAAATAATTGGCAACCGACGCATCGTTGGACTAAGTCTTGAGCATCTGCCCGGAGATAAAGGGTTATCCGGTGGTGCTTTTCTTATAAAGCTCTCCTTCGTGGACTTTACAGGTTTTAGATAAAGGGGTAATGCCTTTTCTCCCAAGCGGGAGATAAAGCGGCTTAAAGCCGCCATGCATCCAGTCAATTTTTGTATTTGTTGAGATCCTTTGGAATATCCAATTGTGACAAAGCTCGGATCTTGGCTGGGTTTGCTTCAATTTCTCTACCGGATACAATGAAGCCCAAGAGCTTTCCGGCTGGTACGCCAAAAACGCATTTTTTCGGGTTAAGCTTGATGTCATATGTTCAGAGGTTGTCGAATGTGAGCCTCAAGTCGTCTACTAGAGTTTCGACATGCTTGGTTTTGACGACCACGTCATCTACATATGCCTCCACTGTGTTGTCGATCTGGTTTGCCAGACATGTTTGAATCATGCGCTGATATGTTGCGCCGGCGTTTTTGAGCCCGAAGGGCATTGTGTTGAAGCATAATGGGCCGTATGGGGTGATGAATGCCGTTGCGGCTTGGTCTGGCTCTGCCATCTTAATTTGATGGTAGCCGGAGTATGCATCGAGGAAACACAATGAATCGTGTCCTGCGGTAGCGTCGATAATTTGATTGATGCGGGGGAGGGGGAAGGGATCCTTTGGGCAAGCCTTGTTGAGGTCCTTGAAATCGACGCATAGGCGCCAGGATTTGTCCTTCTTTGGTACCATCACCATGTTTGCTAGCCAATCCGGATGTTTTATATCTCTGATGAATCCGGCCTCCAGTAGTTTGGCTAGCTCCTCTCCCATGGCTTGTCTCTTAGGCTCAGAGAAACGCCGAAGAGCCTGCTTGACAGTCTTGAATCCTTTTAGGATGTTTAGGCTGTGCTCGGCCAGCCTGCATGGGATTCCTGGCATGTCTGAAGGGTGCGAGGCAAAAATGTCCCAATTTTCACGTAGGAATTCTCGTAGTGCGGCGTCTACATCAGGGTTTAATTGCCCCCCGATGGAGGCCGTTTTTGTAGGGTCCGTTGGATGGACTTGGAATTTGACTATTTCGTTCGCCGGTTTAAAGGAGGTGGACTTGGATCTTTTATCGAGTATTACGTCATCCCTGTTCACCGTGGAGCGCAGCGCAGTCAGTTCTTCGGCCGCTAGGGCTTCGGATAGTGCCTCAAGGGCCAGTGTGGCTGTCTTCTTCTCGATGCGGAGTGCTACGTCTGAGTCACTAGTAAGAGTGATGATTCCGTTGGGTCCTGGCATTTTGAGCTTCATGTTCCCGTAATGGGGTATAGCTTCAAAAATTGTGAATGCCTCTCGCCCTAACAGGGCGTGGTATCCGCTGCTGAATGGGGCCACTTGAAATGTGACCTCCTCGGACCTGTAATTATCCGGCGTGCCGAACACCACATCCAGTGTGATTTTTCTTGTGCAGCACGCTTCTCGACTGGGGATTATTCCTCTAAAGGTTGTGTTGCTTCGCTCAATGCGGCTCCAGTCTATTTCCATTTTTCGAAGGGTTTCCTCATAAATGAGGTTCAATCCGCTGCCACCGTCCATGAGTACCTTGGTAAGTCGAAAGCCGTCCACTATTGGACTGAGGACCAATGCAGCTGGTGCTCGGGCTGTTCGGAATTTAGGTTCATCACTGGCATTAAAGGTAATAGCCGTGTCACTCCATGGATTTATTGTTGCTACCTGGTAGACTTTGGTAAGGCCGCGGAGTGTTCGTTTCCACATATTGTTTGATGCGAAAGTCTCGAAGACTGTTGATACTGTACCGGTATTCCTGGGCTGGTGCTCTGCGGATGCTGGAGTTAGAAGCTCCTCGCCACTTCTGGCCACCTGCCGGAGTATCCAGCATGCTCTAAGGCTATGAGTTGGTGTGGCGCCCTCTATACTATGAATTTTACAGGGTCCATTGAGCCATCCCTCCAGTACGGTTCCATACCCTATAGAGGGTTTTTTCTTTTTGGTGTTTGGCCCAGGTGCCTGGCGATAATGCGCCCTTTTGTTTTGGACTGGGGTTGTATTCAGGGCCGGATTGTCCCAGAATTTTATTTCGGTTTTCCGAACACTTTCCATCACACAATATTTTTGTACTATAGATGCTAAGTCAGCGAAGCGTGTAATTTCACGGCGACTTATGGTGTTGAGGATTCCGATGTCCGTGCAATTATTGCAGAAGAATGAAATTGCATCCTCCTCGCGGCAGTCCTCTATCCTGTTCATAACCAGGAGGAATCTGGCCCAGTAATGGTGTACTGTTTCCGTGGGCTCTTGCCGAATTTGGGATAGATCCCTTATGTTTGGGTGGGCAGGTGGATTTAAATCTGGAACCTCGCCCGATCTGAGGCTCAGTGGCCAAGGAGTTTCCAAACTCGAAAGCTTAGGTTGTTGGATGTTGTCCAATGAATATGGTCGACTGCCTGACTTTAGGTTCAGAGCTTGAGTGACATCCTCCCCTTCGCGGGTATCCGGCTTGGAGGGATCGGGAATCCAGACATATCTGGTCCTTAAGATGGGTGAAGATTTGCCGCATTGTTCTTCCACCACTGTGACGTGGTGGGTGACCTGGGGAGAGTCAATCTCTCTAGGATCGGGTATAAGCCCAATCCGGTCGTAGTCTGTAGTGACTCCCAGGGCGGCGATGCGATCCAAGAGCTCGTTTAAGGAAGAGAGCTCCATCGGATCTAACTGCTCAGCGAGTTCCGAGTCGAGGTGGAGATTGTTTTCGATGACCCGAGAAGTCATCGTCGGCGTGGCGGCCGAATAGGCGGTCATAAGAAAACTGCCTAGCCGGAGAGTTTGGCCGATAGCCAAAGCTCCTTTAGCAACAGCGCCGTCTTTAAAGACGGGATGCGGCATCCTTCCTGATGGCGACGACACAACGGAACTCTCAACGAAAGCACCAATGTCGGTGTCAAAACCGGCGGATCTCGGGTAGGGGGTCCCGAACTGTGCGTCTAGGCGGATGGTAACAGGAGACAGGGGACACGATGTTTTTACCCAGGTTCAAGCCCTCTCGATGGAGGTAAAACCCTACTCTTGCTTGATTAATATTGATGATATGGGTAGTACAAGAGTAGATCTACCACGAGATCAGAGAGGCTAAACCCTAGAAGCTAGCCTATGGTATGATTGTTGTTCGTCCTACGGACTAAAACCCTCCGGTTTATATAGACACCGGAGAGGTCTAGGGTTACACACAGTCAGTTACAATGGGAGGAGATCTACATATCCGTATCGCCAAGCTTGCCTTCCACGCCAAGGAAAGTCCCATTCGGACACGGGACGAAGTCTTCAATCTTGTATCTTCATAGTCCAGGAGTCCGGCCAAAGGTCATAGTCCGGCTATCCGGACACCCCCTAATCCGGGACTCCCTTAGAGACCATCTCAGGTATGTGGTTGTCGCCGCCGGAGCAACCATATTCACTTCTCTGTTGATGACCTTCAATCGACTCTTGCTCTCAACATCAGCAAAAATCATCAGATTGGAATTGACTTTGGGATAATCATCGTCTTCCTCTTCATCTTCATCTTTGTCCGACTCTTTCTCCTTCTCATTGGGCTGTTTCTCTCAGAACTGTTGGATCAGGAGTCGACATTGTCGAGTGGTATGCTTTGGGTAAATCAGATTACCCTTTTCATCTTTCTTCGCGTGGATGTGACATGGCAAATCCAGCACATCATTCCCTGCTTGATCTTTTACCTTCTTAGGGGGCCAGGGCCCCTTAGGTTTTCCCTTGAACTTTCCTTGAGTCACTGCTGCAATCTCTCCAGGTGCCGCTGGTTCGGCCTTACGCTTTTGTTTCCGACTGGAGTTACCTCCACCGGCCTCTTGGCCAACTGGTTTACTCTTTCCACTACGGAGTCGATCCTCTTCTTCTCCGTTAGCGTACCGGGTTGCTATCTCCATCATCCGAGTCAGAGTCATATCTCCAGTCCGACTGAATTTCAAGACCAACTCTCTATATTTGACGCCTTCCTTGAAAGCCCACACTGCTTGATGCTCTGATACATTTTCAACGGTGTGATGCAAAGTGGTCCATCTCTGAATGAACTTCATCAAAGTCTCATTTGGCTTCTGCACACAATGCTGCAACTTGGGCAACCCTGCTGGTCACTTGCACGTGCCCTCAAAAGTTCCTACGAACACTCGAGCTAGCTCCTCCCAACTGTGTATACTGCCTGGAGTCAACTTAGTCAACCACGCTTGGGCCGACCCTTCCAACATAAGAGGGAGATGCTTCATCGCTATCTCATAGTTTCCGCCTCCAATCTGCACAGCCACTCGGTAATCCTTGAGCCAGGTTTCGGGCTTGGATTCTCCAGTGAACTTACTGACTCCGGTTGCCAACCTGAAGTTGGGAGGAATCACTGCTGCCCTGATGGCTCTGCAGAAACACTCTGGGCCTGAAACAGGCAATCTGCTGCCACTCGGACGATCTCTGCCAGGGTCTCCTCTATGCGCTCTGTTCCGGTCGACCAAGCCTTGAACGAGAATGGATCTCGCATCGAAGCCTGGCTCTCTTGGGTCGACTGGAGCTCTGCGCTCGTCACTGTGATGGCGTCTGTCATCGTTCTACCGAGGCACGTACGACGCACTCCTCGGAGGAGGCGTAGGCACTCGACGATGATTGTCGCGGTCGAACTGACGATCATACTGTCCATGGCCTTCACGCCGCAGGGGCGATCTTGGGCTATGGGCTGACTGGACTGTATCCGCTACTACGGATCTTCTGTGAATCCTATTCTGCGACTGAGACACTGCAGTGTTCTGCTCTCCTACTGCTCGGAGCAAGGCCCGGATCTGCATCAGCCCTCTGCTAGCCTCCGACTGAGAAGGCTGAATCGACTATGCTATTCGGGCCGTAGCTGCGAGGTTCTGAATCGGAGTACGGTATACCTTAGGTGGAGGCGGAAAAAGCTCTCGTCGACTGGACTCATGGATCCGCTCCTGGTTCTGCTCGTCGAGAGCACGCTGAAGGTTATCCAGTTGAGTGCGCTCAGCCAAATTGGCTAGGCGCACCTCCTCCAAGGCCCGAGCCTTGGGGGTTTCTCCAACAATGGGCGTGTGGAGTGCATCCATGTTGCAGTGACGAAGTTCTTCTCTCTGCTGCGTAGAGAGGGGTTCGGGTCGGTATTCCTCGTGGACACGCGACGGATCACCGTCTCTGTCTTCGCTGTCCTCACGGCAAAAACTAGGCGAACTATGGGGCCCGTCGACCATCAAGACTTCTGCCGCAGGGTCGCTGATATCACATTCGGATGCGGTCTCCGCGGAGCCAGTTGACAGATCGAACAGGACGTGGAGGGTTTCGTCGGGCTCGATTGCCGCGACTTGATGGGTGGCCGAACGCCGAGCCACCACGTGCTTCACCCACCGCTGGAGCTGTGATCGACTGGATCGCCTGCGGCGGCGAACAGCAGGGAAGGAAAACACAGTCGGAATCGACTGATATTGAGTCGATGGCTGCTGGGGAAGGACGCCACGGATGCACGCGCGGAAGTGTGTCGCCCCTCTGACGGGGAGCGCCTCAACATCCAGGGGAGCTTCTTGAAGCCACGCGGAGTCGTAGGAGACGAAAATGAGCGTGTCGAGACGGATCTCGTGGCACTCAGCAAGTCCGTCGCCGGAAACCATGACGATGATGATCGGTAAAACTTGCAACTTCACCAACAAGTCACCAAGACACCGACCCCAAGGTGGGCGCCAACTGTCGTGGTCCTAAGACTGACAGTAGAGAGGGGGGTAGGTATGGAGAGGCAAGATCTTAGCTATGGTGAAGGTGTACACACGAGGTTTACGAGTTCAGGCCCTTCACAGTGGAAGTAACAGCCCTACGTCTTGGTGCCCAAAGGTGGTCGATTGGATTATGTGTGTGATATTACCGAGGGTGCGAACCCTTGTGCCAGAGGAGAGGGGTGGCTTATATAGATTGCACCTGGACCCCTGCCCACCTCCATTACAAGGGGTTTAATGTACATAAAGTAAGGGGCGTTACTGGTAACGCCAACCTTAAGTGCTGTTAATGCCTATAAAGACTATGGAGTGAACGTTCGACCGTTGCGGTCCTTTCTGACTCCTGGACTTCGATAGGTCGAGTGATTCTCTATATGGTCGAGTGACTGTAGGGAGGAGGACCTCCGGGTGTCGTGGCCGTCGAGTGGATTGCACTCGACGTATTCGACTGGCGCTCTCCTGTTGTCTCTTCATCCTTTTATCTTCTAGGGTAGTGACCTTGGGTAGGACGTGTAAGTCAGGCTTATGACCCTACCCAGGTCTGTATCCTCATCAATACCCCCAGCTGACTTGGGCTTCAATAGCGAGTCCCAAGATTTCTAGTGTGTTTTCCTCTTGCCTCTATATGCGCCCCATCAAAAGCTATGGATCATCTGCCCTTGAACTGAACATAGAATGTTCCCGTTGCTGTTCCTCTCGTGATATTGGCTCGTGCTTGGCTGCCACAATATTCTTCGCAGGGGACTAGTGACAAGTGTGTGATCCGTGGCAAGGTCGAGGGACTGAGGGGTCTCAGGCCAGGTGCTTCTCCTGATGGTGACCATGATGCATTTCAGTGGGTAGATGGTGCCTGTGCTAAATGGGCAACCCCGCTTGCCACCACATGCAGCGTTGCCGTCCAGTACAGGCTCCAAATCACCGCATATAGGAATAGCTGGTGATGTTTTTTAGACAATGGTGATGTTTCTTTTTCCTGAGAGGCAATGGTGATTTTTTTGGGGTATGGCCAAGTTTATTGCTCAAAAACAACATGGCGTGGTGTAGTACCTTGAAGTATGTCTAGAGGGGGGTGATTAGACTACTTGACCAATTAAAAACTTAACCTTTTCCCAATTTTAGACTTTGGTAGATTTTAGCTATCTTTGCACAAGTCAAGCAATCTTCACACAATTCAAGCAAGCATGCAAAGAGTATATGAGCAGCGGAAATCAAAGCATGCAACTTGCAAGAATGTAAAGGGAAGGGTTTGGAGGATTCAGACGCAATTGGACACACGGATGTTTTTGTCGTGGTTCCGATAGGTGGTGGTATCGTACCTCCACGTTGATGGAGACTTCAACCCACGAAGGGTAACGGTTGCGGGAGTCCACGGAGGGCTCCACCCAAGAAGGGTTCACAAAGAAGCAACCTTGTCTATCCCACCATGGCCGTCACCCACGAAGGACTTGTCTCACTAGCAGTAGATCTTCACGAAGTAGGCGATCCCCTTTGCCCTTACAAACTCCTTGGTTCAACTCCACAATCTTGTTGGAGGTTCCCAAGTGACACCTAGCCAATCTAGGAGACACCACTCTCCAAGAAGTAACAAATGGTGCGTTGACGATGAACTCCTTGCTCTTGTGCTTCAAATGATAGTCTCCCCAACACTCAACTCTCTCTCATAGGATTTGGATCTGGTGGAAATAAGATTTGAGTGGAAAGCAACTTGGGGAAGGCTAGAGATCAAGATTCATATGGTAGGGATGGAATATCTTGGTCTCAACACATGAGTAGGTAGTTCTCTCAGAAATGGTAAGTTGGAAGTGTAGGTTTGTTCTGATGGCTCTCTTCATGAATGAAGAGGAGGTGGAGGGGTATATATAGCCTCCACACAAAATATAACCGTTAGACACAATTTACCTATCTCGGTGGGACCGAATCAACAAACTCGGTCGGACCGATTTGGTAAACCTAGTGACCGCTAGTGATTTCGGTGGGACCGACATGCAACTCGGTGGGACCGATATGGTTAGGGTTAGGGCATAACGTAATCTCGGTGACCGATTTTGGTAATTAGCTAACCAGAGAGTTGGTCAGGTAAACTCGGTAGGACCGATTCACTCTTTTCGGTGAGACCAAATGTTACGAAAGGGAAACAAAGAGTTTACATTGCAATCTCGGTGGGACCGATCGCTCACTTCGGTTAGACCGAAACGTTATGAAGGGAAACAGAGAGATTACAATCCCATCTCGGTGAGACCGAGATCCCTATCGGTGAGACCGATTTGCCTAGGGTTTGTGGCAGTGGCTATGACATCTGAACTCGGTGGCGCCGGATGGAAAGAATCAGTGGGACCGAATTTGACTTTAGGTTTAGGTTATATGTGGATATGAGAAAGTAGTTGGGGATATTTGGAGCATATCACTAAGCACTTGAAGCAAGAGGCTCATTAAGCAACACCTCATCCCTCCTTGATAGTATTGGCTTTTCCTATAGACTCAATGTGATCTTGGATCACTAAAATATATAATGTTGAGTCATGAGCTTTTGAGCTTGATCCAATCCTTTTGTCCTTAATATTTTGCGGGATCCACTTTCATCATCCATGCCATGCCATTCATTGAGCTTTCCTGAAATACTTGTCTTGGAATAGTATTAGCTCAATGAGCCATATGTTGATATGAATTACCAAAACCACCTAGGGATAGTTGCACTTTCAATCCCCCCTTTTTGGTAATTGATGACAACATATAGATCAAAGCTTCGACAAATGATAATAAGATTGAAAAACATCATCGCTTTGAGAAGTATATGATAAGCAAGAGCTCCCCCTAAATTTGTGCATAGTTTAAGATTTGCTTTGGACTGCAAATGCACAAGGAGTTAGGCTCATGGGTTACTCTTCCATGTCACATACATCTTGGTGGAGTGCTCAAAATAATAAAGATTGAATACATGCACTCATCACCAAGCAAAGTGAATAATCATATAAGGATAAATAAGATAATATCATCTAACAAGCATAAGTGTAGCTTATGATCAAACACATGATCATCAATGTCTCACAGATAATATCGTAGTATTTTAAGCAAGCAAAAGCAAACAAAGTTCAACCACGAAGACAAGAGAGAATAAAAGCAAACTCTCTGTCTCGAAGCCTATGATCTATACATTTTTCTCCCCCTTTGGCAACAAGTTACAAAAAAGTTCCTAGAAAATGCATAGTACTATATCGTCTCTCAGGCTTGGTCTTCAGTTGGTGGTGTAGAGATGGCTCCTTGGCCGAAGACTTCAGTTGATGTGGATGGAGCTGTAGGAGTTGGTGCTGGAGCTGGTTGCACTGGAGCTGTAGCTGGTGCAGATGAAGTGGGTCTGGTGTCTGTTACTGGCTCTGCAGCTATTCTCTGAGCTCGAGGCACTCTGGCAAATGCATCAGTAGTTGTCATGCCCTTCCTCTCCTTCATGTCATCCTGTAGCTGCTCCACAATTGACTGAATCTCAGTTACTTTGACATCTAAATCATAGAATTTTTGTTCCATGTTTCTTTCCAGGCTCTCCTGGTTTTGAGTTAGGGTGGCCAACCCCTTCTTAATCCTCAGAGTTGATGCTATCAAGTAACCAAGTTGGTCCTGCTTGCTCTTCAAAAAGTATTCAGATGCCTCCTCCAGAGTTGGCATCTTGGCAGCCTTCTCTTTCTTTGCTTTCTCCTTCTTCTCTTGAGCTTGCACTGATGATGGGTCATTCTCATTCATGAAAACTTGATTGTCCTCAAACTCTGGATAGAGAACAAAGTGTTCCTTATCCAACAGATATTTGCCTGTGCCCATCTTTGAGTTGATCAGCTCCTGGATTTGTGGGGCATACCCACAACTTCTCTTTTGGTCTGCTGCTGTCCTCTTGATAGTCTCAACTATGAGGCTCATGACCTTGAATCTCTGTGGCACATAAAAAATGTGAAGCATATTAATTGCATGCCCTCTGATCATGTTGTGGTCACCTGACTTGGGCAAAAGAGTGTGCCTAAGAATCCAGTTGATTGTTGGCAGCCCTAACAGAAGAAAGTGGACAGACCCAAACTTGAAAGTTTCAAGGGCCTTATCTGGGATCTCCTTGTACATATGGGACATGGAATTGTGATCCTTCTTCTTCTTGGAGTAGACATCCAAGTCATCTTCCTTCTCCTCTGGGGCATTAATCAGATTGGCCCATTCCTCAATAGTTGATTGGTACCTTGTACCTTCAGACATTCAGTCAATTCCGCCATCAGGATAAAAATGAGCTGTGGAGTAGAATTGCATAACTAGCTCATCATTCCAGTTTGTGAACTTCTGTCCAACAAACTCATCAACTCCACAAGCCTTAAAGCTGTCATATACTCCTGGGTAGTGATCCTCATTTTCCTTTATGAATTTCCAGTCCACCCACCTCATGTCACAGACTATGGCCTTCTTATCCAACAACACAGTCTCATAGAAGTCCTGTTGTTCCTTAGTGTGGAACATGTAATCTACAACAGTTCTTCTTCTGATTGCGTATGGATCAGACAATCTCCACTGCATGAGCCCTGCATCCTTCCTCAGCTTCATATTCTCAGCCACTGGATGAGCATCGTTGTGGTCTGGAATCTTGGGTTTGAGCTTCCTTAGGACTTGTCCTTCATCATATTCCTCAGTAGCAACTTAAGGCACTGGGGCCTTGTTCTTCTCAACAGCTTGTATACTCCTGGTATTCCTCTTAGGTGCAGATTTGGCCTTGGAGGCAGCTTTGGGTGCTTCTTTGGGCTTTGATGTTGCAGCCCCTGACTTTATGGCATCACCCATCAGCTTCTGTGCCTTGGGTGCTGGTGCAACGACCTCTTCTCCCTCCTCTTCCATCATGGAAGGTTGTCCAACAACTCTGGCCATGGTCTTTCTGACCCTTTCCTTTCTCTTCTTTCCTTCTGCAGCTGGCTCCTTGGGATCAGGTTTCTCTGGTTCTTGTGTTGATCCTCTGACCTTCAGCATAGGTGTCCTCTTGGCAGGGACCTTCCTATTCAGTCCAGGCTTTGTGGTCTTAGCTGATCCATACTCCTTTTTGAGCACTACTTTCTTGGAAGTTGCCTCATCTTCAGCTGCTACATAGTCCTCATCCTCTGAGTCTGAGGTTCTCTTCCTTCTTGCTATTGTGGCTGCTTTTGGCAAATTGCTAGGAGTACTTCTGCTACCATCATCTGAGGAACTGGAGGGACTAGTGCCCTCACTCATGTGAATCTGCTCTTCTTCCCTGTTCTGGCTATCACTTTGATCTGACATGTTGAGAACTCTGACTGCTGACCCTGTGAATAGTTATGGATGAGATAGAATGGATGAGCATCACAAAATGCAGAGATTTTTGCAAAAGAATGATTCAAAAAACTTAGTTTTAGTTTTCCAATGAAAGCATTTTGTATCAACCGATTTTCAAACTTGGTGATACGGAAGCAGTTTTGGAACCTAAACTAGTGATCTCGGTCAGACCGAGTCATAGTTCGGTGGCACCGAGATTGCTAGGGTTTCACTGAATCCTAAAATCGGTCACACCGATTAGCAATTCTCGGTCAGACCGAGAGTTACTAGTGCAATGGCGTTAGCCGAATCGGTGGGACCGCGTTTTTCAACTCGGTGGGTCCGAGATGGTTTCGGCGGAAACCTAACCCTAAATTTTCAAATCGCATCTATTCTATGGATTGTTTTGACTGGATAGATGTGTTTCAATCGTGGCAAGAATCATAATGTACACAATGTGCTGAGAATCAGACGAGGATAGCACTATGATTGAGTTCATACCCTAATTCGGTGATGAACTCGCTACATTGGCAAAGGCGGGGATGAATTCTGTTGACGGCAGCGGAGACCAACGACAGGAGGCGGCTAGCGACGAAGTCGATGATCCGGAGACCTAGAAGGCAGAGCGAGCTATGCGCGGGCGAGAGGTTTGGAGAAAGTTTTCCAAAATTTTGCCCGTGTGTATATATAGCCCGACACTGTCGGTGTGACTGAGTTGAACAACTCGGTGGCACCGAGATGCATAACTGTTGACAGTTACAGCAACTCGGTGAGACCGAAAAGTTCGAATCGGTTGCACCGAGATTGAAAACCTAGATCGACTTAGTGATCTCGGTATGACCGAAATGGAAGAATCGGTTAGACCGAAACACACAAAGAAGTTTTGGAAGTTTAAGTCTATGACGAATTGGGGACTCCGAGTGCTCCTCACACAGAGTGGTTTGAATCCGACTTGATCAAATTTTGTGATGTAGCATGAATAGAGTTTGAGACAAGAAAAGCATAGATAGCTAGAGAAGGTTCTTAGGCATTCTTGTCCATCCACTTGGCAAAAGAAAAAGAAACCCATCAATCAAAGCAACAAATGGATGTCCTCGAATGAGTTAAATATGCAACCAACATGCTCACACAATAATATGGCAAATGAAATATGTGGAAAAGCATGCACAAATAATTCTAGCATCTATCAAACAATTGGCAATGACTAGGTCATCTATATATGAGTATATTGACTTAGGAGTCAAATGAGAACATTTGATCATAGATCATACTCATCGTTTAAGCTCAAGTGGGGTTACCACTTTTACATAATGCATTGATGTGTTCACATCATTAGAGTTGCTTTTGACTCAATTCTTAGAGTTAAGCTCCCCCTAGATGTGAGATCCCCCCTTAGAGGGATGAACTAACCTTGGGTTTTGTCGATGATGACTTCATGTAGGTGTTGAAGATGTGGATGCTTAATGTTGATGTAGATCATTTGGAGTGAGTTGCACTTTCAATACCTACATGGGTTAGTCCCACAAGGAACAAACAAGAATATCCATAGACATAGAGTGATGCACACACAAGATGATGTCCATGAAACATTAGGTTACCTTGTCCCTTGCCTTACCAACATGAGGGTTTGTGACTCCTTGAACTAGTGCAAGATATGGAAGTTGATTGCACTTGTCCTTGCCATAATGATATGAGTGAAGAATGTTGGCGGAGTCACCCTCAAGAACTCTCTAGTTCTTCTTCTTCGGGATCCACATCATCTTGATGGGAATCCTTGGAGTTGCAGTTGTACTTGATGAAGTAGAACTTGACGTAGTCTAGGGAACCCACTTGACCAAGGCCTTAGGTGCTTCTTCAAATGCATCAATCTCCTCTTGAAGCTTGTCCTTGCCTTTGTTCTTGTAGTCTTGTGGTGGAAGATCATCTTGTGCTTGTGTTCCCTTGAAGGAAGTAGGATCATACTTCTCTTGTTGAGGAACAAACTTCGTCTTGGGGTATTGATCTTCTTCCCACTCAACTCCATTGGCATTGAACTTTCGTTCAAAACCAAGACCTTAATTCTTCCGGTGCCTTCCTTGCTTGCGTACAATTTCCTCGAATTCCTTACTCCCGGCAAGGCTTTTGTAAACACCTTTCTCTATAATTCCCTTCAATAAGCTATTTTCTTGATCAAGTGTAACTTGGCTAAGAGAATCATTAGTGGAATCAAGAGAACTACTAGAAGCAACAATATTGGATTTAGCATTTGAAAGTGCAACTATCCCTAGGTGGTTTTGGTAATTCATAACAACATATAGCTCATTGAGCTAATGCTATTCCAAGACATATATTTCAGGAAAGCTCAATGAATGGCATGGCATGGATGATGAAAGTGGATCCCTCAAAATATCAAGGACAAAGGATTGGCTCAAGCTCAAAAGCTCAAGACTCTTCATTTTATATTTCAGTGATCCAAGATCACATTGAGTCTATAGGAAAAGCCAACACTATCAAGGAGGGATGAGGTGTTGCTTAATGAGCCTCTTGCTTCATGTGCTTAGTGATATGCTCCAAAACCCTCAACTACTTTCTCACATCCACATATGACCTAAACCTAAAGCCAAAATCAGTCTCACCGATTCTTTCTATCCGGCGCCACCGAGTTCAGATGTCATAGCCACTGCCACAAACCCTAGGCAAATCGGTCTCACCGATAGGGATCTCGGTCTCACCGAGATGGGATTGTAATCTCTTTGTTTCCCTTCGTAACGTTTCAGTCTAACCGAAGTGAGCGATCGGTCCCACCGAGATTGCAATGTAAACTCTCTGTTTCCCTTTTGTAACATTTCGGTCTCACCGAAAAGAGCAAATCGGTCCCACCGAGTTTACCTGACCAACTCTCTGGTTAGCTAATTACCAAAATCGGTCCTACCGAGTTTGTGTAATCGGTCTCACCGAGATTACGTTATGCCCTAACCCTAACCATATCGGTCTCACCGAGTTGCGTTTCGGTCCCACCGAAAATCCTAACGGTCACTAGGTTTACTAAATCGGTCTGACCGAGTTTATTGATTCGGTCCCACCGAGATTGGTAAATTGTGTGTAACGGTTAGATTTTGTGTGGAGGCTATATATACCCCTCCACCTCCTCTTCATTCGTGGAGAGAGCCATCAGAACAAACCTACACTTCCAACTTACCAGTTCTGAGAGAGAACCACCTACTCATGTGTTGAGGCCAAGATATTCCATTCCTACCATATGAATCTTGATCTCTAGCCTTCCCCAAGTTGCTTTCCACTCAAATCTTCTTTCCACCAGATCCAAATCCTATGAGAGAGAGTTGAGTGTTGGGGAGACTATCATTTGAAGCACAAGAGCAAGGAGTTCATCATCAACGCACCATTTGTTACTTCTTGGAGAGTGGTGTCTCCTAGATTGGCTAGGTGTCACTTGGGAGCCTCCGACAAAGATTGTGGAGTTGAACCAAGGAGTTTGTAAGGGCAAGGAGATCGCCTACTTCGTGAAGATCTACCGCTAGTGAGGCAAGTCCTTCGTGGGCGACGGCCATGGTGGGATAGACAAGGTTGCTTCTTCGTGGACCCTTCTTGGGTGGAGCCCTCCGTGGACTCGCGCAACCGTTACCCTTCGTGGGTTGAAGTCTCCATCAACGTGGATGTACGATAGCACCACCTATCGGAACCACGCCAAAAACATCCGTGTCTCCAACTGCGTTTGAATCCTCCAAACCCTTCCCTTTACTTTCTTGCAAGTTGCATGCTTTAATTTCCGCTGCCTATATACTCTTTGCATGCTTGCTTGATTTGTGTGATGATTGCTTGACTTGTCCAAAGATGCTAAAATCTGTCAAACTCTAAAATTGGAAAAGGTTAAGTTTTTAATTGATCAAGTAGTCTAATCACCCCCCTCTAGACATACTTCAAGGTCCTACAAGTGGTATCAGAGCCTTGGTCTCCATTTGCTTTGATTTCCATAGCTTTTGGTGGTCATAGCCTTGGTTTCACAACCTAGGAGAGTATGGCGTCTAGCAAGGGAAATTATCATCGTAGAGGTCCTTACTTTGATGGAACTAATTTTGCTAGTTGGAAGCATAAGATGAAAATGCATATTCTCGGACATAACCCCGCCGTTTGGGCTATTATTTGTATTGGCTTGCAAGGTGAATTCTTTGATGGGAGAGAGCCGAACCGTGAAGCTAATGCGGAAGAATTGAAGATGCTGCAATACAACGCTCAAGCTTGTGATATCATCTTCAACGGATTGTGCCCTGAAGAATTCAACAAAATCAGCCGTCTTGAGAATGCAAAGGAAATTTGGGACACTTTGATTGATATGCATGAAGGTACCGACTCCGTCAAGGAATCCAAGTTGGATGTGCTCCAAAGTCAGCTTGACAAGTTCAAAATGAAGGATGGTGAAGGTGTCGCTGAAATGTACTCTAGGCTTGCTCTTATCACAAATGAGATTGCCGGCTTAGGGAGTGAAGAGATGACCGACAGATTCATCATCAAGAAGATCCTAAGAGCATTGGATGGAAAATATGATACCGTGTGCACATTGATTCAAATGATGCCCAATTACAAGAATCTCAAGCCAACGGAGGTCATTGGTAGAATTGTTGCTCATGAGATGTCACTCAAGGATAAGGAGGAACTTCACAACAAGTCAAGTGGTGCTTACAAAGCCTCATGTGAAGCCCCCACATCATCAAGTGAGAAACAAACCTTCAATGAAGAATTGAGCTTAATGGTGAAAAATTTCAACAAATTCTACAAGAGTAGAAGCAAAGAAAGAAGCTCTAAGTCAAGGTCCTACAATGACAAAAGATCTTCCAGTCGAGAGCGCAACTGCTACAATTGTGGGAGACCCGGACACTATTCCAATGAGTGTACGACACCCTACAAAAGAAGAGAAGATTCTCCAAAAAGAAGAAGTAGAAGAGAAGAATCACCACCAAGAGAGAGAAGGAGTAGAGATGATCGTTATGAACGAAGACCCTCACGGAGAAGCAAAGATTCGGAAAGGAAGGACAAGTCATCAAAGAGCTACACAAAACAAAGACATCAAGCTCATGTTGGTGAATGGGTATCCGGTTCCGAATCTGAACATCACTCCGAGAGAAGCTATCACTCCGACTCTGAACATACTCAAGATGAAGGTGTTGCCGGTCTAGCACTTGTGTCAACCAACTCCTACGACATATTTGACTCACCAAATGAAGGAATTGGAAGATGCTTCATGGCCAAAGGTCCAAAGGTAACACATCCCGAGTATGTTGATTTCAATAGTGATGAAGATGACTTGCTAGGTGATGATGATTTACTTATTGACAACTCTAGTGATGAATACTATGATGAAACGTCAATTAATCATGCTAAACAAGATAAAACGAATGACAATGATAAGGAGAAGATTGAGCTTCTAACTAAAGAACTAAACACTCTTAAGTTAGCTCATGAAACTATCTTCGAAAATCATCGAGAACTTTTAAGGGCTCATGAGAAGTTACGCTTTGAAAAGCTCAATCTTGAGCAAGAGCATGAGTTCTTAAAGGCAATCAATGATGATCTTCGCAAGAAAAGTTCTTCTTATATTGCCAAGCGTTTACTCTTATCTACTTACATGCCTCAAGTCAAGTCTAGTAACAAGAACAAGAAAGATTCTTCCTCTAGTAGTAACAATAACTATGCTAAATCCAATATTGTTGCTTCTAGTAGTTCTCTTGATTCCACTAATGATTCTCTTAGCCAAGTTACACTTGAGCAAGAAAATAGCTTATTGAAGGGAATTATAGAGAAAGGTGTATACAAGAGCCTTGCCGGGAGTAAGCAATTCGAGGAAATTGTACGCAAGCAAGGAAGGCACCGGAAGAATCAAGGTGTTGGTTTTGAACGAAAGTTCAATGCCAATGGAGTTGAGTGGGAAGAAGATCAATACCCCAAGACGAAGTTTGTTCCTCAACAAGAGAAGTATGATCCTACTTCTTTCAAGGGAACACAAGCTCAAGATGATCTTCCACCACAAGACCATAAAGGCAAGGACAAGCTTCAAGAGGAGATTGATGCATTTGAAGAAGCACCTAAGGCCTTGGTCAAGTGGGTTCCCAAGACTACGTCAAGTTCTACTTCATCAAGTACAACTACAACTCCAAGGATTCCCATCAAGATGATGTGGATCCCAAAGAAGAAGAACTAGAGAGTTCTTGAGGGTGACTCCGCCAACATTCTTCACTCATATCTTTATGGCAAGAACAAGTGCAATCAACCTCCACATCTTGCACTAGTTCAAGGAGTCACAAACCCTCATGTTGGTAAGGCAAGGGACAAGGTAACCAAATGATTTCATGGACATCATCTTGTGTGTGCATCACTCTATGTCTATGGATATTCTTGTTTTGTTCCTTGTGGGACTAACCCGTGTAGGTATTGAAAGTGCAACTCACTCCAAAGGATTGCTCCAAAAGATCTACATCAACATTGAGCATCCACATCTTCAACACCTACATGAAGTCATCATCGACAAAACCCAAGGTTAGTTCATCCCTCTAAGGGGGGATCTCACATCTAGGGGGAGCTTAACTCTAAGAATTGAGTCAAAGCAACTCTAATGATGTGAACACATCAATGCATTATGTAAAAGTGGTAACCCCACTTGAGCTTAGACGATGAGTATGACCTATGATCAAATGTTCTCATTTGACTCCTAAGTCAATATACTCATATATAGATGACCTAGTCATCGCCAATTGTTTGATAGATGCTAGAATTGGTTGTGCATGCTTTGCCACATATTTAATTTGTCACTTTATTGTGTGAGCATGCTGGTTGCATATTTTACTCATTCGAGGACATCCACTTGTTGTTTTGATTGATTGGTTTCCTTTTTCTTTGACCAAGTGGATGGACAAGAATGCCTAAGAACCTTCTCTAGCTATCTATGCTTTTCTCGTCTCAAACTCTATTCATGCTACATCACAAAATTTGATCAAGTCAGATTCGAACCACTCTGTGTGAGGAGCACTTGGAGTCCCCGATTCGTCATAGACTTAAACTTCCAAAACTTCTTTGTGATTCTCGGTCTGACCGATTCCTCCATTTCGGTCCCACCGAGATCACTAAGTCGATCTAGGTTTTCCATCTCGGTGCAACCGATATGAACTTTTCGGTCACACCGAGTTGCTGTAACTGTTAACAGTTATGCATCTCGGTGCCACCGAGTTGTTCAACTCGGTCACACCGACAGTGTCGGGCTATATATAGACACGGGCAAAAATTTGGAAATTCCTCCAAACCCCTTCGCCCGCGCGTAGCTCGCTCTGCCTACTAGGTCTACGGATCGTCGACTTCGTCGCCAGCCGCCTCCTGTCGCTGGTCTCCGCCGCCGTCAACGGATTTCTTCTCCGCCGTTGCCGCCGTAGCGAGTTCACCGCCGAACTAGGGTATGAACTCAATCACAGTGCTTTCCTCATCTGATTCTCAGCACATTGTGTTCGTAATGCATCTTGCCACGATTGAAACACTCCTATCCAGCCAATGTGATCCTTAGAATAGATGTGATTCGAAAATTTAGGGTTAGGTTTCCGCCGAAACCATCTCGGACCCACCGAGTTGAAAAACTCGGTCCCACCGATTTGGCTAACGCCATTGCACTAGTAAGTCTCGGTCTGACCGAGAATTACAAATCGGTGTGACCGATTTTAGAACTTTGTGAAACCCTAGCAGTCTCGGTGCCACCGAACTGTGACTCGGTCTGACCGAGATCACTAGTTTAGGTTCCAAAACTGCTTCGGTATCACCGAGTTTGAAAATCGGTAGATCCGAAATGCTTTCTGTGGAAACTAAAACTAAGTTTTTAAATCATTCTTTTGCAAAAATCTCTGCATTTTGTGATGCTCATCCACTCTGTCTCAACTATAACTATTCATAGGGTCAGCAGTCAGTGATTTGCAGCATGTCAGACCTTAGTGACAGTCAGAACAGGGAAGAAGAGCAGATTCACATGAGTGAGGGCACTAGTCCCTCAAGTACTTCAGATGAAGGGAGCAGAAGCACTCCAAGCAACTTGCCCAAAGAAGCCACAAGAGCTAGAAGGAAGAGAACCTCAGACTCAGAGGATGAGGACTATGTGGCAGCAGAAGATGAGGCTACTTCCAAGAAGGTAGTGCTCAAGAAGGGTTGCTCAGTCAACTGACATAAAGCCAGGCATGAAGATCAAAAGGCCAGCAGGGAGACATCCAATGTCTAAAGCCAGAGGATCAACTCAAATACCTGAGATTCCTGAAGAGCCAGTTGCAGAAGGAAAGAAAAGGAAGGAAAGGGTCAAGAAGACCATGGCCAGAGTTGTTGGTCAACCTTCCATGATGGAAGAGGAAGAAGAGGTTGCTGCACCAGCACCAAAGGCACAGAAGCTTATGGGTGATGCAATAAACTCAGGGGCTGCAGCATCAAAGCCTAAAGAAGCACCCAAAGCTGCCCCCAAGCCCAAAATTGCACCAAAGAGAAATACCAGGAGTATACCAGCAGCTGAGAAGAACAAGGCCCCAATGCCTGAGGCAGTTGCTGAGGAAGATGAAGAAGGGCAGGTCCTAAGAAAGCTCAAACCCAAGATTCCAGACCACAATGATGCTCATCCTGTGGCTGAGAACATGAAGATCAGGAAAGACTCAGGGTTAAGGCTATGGAGATTGTCTGATCCATATGCCACCAGGAGAAGGACTGCTGTAGATTACAGGTTCCACACCAAGGAGCAGCAGGACTTCTATGAGACAATCTTGTTGGACAAGAAGCCTATAGTGTGTGATATGAGATGGGTCGATTGGATATACATAAAGGAAAATGAAGAACACCATCCTAGAGTGCAAGACAGTTTCATTGCTTGTGGAGTTGCAGATTTTGTTGGGCAGAAGCTCACCAACTGGAATGATGAACTAATTATGCAATTCTACTCCACATCACACTTCTATCCAGATGGTAGGATAGTTTGGATGTCTGAAGGAACAAGATATCAGTCAACCATAGAGGAATGGGCAAATATGATCAATGCCCCAGAGGGGAGTGAAGATGATTTGGATATATATGCCAAGAAGAAGATGGGACACAATTCTATGTCACATATCTACAAAGAGATCCCAGACAAAGCCCTTGAGACTTTCTCATTTGGGTCAGTCCATTTTCTTCTGTCAGGGCTGCCTACGATCAACTGGATCTTAAGGCACACTCTTTTTCCCAAATCAGGTGACCACAACATGATAAGAGGGCATGCAATTAACATGCTTCACATTTTTGATGTGCCCCAAAAATTCAAGGTCATGAGCCTTATGGTAGAAACCATTAAGAGGACTGCAGCAGATCAGAAGAGAAGTTGTGGATATGCCCCACAGATTCAGGAGTTGATTAACTCAAAGATGGGCACAGGAAAGTATCAGTTGGATAAGGAACATTTTCCTCTCTATCCAGACTTTGAGGACAATCAAGTTGTCATGAATGAGAATGATCCATCATCAGTGCAAGCTCAAGAGAAGAAAGAGAAAGCAAGGAAAGAGAAGGCTGCCAAGATGCCAACTCAAGAGGAGGCATCTGAGTATTTCTTGAAGACCAAACAAGGAGCAGCTTGGTTACTTGATAGCATCAACACTGAGGATTGAGAAGGGGTTGGCCACCCTAACTGAAAACCAGGAGAGCCTGGAAAGGATCATGGAACGAAAATTCTATGATCTTGATGTCAAAGTAACTGAGATTCAGTCAGTTGTGGAACAACTGCAGGATGACATGCAGGAGAGGAAGGGCAAGACAACCACAGATGAATTTGCCAGAGTGCCTAGAGCTCAGAGGTCAGCTGCAGTGCCTATGACAGACACAAGAGCTACATCATCTGCACCAGCTACAGCTCCTACAGCTCCAGGGCAACCAGCTCCAGCACCAACTCCTCCAGCTCCCTCTACATCAACTGAAGTCTTCGTCCAAGGAGCCATCTCTACACCACCAACTGAAGACCAAGCCTGAGAGACGATCTAGCACTATGCATTTTCTATGAACTTTTTGGTAACTTGTTGCCAAAGGGGGAGAAAAATGTATAGATCATAGGCTTCGAGAGAGAGATTTGCTGTTTTTTGTTCTCTCTTGTCTTCTTGGTTAAACTTGTTTGCTTTTGATTGCTTGAGATACTATGCATTACCTGTGAGACATTGATGATCATGTGTTTGATCATAAGCTACACTTATGCTTGATTATATGTTATTATCTTACTTATCCTTATATGATCATTCACTTTGCTTGGTGATGAGTGCATGTATTCAATCTTTATTATTTTGAGCGCTCCACCAAGATGTATGTGACATGGAAGAGTAACCCATGAGCCTAATTCCTTGTGCATTTGCAGTCCAAAGCAAATCTTAAACTATGCACAAATTTAGGGGGAGCTCTTGCTTATCACATACTTCTCAAAGCGACGATGTTTTTCAATCTTATTATCATATGTCGAAGCTTTGATCTATATGTTGTCATCAATTACCAAAAAGGGGGAGATTGAAAGTGCAACTATCCCTAGGTGGTTTTGGTAATTCATAACAACATATAGCTCATTGAGCTAATGCTATTCCAAGACATATATTTCAGGAAAGCTCAATGAATGGCATGGCATGGATGATGAAAGTGGATCCCTCAAAATATCAAGGACAAAGGATTGGCTCAAGCTCAAAAGCTCAAGACTCTTCATTTTATATTTCAGTGATCCAAGATCACATTGAGTCTATAGGAAAAGCCAATACTATCAAGGAGGGATGAGGTGTTGCTTAATGAGCCTCTTGCTTCATGTGCTTAGTGATATGCTCCAAAACCCTCAACTACTTTCTCACATCCACATATGACCTAAACCTAAAGCCAAAATCGGTCACACCGATTCTTTCTATCCGGCGCCACCGAGTTCAGATGTCATAGCCACTGCCACAAACCCTAGGCAAATCGGTCTCACCGATAGGGATCTCGGTCTCACCGAGATGGGATTGTAATCTCTCTGTTTCCCTTCGTAACGTTTCGGTCTAACCGAAGTGAGCGATCGGTCCCACCGAGATTGCAATGTAAACTCTCTGTTTCCCTTTTGTAACATTTCGGTCTCACCGAAAAGAGCAAATCGGTCCCACCGAGTTTACCTGACCAACTCTCTGGTTAGCTAATTACCAAAATCGGTCCTACCGAGTTTGTGTAATCGGTCTCACCGAGATTACGTTATGCCCTAACCCTAACCATATCGGTCTCACCGAGTTGCATTTCGGTCCCACCGAAAATCCTAACGGTCACTAGGTTTACTAAATCGGTCTGACCGAGTTTATTGATTCGGTCCCACCGAGATTGGTAAATTGTGTGTAACGGTTAGATTTTGTGTGGAGGCTATATATACCCCTCCACCTCCTCTTCATTCGTGGAGAGAGCCATCAGAACAAACCTACACTTCCAACTTACCAGTTCTGAGAGAGAACCACCTACTCATGTGTTGAGGCCAAGATATTCCATTCCTACCATATGAATCTTGATCTCTAGCCTTCCCCAAGTTGCTTTCCACTCAAATCTTCTTTCCACCAGATCCAAATCCTATGAGAGAGAGTTGAGTGTTGGGGAGACTATCATTTGAAGCACAAGAGCAAGGAGTTCATCATCAACGCACCATTTGTTACTTCTTGGAGAGTGGTGTCTCCTAGATTGGCTAGGTGTCACTTGGGAGCCTCTGACAAAGATTGTGGAGTTGAACCAAGGAGTTTTTAAGGGCAAGGAGATCGCCTACTTCATGAAGATCTACCGCTAGTGAGGCAAGTCCTTCATGGGCGACTGCCATGGTGGGATAGACAAGGTTGCTTCTTCGTGGACCCTTCTTGGGTGGAGCCCTCCGTGGACTCGCGCAACCATTACCCTTCGTGGGTTGAAGTCTCCATCAATGTGGATGTACGATAGCAGCACCTATCGAAACCACGCCAAAAACATCCGTGTCTCCAACTACGTTTGAATCCTCCAAACGCTTCCCTTTACTTTCTTGCAAGTTGCATGCTTTAATTTCCGCTGCCTATATACTCTTTGCATGCTTGCTTGATTTGTGTGATGAATGCTTGACTTGTCCAAAGATGCTAAAATCTGTCAAACTCTAAAATTGGAAAAGGTTAAGTTTTTAATTGGTCAAGTAGTCTAATCACCCCCCTCTAGACATACTTCAAGGTCCTACAACATTATTATTGTTACTACTACTAGAGGAAGAATCCTTCTTGTTCTTGTTACTAGACTTGACTTGAGGCATGTAAGTAGATAAGAGTAAACGCTTGGCAATGTAAGAAGAACTTTTCTTGCGAAGATCATCATTGATTGCCTTTAAGAACTCATGCTCTTGCTCAAGATTGAGCTTTTCAAAGCGTAACTTCTCATGAGTCCTCAAAAGTTCTCGATGATCCCCTCAGATAGTTTCATGAGCTAACTTAAGAGTGTTTAGTTCTTTAGTTAAAAGCTCAATCTTTTCCTTATCATTATCATTCGTTTTATCTTGTTTAGCATGATTAATTGATGTTTCATCATAGTATTCATCACTAGAGTTGTCAATAATTAAACCATCATCACCTAACAAGTCATCTTCATCACTATTGAAATCAACATATTCGGGATGAGTTACCTTGGGGCCTTTAGCCATGAAGCATCTTCCAATTCCTTCATTTGGTGAATCAAATATGTCATAGGAGTTGGTTGACACAAGTGCTAGACCGGCAACACCTTCATCTTGAGTATGTTCGGAGTCGGAGTGATAGCTTCTCTCGGAGTGATGTTCAGAGTCGGAACCGGATACCCATTCACCAACATGAGCTTGATGTCTTCGTTTTGTGTAGGTCTTTGATGAGTTATACTTCCTTTCCGAATCCTTGCTTCTCCGAGATGTTCTTCATTCATAACGATCATCTCTACTCCTTCTCTCTCTTGGTGGTGATTCTTCTCTTCTACTTTTTCTCTTGGGAGAATCTTCTCTTCTCTTGTAGGGTGTCGTACACTCATTGGAATAGTTCTGGGTCTCCCACAATAGTAGCAATTGTGCTCTCGACTGGAAGATCTTTTGTCATTATAGGACCTTGACTTAGAGCTTCTTTCTTTGCTTCTACTCTTGTAGAATTTGTTGAAATTCTTCACCATTAAGCTCAATTCTTCATTGAAGGTTTGTTATCACTCGATGATGTAGGAGCTTCACATGCGGCTATGTAAGCACCACTTGACTTGTTGTGAAGTTCCTCTTTATCCTTGTGTGACATCTCATGAGCAACGATTCTACCAATGACTTCCGTTGGCTTGAGATTCTTGTAATTGGGCATCATTTGAATCAATGTGAACACGGTATCATACTTTCCATCCAATGCTCTTAGGATTTTCTTGATGATGATTCTGTCGGTCATCTCTTCACTTCCTAAGCCAGCAATCTCATTTGTGATAAGAGCAAGCCTAGAGTACATTTCAGCCACACCTTCACCATCCTTCATTTTGAACTTGTCAAGCTGACTTTCGAGCACATCCAACTTGGATTCCTTGACGGAGTCAGTACCTTCATGCATATCAATCAAAGTATCCCAAATCTCCTTTGCATTCTCAAGACGGCTGATTTTGTTGAATTCTTCAGGGCATAATCCGTTGAAGAGGATATCACAAGCTTAAGCGTTGTATTGTAGCATCTTCAATTCATCCGCGCTAGCTTCACGGTTTGGTTCCCTCCCATCAAAGAATTCAGCTTGCAAGCCAATACACACAATAGCCCAAACGGCGGGGTTTTGTCCGAGAATATGCATTTTCATCTTATGCTTCCAACTAGCAAAATTAGTACCATCAAAGTAAGGACCTCTACGGTGATAATTTCCCTCACTAGACGCCATACTCTCCTAGGTTGTGAAACAAAGGCTATGACCACCAAAAGCTATGGAAATCAAAGCAAATGGAGACTAAGGATCTGATACCACCTGTAGGACCTTGAAGTATGTCTAGAGGGGGGGGGGGTGATTAGACTACTTGACCAATTAAAAACTTAACCTTTTCCTAATTTTAGACTTTGGCAGATTTTAGCTATCTTTGCACAAGTCAAGCAATCTTCACACAATTCAAGAAAGCATGCAAAGAGTATATGAGTAGCGGAAATTAAAGCGTGCAACTTGCAAGAATGTAAAGGGAAGGGTTTGGAGGATTCAAACGCAATTGGAGACACAAATGTTTTTGTCGTGGTTCCGATAGGTGGTGCTATCAGACCTCCACATTGATGGAGACTTCAACCCATGAAGGGTAACGGTTGCGCGAGTCCACGGAGGGCTCCACCCAAGAAGGGTCCATGAAGAAGCAACCTTGTCTATCCCACCATGGCCGTCGCCCACGAAGGACTTACCTCACTAGCGGTAGATATTCACGAATTAGGCGATCTCCTTGCCCTTACAAACTCCTTGGTTCAACTCCGCAATCTTGTCGGAGGCTCCCAAGTGACACCTAGCCAATCTAGGAGACACCACTCTCCAAGAAGTAACAAATGGTGCGTTGATGATGAACTCCTTGCTCTTGTGCTTCAAATTAATGATAGTCTCCCCAACACTCAACTCTCTCTCATAGGATTTGGATCTGGTGGAAAGAAGATTTGAGTGGAAAGCAACTTGGGGAAGGCTAGAGATCAAGATTCATATGGTAGGAATGGAATATCTTGGTCTCAACACATGAGTAGATAGTTCTCTCTCAGAAATGGTAAGTTGGAAGTGTAGGTTTGTTCTGATGGCTCTCTTCGCGAATGAAGAGGAGGTGGAGGGGTATATATAGCCTCCACACAAAATCTAATCGTTAGACACAATTTACCAATCTCAGTGGGAACGAATCAACAAACTCGGTTGGACCGATTTGGTAAACCTAGTGACCATTAGTGATTTCGGTGGGACCGACATGCAACTCGGTGGGATCAATATGGTTAGGGTTAGGGCATAACGTAATCTCGATGAGACCGATTACACAAACTCGATGAGACCGATTTTGGTAATTAGCTAACCAGAGAGTTGGTCAGGTAAACTCGGTGGGACCGATTCGCTCTTTTCGGTGAGACCGAAATGTTACGGAAGGGAAACAGAGAGTTTACACTGCAATCTCGATGGGAACGATTGGTCACTTCGGTTAGACCGAAACGTTACAAAGGGAAACAGAGAGATTACAATCCCATCTTGGTGAGACCGAGATCCCTATCTGTGAGACCGATTTGCCTAGGGTTTGTGGCAGTGGCTATGACATCTGAACTCGGTGGCGTCAGATAGAAAGAATCGGTGAGACCGATTTTGGCTTTAGGTTTAGGCCATATGTGGATGTGAGAAAGTAGTTGAGGGTTTTGGAGCATATCACTAAGCACATGAAGCAAGAGGCTCATTAAGCAACACCTCATCCCTCCTTGATAGTATTGGCTTTTCTTATAGACTCAATGTGATCTTGGATCACTGAAATATAAAATGAAGAGTCTTGAGCTTTTGAGCTTGAGCCAATCCTTTGTCCTTGATATTTTGAGGGATCCAGTTTCATCATCCATGCCATGCCATTCATTGAGCTTTCCTGAAATATATGTCTTGGAATAGCATCAGCTCAATGAGCTATATGTTGTTATGAATTACCAAAATCACCTAGGGATAGTTGCACTTTCACGTGGGATATAAAAAGGATCATGGGGTTGGACTAGCCAAACATGTTGCCCCTGATCAAGAGAATGAGAGAACTTTGCTAACCTATCCGCATCTCGGTTAGCAGCGCAGACTTCAAAAGTGAAGATACTCCCTCCGTTTCTTTCTACTCCGCGTATAAGTTTTGGTCAAAGTCAAATTATACAAAGTTTGACCAAATTTATATTAAAAAATATGAATATCTACAATACTTAAACTATATAATATGAAAATACATTTCATGGTGCATCTAAAAATGTTGATTTCATATTGTGAATGTTGATATTTTTTAATAGAAAGTTAGTCAAACTATGCAAAGTTTGACTTTGACCAAACCTTATATGCAGACTAAAAAGAAACGGAGGGAGTACAGTTGAAGGTTTCTGCCCTATTCTTAATCTCAGTAACCATGGAGGGGCAAATGGTGATGGTTTTGGTCGCCCAGGCGATCTGATTTGGGCTTGTCTGTTTGGTGTGGTTAACAACTTTCTTTTTTGACAGGGATATGTCACTACTCATGGAATAATTCTTGTTTTTTTGAGACAATGGAATAATTCTTATGGGACAGAATTATTTTGCCAGCCCCGTCCACTGGCACAACCTTTACTTGTTGTAGCCCATTTGTTTAGATGTACTAGCCCTTGTTCATGGGACTAACTCTAAAAAAACTAGTTTTTTTCGGGTTTTTTCATCGCTGAAAAAACTAGTTTTTTTTCTTTTTTGGTGAAAAGGACCGGATCTATTATAAAATTATTTGGAAGTACAAAGCATCCCAAACATAATAAAATTTCTGATTTAATAAAACTAATTTCAAAAAATATAGATAATTAATAAAATAATGAAATATTTAGGGTAGCCAAAAAATATTTTAAAATGTTAAACATTTAGAGAGTAATGTTTCTTGCCTAACAGAAAAAATACAAATTAAAGACAAGTTTATAAAACAAGAGTTGGCAGTAATAAATTTAAAAAATACTATAAAGAAATTCATTAATAACCTTTAGAGAGTTAGGGGGAGAAAAACCATAGCACCATATGCATAATTGCTGCCAAGTTTTCTTGCAACACTAATCCTTATCGGACTACATGTCGATTTCAGAACCCAAGGCAACCGCCAATCCTGAAGCCTTGCCTGAAGGCAACCGTCAATCCTGAAGCCTTCAGTTACACTACCTTTCAATCTCTACGCAAGCTTATACCTTGCTCGTGACCTTTGTTTATGCTTTTGCAAAAAGCATGTTTATCAAAATTCTATTACATACCATACCTATACATTGCATTAAATCAAAGTACTTTCAGTATTATCAAATGTGGTGGGTGTTGGAACTCGGGATGGTTACACAATGGAGAGATCCATTGCACCGGTTTAATAACCAAGTCAGCATGCATTCTAGTGTTGTAGCGATAACATTGATCACAGAGCCTGGAAGCGGATAGGCGAGGATTGTTGGAAATATGCCCTAGAGGCAATAATAAAGTGGTTATTATTATATGGTTATTATTATATTTCCTTAATCATGATAAAGGTTTATTATTGATGCTATAATTGTATTGATCGGAAACTTAAATACATATGTGGATACATAAACAAATACGAAGTCCCTATTAAGCCTCTACTAGATTAGCTTGTTGATCAAAAGATGGTTAAGGTATCATGACCATAGACATGAGTTGTCGTTTAATACCGGGGTCACATCATTAGAAGAATGATGTGATGGACAAGACCCATCCGTTAACATAGCATATGATCGTTCAGTTTATTGCTACTGCTTTCTTAATGTCAAATATATGTTCCTTCGAGCATGAGATCATGCAACTCCCGGACTCCGGAGGAATGCCTTGTGTGTATCAAACATCACTTCGTAACCGGATGATCATAAATATGCTCTACAGGTATCTCCAAAGGTGTGTGTTGAGTTGGCATGGATCGAGATTGAGATTTTTCATTCCGTGTGACGGAAAGGTATCTCTGGGCCCTCTCGGTAATATAGCATCATAAGAAGCTTGCATGCAAAGTGACTAAGGAGTTAGTTACAAGACGGTGTATTACAGAACGAGTAAAGAGACTTACTGGTAACGAGATTGAACTAGGTATGGAGATACCGAGGATCAAATCTCGGGCAAGTAACATACCGACAGACAAAGGGAACTACGTATGTTGTCATAAAGGTTAGACCGATAAAGATCTTCATAGTATATGTAGGATCCAATATGGGCATCCAGGTCCCGCTATTGGTTATTGATAAGAGAAGCGTCTCGGTCATGTCTACATCATTCTCGAACCCGTAGGGTCCACACGCTTAACGTTCGTTAACGATATAGTATTATATGAGTTATGTGTGTTGGTAAGAAATGTTGTTCGGAGTCCCGGATGAGATCACGAACATGACGAGGAGCTCCGGAGGTAAAGATTGATATATAGGGTGACATGGTTGGGCCAAGGGGTAAGACGTACGGGGCTTTAGGTCGGTGCAAAAGGAAGTTTTGCAGAGGTTAGGGACCACACGCCAGGGACCCTGGTGTCTCGCCCTGGCCAGACACCGAGGACCATGCCGTCTGGGCCAGACGCTGAGGACAGTGGCGTCTGGTGCTGGAATCCGAGAAGGACTCTTCCTTGCATTCCAAACCGACTTTGGGGAGGCCCTCTCCCCAAGTAACGACCCCAGGGCTCAACATATAAATAGAGGAGTAGGGCTAGCCCCTAGAACACAAGTTTTTGAGCCTCCTCTAGTTGGTCCTAGTTGACTAATTAGAGCTAGCCCTAGGTACCTATAATCCTCATAATTAGAAGTCCAGTGTGGTTCTATTCTCCTCCCTCTAATTCATCCTCCGCTCTAAATCCATTGAGCTTAGCGAAGCCCTGCGGAAATAGTTTCACCACCACCGTCACCGTGCCATCGTGCTGCCGAACTCATCTATTACTTTGCCCCTCTTGCTAGATCAAGAAGGTGAGGACGTCATCGAGCTGAACGTGTGCTGAACACATAGGTGCCGTACATTTGGTGCTTGATCGGAACGTATCGTGAAGGTGTATGACTACATCAACCGACGTTGATAAACGCTTCCGCTTAGTGATCTACAAGGGTATGTACATGCTCTCCCCCTCTCGTAGCTATACATCTCCATGGATAGATCTTGTGTGTGCGTTGAATTTTTTTGTTTTCCATGCAACGTTTCCCAACAGTGGCATCATGTGCCAGGTCTATGCGTAGATGATATGAACGAGTAGAACACAAAGGAGTTGTGGGCGGTGATGTTCATATTGCTTACCACCTATGTCTTATTTTGACTCGGCACTATTGTGGGATGAAGCGGCTCGGACCAACCTTACATGTCCACGTACATGAGACCTATTCCACTGACTAACATGCGACTTGTTTTGCATAAAGGTGGCTGGCAGGTGTCCGTTTCTCCCACTTCAGTTGAATCCAATTTGACTACGGCGGTCCTTGCAGAAGGTTAAAAGGCAACTTGATAATCACTGTTGTGGTTTTGCGTAGGTAACAACGGTTCTTGCTAGTTGCCCGTAACAGCCATGTAAAACTTGCAACAACAAAGTAGAGGACGTCTAACTTGTTTTTGCAGGTACGATATGATGTGATATGGTCAAGACGTGATTTGATATATGTTGATGTATTAGATGATCATGTTTTGTAATAAGTTCACGACTTGCATGTCTATGAGTACGACAACCGGCAGGAGCCTTAGGGTTGTCTTTAATTATTGTATGACCTGTGTGTCAATCACTAAGCGCCATGTAATCCTTTACTTTATCGCTATATGTTAGCAATAGTTGTAGAAGCAATAGTTGGTGAGATGACCCCGATGCAACGATGTAGTTCAAGGTGTCGCGCCGATGATGATGGAGATCATGCCGTTGCTTTGGAGATGGAGATCAAAAGCACAAGATGATAATGGCCATATCATGTCACATATTTTGATTGCATGTGATGTTTATCCTTTATGCATCTTATTTTTCTTAGAACGATGGTAGCATTATAAGATGATATCTTCACTTAATTTCAAGATAAAAGTGTTCTCCCCGAGTATGCACCGTTGCTAAAGTTCGTCGTTGTGAAGCACGTCATGATGATCGGGTGTAATAGACTCTACGTTCACATACAATGGGTGTAAGCCAGTTTTGCACATGCAGAATACTTGGGTTAAACTCGACGAGCCTAGCATGTACAGATACGATATCCGAACATTAGAGACCGAAAGGTCGAACACGAGTCATATAGTAGATAAGATCAACATGGAGATGTCCACCATTGAAAACTACCCCATCTCACGTGATGATCAGACATGAGTTAGTTGATTTGGATCATGTATCACTTAGACAACTTGAGGGATGTTAGTTTTAGTGGGAGTTCATTAGTAATTTGATTATTTGAACTAAAAATTTATCATGAACTTAGTCCTAATAGTCTTTGCAAATTTATGTTGTAGATAAATGGCCAGTGCTACCGTTCTCTTGATTTTTAATGCATTCCTAGAGAAAACTAAGTTGAAAGATGATGGTAGCAACTAAACGGGCTGGGTCCATAACTTGAGGATTATCCTCATTGTTGCATAGAAGAATTATGTCCTTGATGCACCGCTAGGTGACAGACCTGCTGCAGGAGCTGATGCGGACGTTGATACGTCCATTTTGCATCATGTTTACCTTTTGTTATTTACTATGTTTTGATGCATAATAATGCCTTTCAGAGTAATTCTAATGCCTTTTCTCTCATAATATGCAAGGTTTGCACAAAGAGGGAGAATGCCGACAGCTGGAATTCTGGACTTGGAAAAGCTACGTCAGAGTTACCTATTCTGCACATCTCCAAATGAGCTGAAAATTTACGGAGAATTATTATGGAATATATGAGGAATATTGGAGCAAATAAGTAACAAAGGGGGCCCACCAGGTGGGCAAAACCCACTTGGGTGCACTAGGGAGCCCAAGCGTGCCCTGGTGGGTTGTGCCCTCCTTGGCCCATCTCCGGATCCCCTCTTCTGGCATATAAGTCATTTTGACCTAGAAAAAAATAAGGATAGGACTTTTGAGATGAAGCGTCGTCGTCTTGAGGTGGAACTTGGGCAGGAGCACTTTTGCCCTCCGGTGGAGCGATTTCATCGGCGGAACTTCCCTCCCGTAGGGGGAAATCATCATCATCATCATCACCAACAACTCTCCCATCTTGGGGAGGGCAATCTCCATCAACATCTTCAACAACACCATCTCCTCTCAAACCCTAGTTCATCTCTTGTGTTCAATCATTGCACCGAAACCTTATTGGTGCTTGTGGGTGACTAGTAGTGTTGATTACATCTTGTAGTTGATTACTATATGGTTTATTTGGTGGAAGATTATATGTTCAAATCCATTATGCTATTTAATACCCCTCTGATCTTGAGCATGATTATCATTTGTGAGTAGTTACTTTTGTTCTTGAGGTCACGGGAGAAATCTTATTGCAAGTAATCATGTGAACTTGATATGTGTTCGATATTTTGATGGTATGTATGTTGTGGTTCCCTTAGTTGTGTCATGTGAACGTCGACTAGATGACACTTCACCATATTTTGGCCTAAGGGAATGCATTGTGGAGTAGTTATTAGATAATGGGTTGCTAGAGTGACAGAAGCTTAAACCCTAGTTTATGCGCTATTCCGTAAGGGGCCGATTTGGATCCAAAAGTTTAATGCTATGGTTAGATTTTATCTTAATACTTCTCTCGTAGTTGCCGAGGCCTGCGAGGGGGTTAATCATAAGTAGGAGGCTTGTTCAAGTAAGAACAGTACCTAAGCACTGGTCCACCCACATGTCGAACTATCAAAGTAGCAACACAAATCAAACCAACATGATGAAAGTGACTAGATGAAATTCCCGTGCACCCTCAAGAATGCTTTGCTTATCATAAGAGACTGTTTTGGCCTGTCCTTTGCCACAAATGGATCGAGTTACCTTGCTGCATATTATTTATCGTTACCATTACTTGCTCGTTACAAATTACCTTGCTATCAAACTACTTGTTTACTTATAATTTCAGTGCTTGCAGAGAATACCCTGCTAAAAACCACTTGTCATTTCCTTCTGCTCCTCATTGGGTTCGACACTCTTACTTATCAAAAGGACTATGATTGATCCCCTATACTTGTAAGTCATGAAGGCTCTTTTCTGGCGCCGTTGTTGGGGAGTGAAGCGCTCTTGGTAAGTGGAAATCGGTAAAGAAAAATTATTACTATGTGCTTAAATTTATTGTTACTTGTTACTATGGAGAACAATCCTTTGAGGCATTTGTTCGGGGATCTTCACCTCGACCGGAACCACAATTAGTTGCCCCTCAGCCTACTGCACCTACCGAAAATATTAGTTATGAAATTCATTCGGGTATGATAGAACAACTGCTAGCTAATCCTTATGCACGAGATGGAACCAAACTTCCTGATATGCACTTGATATATGTAGATGAAATTTGTGGATTATTTAAGCTTGCAAGTTTACCCAGAGATGAAGCTAAGAAGAATATTTTCCCTTTATCTTTGAAGGGAAAAACATTGGCATGGTATAGGCTATGCGATGATATTGGATCTTGGAACTGGAATCGGTTGAAATTGGAATTTCACCAAAAACATTATCCTATGCATCTAGTTCATCGTGATTGGATATATATATATATATATATATATATATATAATTTTGGCCTCGTGAAGGAGAAAGTATCACTCTAGCTTGGGGGAGGCTTAAGTCAATGTTATATTCATGCCCCAATCATGAGCTCTCAAGAGAAATTATTATTCAGAACTTTTATGCTAGGATTTCTTGTGATGATCAATCTATGCTCGATACTTCTTGTACTGGTTCTTTTATGAAGAAGACTATTGAATTCAGGTGGGATATTTTATAAAGAATAAACGCAACTCTGAAGATTGGGAACTCGACGAAGGCAAAGATTCAGGTATTAAGCTTAAGTTTGATTGTGTTACATCTTTTATGAATACCGATGCTTTTCACAAGTTTAGCACTAAATATGGACTTGACTCTAAGATAGTAGCCTCTTTTTGTGAATAATTTGCTACTCATGTTGATCTCCCCAAGGAGAAGTGGTTTAAATATCATCCACGTATTAAAGAACAAGTAGTAGCTAAGGAAGAAACTATTATTTACAATGTTGATCCAGTTGTTCCTACTTCTTATATTGAAAACCCACCTTTCCCTGTTAGGTTAAAGGAACATGCTAAGGTTTCAACTGTGGTCCGCAAAGGTAACATTAGAGCACCTAAACAATCGCAACAAATCAAAGTAGAACCTAGTGTTGCTATGGTTAAAGATCTCTTTGTAGAAAATATAGATGGGCATGTTATTTACTTATGTGATGAAGCTGCTAGAATTGCCAAACCCGATGAGAAAGATAAACATAGACATGTTGTTGCCATGCCTGTTGTCTCAGTCAAAATAGGAGATCACTATTATCAGGGTTTATGTAATTTAGGTGCTAGTGTGAGTGCTATTCCTTTTACCTTATACCAAAAAATTATGAATGATATAGCACCTGCTGAAATAGAAGACATAGATGTTACACTCAAACTTGCTAATAGAGACACCATCACACCACTTGGGATTGTTAGAGATGTTAAAGTCTTGTGTGGAAAATAAAATATCCTGCTGGATTTCTCGTTCTTGGTTCCCCACAAGATGACTTTTGTCCCATTTTCTTTGGTAGACCTTTCTTGAACACCGTTAATGCTAAAATAGGTTGTGAGAAACAAACCGTCGGTGTTAGTTTTGGTGATGAGTCTCATGAGTTTAATTTTTCCAAGTTTAGTAGAAAACATCATAAGAAAGAGTTACCTAGTAAGGATGAAATAATTGGTCTTGCTTCTATTGCCGTGCCTCCTACTGATCCACTAGAATAATATTTGCTAGACCATGAAAATGATATGGATATGCATAAAAGAAATGAGATAGATAAAAATTTCTTTGAACAACGACATTTGCTTAAACACAATTTGCCTATTGAGACTCTAGGAGGTCCTCTTCCACCTAAGGGTGATCCTGTGTGTAACGCCCCGGAACCGATGCGCCAGGTGTCTTCCAGCTATTCGCCTTCGTTGCCATGTCATTGCTTGCATGTTGCATTTTGCCATGTCATCATCTGCATTTCATCTGCATGTTTTTCAAAATTTGCATCCGTTTAGGTTCCCCCGTTTCTCTCCGTTGTCCGTTCTGAGCCCAACCACACTCGCACGCACCCGTCGCCCCTCTCAGACCTTGTTTCGTGAGCGGGAGAAAAACGTTCTCGGAATGGGCCGAGATTTGCCATGTGGCCTTGGTATATCACCGGTAGACCTCCCGTCAAATTTCGTTCCATTTGGAGGTCGTTTGATGCCCCAACGGTTAACCGTGTAACCCCGAAACCCCCTTTTTCTTGCAGCATAGCACCCCTTCACCACATCCCCCTAGCCCATCTAAACCCCCTCCATGCTCTCCGCCGTTCGATCATGATCGTGTGGGCGAAAACCGCACCTCATTTGGACACTCCTAGCTCCCTCTACCTATATATTTGCCTCCCCCTCCTCATTTTTCCCGGTACAAACCCTAGCCTAGGTCCCTCCGTGCCGCCGGACACATGCGGGCACCACCGGACAGATCCTGTCACCGCCCGCAGCCAACCAAGAGCCGCCACGTGGCGCTCCGCCGCCAACCGCCACCGCGGCTCGCGGAGCCCAGGGAGGGCCGCGCGAGCCCGCGCCCCCGCCGCCGTCTGCCTCCTCGGCCTGCGCCCGTGCGCCGCCCGCGCTTGCCGCCTCCTCCCATCGCCCGACCCCGCCGCCTCCGCCGGTCGCCGCCAGCACCCGTAGCTGCCGCGGCCTCACCTCCGACGGTCGCCGCCAGCGCCCGCAGACACCGCGGCCTCGCCTCCCCGTCGCCGCCCTGCCTCGCCCCGGGCCGGATCCGGCGAGGTTCGACCAGATCCCGCGCCTCCCCGATGTCCTCAACTCCGCCGGCCGCCGTCGTCAACAACTCCGGCGAGGTCCATGGATTGGGATCAGATCCACCACCTCGCCCATCCAAACGCCCTCGTCCCCGTCCTGTACCACGCCATCCCGGATATCCTCGTCCCGTTAACTTTTCGGAGGGTAAAATTCCACTGTCCTAGATCTGCTATTTTATGTGTGCATGTTCGTGATGCCATAACTTCCTGCTCGTAATTCCGTTTTGCATGTATGATATGTCAAAATGTTCACTGTGATGTGCTCTTCATTTCACACCATTGTGGCATACTTGTTTGAGTCCATCTTTATGCCCTAATCATCGTTTTAAGAGTGCTAAATGATATAAAGTGCTGAAATCTGCTGTGTGTAAACATCATTTATGCATCTCGTTAGTGCCACAACTTTTGTCCCTGTTAATCCTATGATTATGATCTTGATATGCATATGTTCTGCTCTTCATGATCTACACGTTGGTGTGCGTTTCATTCATGTTATGGTACATCTTGATATATTAATCTCTGTTGCAAAAGTGCATGTTGCTGTTAACTACCAAAAACTGTTATAACTTGTTGTTTTGTCATTTTTGTTGCATCTTGTGTGTGCATCCTTTGGGCATGATGTCTACATGTATTAGGAGCATATTTATGCCATCTTTACATGAGTGCAATCCATGTATTTTATATGCCCTTTAGTGAGTGCATCAAGCTTGTTAAGTGGGCTACTTGCTGTTAACTTTCCGTCAATGCTAAAACTGCTATATCATGTTGCCATGTTTACTTGATGCTACCAAGTAATGCATGCATAATCTGGAGATGCTTAGTTGAGATGTTTTGTTGTCTATGTTATAATCTATCATTCCATGACTTGTTATGCCTCATATATGTCCTGTAGCATACGATTTTATCGCCATGAACATGCTTATATAATGTTCCATATTTTTGTTAACTTCATGATGCATTGTTGTGAGCTTGTTATTGAGTGATCCATGCCTATTCTGGAGATGCTCCAGTTACATGTTTTGAATTATGATATGAGTAATCTGTTCACATGCCATGCTTGATAATTTTGGATGTTATATGCCTCTATTCCATGCTTGCAAACATGCTATCATAGTGTTCCTGTTTTACACTTGCTGAAACTGTTTCACCATTCAATCTTGTCATGTTGGTTCCCTCTAATACATGAGCCATATATTTATGATGCCATGATGCTATTTGCTCTTTGTTATGTGTACTATGATTCCACGCCCTTGGTTTCTATGTTTACTTGCTGTAGCTTGTATCTTTCTTGCTCTCAAGTTGCCATCATATTAACTCTGCTCATGCATATGCTGCTGTGTTATTAAGTTGCATTTCGCATTGATCATATTGGTTTAATATTGATGCCTATGAACCTGAACCTTTAATGATATTGGAAGTGTGTTATCTGTACATGAAGTACATGTCAAGTTTGTGCTCATATGCTTCCTGTAATATGTTGTTTTGATGTTTGCAAAGTGCCTACTTGCTGTTTGGGCAGATTGTTATATCTTGTTTGGAGTGTATGTGTTGCACCGTTGCTCCGTTTTGAGCATGCTCTATACGAAACTTGCTTAGAATTGCATGTAGTTTCATCTTATCATGTTGCATCCATGTTTTGAGGGTGTTTGCTTGATGTTTGATTGCATTTTGCATCAGTGCCATGTTTAACTTGTTTTGCTCATATCTTCTAGGTCGTAGCTCCGAACTAAATGAACTTTAAATGTAACTTGACTAGAATTTTGTGTAGATCATCTTGGTGTATCTTAACTTGCTGTTTAACAACTTGAACATAAGGTTTATTCAAATCTGGACCAATTTCGAAATTTGCATATGAGGACTTACCGGATTTGGTATATGTTGTTTCCAGCCTCATTTAAACTTGCTTTGATGTGTTGTTCTTGTTTGCATCATCTCTTGCCATGAGTAGCCTCATGTAGACTTGTCATGCATCATGATTGGATGTGCATCATGTCTTGTTTATGTGTTGTGTGTTTACCATGTTGTTTGCTTATTTCCGGTTGTGCTTCTTCTTGATAGTTCCTGTTTCGTTGCGATCATGAGGATTCGTTCGTCTACGCTTGGTTCGGCTTCACCCGTTTGTCTTCTTCATGGACTCATTCTTCTTCCTTGCGGGATTTCAGGCAAGATGACCGTTACTCTGGATCTCACTACTATCATTGCTATGCTAGTTGCTTCGTTCTATCGCTATGCTGCGCTACCTATACTTGCTCTTCAAGCCTCCCAAATTGCCATGAACCTCTAACCTTTGTCACCCTTCCGAGCAAACCGTTGGTTGGCTATGTTACCGCTTTGCTCAGCCCCTCCAATAGCATTGTTAGTTGTAGGTCAAGTCGAAGATTGCCCCATGACGGACAGGGTTATGTTGGGATATCACAATATCTCTTATTCAATTAATACATCTATATACTTGGTAAAGGGTGGAAGGCTCAGCCTTATGCCTGGTGTTTTGTTCCACTCTTTCCGCCCTAGTTTCCGTCATACTGGTGTTATGTTCCTTGATTTTGCGTTCCTTACGCGGCCGGGTGTATGGAACCCCCTTGACAGTTTGCTTTGAATAAAACTCCTCTAGCTAGGCCCAACCTTGGTTTTACCATTTGCCTCACCTAAGCCTTTTCCCTTGGGTTTCCGGAGCCCAAGGGTCATCTTTATTTACCCCCCCCGGGCTAGTGCTCCTCCGAGTGTTGGTCCAACCTGGGCGATGTCCGGTGCCCCCTGGGCAACCAGGGTCTATGCCAACCCGACGTATGGCCCATTCGGTGTGCCCTGAGAACGAGATACATGCGACTCCTATCGGGATTTGTCGGCACATCGGGCGGTCTTGCTGGTCTTGTTTTACCATTGTCGAAATGTCTTGTAATCGGGATTCCGAGGCTGATCGGGTCTTCCCGGGAGAAGGAATATCCTTTGTTGGTCATGAGAGCTTATAATGGGCTAAGTTGGGACACCCCTGCAGGGTATAAACTTTCAAAAGCCGTGCCCGCAGTTATGTGGCAGATGGGAATTTGTTAATATCTGGTTGTAGAGAACTTGACACCAGATTCGAGTTAAAACGCATCAACCGCGTGTGTAGCCGTGATGGTGTCTTTTCGGCGGAGTCCGGGAAGTGAACACGGTTTTGGGTTATGTATGAACGTAAGTAGTTTCAGGATCACTTCTTGATCACTTCTAGCTTCTCGGCCGTTCCGTTTGCTTTTCTTCTTGCTCTTATTTGCGTATGTTAGCCACCATATATGCTTAGTCGCTGCTGCAACCTCACCACTTATCCTTTCCTTACCCATTAAGCTTTGCTAGTCTTGATACCCATGGTAATGGGATTGCTGAGTCCTCGTGGCTCATAGATTACTACTACAACAGTTGCAGGTGCAGGTTATGCGATGATCATGACGCGAGGGCGATGTTTGCTTGTTTTGGAGTTCTTCTTCTGCTTCTTTTTCAATCAGGGGATAGGTTCCAGGTCGGCAGCCTGGGCTAGCAGGGTGGATGTCATTTGAGTTTCTGTTTGTGTTTCATCCATAGTCGGATGATGCTCTTGTGTATGATGTTGTTGTATTCGTGTGGCATTGTATGCCTCTTGTATGTATCCCCAACTATTATGTAATGGTAAGATGTAATGATATCCACCATGCAAAAGCGTCTCCAATATGCGCTTCTATCCTTGGTGGGACCTTCGAGTTCCTTTAGGATAGGGTCGCTTATTGGGCGTGACACTGTGTTTGAATCTATAATACCTAAATAGTTGATCCCCACTATCTTATTTCTATTAACATGCAAGCTATCCACATCATCAGCCAAGACACGTCAGCATTTGTTACTCTCTTATAGGAGGGAACTACAACAATGCCAGAGGATCCATCACAGGATGATCACGCATGTATTTCTCCCTTAAAGGCCATGCACCACCTGTAGGCCACCAGGAGTCTGTTTCCCCCGAAGGCCCATTGCTGGGCCCCTTTTTCCAACGCGGGCCGCTTGCTACTTTGCATCCTTCTCCATGCAAGAGTCTTTTCCCCCGCCGAAGGATTCCCCATGTCGCTCGCTGGCATTTCCTCCTGTCTTCTACATGGAAGCCTATCTCTCTTCACCTTCTCCAATTTTCATTAGATCCCACTACTCTCCTGCAACAGAAACAGTCTCCATTAAGTATCACTACTCCCATGCAACAAAAATGATGGATTTACTCCTCTATCATGCACAAGTAAGGAACGAGGTTCATCTCACTTATAAGATGTGGAACTGCTCCATTCTCGTCGCCTTGACAAAATCTCGCCCATGCCCTCGCTCGGGAGTCGTCGGGGTTTCGCAGGATAATCAGCGACGTCCATCACCGGCTTGTGCGTGTTAGTCGGACTGAGACACATCTGCTTCCCTGATGCCGCGTCCACTCTCCGTACCAGGTTCTTTGCACAACCTCCTCTTGGCTACATGTCTGATTCTTAAATCCAAAGAATTAAAATTGTTGTCCATAGAATAGAACTGCAGTTGTTCACTATCTTGCTTGGTTGTGATAGCGCTGTCTTGGAAAGGACATGCCTTGGTCTTGATCGATGCAAAGGTCATGATAAAGCATTGCTACAATACTGGAACATACTGCTCTGAAAATTACGATGTCGTTACTATACTGGAACATACTGCTCTGAAAATTACGATGTTGCTACTGTACTAGAACAACAATAAAATTGAGATATTACGGTGCCAATATATTTTTAGTATCAATCAATAGTTTACTAGTACAATTTGTTAACCCCAAAACTGCACCTTAATACCTAGCAATATTTTTTCATGAAAGCACAGCTAGAACCCCATACCATGAAGGAACTTATATATGAATAGAGAATTTCTACTATGTAGTCTACTTCTTTCACTTTTTATTTGTTTATATTTTTCCCTTTTAGGATCAACTATATGTTGACCATGAACTTCGTCTTGGTGGGCATCTGTAAATATTTCGGTTTGCCCTACGGCATTTTCAAACTACTTTCCTGTTTAAGTACTATATATTTTATTTTGCAAGCCATTGTGTTACAACTCATGGTGCAAGAGACCCAAATGGTAAACATTTAATTTTTTGCATGGGTTTTCTTATCAATATTTAATCAGTACTATTTCCATGGGTTTGAGGTTAGCTAGCTTCTTCAGTAAATGCTACCGCTAAGAGTGTTTGGGCCAATACACAGTCACATATCGTCCTTGAATTAACCTTCATGGCACTTACGATAGAGATACATACCATCATCCAGCCCCCACTTTGTGGTGTTACTTCATGTTGTAACCTGAAAGTGCACATGTTTTATTACTTCATATTGTATTTATTTGAACCTTGCAGACTATGTATGTCCCTATCAAGCCCTTTTGTCGTTTTCTTTTTGTCTGGCACCTTGCAGATTATGTATTTACTTTGAACATGGCACCTTGCAAATTTGTCTGAAGTTTGTCGTTTTACCATTGTGTGAATGTTTGGTATGGTTGTATTGCCTATTATCTATGGTCGATGTTTCTATATTGGGTTGTGTTGTACGGCAGCCATTCACAAGTTTCCATGGCGGACAAATCTATCATGTTATTGATTCAAATTATTTTCTTCTTTGGTATATTGAAATTACTCAAAAAATCAGTGACAAAGTCCTGCAGCAACGCGTGGCGCATCATCTAGTTAAAACAATTGCCAACCACTTTGAAATATTATTAGTGCTAACCTTTCAGAACATGAAGAAGAAAGATTATTGAAAATTCTGAAGAAGCACCGAGCTGCTATTGGATATACTCTTGATGATCTTAAAGGCATTTGTGCCACTCTATGTCAGCACAAGATTAATATGGAGCCTGATGCTAAACCCGTTGTTGATCACCAACAACATTTAAATCCTAAAATGAAAGAAGTGGTAAGAACTGAAATACTAAAGCTTATAGAAGCAGGTATAATCTATCCCATAGATGATGGTAGATGGGTAAGTCTCATTCATTGTGTCCCTAAGAAGGGAATTATTACTGTTGTTCCAAATGATAAAAATGAATTCATTCCACAAAGAATTGTCACTGGCTATGGAATGGTAATTGATTTTAGAAAACTAAATAAAGCAACTATAAAAGATCATTACCCTTTGCCTTTCATTGATCAAATGCTAGAAATACTATATAAGCACACACACTTTTGCTTCCCTGATGGATATTTTGTTTTTTTCAAATACCTGTTTCACAACCTGATCAAGAGAAAACCACCTTTACTTGCCCTTTTGGAACTTATGCTTATAGACGTATGCCTTTTGGTTTATGCAATGCACCTGCTACCTTTCAAAGATGTATGACTGCTATATTCTCTAGTTTTCGTGAAAATGTTGTTGAGGTTTTCATGGATGACTTTCTGTTTACAAAACTTCTTTTGATGATTTCTTAAGCAACCTTGATCGAGTTTTGCAGAGATGCGAGCAAACTAATCTTGTCTTGAATTGGGAAAAGTGCCACTTTATGGTTAATGAAGGTATTGTCTTGGGGCACAAAATCTCTGAACGAGTTATTGAGGTGGATAAAACTAAAGTGGATGCAATTGAGAAAATGCCATGTCCCAAAGATATTAAAGGTATTCATAGTTTCCTTGGTCATGTTGTTTCTATAGGAGGTTTATCAAAGATTTCTCTAAATTTTCTAGGCCTCTTACAAATCTTTTACAAAAGGATAATCCGTTTGTTTTTTATGATGATTGTGTTGAAGCCTTTGAAACACTTAAGAAAGCCTTAACTTCTGCACCTATTGTTCAACCACCTGATTGGCACTTGCCTTTTGAAATTATGTGTGATGCTAGTGATTGTGCTATTGGTGCTGTTCTAGGACAAAGAGTTGATAAGAAGTTAAGTGTTATCCATTATGCTAGTAAAACTCTAGACAGTGCTCAACGAAATTATGGTACTACTGGAAAAAAAATTAGCAGTTGTGTTTGCTTGCGATAAATTCAGATCTTATATTGTTGATTCTAAAGTAATTGTTCACACTGATCATGCTACTATAAAATATCTTATGGAAAAGAAAGATGCTAAACCTAGACTCATTAGGTGGGTTCTCCTGTTACAAGAATTTGACTTACATATTACTGATAGAAAAGGATCCGAGAACCCCGTGGCTGATAACTTGTCTAGGTTAGAAAATATTCTTGATGACCCACTACCTATCGATGATAGTTTTCCTGATGAGTAGCTAGCTGCAATAAATGTTTCTCAAAACATTCCTTGGTATGCTGGCTATGCTAATTATATTGTTGCAGAATATATACCACCTAGTTTCACACCAACAAAAGAAAACATTCTTCTATCATTTAAGACATTACTTTTGGGATGACCCACATCTTTACAAAGAAGGAGTAGATGGTATTATTAGATGTTGTGTACCTGAGCATGAACAGGAACAAACCCTATGGAAATGTCACTCCGAAGCTTACGGAGGACATGACGCAAGAGATAGTACAGCTCCCAAGGTATTGCAATTTGGTTTTTATTGGCCTACTCTCTTCAACGATTCCTGTAAGTTTCTTTTATTCTTCTGAGGAATGTCAAAAAATTGTTAATATTGGTAAGCGTCAGGAAATGCCTATGAATTATTCTCTTGCTGTTGAACCATTTGATGTTTGGGGTTTTGGTTACATGGGACATTTTCCTTCCTCTAATGGGTATACACATATTTTGGTTGTTATTGATTATGTTACTAAGTGTAGAAGCTAATCCAACTGGTAGTGTTAATCACAACACCTCTATTAAAATGCTTAAGGAAGTTATTTTCCCTAGGTTTGGAGTCCCTAGATATTTAATGATTGATGGTGGTTCACATTTTATTCATGGTGCTTTCCGTAAAATGCTTGCTACATATGATGTCAACCATAGAATTGCATCACCTTATCACCCTCAGTCTAGTGGTCAAGTTGAACTTAGCAATAGGGAAATAAAATTAATTTTATAAAAGACTGTCAATAGGTCCCGAAAGATTTGGTCTAAGAAATTGGATGATGCACTCTGGGCTTACAGAACAACTTACAAAAATCCTAGGCATGTCTCCTTATAAAATGGTTTATGGGAAAGCTTGTCATTTGCCTCTTGAGTTAGAACATAAAGCGTATTGGGCAATTAAAGAACTAAACTATGATTTCAAACTTGCCAGTGAAAAGAGGTTATTTGATATTAGCTCACTAGATCAATGGAGAACCCAAGCTTATGAAATGCCAAATTATTTAAATAAAAAGTGAAGAGATGGAATGATAAAAGAATCCACAAGCGTGAGTTCAGAGTGGGTGAATATGTCCTTTTGTACAACTCTCGTTTCAGATTCTTCGCAGGAAAACCTCTCTCCAAATGGGAAGAAACTTAGATTATCGAAGAGGCATATTGTTCTCGAGCTATCAAAATAAATAATGCCAAAGGTACTAACCTGAAGGTGGTCAATGGACAAAGAATTAAACATTATGTCGGGGAAATGACACCTATAGGATCACGGGGATCCCTTCTACGGTTGGCGGGGAAAGGAGTTGCGCAAAGAGCAGGTCTAGTGATCAGTGCGAGGGGTTTTTACCCAGGTTCGGGCCGCAATGGTGTGTAAAACCCCAGTCCTGCTTGAGTGTATATTTGGTGTTCTTGAGTTCTTGAAATAGATGCTATGCATACACAATCCAAAAAGTCTGAATCCTCTCTCAGTATGCCTCGGGCCTCCTTTTATATGTCCAAGGAGCAGCCACAGTGGCATATAGGAGGTGTAAAGTAGCTACAGGGTTCAAGTTTATCTGTGACATCGCAGGACAAACGCATTTAATGCACTGCCTGCGTGCCCTCTAACTCTATCTGGGATGGTAACAGAAAAAATCTTGTCCATCGCCGCCTCTCCTTGCCTTGACACGCATCCAGGATGACGAGGCATGCAACGGCAGGCTGGCTGGCAAGCTGATGTGCTAGCGCGGTGGTAGAGCCTCCATGAAAATCTGCATGTTTCCACACAGGCGTCTGCTTAGTTGGCAAGCTGGTTGTCGTGCTGGAATGGATGTGAGGTGGCGAAACCTTGTCGGGTGCGGGCCTGGATGCGGCTCCGCAACCATCCCGGGCAAGGGTCTTGCCGGGGGCCTCGCAGTCATCCCCGGCAAGCGCCTTGCCGGGTTTTTTTTGCCTTCTGGTCTCCATGTTGGACCAGCAGGCCTTCAGTCTTCACAAAGATCTGCATGCTGCTATGCACGCGCCCCTGAGCCTTGGCCTTGATGTTGTCGATGATGTTAGAGCTCTCAACCTCAAGGGTGTTGGCCTTGCTGTTGCTTCGTAGGCGGCCCCGGCAAAGGCCTTGCCGGGGCTACATAAGTCGCCCCGACAAGAGTGTTGCCGGGGGAGGTCCATCTAATCTTCCGCTCTTTGTTCACTGTCTGGAACGTTGTCTTGGTGGTTTTGTATCCTGTCTTCTTCTACCCTGCCAAGCCCTACCGTAGGTGCGGCTGCGACCGCCCATGCACAAGGAAGGGGTATAGAAGGCCCATACTTTTGTACACCGACAAGAGCGCCCGGGCCTGGGCCACACATAAAGGCAAGCGTAGTTGGGCTAGGCCCAAAGCAGTGCACGGGCGCGCGTGGCAGGTATTAACTGTTGCAATCTCCTGTCAGTTGCGCTTCCCCACGATCCGCATTGAGTTCGTGACGTGGGGGTCGTGCGTGGGATGGTCGCAGCACGCTTGCGTCACCTCGTAGTGGATAGTAAAGAGGCGGCCCGCGCCTTCCTCATAAAAAGAGGAATTTTCAAGGGCGCTACTCATTTACAAAGTGGACTCGGGTTGTGGCCTGCATGGCGCCGCACCCCATGATCACGGGGTGGAAAACGGTCATCCCACTTGTCTTTATGCCTCTGGCTTGCTCGCCATGTGTCCTCCATGCCTTAGGAGGGGTAGGCAGCGGATGCAGAGGGCATGGGCATTAACGCTGAGGCAGGAAACCGGGCATCGCTGATTGGAGCAGCGGGTCGGTCCTGATTCCCCGCGCCTCAGGAGGCTGCATTGGTCGAGCGGGGCGGCCGCCCTTGGGTTGGGAGGCCAGGCCCCGGCCCTACCCTTCTATAAAAAGGTGGAGGGATGGTGCCTTTCCGTATTCATCTCCTTCATCTCCTTTCTGCTTGGTATCCTTCTTCCACTCGCCATGGTGAGAGGGCGTGCTGGTGCTTCAACAGCGGCGACGAGGGCTTCTACTCGACAGCGCGTCCCCCCTCCTCTAGAGTTCATGGTGGCAGAGCCCGTCGTGAGTGGGAGAGGGAGGGGGCAAGCTCGAGGTCACCGCGGCGCTCGGGGAAGAGAAGGACGGGGCAGCGCACCAGCCGTGCCTCTGCCGGCGGCCCCTCCTCCAATGGAGGGTCATTCAGAGACTAGCCCCACGAGTTCTTCATCAGGCTGTACAAGCCCGTGTGCGGTCATCTCCACCTCCCCACCCCGTTTGCTCGGGTAATGGAGCAAGACCCGCCACACGCCTTGAGGTTGCACATGAGGGGCTGCGGGAACGACAACATGTGGGTCGATGTCGACTTCCCCGCCCCTCGCGTCATGTATCTACGCCATGGATGGAAAATCTTTGCTCGTGCCCATAGCCTGTCGGAGGGGCACGTTCTCCAGTTCAAACTAATGGAGAATGACCTACTCTCCGTCAAGGTCTTTGGGCGCTCGGGAATCCGCTTAGGGTGTTGCGCGGAAAGCTCCACCGATGAAGAAAGCTCCTCCTTGAGCAACAGTGACGAGGAGGACAGCGGTAGAGACGACGACGGTAGCGGGCGGGAGGACAATGACTCTGACTCCAGCTGACCATCAGTGGTAGCACCATCATCTGCACCGCCCCCTCCCCCGGCAAGACGCCTTGCTGGGGGCTGTGCCCTGCTGGCTCTGGCGTCGGTGGTCGATGGGATACCCCCGCCATGCTCTCCATCGACGTGTTCCCCATGCCCTCCCTGTCTTCACTTGCTGTGCTTGGGGAGGAAAAGGGCAAGAACAGAGATTACAGGGCACTTATCTTTTTCTTCAACATGTAGGCACTTGCCAAATCTTAATTTTCTAGATAATGGGATCCATTGAGTCCATGTTTGTGCTGATGGGACCGTTGACAGAAAATCGATGGCGCGAATACTTTCCCCAATCTTTCACAGTACACAGATCTCAGATTCAAACTTTCACAATCAAAAAAAGAGGCAAGAACTAGTAGATGATTTGCCACACGTCTCTAGCAGAGACACCAAAAGCTCTCCCTCAAAATAACCACTTGCCGATCGAGACGAGCGCTACCTGACTTGCGCAGCTCAATACAAATCAAGATAAACAACAAGCAAACCCCAAACCTGAGGGAATTACTTGGACGATCCGTATAGAATCAGCAACAGCTTAAAGACCACGCCTTCAACCTGAGCGCCACAGGATCAAACCACGATGGGTTCTCAATAGAATCACGAACACATAATTGGCCGCCGCCACATCTCAGCGATTTTCTTGTTTAATTAACTCCCAAAACTAACCTGACCTTGATACACGGCCGGCTGGCCCTTTTAATAGTGCACACAGCCACAAGGTACAACTGACCTGGACTCCTTTTCTATGGACAGAATACTAATTGGACTCGAACCTAACCATAGCCACGGTGTGCTTCTAATCCTAATCCTACTCTGCTAAATAATCACTAATTAATTAATTTAAAAATATGGCACAGTGATCACAAAAATCCAAAACAACTAGTACTATTTCCTTACACGCTCACGTAGATGGATTTGTGCATGGAGTTCTAAATTGTGGCTCGATGTCCTCTGCTGCAACAAGCTGAACATGCCCAATAGAAATACATGTTGCCATCTTGTCACATCATAGAAAGTTGTCTCTCAATTCAATTCCGTGACTGCCTTCATGCACAATAGTAGCGTCTTTCTGTTTCTTTTTCTCATTGCGCTTGGCATGAATTACATATTTTTCTGTCCTTCTCTGGTTGGCGCTTTTGACCATACTTTTGGCGATAACACATGAGGTCACATCATCCTCCTTCCTTGAAAGAAAACCGTCCTCGGTTTTGACCTATACTTTGCTGATTTTTTCTTGAACACTTCAACAGTACATTTTATAATGTTTGCATCCTTGGGAAGAATAGCATAGAACTCACCCTTATGCATAAAAGTGTACCTGTTTGTTCGCCCGTGATGAAGAGCGTTAACATCATGCTTGCATGGACGCCTCAAAATAAGGTGACAAACATGTAGTGGCATAACGTCGCATTCCACCTTATCAACATAGCCATCAACAGAAAAAGGAACCTTCACCCTGTGAGTTACCTTCACTTTGCCAACATCATTTATCCACTTCATATAGTATGGTCTTGGGTGCTCCCAAGTTGGCAAAGAAAGTGACTCCACCACATCCTTGCTAATCATGTTGCTAGCACTGCCACCGTCAATTATCAGTTTGCACACTTCTCCTTTGATGGTACATGCAATTTGAAAAACACTCTGTCGTTGTCCTGGTTCGAAAATGACCTTTTCATCTTGCTGGACCTTATGTGCTAGCAAACTCTCCATATCAGGATCATCTTGAGGATAACATAGTATGGTATCACCATGACCTCTTTTGATTTCATCCACTAACTTAGGCGTCTCATCTTCAGATTCTAAAATATATTCCGCATCAACAAGTATTACCCTTCGTTGATTGGAACATTCATGCTTCATGTGTCCACGACCTCCACACTTGTGGCAAATAATATTACGATGATGCGATGAAGACGCATTAGATGAAACATGAGAGACGTCCTTTGGCCAGCCGCCACTTTGCTCTATTTAATGCTTCCTTACTTATAAGAAGGAGTCGGTTTAGCACTAAACCCACCCTCAATAGGAGAAGAACCACGTCGCCCACTGTTGTAAGTCGGACAAGTCTCTGAAACTTGCTTCTCCAATACCCAACATTCAGCACGCTCCGCTTGATGAAGTAACTCATGAATATCATTATATTGCATTACATCAACACAGTCACGAATCTTTTCTTCTAACCCCTCAAAGAAACATACCATGGTCACCTCCGCAGACTCACGCATAGCTGTATGGATCATCAAAACTTGCGTCTCTTTATAGTACTCATAAACTGACTTTATACCTTGCACTAGAGTACGAAGTCTACTATGAAGCCGACGAGTGTAATAAGCAGGCACAAAATGCTCCCTCATGATTCATTTCATGTCAGCCCATGTCACTGGTCGCTCGTGAGTATAGTTTTTATTATTCCACCATACAAGAGCATACTCTGTAAATTCCATCGATGCAACATGAACCTTCTTCTCTCCGAAGTAGTTGTGACCATCAAAAATCTGATTTACGCGCATCTCCCACTCCAAATATTTCTCTGGGTCAGCACAACATCCCGAGAATTCGGGTATGGTTATCTTGATTCGACCCAAACCATCATCCTCATGGGCACTTGTCACGCCCAATATGCGACCCTATCCAAAAGGAACTCGAAGGTCCCACCAAGGATAGACCCCCATATTGAAACACTTTTGCAAGGTGGATATCATTACATCAACATTACCTAATAGTTGGTGATACATACAAGAGGCATAGAATGCCACACGAATACAACATTACAACACATAAGAGCATCATCCGACTACGGATGAAACACAAACAGAAACTCAAACGACATCCACCCTGCTAGCCCAGGCTGCCGACCTGGAACCTATCCCTGATCGAAGAAGAAGCAGAAGAAGAACTCAACGCAAGCAAGCATCGCTCTCGTGTCAAAACCATCGCGCAACCTGTACCTGCAACTGTTGTTGTAGTAATCTGTGAGCCACGAGGACTGAGCAATCCCATTACCATGGGTATCAAGACTAGCAAAGCTTAAATGGAAAGGAAGGGGTAAAGTGGTGAGGCTGCAGCAGCGACTAAGCATACATGGTGGCTAACATACGCAAATAAGAGCGAGAAGAGAGCAAGCGGAACGGTCGTGAAGCTAGCAATGATCAAGAAGTGATCCTGAACTCCTACTTACGTCAAACATAACCCAGAAACCGTGTTCACTTCCCGGGCTCCGCCGAAAAGAGACCATCACGGCTACACATGCGGTTGATGCGTTTTAATTCGGATCAGGTGTCAAGTTATCTACAACCGGACATTAACAAATTCCCATCTGCCTATAACCGCAGGCACGGCTTTCAAAAGATTATACCCTGCAGGGGTGTCCCAACTTAGCCCATGACAAGCTCTCGCGATCAACGAAGAATAGACCTCCTCCCAGGAAGACCCGATCAGACTCAAAATCCCGGTTTACAAGACATTTCGACAATGGTAAAACAAGACCATCAAAGCCTCCCATTGTGCCGACAAATCTTGATAGGAGCTGCACATATCTCGTTCTCAGGGCACACCGGATGAGCCAGACGTCGGGTTGACATAGACCCTGGTTGCCCAGGGAGCGCCGGACATCGCTCGGTTTGGACCAACACTTAGACAAGCATTGGCCCGGGGGGGCTAAAATAAAGATGACCCTCGGGTTGGCCTACCCAAGGGAAAGGGATAGGTGGTGGTGAGGCAAATGGTAAAACCAAGGTTGGGCCTTGCTGGAGGAGTTTTATTCAAAGCAAACTGTCAAGGGGGTCCCATAAATCACCAGACCGCGTAAGGAACGCAATATCCGGGAACATAACACCGGTATGACGGAAACTAGGGCGGCAAGAGTGCAACAAAACACCAGGCAAAAGGCCGAGTCTTCGACCCTTTACCAAGTATATAGATGCATTAATAATATAAGAGATATTGTGATATCCCAACCAAAATCCTGTCCACCATGGAGAAATCTTCAACTTCACCTGCAACTAGCAACACTATAAGAGGGGCCGAGCAAAAGCGGTAACATAGCCAAGCAACGGTTTGCATAGGAAAGGTGTCAAAGGTTAGAGGTTCATGGCAATATGGGAGGCTTGATGAGCAAAAGATAGGTAACGCAACATAGCGATAGAACGAAGCAACTAGCATAGCAATGATAGTAATGAGATCCAGGGTAGCAGTCATCTTGCCTAAAATCCCGCTAGGAAGAAGAACGAGTCCATGAAGAAGATGAATGAATGAAGCCGAACCAAGCGTAGATGAACGAATCCTCACGATCGCAACAAAACAGGAACTATCGAGAAGAAGCACATAACAAGGTAAACACACCACACAAGAACAAGGCATGATGCACAACCGAGCATGATGCATGACAAGGCTACATGAAGCTACTCATGGCAAGAGATGATGCAAACAAGAGCAACACATCACGGCAAGTTTAAATGAGGCCGGGAACAACATATAACAATTCCGGTAAGTCCTCATATGCAAATTTCGAAGTTGGTCCAGATCTGAATAAACATTATGTTCAAGTTGTTAAACAGCAAGTTAAGATGCACAAAGATGATCTACACGAGATTCTAGTCAAGTTACATATAAAGTTCATTTAGTTCGGAGCTACGGCCTAGAAGATATGAGCAAAACAAGTTAAACATGACATTGATGCAAAATGCATACAAACACCAAGCAAACACTTCAAAACAAGGACGCAACATGATAATATGAAGCTACATGCAATTCTAAGCAAGTTTCATATAGAGCACACTCAAAACGGAGCAACGGTTCAACACGCACACACTATACAAGTTATAGCAACAATCTGTCCAAAACAGCAACTAGGCATATTGCAAGCATCAAAATAACATGCTACAGGACCTCAACAAGAAAACAAAAGGTATGGGTATGATGTACAGGTAAAGCATAACAAAACAAGAACACTGAGCTATCTCTGGAAATCACTAGAACATGCTCAAACACACATGGTACGATTGCAAGTAATAACAGTTCAGACTTTGCAGAAAATAACATCAAGTTGCAATGTTTAGAGCTATCAAACAACATGTTACAGGAACTTATCATGGCAAACAAAGGCATTGCATGAAACTACTAAATGCATAGAACAAAAGTCCCTTACTGACCATGAGCCAAAAAGGATCAGAAAATATGATGGCACCCACGTAAACATGGCAAGTTATATTACAGATTCATACATGGCAGGAACAGAATTATGAAGGCATGTTGGTGAGCTTGTGCAACCCACCACAGAGCAATACATGGCATGGCAAGGCAACCAACAGTAAGAAGGCATATTTGTGAAGCTAAGCATGGAAAGAGCAAGGTCATAGGGTGCATGGAACACTAGCAACAATCATGGAAACAACTGAACTTAATGTTAACAGGCTGACAGCAACATTATGAAGCAACTTTGAAGCAAGATATGAACAAGCTACAACAAGCTACAAATGAAACCAGGGGCATGGATGGATATAGCATGACATGTAGAACAAAACATATTTAGTGATCATCTCCAGATTATGCATAGAATGATTTGTAGAAGCAGGTTTACATAGCATCGCGAAATAACAGATTCAGCCTAGCAAAACAGCAACATCAAGTACACTACTTAACAAGCTCGATTCACTCACCACAAGTCATTGCATGACAAGATAAGCATAGCATCATCAAGAAGACATGTTTGTGAAAGAAACCAAGTCAAGAACAAGTCCACATCATATAAGGATCAACTATAACATCCTTGGCAAAATTTGAATAACATGTAAACAATCTGCCAGGAAACATTTTGAAGCAAAAGAAGAGCACGAAAATGACATGCTAGACTACTCCATAATTTCAACCAAGGGCATGAATGGATAGAGCATAACCATATGTTCAAAACATCCTTACTGAAGTATCATAAAATATGCATGGATCTCTCTGTTGCATCAAGTTTACATGGCATCAAAATAACTGCATAACAGGGACTAAAATTAGCAACATCACGATGCCTAGTTTGCATGCTTGTGCTAGTCACCACATTGATCACAAAAATACATGGTAAGCACCTCTGTAAAGAAGACATGGCATAGATCAAAACACCTGTAGACATCAACCTCATAGGATGCACACATCAATCATGGCAAAAATGACAAAAGAGCCCGTTCTGATAACAGACAACAGAAAACATTATGAAGCACTCTTACAATGATGATTCAGGCATCAAGATGACCTCAAATGAATATGATGCAATGGAATGAAATGATGTACTCATCGAGATGAAAATTTGACATATTACACGCACAAAACGGAGCTACGGATGCAGAGATACGATGTGATGAACATGGCATGAAAATTACTGCAGAATCGGGGACTTAATGGAATTTCAGAGGGGGGAAGTCAATCTGAGGCAGCATGGATTCCGAGGCAGGGCCGGATCTCGCCGGAACTTCGCCGGAGTTCGGGGAGGAGGTGGCCGGAGCTGCGGGAGAGGTCGGGGAGGCGCGGCGGAGGCGGATCCGGACCGGATCTCGCCGGATCCGGCCGGGGCGAGTCGGAGGGGCGACGAGGGAGGCACGGCGGCGCTTGGCGGCCGACCGGAGTTGGACGGGGGCGGCCGGGGCGGAACGACCCGACGGCGCGGCGGCGCGGGGCCGCACCGGAGGCGGGAGATGCGGAGGCGGGACCGAGGCGCGGGGCGTGGGGTCCGCGGCCACCGGGCGGCGAGCCGAGGCCCGGCGAGGCGCGGCCGAGCGGCGGAGGTCGCCGGCAGCGACGGGCGGCGGCCGGAGGCGGCTAGCGGGAGCACCCGCGGGCGGGCGCGGGCGGCGGCCGCGCGGGCCGGGCGGCAGCGGCGACCGGGCCCCGCGGGTCTGCAGCGGGCCGCACGGGCCGGCAGCGGGGTGACGTGGCGCGTCGCGATTGGCTGCAGCAACGTGGCCGACGGACATGTCCGGCGCGGATGGACATGTCCGGCGGCTCGGTGGAGAAGGTTCTAGGGTTCATATGCGCGAAAATTTGGGGGGAGACACCTATTTATAGGTAGAGGGAGCTAGGAGAGTCCAATTGAGGAGCGGTTTTCGCCCACATGATCGTGATCGAACGACCGAGAGCATGGAGGGGAGTTAGATGGGTTTTGGGCCAGTTTGGAAGGGGTGTTGGGCTGCAAAGAGAGAGGGGCTTTACGGTTACCCGGTTAACCGTTGGAGTATCAAACGACCTCCAAATGGCACGAAACTTGACAGGCGGTCTACCGGTGGTATACCAAGGCCGCTTGGCAATACTCGGTCCATTCCGAGAACGTTTAACACCCACTCACGAAAAGAGAGAAGAGGGGGACGCCGGATGACATAGGAGCTCCAGATTGCAAAACGGACAACGGGGAAAAGGCTCGGATGTATGAGACGAACACGTATGCAAAATGGAATGCACATGATGACATGATAAAATGCAACACGCAAGCAAACGACATGGCAACGACGGCGAATAACTGGCGGACACCTGGCGCATCGAATGCGGGGCATTACAACACTCCTCCACTAACAAGAGATCTCGTCCCGAGATCTTAGGACCGAGACAGAAGGGAAAAGGGATGAGGTGAAGCAAGAAATCAAGAGAAGAAGTAAAGAATCGAGAGCACTCGAGAAGAAAAGAGGAACGACAAGAATGGCGAGAATTGAAAGGTCACAGAATCAGATAGACTATGAAACCACTCCGGTTAAAACGAGATAAGAAACGAATAAGACTGAAAGGATTTAGGCAGCACTCCGACTGAACATGGATAGAATAGAACACGAGCTTGAGAGAATGGAATGATACTTGATGAAAACATGACACAAAACCTCCGGAAAGAATTAAAAGAGTTGAATGAAAAGAACTTAGAAGGAAAGGTTGAACGGAGTTGTTGAGAAAATCAACAACGAAAGAATAAGCTTGTTGTGGACTTATGGAAAACATCTCAAAATTATGAGGTGATAACCAGCCGCAAACAGAAATGATTGGATAACTTAGAAGAACGAAGAAATGCAAAACTCCACTTTAGAAGAAAATGAAGAATTATTTGCGCTTCGAGACGCGAGAAGAAAAGATACTTGAACTCCACCAACAAAATCTTGATGAACTCTTGAAGAATGAATTAAATCATGAAGAACCACCATGAAGAACTCCGGTGACAAAAGGACGATGAGATAGAATGTATGAAGAAAGAATAAGATGAGCCTTGCGATGATTTAGATGGAGGTTCCAACGAAATTGCTGAGGAAATTGAACTCCAGAAATGAAAAGATGGGAAACACTTGGAACTAGAATTTATTCAACATGAATAAACTCCGAAGGAAAGGGATTACTCACTTGGATGAAATAAGAATAAGATTTATCGTATGCTTATCCTTCATCAAATTAAATTGATGACCAACAATGGATTTTTCATACTACTTATTCTTGTTGAAAAGGATTAAGGGGAATATGGCACAAAACTTGAGAAAGTCTTCATGAACCACCGGTATGATTGAAAAGAACGAATGGATTAATATGATAACCAAGGAAAAAGAATCTTGGACGAACCACCGTAAGAATTCACAAATTGAATGACGAAAGAGAATGAATCACCTAGAAGAATTAGAAGAACCAATATGCTAGAGGGGATTTAGATATAAGGGAACTAGAAGAACTCGGGCTGATAAAGAACATTTGAACGAAGCACCAGCATAATTGGATAACGGTAACTGGAATGATGGCCTCTGGTGAAAAGAAACGGGAAAAGAACTTCTGACAAACTCCGGATGGTTGAGAAAAAGGAATATCTGACAAATGGAATAATTCGAGAGGATGATAAGAAGCTAGAACCACGAATCTTCGGGAGAATGGACAAGATTTATAGGAAAAAAACTCTTCTTCGATCTTCAATGACGACGGGAAAAACACCACCAAAATTACTGAGATACTCAGGGAGAATGAAAAGCGAAGAGGTTGAGCCAACAATGAAAAGAATTTTAAAACGATCTTGGAAAGGCATCTGACTGATGAAATCCATTCTTACGTCACACTTGAAAGGGATTGAGAATAACTCCGGGGAAATTAGAAGAGTCAGGTAAGATCCTGGGAAAAGACCTGTGGGTTAGTGCCCACTAAAGAGAAAAAAACACCGTTGGAAAAGATTGTTGAACAGGTAGATGATGCACCGGAATAATTGAAATATTTGAATGAGGTGACAACCTCTAATTAATTGGAACACAGACGGATCTCTTGATTTGTCTTGAGCACTCTGGAATGATTGAATGACAAGAGGCAAACGAGCAAGGAGAACACTTGAGCCGAGGAGAATAATACGAACAACACCGAAAACTTGAATTGAGTCCATCGGAGAAGAAAAGAGATGAAGATGACGAACGAGACGAGAATTCACCGGTTGAAACAATTGACGAAAGACTGAAGAGATTCCACGCGAATGAAATAGATGGTCGAGAGAGAGACAGATTCCGGGAAGAAAAGGGTGGGAGGGCTGGAAAACAAAGGCAACTTGGAGGGGGAAATGACGACTATCTTGAAGAGAAGACACCGGTTGAAGAAAGCAAAGGCTTCACACGAGTAGGATGGATACTCGATTACGGACTCCAGTTCCGAGAAGAAGAAGGGTGGGCGGGTGGGAAAGAAAACAACTGAGGATTGAACTTGGCAAAGATGAAGAGGCTCGAGTCGACTTGACGAGAAAATGCGCCGGATGAAAAGAGCTGAGAACCAACGATCGGAAAACCAACTGCGTGATCCTAAGGAAAAATTTGAAGGGGAAGAGGAGTAATTCAAAACACCTACGTCAAGATTCCTGACCAAAGCGACGAAGGGGATGAGGAGTAAAAAGAATTCCTACTCTCTGATATAACTAGACTCCAAAAAACAGTTTTCTTCTAGACTCAACAACGGCCAAACTACACGATCAATCAAGGGGGCTCCTAGGGCCGGTCGAGGCTCTGATACCAACTTGTCACGCCCAATATGCGACCCTATGCAAAAGGAACTCGAAGGTCCCACCAAGGATAGACCCACATATTGAAACACTTTTGCAAGGTGGATATCATTACATCAACATTACCTAATAGTTGGGGATACATACAAGAGGCATAGAATGCCACACGAATACAACATTACAACACATAAGAGCATCATCCGACTACGGATGAAACACAAACAGAAACTCAAACGACATCCACCCTGCTAGCCCAGGCTGCCGACCTGGAACCTATCCCTGATCGAAGAAGAAGCAGAAGAAGAACTCAACGCAAGCAAGCATCGCTCTCGTGTCAAAACCATCGCGCAACCTGTACCCGCAACTGTTGTTGTAGTAATCTGTGAGCCACGAGGACTCAGCAATCCCATTACCATGGGTATCAAGACTAGCAAAGCTTAAATGGAAAGGAAGGGGTAAAGTGGTGAGGCTGTAGCAGCGACTAAGCATGTATGGTGGCTAACATATGCAAATAAGAGCGAGAAGAGAGCAAGTGGAACGGTTGTGAAGCTAGCAATGATCAAGAAGTGATCCTGAACTCCTACTTACGTCAAACATAACCCAGAAACCGTGTTCACTTCCGGACTCCGCCGAAAAGAGACCATCACAGCTACACACGCGGTTGATGAGTTTTAATTCGGATCAGGTGTCAAGTTATCTACAACCGTACATTAACAAATTCCCATCTGCCTATAACCGCAGGCACGGCTTTCGAAAGATTATACCCTGCAGGGGTGTCCCAACTTAGCCCATGACAAGCTCTCGCGATCAACGAAGGAATAGACCTTCTCCCAGGAAGACCCGATCAGACTCGGAATCCCGGTTTACAAGACATTTCGATAATGGTAAAACAAGACCACCAAAGCCTCCCGCTGTGCCGACAAATCCCGATAGGAGCTGGACATATCTCGTTCTCAGGGCACACCGGATGAGCCAGACGTCGGGTTGGCATAGACCCTGGTTGCCCAGGGGGCGCCGGACATCGCTCGGTTTGGACCAACACTTAGACAAGCATTGGCCCGGGGGGGGCTAAAATAAAGATGACCCTCGGGTTGGCCGACCCAAGGGAAAGGGATAGGTGGTGGTGAGGCAAATGGTAAAACCAAGGTTGGGCCTTGCTAGAGGAGTTTTATTCAAAGCGAACTGTCAAGGGGGTCCCATAAATCACCCGACCGCGTAAGGAACGCAAAATCCGGGAACATAACACCGGTATGACGGAAACTAGGGCGGCAAGAGTGGAACAAAACACCAGGCAAAAGGCCGAGTCTTCCACCCGTTACCAAGTATATAGATGCATTAATAATATAAGAGATATTGTGATATCCCAACCAAAATCCTGTCCACCATGGAGAAATCTTCAACTTCACCTACAACTAGCAACGCTATAAGAGGGGCTGAGCAAAAGCGGTAACATAGCCAAGCAACGGTTTGCATAGGAAAGGTGTCAAAGGTTAGAGGTTCATGGCAATATGGGAGGCTTGATGAGCAAAAGATAGGTAATGCAGCATAGCGATAGAATGAAGCAACTAGCATAGCAATGATAGTAATGAGATCCAGGGTAGCGGTCATCTTGCCTGAAATCCCACTAGGAAGAAGAACGAGTCCATGAAGAAGATGAACGGATGAAGCCGAACCAAGCGTAGACGGACGAATCCTCACGATCGCAATGAAACAGGAACTATCGAGAAGAAGCACACAACAAGGTAAACACACCACACAAGAACAAGGCATGATGCACAACCGAGCATGATGCATGACAAGGCTACATGAAGCTACTCATGGCAAGAGATGATGCAAACAAGAGCAACACATCAAGGCAAGTTTAAATGAGGTCGGGAACAACATATAACAATTCCGGTAAGTCCTCATATGCAAATTTCGAAGTTGGTACAGATCTGAATAAACATTATGTTCAAGTTGTTAAATAGAAAGTTAAGATGCACCAAGATGATCTACACGAGATTCTAGTCAAGTTACATATAAAGTTCATTTAGTTCGGAGCTACGTCCTAGAAGATATGAGCAAAACAAGTTAAACATGGCATTGATGCAAAATGCATACAAACATCAAGCAAACACCTCAAAACAAGGATGCAACATGATAATATGAAGCTACATGCAATTCTAAGCAAGTTTCATATAGATCACACTCAAAACGGAGCAACGGTTCAACACACACACACTATACAAGTTATAGCAACAATCTGTCCAAAATAGCAACTAGGCATATTGCAAGCATCAAAACAACATGCTACAGGACCTCAACAAGAAAACAAAAGGTATGGGTATGATGTACAGGTAAAGCATAACAAAACATGAACACTGAGCTATCTCTGGAAATCACTAGAACATGCTCAAACACACATGGTAAGATTGCAAGTAATAACAGTTTAGACTTTGCAGAAAATAACATCAGGTTGCAATGTTTAGAGCTATCAAATAACATGTTACATGAACTTATCATGGCAAACAAAGGCATGGCATGAAACTACTAAATGCATAGAACAAAAGTCCCTTACTGACCATGAGCCAAAAAGGATCAGAAAATATGATGGCACCCACGTAAACATGGCAAGTTATATTACAGATTCATACATGGCAGGAACAGAATTATGAAGGCATGTTGGTGAGCTTGTGCAACTCACCATAGAGCAATACATGGCATGGCAAGGCAACCAACAGTAAGAAGGCATATTTGTGAAGCTAAGCATGGAAAGAGCAAGGTCATAGGATGCATGGAACACTAGCAACAATCATGGAAACAACTGAACTTAATGTTAACAGGCTGATAGCAACATTATGAAGCAACTTTGAAGCAAGATATGAACAATCTACAACAAGCTATAAATGAAACAAGGGGCATGGATGGATATAGCATGACATGTAGAACAAAACATATTTAGTGATCATCTCTAGATTATGCATAGAATGATTTGTAGAAGCAGGTTTACATAGCATCGCGAAATAACAGATTCAGCCTAGCAAAACAGCAACATCAAGTACACTACTTAACAAGCTCGATTCACTCACCACAAGTCATTGCATGACAAGATAAGCATAGCATCATCCAGAAGACATGTTTGTGAAAGAAACCAAGTCAATAACAAGTACATAGCATATAAGGATCAACTATAGCATCCTTGGCAAAATTTGAATAACATGTAAACAATCTGCCAGGAAACATTTTGAAGCAAAAGTAAAGCACGAAAATGACATGCTAGACTACTCCATAATTTCAACCAAGGGCATGAATGGATAGAGAATAACCATATGTTCAAAACATCCTTACTGAAGTATCTCAAAATATGCATGGATCTCTCTGTAGCATCAAATTTACATGGCATCAAAATAACAGCATAACAGAGACTAAAATTAGCAACATCACAATGCCTAGTTTGCATGCTTGTGCTAGTCACCACATTGATCACAAAAATACATGGTAAGCACCTCTGTAAAGAAGACATGGCATAGATCAAAACACCTATAGACATCAACCTCATAGGATGCACACATCAATCATGGCAAAAATGACAAAAGAGCTCGTTCTGATAATAGACAGCAGAAAACATTATGAAGTACTCTTACAACAATGATTCAGGCATCAAGATGACCTCAAATGAATATGATGCAATGGAATGAAATGATGTACTCGTCGAGATGAACAATTTGACATATTACACGCACAAAACGGAGCTACGGATGCAAAGATACGATCCGATGAACATGGCATGAAAATTACTGCAGAATCGGGGACTCAGTGGAATTTCAGAGGGGGGAAAACCTGAGGCAGCACGGATTCCGAGGCAGGGCCGGATCTCGCCGGAACTTCGCCGGAGTTCGGGGAGGAGGTGGCCGGAGCTGCGGGAGAGGTCGGGGAGGCGCGGCGGAGGCGGATCCGGACTGGATCTCGCCGGATCCGGCTTGGGCGAGTCGGAGGGGCAACGAGGGAGGCACGGCGGCGCTCGGCGGCCGGCCGGAGTTGGACGGGGGCGGCCGGGGCGGAACGACCCGGCGGCGTGGCGGCGCGGGTCCGCGCCGGAGGCTGGAGAGGTGGAGGCGGGACCGAGGCGCGGGGCACGGGGTCCGCGGCCACCTGGCGGCGAGCCGAGGCCCGGCGAGGCGCAGCCGAGCGGCGGAGGTCGCCGGCGGCGACGGGCGGCGGCGACGACCGGGCCCCGCGGGCCTGTAGCGGGCCGCGCGGGCCGGCGGCGGGGTGGAGAGAGAGAGAGGGTGAGGTGGCGGCGCGGGATTGGGGGAGAGTGGCGGTGGGGTGACGTGGCGCGTCGCGATTGGCTGCAGCGACGTGGCCGGCGGACATGTCCGGCGGCTCGGTGGAGAAGGGGCTAGGGTTCATCCGCGCGAAAATTCGGGGGGAGACACCTATTTATAGGTAGAGGGAGCTAGGAGAGTCCAATTGAGGAGCGATTTTCGCCCACACGATCGTGATCGAACGACCGAGAGCATGGAGGGGAGTTAGATGGGTTTTGGGCCAGTTTGGAAGGGGTGTTGGGCTGCAAAGAGAGAGGGGCTTTATGGTTACCCGGTTAACCGTTGGAGTATCAAACGACCTCCAAATGGCACGAAACTTGACAGGCGGTCTACCGGTGGTATACCAAGGCTGCTTGGCAAGACTCGGTCCATTCCGAGAACGTTTAACACCCACTCACGAAAAGAGAGAAGAGGGGGACGCCAGATGACATAGGAGCTCCAGATTGCAAAACGGACAACGGGGAAAAGGCTCGGATGCATGAGACGAACACGTATGCAAAATGGAATGCACATGACGACATGATAAAATGCAACACGCAAGCAAACGCCATGGCAACAACGGCGAATAACTGGCGGACACTTGGCGCATCGAATCCGGGGCATTACAGCACTATTGCCGCCATAGTCACGGCGCCACCCAACATTGCGGTGAGCCCCAACATCATGCCGTGGTCGGTGAGGTAAGCCTCCACGGGCATCAGAATCCTCAGAAAAATCACCATCATCATCGTTGTCATGGTCACGACGTCGTCGTGGAGAATGGGACTGTCGAGGTGCCACATCTCTCGCCTGAAGGCGCTGAACTACGAGCCGATTAAGACTCTCGGTCACCACCTGTAGACTATGAGTGCGCTGTCGGCCGCTGGCAGTCAAACGCTTGTTCAACCTGTCCTCAACGCCTATAATATTTGCAGACAATTCCTCAACCCTTGTCCCAAGCTTCTTGTTGGCTCCCTTGATCGACATCAGATGGATATGCAAATCATAACTTATCTCCAGATCCTCCGGAAGTTCATCGCCCTCCTCATGATCAGATTTCTCATGTTGCGAGTTCACCATCTTTCAAACAATTGAATGTAATAGCAGAAAAAATTGTACCGTGATCAACCTTGCTATGAATACCACTTGATGGGAACGTCGACAGAAAATCGATGGCGCGAATACTTTCCCCAATCTTTCCCAGTACACACATCTCAGATTCAAACTTTCATAATAAAAAAAGGCAGGAACTAGCAGATGATTTGCCACACGTCTCTAGCAGAGACACCAAAAGCACTCCCTCAAAATAACCACTTGCCGATCGAGACGAGCGCTACCTGACTTGCATATCTAAATACACATCAAGATAAACAACAAGCAAACCCCAAACCTGAGGGAATTACTTGGACGATCCGTATAGAATCAGCAGCATCTTGAAGACCACGCCTTCAACCTGAGCGCCACAGGAACAAACCATGATGGGTTCTCAATAGAATCACGAACACAGAATTGGCCGCCGCCACATCTCGGCTAATTTCTGGTTTAATTAACTCCCAAAACTAACCTGACCCTGATACACGGCCGTCTGGCCCTTTTAATAGTGCATGCAGCCACAAGGTACAACTGACCTGAACTCCTTTTGTATGGGCAGAATACTAATTGGACTCGAGCCTAACCATAGCCACAGTCTGCTTCTAATACTAATCCAACTCTCCTAAATAATCACTAATTAATTAATTTAAAAAAAACGGCACACTGATCACAAAAATCCAAAACAACTAGTACTATTTCCTTACACGCTCACGTAGATGGATTTGTGAATGGAGTTCTAAATTGTGGCTCGACGTCCTCTAGTCTTGGCCATGGGAAGCCCGGCCCGGCCCGACGCTACCCTCGAGCCGGGCTCGGGCCTAGTTTTCGAGCCCGAAGGTTGGGCCGGGTCGGGCCCGGGCCCATTGTTTTTGCATTTTTCTGAAGGTCGCGCCGGGCCAGCCTGGAGCCCGACGGGCTTTTACGTGTTCGGGCTGGGCTCGGGCCCAGAAACACAGGCCCGATGGCCGGGCCGGGCCCGGGCCTGGGTTTTTTGTGTTGGGCTTGGCTAGGCCTGGCCCGTAGCCCGGCCCGGCCCGAGGTTTGGCCAGGTATAACGTCCTCTGCTGCAACAAGCTGAACATGCCCAATAGAAATACGTGTTGCCATCTTGCCATAGTGTAGAAAGTTGTCTCTCAATTCAATTCCTTGACTGCCTTCATGCACAATAGTAGCTTCTTTCTGTTTCTTTTTCTCATTGCGCTTGGCATGAATTACATATTTTTCTGTCCTTCTCTGGTTGGCGTTATTGACCATACTTTTGGCGATAACACATGAGGTCACATCATGTGCTCTCTAAAACTTGCACTTGTATCAGCATATTAATGAAAAAGATGAGCCTTGCTGGGAACCCATGTGTGCATGCGTCCATGCAGAGGCGAAATGCCTCTTTAATATAAATAAATGAGTTTTCCGGGCAAGCTACCTTGCCGACGCCCTCTGTGCCTACCGGAGAGTCACATCTACTGGGTTACAGACAAATGTTCTAGCCCCCCGCCAATCTCTTTTTACCAAAGGCTACTGCGACCATCCCGACCGAAGGAGCATTCGAGTCAGGGATGGGAGCACCTAAGTTTAAAAAGAGTGTTGAGGTTTTCTAATGCACAAGTTATAGGTTACGAACACGAATGGACAAGAGATAAATTTTATCTGTTTGGTTTGCCGGGGATTGCAGTGCCGGGCGGTCTTCTCAACCTCTTGCCGGAGCCAAGTTCGTGATAGGAAACGGCAGAACCGAGCGTCTTCAATGTGGCTGGGAGGAAGAGAGGACATGAGCAGGGGACCTTGGTGGTTCATTAGTATATACTTGAATCAAGGGTAGTACAATATCCTGGACAAGCATGCATGCATATATGTATGTACATAAGCATGGAAATTAACATGAGACTGTACATACTGAAAGTTATTCGACTACGCACAGGGTCTGCGCCTGGCTCTGTACCTAGGGTTACATGCCTTGCCGGCAAGGCTAGTACCAAAAAGGGGGTTGCCGGGGCTCCCGGCAACCGCGCCTTACAGGTAAAACTTGCGAAGATGTTTGATATTCTAGGAGTTGCTCACCATAATGCCATCTTCAGTCTCCAGGAAGACTGCGCTGGGCCTGGTGAATCATATTACCCAATCAGGGCCTTACCACTTCGGCGTCAACTTGTTTGAATTCTTGGTGGATTGAATATGCCAAAGAACAAGGTCTCCTTCCTCAAGGCTTTGGGCATGAACCTTGTGTCTATGGTAGCGGCGCAAGGCTTGCTGGTAGTGCGCGGCTCACACAACAGCCTGAAGACGATCTTCCTCAAGGTGCGTTGCATCATCTTGGTGCAACTGCTCTTGCTCAAGCTCATCATAAGCGAGCACTCGAGGTGACCCGTATATGAGTTCTGTGGGGAGAACTGCTTCTGCCCCATATACCAAGGAGAAAGGTGTCTGGCCAGTGGCTCGATTTGGTGTCATTCTGATTGACCAAAGAACCATTGGCAATTCATCAATCCAGCGTCTTCCTCACTTGCACAGCCTGTCGAAAGTTCTTGTTTTTAGGCCTCGCAACACTTCAACATTTGCCCTTTCTGCCTGGCTGTTTCTTCTTGGATGAGCAACAGAAGCAAAGCAAACTTTGCTGGTGAGGCCCTGGATATACTGCATGAAGGCGCGGCTCGTGAACTATGTGCCGTTGTCGGTGATGACTCTATTCGGCACACCAAAACGGCAGACAAGTCCCTTGAAGAACTTGACGGGCGACTGTGCTGTCACCTTTCTCACTGGCTCCACTTCCGGCCACTTTGTGAACTTGTCAATTGCAACATACAAGTACTCAAAGCCCCCGATAGCACAAGGAAAAGGGCCCAGTATGTCGAGCCCCTAGACCGAAAATGGCCAGGAGAGAGGGATTGTTTGAAGAGCTTGAGCTGGTTGATGAAGCTTCTTTGAATGGAACTGGCATGCTTCACACTTGGTTACTAGTGCAGTCGCATCCTGGAGAGCGGTGGGCAAAAAGAAACCCTGCAGGAATACTTTGCCGGCAAGAGCTCTTGACCCTATGTGGGAGCCACATAAGCATCCATGTATCTCTACCAACAGCTCCAGTCCGTCCTCCCGAGGAATGCACTTCAATTTCACGCCGTTCGGTCTCCTTATGTACAGGACATCATCCACAAATTGGTACATGCTGGACCGACGGGCTACTTTTTCTGCTTCTTCCTGTTCCTCAGGGAGCTCCCCTGTTTGGAGGAACCGAACAGTGTGTTGTGCCCATGCCGGAGCCTGAGGCTAGACGGCAAGGACTAAAGGCACGTCTTCTGCTGCGGGGGAAGCTATCTCTATGGCTAGGGCCTGAGGTCCCGCCGGAGACTGCTGTTCCCCGACAAGCTCGGGGTTCCCGGCAACTTCCTTTCCGGCGGCTCCTGGGAGCTCGGCGGGAAAGTACTTGCTGGGGCCTGCCTTCCTTCACTTATTTTGCCCTGCTGATGGTTCAATGGATGGCTGAGTCAATTGACGCACAAAGGTACCTGGTTCCACAGGAAGCTTGAGGGCATCGCATTTTGACAAGTCGTTGGCAATGCTGTTCTCCACTCAAGGAACATGCTCTGCCTGTAGACCATCAAAATGCTCCTCCAACTTCCTCACTTCATCTACATAGGCCTCCATCAACGGGCTTTGATAATCTTTATTAACTTGCTTGACGACAAGCTACAAATCACCTTTGATGATGAGCTTCCTGATCCCAAGGTCCGCTTCGATCCTTAGACTGGCAAGCAATCCCTCATATTCAGCAGTGTTGTCCGTTGATTGTTCCCGAGGGAAGTGCATCTAGACTACGTACTTGAGGTGCTCTCCGGTGGGTGCGATGAGGAGCACACTGGCACCGGCACCTTGTAGCGAGAAAGCCCCATCAAAGTACATAACAAAATCGCGGCTCGTCTCCTTGTCGGGAAGAGTGGTCTCTTGAATTTCTTCGTCAGGTGTTGAGGTCCATTCTACTATGAAATCTGCCAAGGCTCTGCTCTTGATTGTCAAAGTACTTTCAAACTTGAGACCAAAGCTTGACAGTTCCAATGCCCACTCCACAATTCTCCCAGTTGCATCTGGGTTGTGCAAAATCCATTGCAACAGGAGGCGTGTGACGACGATGATCCCATGTGCTTGAAAATAGTGACGCAACTTTCTCGAGGCCATAAGAAGGTCGAAAAGCACCTTCTTCATACCGGAATATCTTGATCTAGCCCCCTGCAAGAGGGAGATGACAAAATAGACCGGGTGATACATCACCTTGTTCTTGTGTTTCACTTCACTTGCTTGCACTGATCCTGTCCCATCAGGACCGAGCTTTGTCGGGGGTCCATCCTTACCGGTATCAAGCCCTGCCTGGGAAGGCCTCGACTCATCACCCGATGGCCTCGCCGCCACCGCTGCTTATTCCTCAACTTCTCTCCATGCCACTAGCGCAACACTGACAACTTGATTCGTTGCCGCTAGATATAGTAGCAACGACTCTTGCAGTTTAGGTGCGACTAGTATTGGAGTAGAGGAGAGGTACTTCTTCGAATCTTGTAGCGCTGCCTCCGTTTCTGGAGTCCATTTCATCAGACCCGCATTTTTCAAAATTTTGAAAAAGGGCAGGGCGTGCTCAGCAGATTTGGAGATGAACCTACTCTGGGTGGCAACGCAACCGGCAAACCTACGAACGCCCTTGACTCGTTTCGGTGCCTCAATCTGCTCAATCGCTTTGATCTTGTCGGGATTTGCTACAATTCCACGTTGAGATACAAAGAACCAAGAAGTTTGTCGGATGGGACGCCGAACACACACTTCTCGGGGTTGAGCTTGAGGTTGATCTTGTGCAAATTCACAAATGTTTCTTCTACCACTATGGCATCCATGTAAGCTTCCATATTTCTATGTAGCTAGGTCTCAAAACCAACTTGAATTGCTCGGGAAAATGTTGAACCAGCGCTTTTCAACCTGAAAGGCATTTGTACAAAATAGTATATACCACATGGGGTGATTAACGCGGTCTTTTCTTCATCTTCCTTCTTCATGAAAATTTGCTGATATCTTGAGTAGGCGTCGAGGAATGACAGCAGGTCGCATCTGGTAGTGGAGTCCACTATTTGGTCAATGCGCGGCAAAGGGAATGGATCCTTTTAACAGGCTTTATTGATATCTGTATAATCAATACACAACATCCATTTCCCATTTGGCTTGCGCACCACCACCGGATTGGCCAACCACGTTGGGTGGAGCACTCCTCTGACTAAGCCTGTCGCTTCTAACTTCCTGATCTCCTCAATGATGAACTCCTGCCACTCCAAACGTTGCTTCCCGACCTTCTGCTTGACGGGCCGCACATGAGGCAGACAGTAAGGTGGTGCTCAATCACCTCCCTGGGAACGCTGGGGATGTCAGATGCTTGCCATGCAAACACATTGACATTCTCCCACAGGAAGGCAACAAGCGCGCTTTCCTATTTGCTGTCAAGGATGGAGCTTATGGTAAAAGCTTCCCCCTTGCCATCCTCCTTGATGGGTACCCTCTTGGTTTCCGGTGGTGCTGCCTTGGATCTCTTGCTCTTGCCCGTGGAGCTCTCCGGCACGTCCTCGACGGGAACGCTGCACTCCGAGGAGGCGCGTTTGCTGGAGTGGGTGCAGGGGTCCTTGCCGGGGCCAAAAATCTTGCCGGTGGTTGAGGCCTTGCCGGTGACCGAGGCCTTGCCAGTCTTCTTCTCAGTGGCTGGAGCAAGTATCTTGGCAATGGATGCTGCGACTGCCTCTCGGTAGAGTTGGTCGGCACAGATGAGTGCATCCTTCTTGTCGTAGCCGACAGTGATGATGCTCATTGGGCTGGGCATATTCAGCTCGTTGTACGCATAGTGTGACACCGCCATGAACTTGGCCAGTGCTGGACGGCAAGGATCCCGTTGTACGGCAATGAGATCTCAGCGACATAAAAAATGATCTTCTCTGTCCTGTAGTTTAGGTCGCCACCAAACCTGACTGGTAGTGTGATCTTTCCTTTAGGGTGGCTTCTCCCTAGATTGATCCCTTGGAACATACCTGTTTCTTCAAGATCTTCATCAGGAATCTGCAACCTCTTGATTATGTTGGGTGAGATCAGGTTCAGATCAGCCTCATCGTCAACTAGCATTTTCTTCACCTGGAGGCTGCATATTGTTAGTGAAACCAACAAAGGCAAACACCCGACCGCGGTTGTGCGATCAAGGTGATCCTCAGCATAAAAAAGGATAGGCGTGTTGGACCAATTTAGTGGCTTCTGGGCGTCGATCATCGGTTCCGTTGCATTGATCTCACGCATCCACTGTTTAAGTTGGTGGTGGGAAAACGAGGCACCTCCATCAACACACATGACCTCCGTTGCTTTCTGAAACTCATGCTCGATGGACTCGTCATCATCGTCATGATCGTCATCTCCCTCTTTCTTGTCATGGCCTCGAGTAGGCCTTTCTTGTTGCTTATCCTTGCCACGCCCCCCCTCGAGCGTCGCACTTCTTGCCGGATCCCTCCGCACCGTCCTGGCCCTTCTCTTTACCTCGTCTTTCATACTCAGCCCTCTGCTTCTCCATTAGCTGCTCAACTTAACGGCAGTTTTGGAGATCATGGCCCTTGGTACGGTGAATCTTGCAGTACTACTTGTTGGAGCCTTCTGGCTTACCTGCAACCGCCAAGGCCCGGCAGGCATCACACCAGGCAATCTCCTTGCCGGGGTCGTCAACCTTGGCCTTCTTAGTGGTACCCAGGTCGTCGGATTCCTCGATGGCAAGCACAGTCTTGCCCTTACACTTTCTATTGTGTCATAGGCCCTTCTTTGCCGGGGCGACGACGTCTTCATCTTCAGAGTCACTTCTCGCGTCGGCGACTTGCCGGGGTACTTCCTTCCTTCTTCATCTCGGGCACATCTATCAGCCAGAACATAAAGCTCGGAAACATCCATAACCTTGTTCATTGCTAGCTCTTCACGCATGAACATCGGGGATGTTGTACTGCACACGGCTGAACCTTTGTATGTATTTGCGCATGCATTCGCCGTCCCTCTGAGGGATCACATGCAAATCACTTGCTTGGCCAGGAGCTACGTGGCCGCCAGTAAAGGCACCAACAAACTCATGGCACAGATCTGACCAAGAGGAGATGGAATCTATCGACCTGACATTGGGCTTGAGCACCAACGGGAAATAGTTGGCAAGTAACTTGCCGTCTCGAGCTTCGGCGGCTTGCATCGCGATGGTGTAAACGCTCAGGAAATCAAACAGATGAGTCTTGCCGTCGTACTTCTCTAGGACCTCTGGTTTGGATGTGCGGGTGGTGGGCCACTAGAACTGATACAGCTCACAGGTAAATGCTGGACAGGTTATTGCATAGGGCAAGTCGTTAGCATCCTCTGGCGCATGCCTGTATGCAGCGGGCCCAACATGCCTATTAGAATGGTGGCGCGCCTCCCGTCGCTGCTTGATGGTGGTCCAGGCATCCTCCTTAAGCCGTTCATGAAGAACCTGACGTTGGTCGCAACGTTCTCGTGGATCAGACGACGCCGTGGACATGTTGTCATAGGCGTCAACCCGACGAGCTGGCGACCGCCGCTGCCGCGGTGGAGGGGAGTACTCCATGGTCGCAGTGCCTCCACCCCTTCCACTGTCAACGCGCGCCGGCTTAGTGGTCCGGCGTCGCGAGGTACTTGCCTCCTGGTGGCCACCCCTGTTGGCATGTCCAATAAGGCTTTGGATAGCAGCCCTCTGCTCTTCTTTCTTCTCCGTAGCAGGAGGAAAGTCGAGGAGTAGCTGCGCTCATGCCAATGCTTCTGCTCACGTTGGTAGCAGCGACAAGCGCGAGGAACCGGAGGGGCACTGACTTCTAACTATGTTAGAAGGAGTTCCATCACGGTTCCGTGGCCGCGTGCCTTTTTCACCAACATCACGACATGTATGTCGGCCCTGCGCATCTTGAGAATGATGCTGAGGGCTCTTGCCACGACGATGCCCGGGGTCACCAGCGATGCGGCGCTGTTCATCGCGCATAACCTGGGTGGGCCGTGGTGCGTGCGTCGGCGGAGTTGTCTTCCTACCCTTGGAGGTCCCCGCAGGACCCATAGGCGGCACGGGTCTGTCCTTGGATGCGGCGGCAGGCGGGTCGTCGTCGCTGCTACGGACGATGCCGTTTGCCTGTCTTCTGGTACCAGAATGGCATGGAGGATCTTGATCTCCTCTGCCACCAGCGTCCGCCACGTCGGCCGTTCGCGCTGGCACAGGGGGAGCGGCTCCAGACGAACCGATCGCCATGATCGTCTTCTTCTTCGGAGCCATGGTGTTGAAGAAACTGCTGCACCATCTACTAGACCAGGTTCTCACAGCTTCCGCCCCTACCTGGCGTGCCAAAGATGTCAGGGAAACGACACCTATGGGATCACGGGGATCCCTTCTACGGTTGGCGGGGAAAGGAGCCGCGCAAAGAGCATGTCTAGTGATCAGCGCGAGGGGTTTTGACGCAGGTTCGAGCCGCAATGGTGCGTAAAACCCTAGTCCTGCTTGAGTGTATATTTGGTGTTCTTGAGTTCTTAAACTAGCCGCTATGCATGCCCGGTCGAAAAAGTCCGAATCCTCTCTCAGTACACCTCGGGCCTCCTTTTATATGTCCAAGGAGCGACCACGATGGCACAGAGGAGGTGTAAAGTAGCTACAGGGTTCAAGTTTATCTCTAACATCGCAGGACAAATGCATTTAATGCGCTGCCTACATGCCCTCTAACTCTATCGGGGATAGTAACATAAGCCGTCTTGTCTGTCGCCGCCTCTCCTTGCCTTGACACGCGTCCAGGCTGACGAGGCATGCAACAATAGGCTGGCTAGCAAGCTGCTGTGCTGGCGCGATGGTAGAGCCTCCACGAAGATCTGCATGTCGCCACACAGGCTTCTGCTTAGTTGGCAGGCTAGTCATCGTGCTAGAATGGCCGTGAGGTGGCGAAACCTTGTCGCGTGCGGGCCTGGCTGCGGCTCCACAACCGTCCCGGGCAAGGGTCTTGCCGGGGGCCTCACAGTCATCCCTGGCAAGCGCCTTGCCGGTGGTTTTTGCCTTATGGTCTCCATGTTGGTCCTGCAGGCCTTCAGTCTTCACACAGATCTGCATGCTGCAATGCACGCGCCCCTGAGCCTTGGCCTTGACGTTGTCAATGATGTCAGAGCTTTCAGCCTCAAGGGTGTTGGCCTTGCTGGTGCTTCGCAGGCGGCCCCAACAAAGGCCTTCTCGGGGCTACGTAAGCCGCCCCGGCAAGAGTGTTGCCGGGGGAGGTCCAGCTAATCTTCCACTCTTTGTTCACTGTCTGGAATGTTGTCTTGGTGGTCTTGTACCCTGTCTTCTTCTACCATACCAAGCCCTACCACAGGTGTGGCTGCGACCGCCCATGCACAAGTAAGGGGTACAGAAGGCCCATACTTTTGTACACCGACACATTATATCTCAGGTATGCCCGTTAATGTTGAAAACAATATTATCCACACCATGACACCGGAGGAACACATAAAAGAAACCTTCCGGAACACTCTAGAATCGTGAAAAGAAGGGAGGTACGTGATACGATAAGTAAAGGACTCTGAAAAATCTGCAAAAATATTTTTTATTAGTGTTGGAATATTACAAAAATTAGGAAATAAGAAAGAACCAGGAAGGCAGCCCTGGTGCGCACTAGACACCAGGGTGCTCCTGGCTTGCCAGGCACGCCCAAGTGGGTTGTGCCCACCTCGGGTACCTTCTGGACTCCATTTTTTCTCCTGTTTGCATGTTTTCCAAGATAAAAAAAAATCTTTATATCCCCCTCGAACCCATTAACCACTGTATCACGGAGAAATCTTCTGTTTTCTTTTCTCGCTGTTTTTTGATAGATCTAAAAGTATGTCATCCCAAGACTCGGAGGGTGAGATCTATGTTGCTGACTATAGCTCAAACCCAAGGTTTCTGGGGAGGTGGAGCATTATAGCTAGACTTCGGAGGAGGAAGAGACTGTGATCCAAAAAGGGAGGAGGACACAAGCTCAGACAAAGATGAAGCTCCGTTACCTCAACCTGGGGATATGCACGTGGAATTAAAGAAATCAAGTCTCCCCAACAAAGCCAAGAAACCTAAGATTCAGTTTACCCCCTTTCGCATTTTTTAGGAAAACAAGCAAGAATTATGCAAAAAGATATTAGAGCTTGAGCAAGAGATCGGGGACTGGAAGGAGGAAAACTCCATCCTCAAGCGTAAGCTGAGGAAGAAGGACAAACCCGCTACTACTTCATCACCACCACTATCGGTGTCAAAACCGGCAGATCTCGGGTAGGGGGTCCCGAACTGTGCGTCTAGGCGGATGGTAACAGGAGACGAGGGACACGATGTTTTACCCAGGTTCGGTCCCTCTTGATGGAGGTAAAACCCTAAGTCCTGCTTGATTAATATTGATGATGTGTGTTACAAGAGTGGATCTACCACGAGATCAAGGAGGCTAAACCCTAGAAGCTAGCCTATGGTATGATTGTTGTTCGTCCTATGGACTAAGGCCATCCGGTTTATATAGACACCGGAGAGGGCTAGGGTTACACAGAGTCGGTTACAAAGGTAGGAGATCTACATGTACGTATAGCCAAGCTTGCCTTCCACGCCAAGGAAAGTCCCATCCGGACACGGGACGAAGTCTTCAATCTTGTATCTTCATAGTCTTGGAGTCCGGCCGATGATGATAGTTCGGCTATCCGGACACCCCCTAGTCCGGAACTCCCTCAGTAGCCCCTGAACCAGGCTTCAATGACGACGAGTTCGGCGCGCATATTGTCTTCGGCATTGCAAGGCGGGTTCCTCCTCCGAATAATTTATAGAAGATTGTGAACACCAGGATAGTGTCGGGCTCTGCAAAAATAAATTCCACATACCACCATAGAGATAATAATATTACACAAGATCAATCTGCTGACGTATTCTGTGGCGTGACATCACACCACTTCCAAGCCTTTACTGGAATTGTTTTTATTGTTCCACCTTAGCACGTTTAGCGAGGCGGTTTCCTTGGCACGTCTTGTCGAAGCAGAGATCGTGTTCCCCTTATTCCGGGATTCCTATCAATACGGACGTGGGTAACCCAACCGCGCCCGTTGCCACGCCCCCTCCATCGAAGGTGGGTTCCAAATGGTCACGGGACGGCTCTTGGTATTCTTCCTCTTTATAATGAGACCAAGGCCCGTTCTTTTTATTCAATCCTCTATCGAATCCGCCCCTCTCCCCGAGTTCCAACACCCAGGGCTCCAAATTCGGGTACCTTCGATCTTCGACAATGTCCGGTCCTAACTTACGAGGCCGGTGGATGCCCTCCTCCGTCACGGAGGAGGACGTGCTAAAGCTGAGAGATGCCAGGTACTTAACCTACGAGATTTCGCATAGGCTGCCTGCCCGAGGGCAAGTTATCCCAACTCCCGAGCCTGGCGAGAGCTTCGTGTTCGTGTCTCACCTCCGTCGGGGTTTAGGCTTCCCGACGGATCCCTTCGTGAGGGGGATCATGTTTTACTATGGGCTGGAATTCCACGACCTGGCTCCGGAGTCCATCCTCCACATCTCATCCTTTATTGTCGTCTGCGAAGCCTTCCTTCGCACTACCCCTCACTTTGGCTTGTGGCTCAAAACCTTCAACGTGGAGCCGAAGATGATTGAGGGGCGTCAGGCAGAGTGCGGCGGGGCGGTTATAAGCAAGAGGGCTGAAGCTCCATGGCCCAAGGGCTCTTTCCAGGAGGAGCTCGGCTTGTGGCAACAGGAGTGGTTCTACATCACCGCTCCCAGGGGCAGCAGGCAGAGGCCGCCGCCCGTCTTTCGCTCGGGCCCTCCACAACAATTGACGTCATGGGTCAACAAGGGGCGTGACTGGGGGCCGTCCAAAGACGTCCCCCTGTTGCAGGACCGGATTCGAGGCCTCCAAGAAAGGGAGATCAATCTGGTAGCAGTGGTACAGGTCATGTTGATCCGACGCCTACTGCCCTGCAAACGTCGCCCCCTCCGCCTGTGGGAATTTAATCCGGAGGGGCCACGAGCTCTTCAACACTTCATGGGTTTGACACCCATGGAGATGTATAAACTGTTCTTCGGATCGCAAGAGACGCATCCGGAATTGACCGAGGATGCTGGCCTAAGCTGCAATCGCCCGGATACTCAAGTAAGTAGCCCTGTGTCCGGACACACCGTCCATTTATTTATCGTGAGCTTGCCTTTTAACCAGCTATCCCTGGACAGGAGTGGATAGCGCAAGCAAAACTGATACGGTGTCCGGCCCCCCTCCCTGAGACCACGCAGGATCCCGTGTTAATCAAAATGTTGGAGGTTGCACCTTCGAATGAGGGCAAAGGGGGGCACGAGGAAACTGTCACCTCTGTCAATGAGGTTTTTAGTAAGGGAGGAATCAAGAGTCCCTCCTTCCAGGGGGAGAAGAGGACCGCTTCCGAAGACCCGGAGGCCAAGGCCTGAAAGCCGGGAAAGAAATCTGTACCGGAAGGTCCTGCGCCAGAAAGAGCCCCGGCCGTACTGTCTCCTCGGAGGAATCAGCCCTCTAACGAGCCGTAAGTAAAAAGGGGGATTTTATAGTTATTAGACACCCCTTCTTAATGTCTAAAGGTAACCGAAGTTTTTACCTTGTAGTTCGGATCTCAGCCCATCTCAGCCCAGCTCATCTTCGGGAGACCTTCGTCCGGAGATGATGGAGAGCGAAACGCCTCCATCTGCCACCCCATCACGCGGGGCGGACGACCCTGAGGTGTCGTCGCGGAGGGTCTCCCCGAGTCCGGCGGGGCCGGAGAGTTCGGCACCCATTGGAGTACTGCCGGTGGAGCTGCAGGATTTCCTTAAGAGGGCGTCCATCTTAGAAGATCACCGCACATTAATGGGTAATGTGATTGAGAGGATCTCGTCTGTCGAAAGCGGGTTGTATGAGGCCGTCGGAAGTTTACTAATGGGATTTGAGGTATGCAAAAAATGACATACCTGTTGACAGTTTTGCACATGAAGTGCACCCTATATAGATAGTAGCCCCTGAGACTTGGTATGCTGTCGAAAACGACAGCGTGCCTAGGATCATAATCTCAGTTATTAATTGTCGCCTTTCCTATGCAGGTGGCGGAACGTTCGGTGGCCAGCCGAACTGATGAATTCGCCGAGCTGAAGAAGCAACTCGACACTGCAGATGTGGACATCTCGCTGGTCAATAGACGACTTGATGAGTCACAAGGTATGTGGTTGCTCCGCGGTTGCTTAGTAAGGGAGCTGACGCCCATTCCTTACAAGTTGTATGCTAGATGCAGATGGTGCTGCTGCTGTGAAAGACCTTCGAGCAGAACTTGCTCGGGCCAAGGAGCAAGCCAGAAAAAGCGAGGCGGCTGCCTTGAAGGCAGCGGAAGAGCTAGAAGCCGAGAAGGCTGCTCACTGCCGAAGCAGGGAGGAGATGGCCGGAATGGCCATGAAATTAAAAGTTGCTACCGACCGCCTGGAGGTTCTTGAAGGAGAACACCGAGTGGAGCAAGAGGACCTGAAGAAGGCCGATGCCGAAGCCAAGGATGCCCGTAGTGCAATGCGGGCTATGAAGGAGGAACTGCGTCAGGTCGGAGACATTGTGGCTGGAAAGCCCTTTATGCTGCGTAGGAAGTTCACGGATCCGAAGTATGCTTAGCTGGGCCGATTGTACAGTGCGGAGGATCCTTATCTGGACTTGGCGGCGAGTGCGGCTGACGCAGTCATGCACTTTCAAAGCCAGGAGGATCATGAAATGGAAGAGCTTTTCTGGTCTCAATTCCATAGTCCGGAGCATCCACTTCCGTTGAGTGATCGGCTGGTTGAGTGGGCTGAGCTGAATAGATTGTCCGGACTAGCCATGACGGATGTGGTCACTCATATGTGGCCGAAAAGGCCCAAGCCGAAGAGTTATTTTGGCTTGTTGCAGCAATTCCTTGGGGCAGTGCCGCATATTAAGGCGATGAAGCGTCCGGTATGCATAGAAAGTGCACGGATGGCTCTCGCCCGTGGTAAAACATACTGGGCGGAGATGGATGCCACCGCTGTTGCATCCCGGGGTTCGGACAAAAGCCGATTCCCCACCGAGCATTACTTTGAGGAAGTCCTACAGGGTGCTCGTATAATAGAGTCGCAGTGCTCGAAAGATGTTATGTTTGAATGACATGTATGATTTCTAAGATCATGTTTATAATGCAATGACTTTTTATACTTGTGTGTTCAAGTATTGAACTATCTCCTGTGCGGCCGTATATATATGTATAATCTGAAAGATGGCAGTCTTTGGCTTCAGCCCCCACGCACAAGGTGCGGGGGTGTTTGCAAAAAGAAAAATGCTTTTTCAGACTTAATCCAACGTCTTGGTCCTTTTAAGGAGGTGATAGCATAGCAAACTAGGCAACCGGACTATAATGCTTTATCACTTTCACTTAGCCATAGGAGCTCGAATGTGGGGCTACTATATAGCCCCTGATGGCACCGCGCTTCTCCGAACTCGGGGCGCGTATGTGCCTGACCGGGAAACGGTCCTTCGTCAAAGCGGAGGAATTCTAAACATTCCAATGGTCGATTGAGTGGTTGACCAGTCTCTCGCTATATCATGACAGTCAGTTTTCGGCTTTCTCTACTGAGGTGCTCTCCCGGCCAAACCGGGGCACAATCGCAGTAGTTCTCCTGGTGCCGTGTTAGCCGATGATACGGAACGTAAGGCAGCAAAACACAGGAGCCGGGCAAACCCAACATTTCACCAAAGACATGATTCGGAGCTGATGCATATAAGGCCTAACTCGAGACGCCGAACACTCCCTGAGGTGTTCGGTCTTTATGATATCGGGCAGAACAAAGCCCTAAGCCCCTAGTGTCCAGGTACAGGCGGGAACTTCTGACGCGGCCGATGCCAAAACGCCAGCCTCCTCCTCGGCTCTGGTAGGAAACCGGGGGATGTGTATCAACAAGAGACAGTAAGAAAGGTTTACGCTGGGTCTTAATCTGAAAAGAATCCTTGCAACGGGTCCCTACTGCACGTCTGCGCCTGTGTCTCCGTTGTGCTGTATCCTGGACGGGTGTAGCACATGCTTCATCTGTAAAAGAGAAGGACTTAGTTTCTAAGAAATATCGTGCAAAAATTGTATTAAAATAAAGTATAATTTGGAAGATGAAGAAAGTTGAGCTTTATTGGCTTTCATCATTTATGCGCGTGGCCCCTTAAAAAATAAAAAAAGGGGGGTATGCGGCTGGGAAGCCCCTTGTTAAGTTACGCCGGACTCGTCTAACCATGTCCGAGGTCTAAGTGACCTGTTTTTAGGGGCTTTGACCTGCAAGGTCGGATTAATGTGTGGCTGTCGAGGCAGCCGCACATTCTCCGTGGTCGAGAGACACCTGGAGTTTTGTGATTATGCCACGTGGACCGGGCATTTTTAAGCGCAAGAGACACGTAATGTGGTATTTCATTAAAGCGGGCGAAAGCTGCACGCCCCAGTAGTGCTTAAGGGCTACTGCTAAATGGGGCGATGGAGAGTGAGCTTTTCGCGACAGAGGTTGTCGGATGAACCGAACACGACCTCTAGTGGTGCTATAGCGTCACTCCTTTGAAGGAAGTGCTGCTATAGCGAATTTTGGTGGGTTCTATCCCCAGTCTGCGGACGGTGTCCTGGTATAGCAGGTGCCGCGTTGCGTGTTATCACGTGAAGTGAGTTCACTGTTTTGACTTCTAGTGGGAAAGTCTTTTGGTTTCCGGAGCGCTGCTTTTGGGTTTCGTCACTTTCACTTGGTGTGTCGAGCCCCTTGTGTTCGGCGTTAAGTCGGCCGGACTGCTTGAAGACCCAACAATCTTTGTGGGTATGGTTTGCAGGCTTCCCGGAGGTACCGTGTATTTGACACAGTCTATCCAGAGTTTTGTTTAGGTTGGATAGCTCGTCATTGTTATCCTTTAGGGGCAGTGTTTTCTTGTTCGGCCGAGAGCTTTTGAATCCGGCGTTGACCGCCATACTATTTGGGCCATTTTCCTTATTCCGGCGCTGATCTTTTCTGCGTCGTGATTTCCCATTTCCATCCCTGATTTCGGATGTACTCGGGTTGTTGGTGCTGCATCTAGCCAGCCAGCTGTCTTCCCCCACGCAAAAGCGGGTCATGAGGCTTGTTAGTGCGGCCATTGTTCTTGGTTTTTCCTAGCCGAGGTGTCTGGCGAGCCATTCGTCTTGGACGTTGTGTTTAAAGAATGCTAAGGCTTCCGCGTCCGGACAGTCGACTATTTGGTTCTTTTTAGTGCGGAACCTGTTCCAGAATTTGCGTGCTGATTCTCCGGGTTGTTGAGTTATGTGACTTAAATCATCTGCATCCGGAGGCCGGACATAAGTCCCCTGAAAATTTGCTCGAAACGCATCCTCAAGCTCTTCCCAACTTCCAATCGTATTTTCTGGGAGGCTTTTAAGCCAATGCCGAGCCGGCCCTTTGAGCTTGAGGGGTAGGTATTTTATGGCATGGAGATCGTCTCCTCTTGCCATATGTATGTGTAGGATATAATCCTCAATCCAAACTCCGGGGTCTGTTGTTCCATCGTATGCCTCTATGTTTACGGGTTTGAATCCCGCTGGAAATCCATGATCCAGTACCTCGTCGGTAAAACATAGTGGGTGTGCGGCGCCCCTGTATTTGGGTGTGCCGTTGTCTTCAAATGCTCGGCTGGTTGTGTTACTTCCTGGAGTCTTCTTTTTTGGCCCATAGATAGACCTGGCCGGGTTATCCTTTTTCCGAAGATCTTTATGCTGATCGTGTGCCGGCTTGTGTGCGGCGCCCCTTGTTACTCTTGGCCTGTCATCTGGTCGTCTATCCGGCCAGGCGGCTTCTTTCTTTCTTGACTGGGGGGCTCTAAGGCCTCCTCATAAAATTGGGGCAATAGCTTGCGCTTCGGGTAGCTCTTTGTCTGGTGACTAGTGCCATATTTATCTGCGGTGTTGACTACTTTGCTCCATCTCATTCTGAGTGTGTCCTCTGCTGTTTTGAGCTTCCGCTTTTGCTTCTTCAAACTTCTTGCAGTGGCGACGAGCCTTTTATGAAGATTCATATGCTCTGGTGATGTGAGATCATCTTCGCCGGGGATGGGTTGCTTGTCCAGTTCATGTCCGGGTGGCTGCTTGTTGACGTGTGCGTTGTCCACTGCTTCGCCCTGCTCTAGGGCTGGGTCCGTATGGGTGCCGTTTTTGTCGATGCCGGTCTTCGGGCGGCGCTTGCGTCGCCGCTTTGTTTGTTTGTTGGGGGAGTTGTCTTTCGCCACGTCCCATTTTTCCTCATTGTCGCTTCCTTTTGGTGTGTCCACCATGTATACGTTGTGAACTGGGGTGGCTTTCCCGCGCCCGTTAGGCGCTGGTTCTTGGTCGTCTCCGGCATCGTCGTCCATACCGTCGATGTCTTCGGAGTCGTAGTCTAGCATGTCGGTTAGATCGTCGACAGCGGCTACCAAGTGGGTGGTGGGTGGGCTTTGAATTTCTTCGTCGTCCGCATCCCAACCGTCCTGACCGCAGTCCGGCCAGGGCTCTCCTGATAACGAGAGATACTTTAGCGAACTCAAGATGTCGCCGAAAGGTGAGTGTTGGAAGATGTCCGCCGCGGTGAACTCCATGATCGGCGCCCAATCAGATTCGATGGGGGGGCGCGGGAGGTTCGGAGTCCGGCGAGGAGTCCGGCACCTTGGAGTCACGAGCTTTATGAGGGACAAAGTCAGTGTTCGGCTCTATCGCCATAGAGGTTGCAGCCCCCGAGGCGGTGTTTAGGCATCCGTCCTCGATCTGCACGGCTGGCTCCGAATTGAAGATCGGAGCAGTTTCGAGTGCGGCCTCCAGGGTACTGTCCAGCTGCAGAGCTAAATCATGCTCGCCGCGATAGTGCGGCACGCTCAGCTTTGGCTCGAATCCATCGAGGATCAAGTCCCCGCGGATGTCAGCCGTGAAGTTCAAACTTCCAAATCTGACCTTATGGCCAGGGGTGTAGCTTTCGATCTGCTCCAGTTGGCCAAGCGAATTGGCCCGCAGTGCAAAGCCGCCGAATACGAAGATTTGTCCGGGGAGGAAGATCTCACCCTGGACTGCGTCATTGATGATGATTGAAGAAGCCATCGAGCCTATCGGTGACGACACAGAGGAACTCTCAATGAAAGCACCAATGTCGGTGTCAAAACCGGCGGATCTCGGGTAGGGGGTCCCGAACTGTGCGTCTAGGCGGATGGTAATAGGAGACGAGGGACACGATGTTTTACCCAGGTTCGGGCCCTCTTGATGGAGGTAAAACCCTACGTCCTGCTTGATTAATATTGATGATGTGTGTTACAAGAGTGGATCTACCATGAGATCAAGGAGGCTAAACCCTAGAAGCTAGCCTATGGTATGATTGTTGTTCGTCCTATGGACTAAGGCCATCCGGTTTATATAGACACCGGAGAGGGCTAGGGTTACACAGAGTCGGTTACAAAGGTAGGAGATCTACATATCCGTATCGCCAAGCTTGCCTTCCACGCCAAGGAAAGTCCCATCCGGACACGGGACGAAGTCTTCAATCTTGTATCTTCATAGTCTTGGAGTCCGGCCGATGATGATAGTTCGGCTATCCGGACACCCCCTAGTCCGGAACTCCCTCAACCACCATCTCCATCACCAAAGGAGACTTAAGTATTGGGTATGGGCACTTCCCTTGGCTTGTGCCAAGCTTGGGGGAGGTGCGCCGGTATCGTATCACCACTACTATCTTTTACCTTTATTTATTTTAGTTCGATCCTTAGTTATCTTTTGCTTTAGTTGAATAAAAATTTAGTTCAATCTCTCTTCGAGTGTTTTCTTAGTGATCTATCTATCCTTGTAATCGTGTGCATGATATATAATAAAGTTAAGTTTGAGTTTTGCTTTCTTTAATTTTATGTTCAATAAAAAGAAAGGAAAATAAATGAAAAATATCATATACTAATCTTATGGTAAGTAATGACATCACATAAGGAAGAGTATAAGTAGAAAAAATTATTGGAGATTGACAAACATAGCATTGGTCAATGATGGATTCATGAAAGAGTTAATAAGGGGAGAGAAGATTCACATGCAAATACACTATCTTGGACATCTTTTATGATTGTGAATACCCATTAATTATTATATACCAAAATTGTTGATGTTGGACAAGGAAGACAATGTAATGATTTATGTTTGTTCATATTCACGTAGAAGTTATATTGTCATAGATACTTTAACATGTGGTGCTTTTCGCTATCTTTGCTAGCCAAAAATTCCACACTAAGTAGACATACTACTTGTGCATTCAAACACCCTTAAACCCAAATCTTGCTTTGAGAGTCCACCATACCTACCTACGGATTGAGTAAGATCCTTCAAGTAAGTTGTCATCGGTGCAATAAGGCAATAAAAATTACTTCTAAATGTGTTAGATCATTTAGTGTAAGAGAAAATTGAGCATCGTACGAACTTGTGATGGCAAAATAATAAAGGCGACAGACTGCATAATAAAGGTTGCTATCGCAAGGGGCAATATAACGTGACGTTCTTTTGCACTAAGAGATTGACCATACAACTAAAAAGCGCATGGCAACCTCTGCTTCCCTCTACGAAGGGCCTATCTTTTACTTTTATGTATTTACTTTGATGCAAGAGTCAAACTATTCTTCCATATTCCTTTTTATTCTCTCTTTTGCAAGCATCATGTGGTGAGGAAAGATCTATGCACATATATCTAGCTGAATATGGGTGGGCATGAGTTATTATTGTTGACATGACCCTTGAGGTGAATACGTTGGGAGGCGAAACTATAAGCCCCTATCTTCCTATGTGTCTGGATGAAACTTTTTGCTCATGGGTATGCGGTGAGTGTTAGCAATCATAGAAGACTATATGATGGTTGAGTATGTGGACTTGACAAAAGGCTCTGATACGTGACCCTTCCTGGAAAGGTGATGAATGTAGTTGCAAAGTTGACTGAGAATATAGTTCGTTGGTTTCAATAGAGTTTATGCTTTATACTTCCATGTTGTGATGAATTGTTACTTGTTCATGAGAAGTTATATGATAAAAGTTGTTTGATAAAGTTTGATATTAAAAGTTCTATAATAAAGTTTGTTGCTGTTATAATAATATACATGATGCTCCTATGTCCGTATTTTGTTTTTATCGACACCTCTCTCTCTAAGCATGTGGACATCTTTTTTGATTTCGGTTTTCGCTTGAGGACAAGCGAGGTCCAAGCTTGGGGGAGTTGATACGTCCATTTTGCATCATGTTTACCTACTGTTATTTACTATGTTTTCATGCATAATAATGCCTTTTGGAGTAATTATAATGCCTTTTCTCTCATAATATGCAAGGTTTACACAAAGAGGGAGAATGCTGGCAGCTGCAATTCTGGACCTGGAAAAGCTACGTCAGAGTTACCTATTCTGCACATCTCCAAATGAGCTGAAAATTTATGGAGAATTATTATGCAATATATGAGGAATATTGGAGCAAATAAGTACCAGAGGGGGCCCACCAGGTGGACACGACCCACCTAGGCGCGCCAGGGAGCCCAGGCGCGCCTTGTTGGGTTGTGCCCTCCTCGGCCCACTCCGGTGTCCCTCTTATGGTATACAAGTCATTTTGACCTAGAAAATATAAGGAGAGGACTTTCGAGATGAAGCAATGCTGTCTCGAGGTGGAACTTGGGCAGGAGCACTTTTGCCCTCCGGCGGAGCAATTCCGCCAGGGGAACTTCCCTCCCGGAGGGGGAAATCATCGTCATCATCATCACCAACAACTCTCCCATCTTGGGGAGGGAAATATCCATCAACATCTTCAACATCACCATATCCTCTCAAACCCTAGTTTATCTCTTGTGTTCAATCTTTGCACCGGAACCTTAGATTGGTGCTTGTGGGTGACTAGTAGTGTTGATTACATCTTGTAGTTGATTACTATATGGTTTATTTGGTGGAATATTATATGTTCAGATCCATTATGCTATTTAATACCCCTCTGATCTTGAGCGTGATTATCATTTGTGAGTAGTTACTTTTGTTCTTGAGATCACCGGAGAAATCTTGTTGCAAGTAATCATGTGAACTTGATATGTGTTCGATATTTTGATGGTATGTATGTTGTGATTCCCTTAGTGGTCTCATGTGAACGTCGACTACATGACACTTCACCATATTTGGGCATAAAGGAATGCATTGTGGAGTAGTTATTAGATGATGGGTTGCTAGAGTGACAAAAGCTTAAACCCTAGTTTATGCACTATTCCGTAAGGGACCGATTTGGATCCAAAAGTTTAATGCTATGGTTAGATTTTATCTTAATACTTTTCTCGTAGTTGCGGATGCTTGCGAGGGGGTTAATCATAAGTAGGAGGCTCATTCAAGTAAGAACAACACCTAAGCACCAGTCCACCCACATATCAAATTATCAAAGTAACGAACATGAATCAAACCAACATGATGAAAGTGACTAGATGAAATTCCCGTGTACCCTCAAGAATGCTTTTCTTATCATAAGAGACCGTTTTGGCCTGCCCTTTGCCACAAAAGGATTGGTCTACCTTGCTGCATATTATTTATCGTTACTGTTACTTGCTCGTTAAAAATTACCTTGCTATCAAACTACTCCTTACTTATAATTTCAGTGGTTGCAGAGAATACCTTGCTGAAAACTACTTGTCATTTCCTTATGCTCCTCGTTGGGTTCAACGCTCTTACTTATCGAAAGGACTATTATTGATCCCCTATACTTGTGGGTCATCAAACATTATGAACGTCTGGCAGGCTCGATCTGATGACTACTCGATAGTTCAGTGTGCCATGTGTCAGTTCAATATCCAGCATATCTCATAGTAGGGGTCCTAAGCTAGGCGTCTTGGAGCGATGGTAACACGGACACATGATTTTACCCAGGTTCGGGCTCTCTCGAAGAGATAATACCCTACGTCCTGCTTTTTGACTGTATTGATATGGGTGTAGTACATAGTTGAAATGATCTAGATGATAACTAGAGGGGGTGAATAGGCATTTTAAAACTTTTACAGATTGGCTTTATCCTAATGCGGAATTAAACTAACGGATACTTTTCTAGCACAAATTCTAAATATGCTAGGCTCAACTAAGTGCACCAACAACCTATGCTAAACAAGATAGGCACTTAAGGAAACTAGCAAGCACAAACTATATCACAAGATATGGAAATGTAGGAACAACTAAGCAATTCAACTAGCACAAGATATATCAGTATGAGCAAGTATGAATTGCAAAAAGTAAAGGGTGTGGGTATGAGTAACCACAGGTGAGTCGGGGACACGGATTTATCCTGAAGTTCACACTCATGAGAGTGCTAATCTCCATTAGAGCAGTGTCGAAGCCAAAGCTTCGGGGCGTCACCAAGTGACTCACCGTATTCTCCTGTTCGAGTCACCCCCAACGGATGATCCTCGATTTACTTGGGGTTGGTCTTTAAGGTGACCACCACACCTTTACGAACTTCTCCGAAGCACACCAAACACGGAAGCTTTAGGAGGAACTTAACCACCTAGGAAACTTCACACCCTTCCCTAGAGCACACCACAAAAGGAAGCTTCCGGAGGAACCTTGGCCACCTAGGCCTCTTCATAAACTCCTCGATATATTACCAGACCGTCTAGGAGGCGGAATCCTCCAAGAGTAATAAACTCACGGTCTCTCACTCGAACATATCGATGCGGGGAGCTCAAACCAATGCAACAAATGCAATGCAAGGTGAAGAAACAAATTCTCAACTCACTCTCTCAATCTCACTCTCTCAATCTCACAAGATGCACTCTCAAAATTAGGAGATCGAAGAGAGGGGACGCAATGGAGGAAATCAAAAAATGACTCCAAGATCCATCCACAGGTCCCCCTTCACATAGAGGGGACGTAGGTGTTTGGGAGAGGTGGTATGATGCTCAAAATGATGTTTAGAAAGTGTATCAACAACCCCCAAACCGATGGGGAGGAAGGGCTCTTTTATAGCCAACTTCCAAAATTAGCCGTTGGGGCTCCAACAGACACTTTCTGGGCACCCCCTTCCCATGGAGTCCCATGCACATGGTACAAGCCCATGCGCATGGGCCCCCCATGCCCACAGGGTCAAAACCCCATGCCCACGGGGTACCCAGGATAGCCTGCAGCAGCCCACTAAAACATGCACAACTTTGGCATACGAACTCCGAATTCAATGATCTTGGGCTCGTTTTAAAGCTATGGAAAAGTCGAAGGTCCTTACATAGAGAACCACCCAAAATCAACAAGAAAAGATGATGAAATTTATGCAAAGGTTTCAGCTCTCTTTATGCGACGTGATTAAGGTACTCGACTGAAAGTCCCTCTTGATAGTATGACTATCAAACCTATAATCTGGCCTCCCTCCAAGCACCATGAGACCGGAAAAACTAGGAAAACCTAGCTAAGGTATACCTTTGCCTTTTAAATTCCACTTGAGCTTGATGATGACTTTGATGCTTGCCTCAAGTTGGAATCCTTTTCTTGTCCACACTCACTTGGTGAAGATAATCGAAATGCTTCCTCATATTGCAATGATAGAAGCCTTAACTTAAGCTCATCTTCACATGCACATTATCATGATGTGGACTGCAAGCTTCAAAGCATATAACCTCCGTCTTCTCATCTTGCACTTGGACTCCGCAAACCTGATGACCATCACCACTTGATGTTATACACACATATGCTAATTGAAATCTTCCCTTTTTATGCAAGCCCATGAGAAACACCTAACCCACATAGACATTGAAAGCACATAGCATGGGTTAGTGCACAAAATTCAATTCACAATTACTTACCATACCACTAGATCACTTGATCCCCCGTGGAACATTGTTTGCACTTGTGAGTTGACCATCTAGATACAATCTTTGAGCTTCATCTTGGTCAACCAACATCTTTACTTAAATCTCTATATTGATTCTATTGAGGCCATAATGAACTCTCATTTCCATTAATTGCTTCAAGAAAAGATCACCAAAGACTCTTTCATGACCATATCAAGTTTCACTATGAATATTATATAGGTCATCATTTGCTCTTCTAAAAACTCCATCATAATCTCTTGAGAGGAAAAATGAATTCTTTGCTCTAGTCACTTGCTTCAAGACTTGATCAACCGAGACCCAACACATGAGCTTACCATGATCTTGTCTTGAAGTCATATCTTGAATTCTTATATTTGATTTTCCCCTCAAGCTCTTGATTCTTATAAACCCACATATGTCAATCTTTGAGATCCTCTGATGAACTCCACCTTGAACATATTTGGTTAGACATTAAAATCAATCTTGATGGCCTCAATAGAAATCCCCAAAGACTAACTTGAAACCTCACTGGATATGGGACCTCAAGACCAAAACCTAGGCCCCGTGTGCACGAGGGTCAGGTACCTCGTGCGCACTGGGTATCCAAAGATTTGACACTCGACCCCGTGCACCTGGGGGCTAGGAGGCCCGTGCGCACGTGATACCCAGAGAGGGATACCATGAGGACTCCTTCAGATGTTTTGATAGAATTCTTCCCACATAAATCCAACATGCTTCATGTATCACTATGGAACATTTCTTCATATAGGATTCAATGCACTTGATGCTCCATAGGAATTGTCAATTAACACCAAAGCTTAGAGGAAACATATCCTCATTGTCGGTGTACAAAAGTATGGGTACTTCTATACCCCTTACTGGTGCACGGGCAGTCGCAGCCACACCTGTGGCAGGGCTTGGCGAGGCAGACGAAGGCAAAGTATGAAGACTACCAAGAAAGATACCCGAAGCACAAGGAGTAGAGGGCGAGCTGGACCACCCCCGGCAAGGGCCTTGCCGAGGCGACCTGCACGGCACCAGCGAGTCCATCACCCTTGGGGCTGAGAGCTCTGACACCATCGACAATGTTAAGGCCAAGAACTGAGAGCGCATGCTTGGTAGCATGTAGATCCTCATAAAGATTGATAGCCCACGGGTCCACGTAGGGCCATAAGACGAAGACCCCCGGCAAGACCCTTGCCGGGGATGACTCTAAGGCCCCCGGTAAGCCTTGCCAGGGACGATTGCTGGGCCACGGCTAGACCCGCGCCCGAAAAGGTTTCGCCACCTCACCACCACTCTAGTGCGACGATCGGCATGCCAACTAAGCAGACGCCTGCATGGTGGCATGTAGATCTTCCTGGAAGCTTTACCATCATCCCAACACAACAGCTAGTTAGCCAGCATGGCACTGCATGCCTCGTCAACCTAGACGTGTGTCGAAGCAAGGAGGAGCGGCGAAAGATGGGATGGCTTCTATTGCCATCCCCTATAAAGCAAGAGAACATGTAGGCAACGCCTTAAATGCGTTTGTCCTACGTTGCCGAGTGATAAGGTCGTGCACTATAGCTTGCCACCTCCTGTGTGCCACTGTGGCAACCCCTTTGCGTATATAAGGAGGCCCAAGGCATACAGAGAAAGGATTCGGACTTTTGGACCAAGCACGCATCATAGCAAGTTGAAAAGCTCAAGAACACATATATCCAGACAAGCAGGACTAGGGTATTATGCATCTTTGTGGCACGAACCTGGGTAAAATCCCCTGTGTGCTAACAGCTCGACCTGCTCTTCGTGCTACTAATCCCTCGCCGAACATAGAAGGGATCCTTGGGACCCTATAGGTGTTCGTTTTCCCCGACATCTTTGGTGCGCCAGGTAGGGGGCATTAGTTGTGAGAATCTGGTCTATTAGTTAGTACATTAGTTTCTTCGTCGCCATGGCTCCAAAGAAGAAGATGATCGCAGCGATCGGCCCGTCCGGCGCTGCTCCGCTCGCGCCTGCACGGATGGGCGACGTAGCGGATGCTAGTGGTGGAGGAGACCAACATCGTCCACATCATCCAAATGTGAGAAGCCAGGCGAGTGGCATCCTCCGCAACAGCGACAGTGGTCGGCGCGCCGCCGCACCCAAGGATGGAGTTGCGCTACCTACGGGTGGCGCGGGGACCTCCAAGGGCAGGAAGACGACCCCGCCAATGCACGTTCCGCCATCCTCTCAGCTCGTGCGCAACAAACAGCGCCACGATGTTCAAGACCTCGGGCATCACTGCGGTAAAATCGCTCAGCGCCACTCTGAAGACATGCAGGGCTGAGATGCATGCCACGGTGCTGGCGAAAAAGGCGCACAGCCGCGGAATCGTGATGGGACTCCTTCTAAAATAGTTAGAAGTCCAAGTTCCTCCCATTCCCCGCGCTTGTCGCTGCCACCCACGCGAGCAGAAGCATTGATGCTGGCACAGCTACTCCTCGACTTTCCTCCGACTCTGGAGAAGCAAGAAGAGGGGCGGGCTGCCTTCCAAAGCCTCATCATCCATGCCAACAGGGATGGCCACCGGGAAGAAAGTCCCTCGCGGCGCCGTGCCACCAAGCCGGCGCATGTCGATAGTGGAAGTGTTGGAGGCGCTGCAACCACGGTGCACACCCCTCCACCGCGGCCAGCCCGTCGGGTTGACGCCCATGATAACGTGTCCACGGCGCCGTCAGACCCACGGACGCATTGTGACCAACGTCACGTTCTCCAGGAGCGGCTGAAAGAAGACGCCTGGACCACCATAGAATTGCGCCGGGATGCACGCCATCAATCCGGTAGGCGTGCTAGGCCTACTGTGTACAAGCCTGCACCGGGGGATGCTGGCGACTTGCCCTATGCAATAACTTGTCAAGTGTTCACCCATGAGCTGCGGCAGTTCCAATGGCCCAACACCTGCGTGTTCAAACCAGAGGTCCCGGAGAAGTACGATGACAAGACTCATCCGTTTGATTTCCTGAATGTTTACACCATTGCGATACAAGCTGCCAGAGCACGAGACGACAAGGCACTGGTCAACTATTTCCCATTGGCACTCAAGCCCAACGTCAGGTCATGGTTGATGCATTTGTCGATAGACTCCATAGCCTCTTGGTCCGATCTGTGCCATGAGTTTGTTGGTGCCTTCATGGACGGCCACGTAGCTCCTAGGCAGGCAAGTGATTTGCATGTGATCCCCCAGAGGGACGACGAATCCTTGCGCAAGTACATACAGAGATTTAGCCGTGTGGAGTACAACATCCCCAATGTTCATCCCGTCGCTGTCATCAGTGCATTCCATCAGAACATGCACAATCGCAAGATGCGTGAAGAGCTGGCCATGAACAAGGTTGCGGATGTTGCCGAACTGTATGTTCTGGCCGACAAATGTGCCGGAGCTGAGGAAGGAAGGAAGTACCCCGGCAAGGACGCCGACGCGGGAAGTGATTTTGAAGAGGAAGATGTCGTCGCCCCGGCAAATAAGGGCTGGCGACATAACAGGAAGCACAAGGGCAAGATCGTGCTTGCCTCGAGGAATCCGGCGACCCCGACACCGCTAAGAAGGCCAAGGTTAATGACCCCGATAAGGAGATTGCCGAGTGCAACGCTTGCCGGGCGTTGGCAGCTACCGGCAAGTCAGAGGGCTCCGACAAGCAGTACTGCAAGATCCACCGTACCAAGGGCCATGATCTCCAGAATTGCCGCCAAGTGGAGCTGCTGATGGAGACGCAAAGGGCTGAGTATGAGAGACGCCACAAGGAGAAGGGTCAAGGTGGCGCTGAAGGATCCGGCAAGAAGCGCGGAGGACGTGGCGACAAGGAGAAGCAATAAGAGAGACCTGCCCGAGGCCGTGACAAGAAAGAGGAGGATGACGATCATGATGATGATGATGACGAATCCACCGAGCATGAGTTTCAGAAGGCGACAGAAGTCATGTATGTTGACGGAGGTGCTTCATTGCATTCTTGCCACCGCCAACTGAAACAGTGGGTGCGTGAGATTAATGCAACAGAACCAATGGTCGACGCCCAGAAGCCATTGAGGTGGTCTCACACACCTATCATTTTCGACGCCAAGGATCACCCTGATTGCACAACTGTGGTCAGGTGTTTGCCGTTGTTGGTATCCCCAATAATACGCAACCTCAAGGTGACGAAGATGTTAGTTGATGGTGGGGCCGACCTTAACTTGGTCTCGCCCAACGTGATCAAGAGGCTGCAGATCCCTGATGAAGATCTCGAGGAGACGAGTACGTTCCAAGGGATCAATTCGGGGAGGAGTCAGCCCAAGGGAAAGGTCACGCTACCAGTTACGTTTTGTGGAAACCTCAACTACAGGATGAAGAGAATCGTTTTCAATGTTGCCGAGATCCCGTTGCCATATAACGGGATCCTATGCCGCCCAGCACTAGCCAAGTTCATGGCGGCGGTGCACTACGCATATAACAAGATGAAGATGCCTGGCCCGATGAGCATCATCACTGTCGGCTGTGATAAGTAGGATGCGCTCATATGTGCCGATCAGCTCTATCGAGAGGCGGTTGCAGCGTCTGCCGCTAAGGCACCTGCTCCCACCGCTGAGAAGAAGACCAGCAAGGCATCGGCCGCTGGCAAGACTCCTTGCTCCGGCAAAGGATTCCTGCAATCACTCCGGCAAATGTGCCTCTTCGGAGTGTTGTGTTCTCGCTGAGGATGTGCTAGAGAGCCCTACCGGCAAGAGCAAGAGGTCTCAGGCGGCCCCGCTGGAAACCAAGAAGGTGTCCGTCAAGGAGGATGGCATGGGCGGAGGTTTTACCATAAGCTCCACCCTTGACGGCAAATAGGAAAGCACGCTCGTCGCCTTCCTGCGGGCGAATGTCGACGTGTTTGCATGGCAAGCATCCGACATCCCCGGTGTTCCCAGGGTGGTGATTGAGCACCATCTTGCTGTCTGCCCCCATGCATGGCCCGTCAAGTAGAAGGCCAGAAAGCAAGCTTTGGAGCAACAAGAGTTTATCATCGAGGAGCTCAGGAAGTTGGAGGCGGCAGGTTTGGTCAAGGGAGTACTCCACCCGACGTGGTTGGCCAATCCAGTAGTAGTACGTAAGGCGAATGGGAAGTGGAGGCTATGTATCGACTATACTGACATCAATACAGCCTGTCCAAAGGATCCTTTCCCATTGCCACGTATCGACCAGATAGTAGACTCCACTGCTGGGTGCGACCTGCTATCGTTCCTCGACACTTACTCAGGATATCATCAGATCTTCATGACGAAGGAAGATGAAGAAAAAACCGCGTTCATTACCCCATGTGGCACATACTATTTCGTATGAATGCCTTTCGGGTTGAAGAGCACTGGTTCAACATTCGCCCGAGCAGTCCAAATCGGTTTTGAGCCCCAACTCCATAGAAATATGGAAGCCTACATGGATGATATAGTGGTCAAAACCAAAGACAAGGCCACGCTCATGCTGGACCTCGAAGAAACCTTTAAGAATTTACGCAAGATCAACCTCAAGCTCAACCCAGAGAAGTGTGTGTTCGGCGTCCCGTCCAGCAAACTTCTTGGGTTCTTTGTGTCTCAACGTGGAATTGAAGCGAATCCCGACAAGATCAAATCCATTGAGCTGATTGAGGCGCCCCGACGAGTCAAGGACGTCCATAGTCTTGCCGGCTGTGTTGCCGCCCTGAGTAGGTTTATCTCTAAGTCTGCTGAGCGCGCCCTCTCGTTTTCAAAATTTTGAAATAGGCGGGTCCAATTAAATGGACTCTGGAGGCAGAGGTAGCGCTGCAAGATTTAAAGAGGTACCTCTCCTCTACGCCAATACTAGTCACGCCCAAACCACAAGATCCGTTGCTGTTGTACTTGACAGCAACAAATCAAGTGGCCAGTGTTGCGCTAGTGGCAGAGAGAGAAGCTGAGGAAGAGGCAACGGCGGCAACATGGCCGTTGGATGAGGAACCAGGGCCGGCAAGACCCGATAGCGTGAAGACAGAATCCCCAGCAGGGCCCGGTCCCGACAAGACAGAATCTGTGCAAATGAGTGAAGTAAAGTAGTAGAAGAAGGTAGTGCAGCACCCAGTCTACTTTGTCAGCTCCCTCTTGTCGGGGTCTAGGTCAAGGTACTCTGGCATGCAGAAGTTTCTTTTCAGTCTCCTTATGGCCTCGAGAAATCTACGCCACTATTTTCAAGCACATGAGATCATCGTCGTCACTCGCCTCCCATTGCAATGAATCTTGCACAACCCGGATGCAACTGGGAGGATTGTGGAGTGGGCGTTGGTGCTGTCAAGTTTTGGGCTCAACTTTGAAAGTACTTCAATGATACGGAGTAGAGCTTTGGAAGAGTTCATAGCAGAATGGACGTCCACGCCCGACGAAGAAGTCCAAGAGACCACCCTTCCCGGCAAAGAGGCAGGTAGTCATTGGATTATGTACTTTGATGGGGCCTTCTCGTTACAAGGTGCTGGTGTCGGCGTGCTACTTGTCACGCCCACCAGAGAGCGCCTCAAGTACGTGATCCAGATGCACTTTCCTCAGGAGAGGTTGACAAACAACACCGTAGAGTACGATGGCTGCTTGTTTATACGTCTCCAACATATCTATAATTTTTGATTGTTCCATGCTATTATATTACCCCTTTTTGATGTTTATGGGCTTTATTTTACACATTTATATCATTTTTGGGACTAACCTACTAACCGGAGGCCCAACCCGCATTGCTGTTTTTTTTGCCTATTTCAGTATTTCGAAGAAAAGGAATATCAAACGGAGTCCAAATGGAATGAAACCTTCGGGAGCATGATTTTTGGAACACACATGATCCAGAGGACTTGGAGTGCAAGCCAAGAAGCAGCCAAGGCGTCCACGAGGGTGGAGGGCGCACCCACCCCCTGGGCGCACCCCCTATCTCGTGGGCCCCTCGGGCGGCCACCGACATACTTCTTCCTCCTATATATACCCACGTACCCCGAAAACATCCAGGAGCCAATGAAAAACAATTTCCACCGCCGCAACCTTATGTATCCGCGAGATCCCATCTTGGAGCCTTCATCGGCACTCCGCCGGAGGGGGAATCGACCATGGAGGGCTTCTACATCAACACCATAGCCCCTCCGATGGGTTGTGAGTAGTTTACCACAGACCTTCGGGTCCATAGTTATTAGCTAGATGGCTTCTTCTCTCTTTTTGGATCTCAATACCATGTTCTCCCCCTCTCTTGTGGAGATCTATTCGATGTAATTCTTTTTGCGGTGTGTTTGTCGAGATCCGATGAATTGTGGGTTTATGATCAAGTTTATCTATGAGAAATATTTGAATCTTCTCTGAAATCTTTTATGTATGATTGAGTTATCTTTGCAAGTCTCTTCGAATTATCATTTTGGTTTGGCCTACTAGATTGATCTTTCTTGTAATGGGAGAAGTGCTTAGCTTTGGGTTCAATCTTGTGGTGTCCTTACCAAGTGACAATAGGGGTTGGAAGGCACGTATTGTATTGTTGCCATAGAGGATAAAAAGATGGGGTTTATATCATATTGCATGAGTTTATCCCTCTACATCATGTCATCTTTCTTAATGGGTTACTCTGTTCTTATGAACTTAATACTCTAGATGCATGCTGGATAGCGGTCGATGTGTGGAGTAATAGTAGTAGATGCAGGCAGGAGTCGGTCTACTTGTCACAGACGTAATGCCTATATACATGATCATGCCTAGATAATCTCATAATTATTCGCTTTTCTATCAGTTGCTCAATAGTAATGTGTTCACCCACTGTAATACTTATGCTATCTTGAGATAAGCCACTAGTGAAACCTATGCCCCCCGGGTCTATCTTTTATCATATAAGCTTTCAATCTACTTTTATTTGCATCTTTACTTTTCCAATCTATATTATAAAATACCAAAAATATATTTATCTTATCATACTATCTCTATCAGATCTTACTTTCGCAAGTGGCCGTGAAGGGATTAACAACCCCTTTAATGCGTTGGTTGCGAGTTCTTTGTTTGTTTGTGTAGGTGCGTGGGACTTTTCAGGAGCTTCCTACTGGATTGATACCTTGGTTCTCAAAAACTGAGGGAAATACTTACGCTACAATTGTTGCATCACCCTTTCCTCTTCAAGGAAAACCAACGCAAGCTCAAGACGTAGCACTTGCCGATCTCAGGATCGCAGCGGACTTTGGAATTAGGAAGCTTATTGTCAGAGGAGATTCACAACTTGTCGTCAAGCATGTCAACAAGGATTATCAGAGCCCGCTAATGGAGGCTTACGTGGATGAAGTGAGGAAATTGGAAGAACGCTTTGACGGTCTATAAGCAGAGCATGTTCCTCCAGCAGAGAATAGCATTGCCGATGACTTGTCAAAGCGCGCTGCCCTCAAGCTACCTATAGAACCAAGTACCTTTGTGCTTCAATTGACTCAGCCATCCGTCGAACCGTCAACAGAGAAGAGCAAGTGAAGGAAGGTGGGCCATGTCAAGTACTTTCCGCAGAGCTCCTAGGATCCACTGGCAAGGAGGTTGCCGAGTTCCCCAAGCTTGCCAGGGAGCAGCAGTCTCCGGAAGAATCCCAAGCTCTTGTCATCGAGACATCTGCCCCTGCAGCAGAAGACATGCCTTTAGTCCTTGCCGTCGAGCCTCAGGCTCTGGCATGGGCACAACATACCATCCGTTTCCTCCAAATAGGGGAGCTCCCTGAGGGCATCTCCAGCCGCGCCCCCAGGAAGGCCTCCCCAGGCGATTTTTTCGCGCTGACGCCGAAAAACCGGCCCAGTCGCGCCCCCAGGAGCCTGATTTTCGCCGGCTTGGGCCGAAAACAGCGCCGGCGGACCCAGCCCGAACCCGGCACGCTGGGGGGCGCACGGGGGCGCCGGGGCGAACTGTTTTGGCGCGAAAAAGACGCGGGCCAGCCGCGTCAGCGACTCGGCGCCTCGTCTTCCCCCAATGGCCTCGGTTCCCGCGGGGAATCAATGGCAAGGCTGCCGCCGGCCAGCCTTGCCATTGATTCCTCATGGGCGGTGCTTCACGAGACGGCGCGCCGATGCCTCCCCTCCCTCGCATGCGTACACACGGGCGCGGGCCGGCTATAAAAGCCGGCGGCCTCCACTCGCCTGTGCCCACACCAGCCCCCCCTCGCCGACGTCCAACCCCTCCCTCTCCCTGCCTCTCCCGAGCGCCGCCGCCCAGCCCCTCCCTCTACCTCTCCCGAGCCCGCCCAGCCCCGTCGTCGCCATGGCAGAACGCTTCCCCGGAGACGAGGCGGCGGCCAACAGCTTCGGTCGCCGTTCGCTCCGCGAACAGGAGTCCTGGCTCCTGTTCCAGGCGAACATCCCGGCGCCGCCGGACATGCGCGCCGGACCAACGGGGTGGAGGCTCAGCGCCGGGGGAGTGCCCATTCCCCCGTTGCACGACGCCGTGGCGAAGCCGAGGTCCTTCGCCAAGGAGGTCGACATCGTGCGCGCGTCCCTCACCGACGCCCACCGCTCCCTCCCCCAGTACGCCACCAACAACCACACGGCCTGGGCAGAGTATTTCCTGCGCCGCCAGCAGGAGCGCTTGGCGTCCACCAACGGCGCTACGGTGGTCGGCGGCCGGCAGAACAGCGAGGGGCGCCACCTCTGGTGGGGCGTCCCCGGCCGCACACTCGAGGGCGTCCTCACATACCTTGAGGGCGGCAACGACCCGCTGTTAGCGTACCCCCCGGCGAGGGTGGCCGCCCCGGCGCAGCACCGACGCGTCGGGCCATGGGTGCCGAGGAGGTTCGGCGCTTCTTCTTCTTCCTCCTCATCGCGCTCTTCTTCCCATTCCTCCGGCTCTCCGGCGCTGCTCGGCGTCAAGGCCGAGCCCGCGGCGGAGACGCCGCTCGGCCGACCCACTCGCAGCACCGGCTTCGTCATCAACGGGGGCGGCTGGCGCGCCTCGTCCTCGTCGGCTCCTCCGCGCTTCGTCAAGCCAAAGACGGAGCCGGGGCTGGCACCGGTGAAGACGGAGCCGGGGCTGGCGCCTGTGAAGACGGAGCCGGGGCTGGCGCCGGTGAATGCGGAGTTCGACGACGACGACGCGACCCTCGAATGGGCGTGCCAGGACTCCATCGCGTTGGAGAAGGCGCGCCGGGAGAAGGAGAAGGAGCGCTAGTGCGCCGCGCTACGCCGCTTCAAGGAGCGCCGACGCGGCCGCGAGGAAGGCGGGGTCATCGTCTTATGCGACAGCGACGACGACGATGACGCGCCGCCGCCTGTTCGCCAAGGCGACGCCGGGCAGGGGTCCAGCAGGGGCACCCGCGTCAAGGAGGAGAAGGCCGACGACGATGATGGCGGCGACGACGATGGCGGCGACGACTTCAACCACTTTCTTTTACTTTAGATTAGGTTAATGTAATGTTTGGACGAATTTCGCCGAAACTTGCCATGGTTGGCCGAAATATAACTAGTTTTTATCATAACTTCGCCGAACGGTTTTTTTTAAATACGCGCCTGGGGGCGGCCCTGGGGGCCGACGGCTGGGGACCGACTCGCCCCCAGGACCAATTTTTGCGCCGGCTCACCCCCAGGCGGCGCTTTTAGACGCCCCCTAGGGGGCCAACGGCTGGAGATTCCCTGAGGAGCAGGAAGAAGAAGAGAGAGTAGCCCGTCGGTCTAGCATGTAACAGTTCGTGGATGATGTCCTTTACAGAAGGAGGCCGAACGGCGTGAAATTGAAGTGTATTCCTCGGGAGGACAGGCTGGAGCTGTTGGCAGAGATACACAGAGGCATATGTGGCTCCCACATAGGGTCAAGAGACCTTGGCAGCAAAGCATTCCGGCAAGGTTTCTTCTAGCCCACTGCCCTCCAAGATGCGATGACACTAGTGACCAAATGTGAAGTGTGCCAGTTTCATTCAAAGAAGCTTCATCAACCGGCTCAAGCCCTTCAAACAATCCCTCTCTCCTGGCCATTTTAGTTCTGGGGGCTCGACATACTTGGCCCCTTTCCCTGTGCTGTCGGGGGATTTGAGTACTTGTACGTCATGATTGACAAGTTCACAAAGTGGCCGAAGTGGAGTCAGTGAGAAAGGTGACAGCATAGTCGGCCGTGAAGTTCTTAAAAGGACTTGTTTGTCGTTTTGGTGTGCCAAATAGAGTCATCACTAACAACGTCACACAGTTCACGAGCCGCACCTTCATGCAGTATATCCAAGACCTTGACAGCAAAGTATGCTTTGATTCTATTGCTCATCCAAGAAGCAATGGCCAGGCGGAAAGGGCAAATGATAAAGTGTTGCGAGGCCTCAAAACGAGAACTTCCGACAGGCTGCGCAAGTGTGGAATGCGCTGGATTGATGAATTGCCAACAGTCCTTTGGTCAATCAGAATGACACCAAATCGAGCCACTGGCCAGACACCCTTTGCCCTGGTATACGGGGAAGAAGTAGTTCTCCCCATGGAACTCATATACGGGTCACCTCGAGTGCTCGCTTATGATGAGCTTGAGCAAGAGCAGTTGCGCCAAGATGATACAATGCTCCTTGAGGAAGATCGTCTTCGAGCTGCTGTGCGAGCCGCTCGCTACCAGCAAGCCTTGCGCCGCTATCATAGCTGCAAGGTTCATGTCTGAAGCCTTGAGGAAGGTGACCTTGTTCTTCGGCATGTCCAGTCTGGCAAGAATTTAAACAAGTTTACGCCAAAGTGGGAAGGCCCCTATCGGGTAATACGAGTCACCAGGCCCGGTGTTGTCCGCCTGGAGACCAAAGATGGCATTCCGATGAGCAACTCCTAGAATATCGAACATCTTCGCAAGTTTTACCCATAGGGCGCGGTTGCCGGGAGCTCCGGCAACCCCCTTTTTTGCACTAGCCTTGCCGACAAGGCATGTAACCCTATGTACAGAGCCAGGCGCAGATCCTGTGTGCAGCAAGATAGCTTTTAGTATGTATAGTCTCCTGCTAGTTTCCATGTATACACACACACACACACACACATGTATGCATGCCTTGCTTGCCCAGGATATTGTGCTACTATAGATTCGAACAGGTATTGGGGGACTATCAAGGCTCCGTGCCCCTGTCCTCTCCTCCTTTCAGCCACTGTGACAACGCTCTGGCAAGAAATGAAGAAGACTGCCCGGCACGTCGTCCCCGACAACCCAACCAGATAAAGTTCATCTCCTGCCCATTCATGTTCATAGCTTGTGACTTCTGCATTAGAAAACCTCGCCACTCTGATTGGACTTAGGTGCTCCCATCCCCGACTCGAACGCTGCTTTAGCTTGGTTGGTTACAACAACCTTTGGCAAAAAGAGATTAGTAGGGGGCTGGACCCTGCATCTGTAACTCGGAAGATGTGATTCTCCGGCAGACACGGAGGGCACTGGCAAGGTAGCTTGCCGAGGAGACTCATTTATCTTTTATTAAAGGGGCATTTCGCCTCTGCACGAACGTTTACGTGCATGAGTTCCTAGCAAAAGCTTATTTTTTTCATTGATATGCTGATACAAGTACAAATGTTATAGAACATAAGCATGGTCTCAGAAGATTACATTTTTCTAGAAAGTTAAGATTTGGCAAGTGCCTACAAATTGAGGAAAATATAAGTGCCCCATAATCGAAGAAAGGTGAAGAAAGGTGACGGGCATGGGGAAAGCGCCGATGGAGGGCTTGATGAGGAAGCTCGTCCACCACCGACGCCAGAGCCAGAAGGATGCAACCCCCGGCAAGGCATGCTGCCGTGGGAAGGAGGAGGCAAAGCATATGATGGTGCTGCCACTAATGGTCAGCTGGAGTCGGAGTCGTCGTCCTCCCGCCCGCTGGCGTCGTCGTCGCTGGCGCTGTCCTCCTTGCCACTGTCCTTCGAGGAGGGGCTTTTGTCGTCAGTGGAACTCTCAACGCAGCACCCGAAGCAGATTCCGGAGGTCCTGAAGACCTTGACGGAGAGTAGGCTGTTCTCCATTAACTTAAAATGGAGAACGTGCCCCTCCGACAAGCTATGGGCGCGTGCAAAGGTTTTCCACCTGTGGCGAAGGTAAATAACATGAGGGTGCGGTAAGCCAATGTTAACCCATGTGCTGCCATTCCCGCAGCCCCTCATATGTAGCGTGAGAGCTTGCGGCAGATCCGGATCCATCACATGTGCGAACAGGGTAGGGAGACAAAGATGGCCGCTCACGCGCTTGTACAGGCAAATGAAGAATTTGAGGGGCTAGTATCCGACATGGCCGTCCATTGGGGGAGTGGCCGCCAGCGGAAGCGCAGCCGGCGCGCCGCCCCATCCTCCTCTTCCCCGAGCACCACGGCGGCCACGACCTCGTCCTCTTCGTCCCCCTCTCACAGCGGGCTCCGCCACCAGAAGCTTCAGGGGAGGAGGAGAACATTGTCGAGAAGAAGCCCTCGTCCCCGCCGTCGAAGCACCGTCGCGCCCTCTCACGATGAATGGAAGAAAGATGTCGAGCAGAAGGAGGAGAGGAGGATGAGTGTGGAGCGAAAGGCACCATCCATCTCCCCTTTTATAGAAGGCCAGGGCTGGGACCTGACCTCGCAGTCCATAGGGCGTCCACCCCGCTCGACCAATGCGGCCTCTTGAAACACGGGGAATCGGAACCGACTCGCTCCCCCAATCAATCAACAAACGCCTAATTTTCCGCCTCGGCGTTAATTCCCACGTCCAGCGCCTACCCTTCCCAAGGCATGCGGGTCACGTGGCGAGCGAGTCAAAAGCATGGAGACAGGTGAGGCGACCATTTTCCACCCCATGATCATGGGGTGTAGCGCCATGCAAGCTGTGACCCGAGTCCACTTAGTAAATGAGCAGCACCCCTGTGAATCCCTCTTTAATAATAAGGGAAGCATGGGCCGCCTCTTTACTATCAACTGCGGGATGATGCGAGCATGCTAAGGCCATCCCACGCATGACCCCCATGTCACGTGCTCAATGCGGGTCGTGGGGAAGTGAAACTGAATGAAAGATCACGGCGATCCATCTCTTCCACGCCCGCCCGCGCAATGCTTTGGGCCTGGATCAACTACGCCCTGCGCTTATGTGTGGCCCAGGCCCGGGGTCTCCTGTCAGTGTACAAAAGTATGGGTACTTCTATACCCCTTACTAGTGCACATGCAGTCGCAGCCACACCTGCGGCAGGGCTTGGCAAGGCAGAGGAAGGCAAAGTACGAAGACTACCAAGACAGATACCCGATGCACAAGGAGTAGAGGGCGAGCTGGACAACCCCCGGCAAGGGCCTTACTGGGGCAACCTGCACGGCACTAGTGAGTCCATCACCCTTGGGGCTGAGAGCTCTGACACCATCGACAATGTTAAGGCCATGATCTGAGAGCGCATGCTTGGTAGCATGTGGATCCTCATAAAGATTGATAGCCCATGGGTCCACGTGGGGCCAGAAGACGAAGACCCCTGGCCAGACCCTTGCCGGGGACGATCGCTGGGCCGCGGCCAGACCCGTGCCCAGCAAGGTTTCACCACCTCACCACCACTCAAGTCTGAGGATCGACATGCCAACTAAGTAGACGCCTGCATGGCAGCATGGAGATCTTCGTGGAAGCTTTACCATTGTGCCAACCCAGCAGCTAGTTAGCCAGACTGGCACTGCATGCCTCGTCAACCTGGACACATGTCAAAGCAAGGAGGAGCGGCGAAAGACGGGGTGGCTTCTGTTGACGTCCTTGATAAAGCAAGAGGACACGTAGACAATGCCTTAAATGCGTTTGTCCTACGTTGTCGAGCGATATGCTCGTGCATTGTAGCTTGCCACCTCCTGTGTGCCATTGTGGATACCCCTTTGCGTATAAAAGGAGGCCCAAGTCATACAGAGATAGGATTCAGACTTTTGGACCAAGCATGCATCATAGCTAGTTCAAAAGCTCAAGAACACATATATCCAGACAAGCAGGACTAGGGTATTGCGCATCTTTGCGGCCCGAACCTGGGTAAAATCCCCTGTGTGCTAATAGCTCGACCTGCTCTTCATGTAGCTAATCCTCCACCGAACATAGAAGGGATCCTTGTGACCCCATAGGTGTTCATTTTCCCCGACACTCATATATATGGACTTTATCCATGATTCCATCTAGTATCCTTGATGCATCATCTATGGACAATCCCTTCAAATATACGTCAATGAAAACATTAGTCCATAGAGATTGTCATTAATTACCAAAACCACACTTAGGGGCTACATGCCCTTTCAATCTCCCCCATTTTGGTAATTGATGACAATCTCAACAAGAGGGTTTATATAATGAATTTAAAACAAGTATGCAATCCGAGAATAAATTGTTTACTTGAGTTGGTTTTGATAGCCTCAAATATCACAAAGATAGTTGGTGTTATCAAAACCAGTTGTACTAGAATCAAAATTCTAAACAAGAATTTGATGCTAGTAGAACCACACTATATAGAGCAAACTCCCTCACAATATATGCATGTGAAAGAACTTCGTGGAGTTTTCTCTATATACACAACCATGCAACAAGCAGACAAAACAAATGTCGATATGCATGAATGACAAGAACCATCCCACTTCTTCTAAACCCTCTAAACTTCTCCCCCATCGGCAACAAATGAAAAAATGTAAGAAATTTTTGGAGGTCCAATATAGTATGAGTTCCTCCTCAATTTGTGCATTTCTCATATGTGAGTGGTATTGAATGCACATACCCATTTATGAATACATGGAGGACCTAAAACTCTATTGGGGATCCATGGAATGCAACAAGAAGATACAACCCGAGTATCTTCGAAAGATCCAAAGAACATATTTTGGACAAAGGAGTATCCAATAGGATCATCATATTAAGAATGGGTCCAAAATATATCAAAAAACTCATGAGTGCACAGATATAAGAATTAAATACAAGCACTCACTACTCATCCTCTTACCGGATCCATCAAAGAATCAAAAGGAGACAATCCCATGGACCGGTAGTAAATAAACAAGTATCAAATAAAGATATGCATCCACAAAGAAACTTGTATCCTTGAATATACAAAAGATGAGCATCCACAAAGAAACTTGTACACCAAAAAATATACAAAAGATAAGAACATGATATCCTTGAATGAATCCATTATTATACAAACTTGATCTTTAGCATAAGAGCTTTATCACATGGCACATGTCACATGGCACAAGGCACATGGCGTAAATTGATCTCATTTGCATAAAATGAATTACTAAGCATGAGAGAAAATACCACAACCAGATTGAGTGTCTTTGCAAATTTATCAATATTGCACATATGAGCACTTTGAGGAATTGGTATGCAATACATTTCTTAATTGGCATATTTGGGATAAGTGAACCATGAGCATGGCTTTAGAGATCCCCATGATATGCTCCTTCTCAAATGGCTCACAGATGCGAAAAAGGAGGTTTAAGACTTTGGAAGAAACACAAACTCAACAAGTACTAATCATGCCAAGATGCAACATACACAATGTTGACTCTAATTAAATAAATGCATGAAGTGAGTACTTGTTACCGAGAGATCATTGGTTAAAGGGGCCCTTGATCTAGTACGGGAACATGAGGGACTTGATCTTGTTCTTGGATAGGTACATGATCTCCCATAGCATCTTGCTCTTGTGTTGGGGGTGATGACTTCCCTTGTGGTGGACCCACAAGAGGGGCTCTTACTCCTTCTTCTTCTACATGGGCATGGGGTATTTCTTGTGGAAGAATATGATCAATCCCCATTGTACTTGTAGCTTGGGAGGCAGCCTCATCACGTACAACACTTGGAACCAATTGCTCTGAATGGAAGCCGTTATTCTCATCACACTCCACATTCCTCGTTTCCTCAGTACACCCCGTGGATTTATTGAGAATATGATAAGTGTGGGAGTTTGATGCATATCCAACAAATTGACCCAAAATTTAGTTAACTGGGTTTTCAGGATTAGAATGAAACACTTACAACCGAAACGGGTTTTTAATTGTCTTCTATAAACCAAGCTTGGCTTTAGTAATTTTCCACTGTGTCTCCACATTCCTCATGAATAATACAAGCATCCAATGCTTCTCTAAAGTACCTAAGCCACATTAAGGTACAATTTTGTCCCCAAACTTACTGGGTCCGAATTAGTTAGTCCAACTACAATACATAGGGCAAATTCCACATTAAATATGTTCATATGGATATGAACTCGAAATTCATGCACATCTTTAACCATTAAGGATATTATGGAGTTTCCCTATATAAAGGATCAAGTAAAGAAAGCAAGGAATGAAGAAGTATATAGATAAATATGCATGCACAAGCCTACCAAGATCCAAAGAGATACAGTTTGGAGAAAAGAACACATACGCGATGAATGCGCCACTAATATCTCAAATCATCCAAGTTGTCCAAATTATATCAAAGTGACAAATCCACACAAGACCGCACACAAAGAACAACATATGAACTAAGAAAAAACCAATGAGCATAGTAAATACATGCTACTTCTTGAGCTTGCATTGGTTTTTCCCCTGAAGAGGAAAGGGTGATGCAACAAAGTAGAGATAAGTATTTCACTCAGTTAAGAACCAAGGTATCAATCCAGTAGGAGAAACACGCAAGTCCCAAATATATGCACCTACACAAACAATCAAACACTTGCACCCAATGTGAAAAAGGGGTTGTCAATCCCTTCACGGTCACTTGCAAAGGTGAGATTTGATAGATCTAGATATAAAAGATTACTAAAACGTAAAACAAAGTAAAAGTAAATAAAACTCAGCGAGATATTTTTGTGTTTTTTGGTTTATATATCTGAAAATATATGAAGGAAAATAGACCCGGGGGCCATAGGTTTCACTAGAGGCTTCTCTCTTGAAGGCAAATAATATGTTGGGTGAACAAATTACTGTCGAGCAATTGATAGAAAGCGCAGAGTTATGACGATATCCAAGGCGATAATTATGAATATAGGCATCACCTCCGTGTCAAGTAGACCGACACCTGCCTGCATCTACTACTATTGACCGCTGTCCAGCATGCATCTAGAGTATTAAGTTCATAAGAACGGAGTAATGCCATAAGCAAGATGACATGATGTAGAGGGATAAACTCAAGTAATATGATGAAAACCCCATCTTTTTACCCTTCATGGCAACAATAATAATACGTGCCTCGCTACCCCTACTTTGTCACTGGGTGACGACACCACAAGATTGAACCCAAAACTAAGCACCTCACCCATTACAAGAAAAACCAATCTAGTTGGCCAGACCAAACCAATAAGTCAAAGAGGGATACAAAGATATCAAATCATCCATATAAGAATTCAGAGAAGATTCTAATAATATACATAGATAAGCTTATCATAAATCCACAATTCATCAATCTCGACAAACACACCGCAAAAGAAGATTACATCGGATAGATTTGTCAGGACCCCGATTCTATGCCACACCGATCTAGCATGTAACACCTCATATCACTTTGCGGCCTCACGCACGGTATTCCCACGGGTGTCGCCTTACCATGCCCGGGACCATTTGCACCTTTTGGCACACGTATATGACAGTTTCGCTAGCATCCATATGACACAGAACCCGGGCTGACATGGCTAGTCGTGAACCCAAAGTGGCACTAACTTACATGGACATGCATACATGACCCAGCAACGAACGTGTTGGTCATCAGCGAGTGAATCTGGGCTGTAGCAACTGGGCTAGCAGGACTCTAGTAAACTGGGCTATAGCAGGCTAACAGGACTCCGGTAGGCACCGCGTGACATTTCCCCGAAGGGACAGACACAGGAACGAAGAAGGACACATGCCGGCCAGCCTAAGTGTTCCAGAGCAGTAGCAAGCTACCAGGGCTCAATGGAAGCACTAGGAGACATTTCCCGGTAAGAGAGGCTACTAAGGATAAATAACTAGATAGTCAGATCCCACACATAGCAATACACATTACACGTATGCATAACATGCACGTATGTGCTGTACAAGATGGCATCACAACATAACTCAACAACTCATGTAGATAAGGCTCAAAGATCCATCATAGCATTTATTACAAACAGGGGTCACATGACCCAACATTCAGAGCAGAGAAGCAACAAGCGGAAGCATTACATGTCTGAGTACAGACATCTACAAATGAAAAAGGCTGAAGAGCCTAACTATCTACAACATCCTATCAAGATCGTAGCTGAGGTTCAAGCTACTTGTTGAAGTCCACGAGAACACTAGTAAGACCGAAGTCTCCGCTGCAAAAACATAAATAAAGCAACATGAGTACAAAGGTACTCAGCAAGACTTACATCAGATGCTATCATACATGTATTTGTATCAAGAGGGTAATGTGTGGTTTAGTTGCAGCAAGCCAGCTTTGACTCATTAGCTAACCTGTTCTAAGACTACGAGAAACTCTTTGAGGTGATATGATGCACACGAGGCCACTAATCACCACACAATACACTACTATGGATTCATCCCCGTCTCCCTATGAGAAGGCCATCCATAGCACTCACACTTGTCTTGAGCATTTTAGAGTATCCACTTCAAGTTGTCTATGTACCATGTAAGCATCCAAGAAGTCCATAACCGTGGACCCGACTATTCGAATAGATTATGTTAACCCTGTAGGGGTGTACTTCTTCACACACACTCTCGCCACTTATCGCCATGTACACATCATGTATCTCGACAACCTTCAAGCGGAAGCCTGGCGAGGGTGTCGGCCATGACCTGACTAACCACACAAGTCTCTAGTTCAGGATTATCGCCTATTCAGGTTCCATCCACAAGGAGATCCGGCCGAGGTTTCGCTCACGGCCCCAAACGATGTGTGCAGGGTTCCCGATCCCACCATCCGGGTGCCACTCGGTACACCAGGCCACGTGTGCCTAGTCTGTCCCAAGACAACCCTGTCGGGTGCCACTTGGTAGAAAAATATCACTACCTACAAACACTAGAAACTAGTTGCGACTCCTGGACAGATATCAAGTTGGTTAATAAGTCGAGAGGGGTCGAGTTACCGGAACCCAATGTTTGGTAGTATCGAGTCATTGGACAACATACATAGAACTCAGCGCTTAAGGACTGTTCAAGTGAGACAACCCACCATGTACTCCTACATGGCCTCTCACCGCTACCTTAACCAAATCATGTTCACACACTTCACTCTCTGCATCAGAACGTAGCACTGCACTCCAATTCATTCCCAATGAATCAGACCTGACACACCCAATGCAATAGTAGGCATGGCATGGTAGGAACACAACAATGGCTTCAATCTACTCCTACACATGCTAGTGGGTTTCAACTATTTACTGTGGCAATGACAGGTCATGCAGAGGAATGGGTTCAACTACCGCAGCACAAAGTAGCAATTGAATCGTAGTTGTCCTAATGCAATAACTGAGAGCACGTGCGAGAGAGTAGGATTGTATCGGAATGAACAAGGGGGTTTGCTTGCCTGGTAGATCAATAGAGGGGGCACTGCTCCTCAGACAAGTACTCTGGAACGGTCTCCGGAGCAGGACCTATCGAGAAGGAACGGTGTCGACAATCAATACACAAGCATATGCAAAGATATGATGCATGAACATGGCATGAATATGTGATGTTGATTGAGCTAATGCAGCTAGCATTCATTTGGTTGAAGTCCATTTGAATCAAGAATTCAAATGAAACTCCAAGTTAAGTATTTTATAAATGCCATTTTAGTGTTCCACTTATAAAGTAGGTACAAGTTGGTTTTTCATGCATGAAACTAGTACAGATGGATAGATTGCATTTTTCTTATACTTTTTCATATATAAATTATTTCAATCTGAACTACGGTTGAATTTCTATGATTTTCTGAAGTTTATAGCATTTTCTGGAATTTCCTGATTTAATTTAAATCCAGAAAATAAATAACTGCATCATCACTATGTCAAACCTGCGTCAGCAGGTCAACGACGCTGACCTGATCAAACCTGACGTGTGGGGTCCACACGTCAGTGTCTCCGGGTTAAACAGGGGGTTAATTTATCCTAATTAGAGGATTAGTGGCACTGGGCCCACTGGTCAGTGTCAGGGGGTAGTTAACTATGATTAGCCCTAGGCCAATCACCTGACTCATGGGGCCCACCTGACGGCCGACGAGGTCAAAGGGGTCAAACCCCACCAGCGTTTAGCCACCGGCGAGGCCAAACGCGGCGGAGGGGCTCGGGATTCGCCCTCCGGCGTCCATTTTGGCGGCGGAGACCATCTCCGAGGAGCTGGTGCTCGCGCGCATCAACTGGGACACGCTGGAGACCGTGGGGGTGCCGGAGCTCGTCAGGGCGGAGCTCGCGGTGGCGGCCGGAGTTCAGTGGCATGCGGTTTTGATGCTACGGGGCACGGCAGGGGCTGCGAGCGGGTGCGTTTGGCTTTTGGGGATGCAATGAACTCGGTGACGTGCTCGGGAGCGAGCTGCGGTGCCTATGGCTATGGCGGTGACATGATCGGCGGCGAGGAGCTACGGCCATGGCGGGGGAAGGGGCTACGGCGCGAGAACGGAGGAAAGGGGAGAGGGAAACGGAGCAGAGGCTCACTGCGGACTCGACGGCGTCAACGGCGAGCTCGGGGAAGGGCTGGAGTCGGCGGGGTGGCGAAGACGATCTCCGGCAACTGGTGATGAAGACGGTGTCGATGGAGGCGCTCCAAGGCCTCCCGAGGCGCGTTGCTTGATGGGGAGGTAGCCGGCGATGTGGCAGAGCTTTTGAGCACGGGGAGAGGGCGAGGGGGCGGCGGTAGCTATGACAAAGTTGGCCGGTGGCGGCGGTGGCGCTCGGCCATGAGAGAGAAAGCGAGGGAGAGGAGAGGAGAGGACTGGGGAGAGTGAGGGGGTCCAGGGGAGGCGTGGCGTCGCCGGGCATTCCAGGGCCACGAGGAGGACGCCAGGCAGGCAGCTGTGTGCTGGCGCGCACGGCGTCGGGCACCGCTTCCCCTCTGCCACCTGGCAAGAGGACGAACACGGCTATGCCCCTGGTGGGCTGGGCTAGAACAGGAACGGGCCGGATAGAGGCGCCAGGTAAGTTCCCTGTTCTGTTTTGTTTCGGCTTTTTTTAATTATTCTGACATTTGTTTTGATTTAATAATAATACTAAATCATTTTATTTTCTTATGCCAATTTTTGCAGGAGCTAGTGGTATTATTCCAGAGCTCCTCATTAACTAGCATAATTTTTGGACAATATTGTATATATATAACAATATATATCTAAAGCAAATATTTACTGCATTAATTCCAAATGCCTAAAATAAATACTTATGAGCTCCTAAAAATATTGGTTTGATTTTTATCTCTGTCCAATATTTTCAGAGAGCAACATGACCATTTTCTTGGACCTTTTTGGAGCAATTTTTATCTAGGTCATTTCCAGAAATGATTATGAGGGTTTCACAAGTCCCCATTTCAATTTAAATGGAATTGAAACATGATGCACACATGACTAGCTATCATTGAGCATACCAGAACTAGGGATGTGACAACTCGCCCCCACTTGAAAGAATCTCGTCCCGAGATTCAGGGGTTGACGGAAAGAAAGTGGGGTACTCCAGTCGAAGACGATCTTCTCGCTCCCAAGTAGCTTCTCTCTCGGAATGATGAGACCAGTGAACCTTGAGAAACTTGATGTTATGACGTCGAGTAACACGCTCTGCTTGATCAAGAATGCGAACCGGGTACTCTCAGTATGTGAGGTTATCTTGGAGATCAAGCATTTCATGGTCCACTCCGCGTATAGGATCCGAGAAGCAACGCCTGAGTTGGGAGACATGGAAGACATCATGAACTCGAGAAAGATGTGGGGGTAGTTCCAACTGGTAGGCAACCTCTCCTCGTTTAGCGAGAATGCGAAAAGGACCGATGTAACAAGGAGCCAACTTGCCCTTGATACCGAATCGATGGGTACCCTTCAAAGGAGTAACCCGAAGGTAAGCTTTGTCGCCAATTTCATAAGTCATATCCTTATGATGGCGGTCATACTGACTCTTCTGATGAGACTGGGCTGTTTTCAAGTTCTCACGAATGAGGTGAACTCGCTCTTCTGCCTCCTGGATCATGTCTGGTCCAAAGAATTGTCTTTCACCGGTTTCTGACCAGTTCAAAGGTGTTCGACATCTTCATCCATAGAGAATCTCAAAAGGAGCTTTCTTGAGGCTAGATTGATAGCTATTGTTATAAGCAAACTCGGCGAAAGGAAGACATTTCTCCCAATCCATACCGAATGAGATAACGCAAGCTCTAAGCATGTCTTCGAAATTTGATTGACCCGTTCCACCTGACCCCTCGACTGAGGGTGGAAAGCGGTACTGAAGGAAAGATGGGTTCCCATGGCAGTTTGGAAACTCTCCTAGAAATGAGAAGTGAAAAGACTGCCACGGTCTGAATTGATCTCTAGTGGAACACCATGAAGTGATACTATTCGAGAAATATATAAGTCAGCGAGCTGACTAGCGGTGATAATGTCTCAAACAGGTAGGAAGTGCGCCACTTTGGAGAGACGATCAATGACTATGAAAATAGCATTATTCCCTCTCTTGGTCCTGGGAAAGCCGGTGATGAAATCCATACCAACTTTATCCCATTTCCACTCAGGAATAGCTAAAGTCTGAAGGGTGCCATCAGGCCTTTGATGCTCTACCTTAATGCGACGGCAAACGTCACAGTTAGCAATGAACCGAGCGATTCCTCTCTTCATCCCAGTCCACCAGAACCTCTGGCGTAGGTCCTTATACATCTTAGTACTACCGGGATGAATCGTGAGAGGAGATTCATGCGCCTCCTTAAGAATCAATTTTCGCAGCTGTTTATTCTTGGGAACCACCAAAAGGTTTTCAAAGAAGACAACACATCGATCATCCATAGAGAAACATCCACCAACTCCCTTCTTAATGTTTCTCTTGATGCGGATAACACCCCTAACAAACTTCTGGTCAGTAATGATCTGATCCTCGAGGGTAGTTTTCGCCACCAAGGTAGAAAGGAATCCGTGAGGAGCAATGTGAAGGTTAAGCTTACAGAATTCCTCATGACGAAGTGGTTGGCGCTGCTGCAACATGAGATTGTTGCAATAGGATTTACGACTTAGCGCGTCAGCCATGACGTTGGCTTTGCCTAGGGTGTAAGTAATCCCTAGATCATAATCTGAGATCAACTCCAACCAACGTCTTTGCCTAAGGTTCAAATCTGGTTGGGTGAAGATATGCTTGAGACTCTGGTGATCGGTGTAGATCTCGCAACATTTACCAACAAGGAAATGTTGCCATGTCTTAAGTGCATAAAGTATGGCTGCAAGCTCTAGGTCATGTGTAGGATAATTATCCTCATGTGGATGCAATTGTTGAGATGCATATGCAATCACATGACGATCCTGCATAAGAATGCAACCTAGTCCCTGTCGTGAGGCATCACAATGGATAATAAAGTCCTTAGTGAAATCCGGTGGCACAAGTATGGGAGCAGAAGTCAGGCATCTTTTCAGGTCCTGAAAACTGTACTCACACTGTGGGGACCACTCAAACTTTTTATCTTTCTTGAGAAGTTCCGTGAGAGGCTTGGCCACTTTGGAGAAGTTCTCGACGAAGCGGTGACAATAACTGGCTAGACCAAGGAAACTCCTAACTTGTTTAACTGTTTCAGGTGGAGTCCAATCAAGAACGGCCTGAACTCTCTCAGGATTGACAGCAATGCCCTTACCAGAGATCACGTGGCCTAGGTAGGTCACTTCTGGCAACAAAAATTCACACTTGGAGAACTTGGCATAAAGGCGGTGCTCTCTGAGTTTTTCTAACACAAGTCTAAGATGTTCGGCATGCTCTTCCTCGTTCTTCGAGTAAATAAGAATATCATCGAGATAAACCACGACGAACTAATCTAAGTACTCCATGAAGATCGAGTTCATCAAGCGGGAGAAGGTAGCTGGAGCATTGGTTAGACCAAAGGACATGACGATGTACTCATACTGGCCATAACGAGTGACAAAGGCTGTCTTGGGGATGTCCCCATTTCTGATCTTGATTTGGTGGTAGCCTAACCTCAAATCCATCTTAGAGAAGACTGAGGATCCAGTGAGCTGATCATACAGAACGTTGATCCTGAGGAGCGGATACTTGTTCTTTATCGTGACCAAATTAAGGGGACGATAATCTACAACCATCCGGTCCGTACCATCCTTCTTCTTGACGAAGAGGACGGGGAAAGCCCAAGGAGAAGAACTAGGACGGATGAAACCCTTTTGCAAGGACTCATCAAGTTGTTTCTTAAGCTCGGCTAGTTCTAAGGGTGCCATCTTGTAAGGTCTCCTAGAGATTGGAGCGGTTCCTGGGATAAGATCTACGACGAACACTACATCTCTGTCAGGTGGAACACCTGGCAGTTCCTGTGGAAAGACATCCGGAAAGTCACGGACTACCGGGATATCTTCAAGGTCTGGAAGAGGGCTGGCATTAAGGGAATAGAGCTGACGCTTTGCAACTCTAGTGGAGACAGTGACTATCTTGCCAGATGGGTGTGTAAGCTGAACAAACCTGGTGTAACAATCAATCTTGGCATGATGAGTTATCATCCAGTCCATACCCAAGATGATGTTAATATCTGAGGACTTGAGGGCTACATGTGATGCAAGAAATACAAGTCTATCAACAAGGATTTCATTACCATAGCTGATTCTAGAAGTTTGCCATCTAGACCCTGGGGTTTGGATTTCAAGTGGAGTTGGCATGTCACAAAATGACATGTCGTGCAAACGAGCATAGCCTTCAGAGATGGAGTGAGATGCTCCGGTATCGAATAGAACCGAAGCTGGATGACAGTTGACAAGGAGTGTACCAAGAACGACATCTGGATCATCATGAGCGTCTTTAGCTGAGACGTAGTGCACATGTCCATGTTTAGTGCGAGCTGGCTTGGCACTGATCGTCTTGCTCGATGGCTTGACACAGACAACAAACTTCTCAAGAGGGGTCGAGCGTAGTTGGTTTGAGAGCAGTCATGTGCATAGTGTCCTGGCTTCCCGCATGTGAAGCAAGTCCCTGAGGTTGGACATGGACCCGCAATGACAAGCGGTATACCAGTAGGCCTGGGTGGAGCATACGACTGAGCTAGGGGAGGCGCCACATAAGATGGCCTTGATGAATATCCAGAAGGAAGAGTGGAGTTCGGAACCCAAATCCGGCGCTTCTGCGAGCTAGAGCCGGAAGAAGATCGCAAATCACGGGTGTGCTTACGAGACTCCTCGTAAGTGAGCTGAGCTGTTTCTGCATTGATGGCCTTGTTCACAAGAGCTTGGAATGTATCACAATGATGCAGGTGGAGATCACGACGCAACTTGGGGTTGAGACCCTTCCGGAACCTAGCCTGCTTCTTGGCGTCCGTGGACACCTCTTTTGTGGCATAGCGGGCGATGTTCTCAAACTCTCTACTGTAAGCATCAACAACCATCTTGCTCTGGGTGAAACTACAGAACTCTTCTCTCTTGCGATCGATGAGGGCCTGAGGAATGTGATGCTCGCGAAAGGCCTGAGTGAAATCTCACCAAGTAGGAATCTAGCCAGCTGGAAGCATAGCCTCATAGTTCTGCCACCAAAGACTAGCAGGACCTTCCAGATGGTATGTGACATAGGTGACCTTGTCATTTTCAGCTACGTTTAGGGAACGCAGCTTATGAGTGGGTGGGTGCAGGCGAATGAGGTCATGAATGGTTGCAGACCCTTTGTACTGATGGGCGCTGTTCTCCTCAATACGTGCTAACAAGCGGTTAGACTCACGCTTGTTCCTCTCCATCTCTAACAAGAACTCTGTCAACAAAGGCGGGTCGGGAGGATCCTCATCCCTACCATCTCCGTGGTTCTGGTTATGGACAACAGAACTTGATGACATCCTGAGAAACGAAACCAGGACGGATCAGCGTCAACTATAGACTGTAGAATGTAGGACAAAGAAATTAGTATCTCTCAAACTCCTAGGGAAATTCCGGCAGCATAACGACAGTAAAATTCTCAGAATGAGACATCCTGACAAAAATGGGGTAGTACAACAACTCAACATCACCACTCAATGTTCTGGGATAGAACTAAACAGGCTACACTAGAAATACTCAAAAACTGGGATATGACTCTAATCAACCAATCCTATGGGACTACAGAGTAGTAACACGTGATCCTGATAGACGGAAGAGAAAGCCTAGTTCCTTAACCCCGTAGGAAAGGTAGGATGACTCAGATCAGAAGGCCATGAGGTATAAGGAGTAAAAAGAGCCTTACGTTCCTTCCCACAATCAATTCCCTTACATAACTAGAGAATTTCTAGACTCAACTTCGACCAGTTTGGCTTGTAATCCTACAAGCAGTCAGGCTCTGATACCAAAGCTGTCAGGACCCCGATTCTATGCCACACCGATATAGCATGTAACACCTCATATCACTTTGCGGCCTCACGCACGGTATTCCCACGGGTGTCGCCTTACCATGCCCGGGACCGTTTGCGCCTTTTGGCACACGTATATGATAGTGTCGCTAGCATCCATATGACAAAGAACCCGGGCTGACATGGCTAGTCGTGAATCCAAAGTGGCACTAACTTATAGGGACATGCATACATGACACAGCAACGAACGTGTCGGTCATCAGCGAGTGAATTCAGGCTGTAGCAACTGGGCTAGCAGGACTCCGGTAAACCGGGCTGTCGCAGGCTAACATGACTCTGGTAGGCACCGCGTGACATTTCCACGAAGGGACATACACATGAATGAAGAAGGACACATGCCGGCCAACCTAAGTGTTCCAGAGCAGTAGCAAGCTACCAGGGCTTAGTGGAAGCACTAGGAGACATTTCCCGGTAAGAGAGGCTACTAAGGATAAACAACTAGATAGTCAGATCTCACACATAGCAATACACATTACACGTACGCATAACATGCAAGTAGGTGCTGTACAACATGACATCACAACATAACTCAACAACTCATATAGATAAGGCTCAAAGAGCCATCATAGCATTTATTACAAACAGGGGTCACATGACCCAACATTCAGAGCAGACAAGCAACAAGCGGAAGCATTACATGTCTGAGTACAGACATCTACAAATGAAAAAGGCTGAAGAGCCTAACTATCTACAACATCCTATCAAGATCGTAGCTGAGGTACAAGCTACTTGTCAAAGTCCACGAGAACACTAGTAAGACCAAAGTCTCCGCTGCAAAAACATAAATAAAGCAACATGAGTACAAAGGTACTCAGCAAGACTTACATCAGATCCTATCATACATGCATTTGTGTCAAGAGGGTAATGTGTGGTTTAGTTGCAGCAAGCCAGCTTTGACTCAGTGGCTATCTTGTTCTACGACTACGAGAAACTCTTTGAGGTGATATGACGCACACGATTCTACTAATCACCACACAATACACTACTATGGATTCATCCTCGTCTCCCTATGAGAAGGCCATCCATAGCACTCACACTTGTCTTGAGCATTTTAGAGTATCCACTTCAAGTTGTCTATGTACCATGTAAGAATCCAAGAAGTCCATAACCACGGACCCGGCTATTCGGATAGATCATGTTAACCCTGCAGGGGTGTACTTCTTCACACACGCTCTCGCCACTTACCGCCATGTACACGTCATGTATCTCAACAACCTTCAAGCAGAAGCCTGGCGAGGGTGTCGACCACGACCTGACTAACCACACAAGACTCTAGTCTAGGTTTATCGCCTATTCGGGTTCCATCCGTAAGGAGATCCAGCCGAGGTTTCGCTCACGACGCCAAACAATGTGTGCAGGGTTCCCGAGCCCACCATCCGGGTGCCACTCGGTACACCAGGCCACGTGTGCCTAGTCTGTCCCAAGCCCACCCTGCCGGGTGCCACTTGGTAGAAAAATAGCACTACCTACAAACACCAGAAACTAGTTGCGACTCTTGGACAGAGATCAAATTGGTTAATAAGTCGAGAGGGGTCGAGTTACCGGAACCCAATGTGTGGTAGTATCGAGTCATTGGACAACATACATAGAACTCAGTGCTTAAGGACGGTTCCAGTGAGACAACCCACCATGTACTCCTACATGGCCTCTCACCGCTACCTTTACCAAATCGTGTTCACACACTTCACTCTCTGCATCAGAACGTAGCACTGCACTCCAATTCATTCCCAATGAATCAGACCTGACACACTCTAAGCAATAGCAGGCATGGCTTGGTAGGAACACATTAATGGCTTCAATCAACTCCTACACATGCTAGTGGGTTTCAACTATTTACTGTGGCAATGACATGTCATGCAGAGGAATGGGTTCAACTACTGCAACACAAAGTAGAAATTAGATCGTTGTTGTCCTAATTCAATAACTGAGAGCAGGAGCGAGAGAGTAGGATTGTATCTGAATGAACAAGGGGGGTTGCTTGCCTGGTAGATCAACGGAGGGGGCACTGCTCCTCGGGCAGGTACTCTAGAACGGTCTCCGGAGTAGGACCTATCGAGAAGGAACGGTGTCGACAATTTGTACACAAGCATATGCAAAAATATGACGCATGAACATGGCATGAATATGTGATGTTGATTGAGCTAATGCAGCTAGCATTCATTTGGTTGAAGTCCATTTGTATCAAGAATTCAAATGCAACTCCAAGTTAAGTCTTTTATAAATGCCATTTTAGTGTTTAACTTATACAGTAGGTATAAGTTGGTTTTTCATGCATGAAACTAGTACAGATGGATAGATTGCATTTTTCTGATAATGTTTCATATATAAATTATTTCAATCTGAGCTACGGTTGAATTTCTATGATTTTCTGAAGTTTATAGCATTTTCAGGAATTTCCTGATTTAATTTAAATCCAGAAAATAAATAACTGCGTCAGCACTACGTCATGCCTAGGTCAGTAGGTCCACGGCGCTGACCTGGTCAAACCTGACATGTGGGGTCCACACGTCTGTGTCTTAGGGTTAAACAGGGGCGGTTAATTTATCCTAATTAGATGATTAGTGGCGCTGGGCCCACTGGTCAGTGTCATGGGGGGTGAGTTAACGATGATTAGCCCTAAGCCAATCACCTGACTCGCGGGGCCCACCTGGCGGCCGGCGAGGTCAAAGGGGTCGAACCCCACCGGTGTTTAGCCGCCGGCGAGGCCGAACGCGGCGGAGGGGCTCAGGATTCGCCCTCCGACGTTCATTTGGGCGGTGGAGACCATCTCCGAGGAGCTGGTGCTCGCGGGCATCCACTAGGACACGCTGGAGACCATGGGGGCGCCGGAGCTCGCCAGGCGGAGCTCGCAGCGGCGGCCGGAGTTCGGTGGCGTGCTGTTTTGATGCGACGGGGCACGACAGGGGCTGCGAGCGGGTGCGTTTGGCTCCTGGGGATGCAACAAACTCGATGACGTGCTTGGGAGCGAGCAGTGGTGGCTATGGCCACGGCGGCGACATGATCGGTGGCGAGGAGCTACGGCCATGGCGGGGGAAGGGGCTATGACGCGAGAACGGAGGAACGGGGAGAGGGAAACGGAGCAGAGGCTCACTTCAGACTCGACGGCGTCGACGGAGAGCTCGGGGAAGGGCTGGAGTTGGCGGGGCAGCGAAGCCGATCTCTGGCATCCAGAGATAAAAACGGCGTTGATGGAGGCGATCCAAGGCCTCCCGAGGCGTGTGGCTTGACGGGGAGGTAGCCGGTGATGTGGCGGAGCTTCTGAGCACGGGGAGAGGGCGAGGGGGATGGCGGTAGCTACGGCAACGGTGGCTGGTGGCGATGGTGGCGCTCGGCCATGAGAGAGAAAGCAAGGGAGATGAGAGGAGAGGACTGGGGAGAGTGAGAGGGTCGGGGGGGGCGTGGCGTCATCCGGGTGTTCCAGGGCGACGAGGAGGACACCAGGCAGGCAGCTGCATGCCGACGCGCACGACGTCGGGCACCGCTTCCCCTCTGCCTACTGGCAAGTGGAGGAAGACACCTATGCCCCTGGTGGGCTGGGCCAGAACAGGAACGGGCCGGCCAGAGGCGCCAGGTATGTTCCCTGTTCTGTTTTGTTTCTGTTTTTTCTAAATTATTCTGACATTTGTTTTGGTTCAATAATAATACTAAATCATTTTATTTTCTTATGCCAATTTTTGCAGGAGCTAGTGGTATTATTCCAGAGGTCCTCATTAACTAGCATAATTTTTGGACAATATTGTATATATATAACAATATATATCCAAAGCAAATATTTACTGCATTAATTCCAAATGCCCAAAATAAATACTTATGAGCTCCTAAAAATATTGGTTTGATTTTTATCTCTGTCCAATATTTTCAAAGAGCAACATGAACATTTTCTTGGACCTTTTTGGAGCAATTTTTATCTAGGTCATTTCCAGAAATGATTCTGAGTGTTTCACAAGTCCCCATTTCAATTTAAATGGAATTGAAACATGATGCACACATGACTAGCTAGCATTGAGCTTACCAGAACTAGGGATGTGACAAGATCTCCAAGGACATCGAGGAGAACATTGTATTGAGAATCAAAGAGAGAGAATAAGCCATCAAAGCTCAAAAATAAACTAAGTGGGTGTGCATCCAACTCGGTTGCTCAGGAAGACCTAGGGAAATTTTAGGAATCCCATCATTGGAATATACAAGCTAAGTTATATAATGAAAAATTCCCACTAGTATATGAAAGTGACAACATAGGAGACTCTCTGTCATGAAGATCATGGTGCTACTTTGAAGCACAACTGTGGAAAAAGGATAGTAACATTCTCCCTACTCTCTTTTCTCTCATTTTTTTGGTGGGCTTCTTTGGCCTCTTTTATTTTTTATAAAGTCCGGAGACTCATCCCAACTTGTGAGGGAATCATAGCTTCCATCATCCTTTCCTCACATGGGACAATGCTCTAATAATGATGATCATCACACATTTATTTACTTACAACTCAAGAGTTACAACTCGAAACTTAGAACAAAAATATGACGGAACGGTGGAAGTTGCATGTCAATATATCTCGGAATGGCTATGGAAATGCCATAATAGGTAGGTTTGGTGGCTGTTTTGAGAAAGGGTAAATGGTGGGTTTAATGCACCAGCGAAAGTTGGGGGGTACCAGAGAGGCTAACGATGGTGGAAGGGTGATAGTGTGTATAATCCATGGACTCAAAATTAGCGATAAAGAACTCACATACTTATTGCAAAAATATATTAGCTACCGAAACAAAGTATTAGACGCATGCTCCTAGGGGAGAGGTTGGTAGGAGTTAACCATCTCATGCTCCCAACCTCCACACAAAGGATGACAATCAATAAATAAATCATGCTCTGACTTCATCACATAACGGTTCACCATACATGCATGCTACGGGAATCAGAAACTTTAACACAAGTATTTCTACCAATCCACAATTACTCACTAGCATGACTCTAATATCACCATCTTTATATCTCAAAACAATCATAAGGAATCAAACTTCTCATAGTATTCAACACACTTTATATGAACGTTTTTATTATATCCCTCGTGGATGCCTATCATATTAGGACTAAATTCATAACCAAAGCAAATTACCATGCTGTTTAGAGAGACTCTCAAAATAATATAAGTGAAGCATGAGAGTTTAACAATTTCTATAAAATAAAGCCACCGTCGTACTCTAAAAAGATATAAGCGAAGCACTAGAGCAAAATTATGTTAGCTCAAAAGATATAAGTGAAGCACATAGAGTATTCTAATAAATTCACGATTCATGCATGTCCCTCTCAAAAGGTGTGTACGGCAAGGATGATTGTGACAAACTAAAAATAAAATAATCGTATCATACAAGACGCTCCAAGCAAAACACATATCATGTGGTGAATAAAAATATAGCCTCAAGTAAATTTATCGATAGACGAAGACGAAAGAGGGGATTCCATCCGGGGCATCGCCAGCTTAGATGCTTTGTTGTCCTTGAATGTTACCCTGGGGTGCCTTGGGCATCCCCAAGCTTTGGCTCTTGCCACTCCTTATTCCGTAATCCATCAAATCTTTACCCAAAACTTGAAAACTTCACAACACAAAAGTCAACAAGAAAACTCATGAGATCCATTAGTATAAGAAAATAAATCACCACCTTTTGGTACTGTTGTGAACTCATTCTTTATTTACATTGGTGTAGTATCTACTGTATTCCAACTTCTCCATGGTTCATACCCTCCCCCCCGATACTACCCATAGATTTATCAAAATAGGCAAACAACAAATAGAAAACAGAATCTGTCAAAAACAGAACAGTCTGTAGCAATCTGAAAACTTCGTATACTTCTGTAACTCCATAATTTCTAAAAGTTAGGACAATCTGGGCAATTTTTATATCAATCTTGTGTAAAAAATTAGATCAAAAGCACGCTTCGGTGAATTTTTAAAATTATTTTACTGGGCGCAAAAGTTTTTGTTTTTCAGCAAGATCAAATCAACTATCATCGTAAGCCATCCCAAAGGTCTTACTTGGCCCAAACACTAACTAAAATATGAAAACACATCTAACTAGAGGCTAGATGAAAATTTTATTGAAAAACAGAAAGCAAGAACAAAAATAAAATTGGGTTGCCTCCCAACAAGCGCTATTGTTTAACGCCCCTAGCTAGGCATAAAGCATAAATCTAGCATTTATCATCTTTGGTATGCAATCCATAAGTAGCTCTTGTAATAGATTTATATGGTAATTTAATTTTGTTTCTAGGAAAGTGTTCCATGCCCTTCATTAATGGAAATTGAAATCTAATGTTTCCTTCTTTCGTATCAATAATTTCGTCAATCGTTCTAAGGAAAGTTCTACCAAGAATAGTAAGACATGTAGAAGTGCAATCTATATCAAGAACAATGAAATCTACGGGCATATAATTCCTATTTGCAACAATAAGAACATCATTAGTTCTTCCCATAGGTTTCTTTAAAATGGAATCCACAAGACGCAAATTTAAAGAACAATCATCAAATTCACGGAAACCTAACACATCACATAAAGTTTTTGGAATCATGGAAACGCTAGCACCCAATCACACAAAGAATGTCACTCATAATATTTAATCTCAATCTTAATAGTAGGTTCCCACTCATCATGAAGCTTTCTAGGGATAGAGATTTCCAGTTCAAGCTTTTCTTCAAAACATTTCATTATAGCATCAACGATATGTTTAGTAAAAGATTTATTTTGGTTATAAGCATGAGGAGAATTTAACATGGATTGCAACAAGGAAATACAATCTATCAAAGAACAATTATCATAATTTAAATCCTTGAAATCCAAAAGAGTGGGTTCATCGCTACTTAAAGTTTTGACCTCTCTGATCCCACTTTTATCATTTTTTGCATCAAGATCTATAAACTTCGAATCATTGGGACTCCTTTTTACTAAAGTTGACTCATCTCCAGTCCCATCTTTATCAAGATTTATATTAGAAAACAAAGATTCAATAGGAGTCACATCAATCACTTTAAGATCTTCATCATTATTTTCACAAAAAGCTAGAAGAACACTCTTTTACAAACCAATCTCGCTTAGCACACATCTTAGCGGTTCTTTCATTGCACTCATCAATACAAATTCTCATAGATTTCAGAGATTCATTAATATCATGCTTGGGTGGAATATATCTAATTTCCAAAGAATTAATCTCCAGAGAAATTATATCCGCATTCGTAGCCAAATCATCGATCTTAAGCAATTTTCCTCCAACCAAAGCACTGAAATTCTTTTGAGAACCAATAAACTCTTTAATATTGTTCTCAAGATCAGAGGGCATCTTATTATAATTTCCATAAGAATTGTTTTAGGAATTACCATAATTATTAGAGGAATTACTAGGAAACGGCCTAGGATTGAAATTACCTCTATACGCGTTATTACCAAAATTGTTCCTACAAACAAAATTCACATCCATAAATTCATTATTATTCTCAATCAAAGTAGATAAAGGAATATCATTGGGATCAATAGGAGAACTCTTAATAGCAAGCAATTTCATAAGTTTATCGATCTTTCCACTCAAAACATTAATCACTTCAATCGCATGCACTTTTTTACTAGTAGAATACCTTTCGGTATGCCATTGAGAATAATTAGCCATAATATTATCTAGGAGTTTAGTAGCTTCTCCTAATGCAGTTTCCATAAAAGTATCTCCCGCGGCCGAATCTAAAAGATTTCTAGATGCAAAATGCAATCCGACATAAAAAATTGTATGATCATCCACAAATTTAAACCATGAGTAGGGCAATTTCGTATGATAAATTTCATGATCAAGATTCCACACTAGTAGTGGGAGCAATCGGAGACATCGTGACAAAGCAAGCAACCTAACACACGAGCAACCAAAAGTAAACGAAAAGACGAACGGAAGGAGGGCGAATAAAAAGGCAAACCTTTTTGTGTTTTTCTGAAAACATTTTAGAAGTGGGGGAGAGGAAAACAAGAGGCAAATGGAAAATAATGTAATGCAAGAGATGAGAGTTTATGATGGGTACTTGGTAGGCTTGATATAGATCTTCCCGACAACGGCGCTAGAAATTCTTCCTGCTACTTCTTGAGCTTGCGTTGGTTTTCTATTGAAGAGGAAAGGGTGATGCAACAAAGCAGAGATAATTATTTCCCTGAGTTAAGAACCAAGGTATCAATCCAGTAGGGGAAACACGCAAGTCCCCAATATATGCACCTACACAAACAATGAAACACTTGCACCCAACGCGAGAAAGGGCTTGTCAATTCCCTTCATGGTCACTTGGAAAGGTGAGATCTAATAGAGATAGATATAAAATATTGCTAAAACCTAAAACAAAATAAAAGAAAATAAAACTCAAGGAGATATTTTTGGGTTTTTTTGGTTTCTAGATCTGAAAATATATGAAGGAAAATAGACCTGGGGGCCATAGGTTTCACTAGAGGCTTCTCTCTTGAAGGCAAATAATATGGTGGTTGAACAAATTACTATCGAGCAGTTGAGAGAAAAGCGCAAAGTTATGAAGATATCCAAGGCAATGATTATGAATTTAGGCATCACTTCTGTGTCAAGTAGACCGACTCGTGCCTGCATCTACTACTATTACTCCACACATCGACCGCTATCCAACATGCATCTAGATTATTAAGTTCAAAAGAACGGAGTAACGCCTTAAGTAAGATGGCATAATGTAGAGGGATAAACTCAAGAAATATGATGAAAACCCCATCTTTTTACCCTTGATGGCAACAATACAAATACGTGCCTGGCTACCCCTACCTTTTCACTGGATGAGGACACCGCAAGATTGAACCCAAAACCAAGCACATCTCCCATTGCAAGAGAAACCAATCTAGTTGGCCAAACCAAACCAATTATTCGAAGAGAAATACAAAGATATAAAATCATGCATATAAGAATTCAGAGAAGATTCTAGTAATATTCATAGATAAGCTGATCATAAATCCACAATTCAACAATCTCAACAAACACACCGCAAAAGAAGATTACAACAAATAGATCTCCAAGGACATTAAGGAGAACATTGTGTTGAGAATCAAAGAGAGAGAAGAAGCCATCTAGCTAATAGCTATGGACTCGTAGGTCCGTGGTAAACTACTCACGCTTCATAGGAGGGGCAATAGGGTTTATGTAGATGCCCTCCGTGATCGAACCCTCCTCCAGGAGGATGGCAGAAAAGACCCCAAGATGGGATCTCACGTGAACAAAAGGTTACTGCGGTGTAAAAGTATTTTGGTGGACACCTCTGGTCATTTGGGAATATTTGGGAATTTATAGGCCAAGAATTATGGTTAGAGGACCTCCGAGGGGCCCACAAGCCAAGGGGCGTCCCCCTAGGCCGTGCCCTGGAGGCTTGTGGCCTCCTCGGGACTCCTCTAAATTCATCTCCAACTCCTATGCGTGTCTTCTAGTCCAAGAAATATCATCGCGAAATTTTTATTCCATTTGGACTCCGTTTGATATTCCTTTTCTGTAAAAACTCAAAAACAAGGAAAAACAAAAACTAGCAATGGGCTCTAGGTTAATAAGTTAGTCCGAGAAATAATATAAAATAGCATACATGCATATAAAACATCCAAAACAGAGATAGCATGGAACAATCTAAAATTGTAGATACGTTGGAGACGTATCAATACACTACACACATGCTCAAATGTTTATCTCACTCAAGTAGATAATAGATAGTGCAATTAGTGAGATAAGGCAAGTTGAAGGACGAGCCGAGAAGAAGATGATCATAAAGTTATACCACCTGAAGAAATACAGATTTTAAGAGAATAACAATGGTATTTGGAATTAACACTCAGTGGTAGATTCCAAAGATGCACAAGATCAAAAACATAATCCAAAGCGTAAGAGGAGAGTTTCATAGTGTTATTGTCCGGGTGAGCATTTCATCCTGTTGGACCCCGTGCACACGGGAAAGTTAGCCCCGTGCGCATGGGGTATTCAGAGATTGAAACCCCACCACGTGCGCACGGGGGTCAACAGACCCGGTGCGCACGGGTTGTCCAGAGAGTTGCGCGGCACCTCGTGCGCACGGGGGTCAAAAATTCCCATGCGCACGAGGTGTCCAGTAAGATTCTGTCAAACTCCAAGGGCACCTCGGCGAAGCACGCTACGAAGGCAAATAAAAACCAACAATAGATAATTAATGGATACTTTGAGAATTTGAATTTCAAATGAGCTTGACATACCACATAGTGACTAGATAATATTGAATATCAATACTAGGTGGTATTTCTCATATTCACATTTTGGGTTTGTGATGTGCACAAAACATAACACTCCCCCATAATGTGATGATCTTCTAATATCTCACAAAATCCAAAGAAGATTCAAATATGATACAATAAAAGCTCAATACTAAAAACACCACTATATAATGTACAATGCAACCTACACATGCCAAAAAACACAAATCAAGAACACTAGGAATCACAACATATACATACACATGCTATATACAAAACCTAAACATGCAAGGGGCGAGTAAGTTTCAATGCAAGCAATATAAGTACAAGTTACCGCAAAGAGGAACATTGGATAAATAATATGAAGATAATCCACATGACTTGGCTCAAACAAATAAATGGTGGATATCCTTTTCTTCATGAGCTAGCCAAATCTCCAATGTCCTCCACACACCTATTGATCAAGTTTTAGCTTAATGGTCCCCAACCAAGTTGGGTCCTAAGAAGTTAGTCACGATAGGCTTGGCAAACCAAATGTTCTTTTCCATTTCCAAACCACTTTGGGAACCAACAAGCTTGGCAAACAAATTGCCAACAACATCCTTCCTAAGTGAAGAATGATCATTGAATAGAAGAGGCTTAGGGATGTTACCGTTGGGACATGATGAGGATATATGCCCTTCTCACGACAATTATAGCAACATGTGCTCCCCCTTCTCTTCTTATTTATTTTCTCAACCTGGGGAGCATTATCTTGGTTCATCATCGGTAGTGGCCTTTCTTCAACTTGAGGTTGACCTTGAGATTGAACTTGAGGCCGATTTCCTTGTTTCTTCACATATGAAGTTTTCTTCTTTAATGGACAAGATCTCACATGGTGTCCAACATTCTTGCACTTGAAGCATGTAATGTTAGCCAGATTCTTGACTTGATCTTGTCCCTTTTATTTTTCTTGGACTTCTTGTTGTTGTGAATGAAACCAAGTCTGCCCTTGTCATGAGGTGATTTTTGAAAACTCAAGAGAGTGTTGAGAGTGGTATTTCCTTCATGACACATTTCAAGTCTTTCTTCGAAATAGTGAGTTGGGCCTTGAGCTCTTTGTTTTCCTAAACAAGGTTAGTATCAACAAAAGTACTAGAGGAAGTAGAAGCTTCATGGTTAGAGCAACAAGGCAAGGAAACCAATTCATCACAAGAATTGGCAATAATATGTCTAGATGAATCACTAGGATTAGCACATGTCAATAAAGCATTTTGAGTAGAAATAGTGCCAATGTCCACATGAGGTTCACAAGATGTTACCTTAGACACAATAGCCTCATGAGCTAACTTTAGCCTTTCATGGGAGATTAGAAGGTCATCATGAGAGCCCGAGAGATTTTCACGACTTTCCTCTAATTTTCCATAATTGCTAGTTAGCAAAGCAAGTTGAGCCCTTAGCTCAACATTGTCCTTCAAGATAGATGCTTCACAAGAAGTAGAGTTAGTAGCACAAGCATCATTGACAATATGAGAGCTAGAAGAAACTAGAGACTTTACATGAGTAGCTTGAAGCTCCTCATAAGACTTAGAGAGTTTGCTGAGCTCTCCCTTGACATTCTTGTAGCCAAGGTCAAGGTGCTCAAAATCCTCTTTAAGTTGATCATGAGCAACTTTAGTCTCTTCTTTAGAAGATTCTAAGTCTCTAAGAGTTTCTAGAGCATCAAGAAGGTTACAATCAAGTTTTTCATTTTGTTCTTGCTCTTCGTGAAGTAAATCATTACACTTTCCAAAATGAGTAATAAGATCTCAAAACATCTGATAATTGTTCTTATTTTCCCCATGAAGAGAATTACCAATTTTATATATTTCTTGACTCATATCCCTATCACATTGATCATCAATATCATTACAAAGAGTACATGATACCTCAATGTTACCTCTTGCCATGAGGCACATATAAACATTGGAGGTTGATGATGATTCTTTTGGAGAGGAAGATTCTTCATAAACAACAGTAGGAGATTCATGACCATCATCTTGATGCTCATAGCATTTCCTCTCCAACATGGTGATTTCCTTCTTTGCTCTTCTAGGCATTTCTCCATTAGTGTTGTGTGCACTACTTTGTCTGTTGTTTCCTCTACATGGTTAGTCAAGGAACAACTAGAGGAAATAGAATCATAGGGATCGTGGCAACAAGGAGTATCGAGCATATCATCACAAAAAGTATTCCAGGAATCTCTAAATGATGCGTATGGACTATCAACACAAGAATGTATGTCATTTTTCCTAGATGTGTTCAAGTCCAAAGAAACTACAAGATTAGCATTTATGCATGAAAGATCATCAATGTTGAGCACATCATCATCATCATCATCACAAATGATATTTCCACTCACCATGTCATTACCTTGGGACATGCTAAAGGAAATATGCCCTAGAGGCAATAATAAAGTTATTATTTATTTCCTCATATCATGATAAATGTTTATTATTCATGCTAGAATTGTATTAACCAGAAACATGATACATGTGTGAATACATAGACAAACATATAGTCACTAGTATGCCTCTACTTGACTAGCTCATTAATCAAAGATGGTTATGTTTCCTAACCATAGACATGTGTTGTCATTTGATTAATGGGATCACATCATTAGAAGAATGATGTGATTGACATGACCCATTCCGTTAGCCTAGCACTTGATCATTTAGTATACTGCTATTGCTTTCTTCATGACTTATACATGTTCCTGTAACTATGAGAAATATGCAACTCCCGTTTACTGGAGGAACACTTTGGGTACTACCAAACGTCACAACGTAACTGGGTGATTATAAAGGAGTACTACAGGTGTCTCCGAAGGTACATGTTGAGTTGGCGTATTTCGAGATTAGGTTTTGTCACTCCGATTGTCGGAGAGGTATCTCTGGGCCCTCTCGGTAATGCACATCATTATAAGCCTTGCAAGCAATGTGACCAAATGAGTTGGTTACGGGATGACGCATTACAGAACGAGTAAAGAGACTTGCCGGTAATGAGATTGAACTAGGTATTGGATACCGACGATCAAATCTCGGGCAAGTAACATACCGATGACAAAGGGAACAACGTATGTTGTTATGCGGTTTGACCGATAAAGATCTTCGTAGAATATGTAGGAACCAATATGGGCATCCAGGTCCCGCTATTGGTTATTGACCGAGAATGGTTCTAGGTTATCTCGACATAGTTCTCGAACCCATAGGGTCCGCACGCTTAACGTTACGATGATAGTTATATTATGAGTTTATAAGTTTTGATGTACTGAAGTTTGTTCAGAGTCCCGGATGTGATCACGGACATGACGAGGAGTCTCAAAATGGTCGATACATAAAGATTGATATATTGGACGACTATATTCGGACACCGGAAGTGTTCCGGGTGATTTCGGAGAAAACCGGAGTGCCGGGGGGGGGGGGTTACCGGAACCCCCGGGAGAGTATTGGGCCTTATGGGCCTTAGGGGAAAGGAGAGAGGGGCGGCCAGCATGGGCCGTGCGCCCCCTCCCCCCTCTGGTCCGAATTGGACTAGGAGGGGGGGGGCGGCGCCCCCCCTCTTTCCTTCCCCCTCTCCCCCTTCCTTCCCCTCCTAGTAGGAGTAGGAAACGAGGAGTCCTACTCCTACTAGCAGGAGGATTCCTCCTCCCTTGGCGCGCCCAAGGGGCCGGCCGGCCTCCCCCCTTGCTCCTTTATATACGGGGGCAGGGGGGCACCCTAGGACACACAAGTTGATCTACGGATCGTTCCTTAGCCGTGTGTGGTGCCCCCTCCACCATATTCCACCTTGGTCATATCGTCGCGGAGTTTAGGCGAAGCCCTGCGCCGGTAGAGCATCATCAGCATCACCACGCCGTCGTGCTGACGGAACTCATCCCCGAAGCTTTGCTGGATCGGAGCCCGGGGATCGTCATGGAGCTGAACGTGTGCTGAACTCGGAGGTGCCGTACGTTCGGTGCTTGGATCGGTCGGATCATGAAGACGTACGACTACATCAACCGCGTTGTCATAACGCTTCCGCTTACGGTCTACGAGGGTACATGGACAACACTCTCCCCACTCATTGCTATGCCATCACCATGATCTTGCGTGTACGTAGGAATTTTTTTGAAATTACTACGTTCCCCAACAGTGGCATCCAAGCCTGGTTTTATGCGTTGATGTTATATGCACGAGTAGAACACAAGTGAGTTGTGGGCGATACAAGTCATACTGCTTACCAGCATGTCATACTTTGGTTCGGCGGTATTGTGAGATGAAGCGGCCCGGACCGACATTACACGTACGCTTACGCGAGACTGGTTTCACCGTTGCGAGCACTCGTGCTTAAAGGTGGCTGGCGGGTGTCTGTCGCTCTCACTTTAGCTGAATCGAGTGTGGCTACGCCCGGTCCTTGCGAAGGTTAAAACATCACTAACTTGACGAACTATCGTTGTGGTTTTGATGCGTAGGTAAGAACGGTTCTTGCTAAGCCCATAGCAGCCACGTAAAATTTGCAACAACAAAGTAGAGGACGTCTAACTTGTTTTTGCAGGGCATGTTGTGATGTGATATGGTCAAGACGTGATGCTATATTTTATTGTATGAGATGATCATGTTTTGTAGCCGAAGTTATCGGCAACTGGCAGGAGCCATATGGTTGTCGCTTTATTGTATGAAATGCAAACGCCCTGTAATTGCTTTACTTTATCACTAAGCGGTAGCGATAGTCGTAGAAGCAATAGATGGCGTAACGACAACGATGCTACGATGGAGATCAAGGTGTCGCGCCGGTGACGATGGTGATCACGACGGTGCTTTGAAGATGGAGATCACAAGCACAAGATGATGATGGCCATATCATATCACTTATATTGGTTGCATGTGATGTTTATCCTTTATGCATCTTATCTTGCTTTGATTGACCGTAGCATTTTAAGATGATCTCTCATTTAATAATCAAGAAGTGTTCTCCCTGAGTATGCACCGTTGCGAAAGTTCTTCGTGCTGAGACACCACGTGATGATCGGGTGTGATAGGCTCTACATTCAAATACAATGGGTGCAAAATAGTTGCACACGCGGAATACTCAGGTCATACTTGACGAGCCTAGCATATACAGATATGGCCTCGGAACACAGAGACCGAAAGGTCGAACGTGAATCATATAGTAGATATGATCAACATAGTGATGTTCACCATTGAAACTACTCCATCTCACGTGATGATCGGACATGGTTTAGTTGATTTGGATCACGTGATCACTTAGATGACTAGAGAGATGTCTGTCTAAGTGGGAGTTCTTAAGTAATATGATTAATTGAACTTAAATTTATCATGAACTTAGTACCTGATAGTATTTTGCTTGTCTCTGTTTGTTTGTAGATAGATGGCTCGTGCTGTTGTTCCGTTAAATTTTAATGCATTCCTTGAGAAAGCAAAGTTGAAAGATGATGGTAGCAATTACACGGACTGGGTCCGTAACCTGAGGATTATCCTCATTGCTGCACAAAAAAGTTACGTCCTGGAAGCACCGCTGGGTGCCAGGCCTGCTGCTGATGCAACTGACAACGTTAAGAATGTCTGGCAGAGAAAAGCTGATGACTACTCGATAGTTTAGTGTGCCATGCTTTACGGCTTAGAACCGGGTCTTCAACGATGTTTTGAACATCATGGAGCATATGAGATGTTTCAGGAGTTGAAGTTAATATTTCAAGCAAATGTCTGGATTGAGAGATATGAAGTCCCCAATAAGTTCTATAGCTGCAAGATGGAGGAGAATAGTTCTGTCAGTGAACACATACTCAAAATGTCTGGGTATAATAATCACTTGATTCAACTGGGAGTTAATCTTCCTGATGATAGTGTCATTGATAGAATTCTCCAATCACTGCCACCAAGCTACAAGAGCTTCGTGATGAACTATAATATGCAAGGGATGAACAAGACTATTCCCGAGCTCTTCGCAATGCTAAAGGCTGCGGAGGTAGAAATCAAGAAAGAGCATCAAGTGTTGATGGTTAACAAGACCACCAGTTTCAGGGAAAAGGGCAAAGGGAAGAGGAAGGGGAACCTTAAAAAGAACAGCAAGCAAGTTGCTGCTCAAGAGAAGAAACCCAAGTCTGGACCTAAGCCTGAAACTGAGTGCTTCTACTGCAAGCAGACTGGACACTGGAAGCGGAACTGCCCCATGTATTTGGCGGATAAGAAGGATGGCAAAGTGAACAAAGGTATATGTGATATACATGTTATTGATGTGTACCTTACTAATGCTCGCAGTAGCACTTGGATATTTGATACTGGTTCTGTTTCTAATATTTGCAACTCAAAACAGGGACTACGAATTAAGCGAAGATTGGCTAAGGACGAGGTGATGATGCACGTGGGAAATGGTTCCAAAGTCGATGTGATCGCAGTCGGCACGCTACCTCTACATCTACCATCGGGATTAGTTTTAGACCTAAATAATTGTTATTTGGTGCCAGCGTTGAGCATGAACATTATACCTGGATCTTGTTTAATGCGAGACGGTTATTCATTAAAATCAGAGAATAATGGTTGTTCTATGTATATGAGTAATATCTTTTATGGTCATGCACCCTTGAAGAGTGGTCTATTTTTATTGAATCTCGATAGTAGTGATACACATATTCATAGTGTTGAAACCAAAAGATGCAGAGTTGATAACGATAGTGCAACTTATTTGTGGCACTGCCGTTTAGGTCATATCGGTGTAAAGCGCATGAAGAAACTCCATATTGATGGGCTTTTGGAATCACTTGATTATGAATCACTTGGTACTTGCGAACCGTGCCTCATGGGCAAGATGACTAAAATGCCGTTCTCCGGAACTATGGAGCGAGCAACTGATTTGTTGGAGATCATACATACTGATGTTTGTGGTCCAATGAATGTTGAGGCTCGCGGCGGGTATCGTTATTTTCTCACCTTCACTTATGATTTGAGCAGATATGGGTATATCTACTTAATGAAACACAAGTCTTAAACATTTGAAAAGTTCAAATAATTTCAGAGTGAAGTGGAAAATCATCGTAACAAGAAAATAAAGTTTCTACGATCTGATCATGGAGGAGAATATTTGAGTTACGAGTTTGGTCTACACTTGAAACAATGCGGAATAGTTTCGCAACTCACGCCAGCCGGAACACCACAATGAAATGTTGTGTCCGAACATCGTAATCGTACTTTACTAGATATGGTGCGATCTATGATGTCTCTTACTGATTTACCGCTATCTTTTGGGGTTATGCTTTAGAGACGGCCGCATTCACGTTAAATAGGGCACCATCAAAATCCGTTGAGATGACGCCTTATGAACTGTGGTTTGGCAAGAAACCAAAGTTGTCGTTTCTTAAAGTTTGGGGCTGCGATGCTTATGTGAAGAAACTTCAACCAGATAAGCTCGAACCCAAATCGGAGAAATGTGTCTTCATAGGATACCCAAAAGAGACTATTGGGTACACCTTCTATCACAGATTTGAGGGCAAGATTTTCGTTGCTAAAATCAGATCCTTTCTAGAGAAGGAGTTTCTCTTGAAAGAAGTGTGTGGGAGGAAAGTAGAACTTGATGAGATAACTGTATCTACTCCCTTGTTGGAAAGTAGTTCATCACAAGAACCGGTTCCTGTGACAACTGCACCAACTAGTGAGGAAGCTAATGATATTGATTATGAAACTTCAGATCAAGTTTCTATTGAACCTCGTAGGTCTACCAGAGTAAGATCCGCACCAGAGTGGTACGGTAATCCTATTCAGGAAGTCATGTTACTTGACCATGATGAACCTACGAACTATGAGGAAGCGATGATGAGCCCAGATGCCGCAAAATGGCAAGAGGCCATGAAATCTGAGATGGGATCCATGTATGAAAACAAAGTATGCACTTTGGTTGACTTGCCCGATGATCGGCAAGCCATTGAGAATAAATGGATCTTTAAGAAGAAGACTGACGCTGATGGTAATGTAATTGTCTATAAAGCTCGACTTGTTGTGAAAGGTTTTCGACAAGTTCAAGGGGTTGACTACGATGAGACTTTCTCACCTGTAGCGATGCTTAAGTCTGTCTGAATCATGTTAGCTATTGCTGCATTTCATGATTATGAAATTTGGCAAATGGATGTCAAAACTGCATTCTTGAATGGATTTCTGGAAGAAGAGTTGTATATGATGTGATCAGAAGGTTTTGTTGATCCAAAAGGTGCTAACAAAGTGTGCAAGCTCCAGTGATCCATTTATGGAGTGGTGCAAGCATCTCGGAGTTGGAATAAACGTTTTGATAGTGTGATCAAAGCATATGGTTTTATACAGACTTTTGGAGAAGCCTGTATTTACAAGAAAGTGAGTGAGAGCTCTGTAGCATTTCTGATTTTATATGTATATGACATATTATTAATTGGAAATGATATAGAATTTCTGGATAGCATAAAGGGATACTTGAATAAAAGTTTTTCAATGAAAGACCTCTGTGAAGCTGCTTACATATTGGGCATCAAGATCTATAGAGATAGATCGAGACGCTTAATAGGACTTTCACAAAGCACATACCTTGATAAAATTTTGAAAAAGTTCAAAATGGATCAGGCAAAGAAAGGTTTCTTGCCTGTGCTACAAGGTGTGAAGTTGAGTCAAACTCAATGCCCGACCACAGTAGAAGATAGAGAGAAAATGAAAGATGTTCCCTATGCTTCAGCCATAGGCTCTATCATGTATGCAATGCTGTGTACCAGACTTGACATATGCTTAGCAATAAGCTTGGCAGGAAGGTACCAAAGTAATCCAGGAGTGGATCACTGGACAGTGGTCAAGAACATCCTGAAATACCTGAAAAGGACTAAGCATATGTTTCTCGTATATGGAGGTGACAAAGAGCTAGTCGTAAATGGTTACGTTGATGCAAGCTTTGACACTGATCCGGACGATTCTAAATCGCAAACCGGATACGTGTTTTTATTAAACGGTGGAGCTGTAAGTTGGTGCAGTTCTAAACAAAGCATCGTGGCGGGATCTACATGTGAAGCGGAGTACATAGCTGCTTCTGAAGCAGCAAATGAAGGAGTCTGGATGAAGGAGTTCATTACTGATCTAGGTGTCATACCTAGTGCATCGGGACCAATGAAGATCTTCTGTGACAATACTGGTGCAATTGCTTTGGCAAAGGAATCCAGATTTCACAAGAAGACCAAGCACATCAAGAGACGCTTCAATTCCATTCGAGACCAAGTCCAAGTGGGAGACACAGAGATTTGCAAAATACATATGGATCTGAATGTTGCAGACCCGTTGACTAAGCCTCTCTCACGAGCAAAACATGATCAACACCAAGACTCCATGGGTGTTAGAATCATTACTATGTAATCTAGATTATTGTCTCTAGTGCAAGTGGGAGACTGAAGGAAATATGCCCTAGAGGCAATAATAAAGTTATTATTTATTTCCTCATATCATGATAAATGTTTATTATTCATGCTAGAATTGTATTAACCGGAAACATGATACATGTGTGAATACATAGACAAACATATAGTCACTAGTATGCCTCTACTTGACTAGCTCATTAATCAAAGATGGTTATGTTTCCTAACCATAGACATGTGTTGTCATTTGATTAATGGGATCACATCATTAGAAGAATGATGTGATTGACATGACCCATTCCGTTAGCCTAGCACTTGATCGTTTAGTATACTGCTATTGCTTTCTTCATGACTTATACATGTTCCTGTAACTATGAGAAATATGCAACTCCCGTTTACCGGAGGAACACTTTGGGTACTACCAAACGTCACAACGTAACTGGGTGATTATAAAGGAGTACTACAGGTGTCTCCGAAGGTACATGTTGAGTTGGCGTATTTCGAGATTAGGTTTTGTCACTCCGATTGTCGGAGAGGTATCTCTGGGCCCTCTCGGTAATGCACATCATTATAAGCCTTCCAAGCAATGTGACCAAATGAGTTGGTTATGGGATGATGCATTACGGAACGAGTAAAGAGACTTGTCGGTAACGAGATTGAACTAGGTATTGGATACCGATGATCAAATCTCGGGCAAGTAACATACCGATGACAAAGGGAACAACGTATGTTGTTATGCGGTTTGACCGATAAAGATCTTCGTAGAATATGTAGGAACCAATATGGGCATCCAGGTCCCGCTATTGGTTATTGACCGAGAATGGTTCTAGGTCATGTCTACATAGTTCTCGAACCCATAGGGTCCGCACGCTTGACGTTAGATGGCAATTTTATTATGAGTTTATAAGTTGTGATGTACCGAAGTTTGTTCGGAGTCCCGGATGTGATCACGGACATGACGAGGAGTCTCGAAATGGTCGAGACATAAAGATTGATATATTGGACGACTATATTCGGACACCGGAAGTGTTCCGGGTGATTTCGGAGAAAACCGGAGTGCCGGGGGGGTTACTCGACCCCCCGGGAGAGTATTGGGCCTTATGGGCCTTAGGGGAAAGGAGAGAGGGGTGGCCAGCATGGGCCGCGCTCCCCCTCCCCCCTCTGGTCCGAATTGGACTAGGAGGGGGGGGGGGGCGGCGCCCCCCCTCTTTCCTTCCCCCTCTCCCCCTTCCTTTCCCCTCCTAGTAGGAGTAGGAAAGGAGTCCTACTCCTACTAGAAGGAGGATTCCTCCTCCCTTGGCGCGCCCAAGGGGCCGGCCGGCCTCCCCCCTTTCTCCTTTATATACGGGGGCAGGGGGGAACCCTAGGACACACAAGTTGATCTACGGATCGTTCCTTAGCCGTGTGCGGTGCCCCCCTCCACCATATTCCACCCCGGTCATATCGTCGCGGAGTTTAGGCGAAGCCCTGCGCCGGTAGAGCATCATCATCGTCACCACGCAGTCGTGCTGACGGAACTCATCCCCGAAGCTTTGCTGGATCGGAGCCCGGGGATCGTCATCAAGTTGAACGTGTGCTGAACTCGGAGGTGCCGTACGTTTGGTGCTTGGATTGGTCGGATCATGAAGACGTACGACTACATCAACCGCGTTGTCATAACGCTTCCACTTACGGTCTACGAGGGTACGTGGACAACACTCTCCCCTCTCGTTGCTATGCCATCACCATGATCTTGCGTGTACGTAGGAAATTTTTTGAAATTACTACGTTCCCCAACACATGCCACATGATGGTGAGGTGGAAGAAGTTGAAATGTCCAAGTACACGGAGGAAGAAGCAATATGGAGTTCTTCATGATTTGAAAATGTGGAGAATTCTTAAATTGACTCCTCCGAAAGATGATGAATATCAACAAGATTGGACCCACCATATATTTATATAAGTTTGGTCCACATATCATGAGTCGTCATTGCTACTTCTTGAGCTTGCGTTTATTTTTCCCTTGAAGAGGAAAGGGTGATGCAGCAAAGTAGAGATAAGTATTTCCCTTAGTTAAGAACCAAGGTATCAATCTAGTAGGAGGCACAAGCAAGTCTCCAGTCTATGCACCTGCACAAACTAACAAACACTTGCACACAATGCAAAAAGGGGTTTCCAATCCCTTCACGGTCACGAACAAGAGTGATATCTGATAGAGATAGGTATAAAAGATAAATAAAAGAGCAAACTAAAGTTAATATAAATAAATTGCAGCAAGATCTCTTGAGCTGAATTGTTACACAAGGCACCTCAGTCACGAGGATGTCCCGCTTCCTGAAAGAAAGACATTCAAATAGCTTAAAAGTGCCATAAGCTCGAAAAACTTACGCAAAACTTGACGTCTGAACTGAATCACGTTTTATGGTGGCAATCCAAAAATTGGTCTTAAAATAATTTTTTGCTTCTGTTGTGCTTTGTCATGACACATCCAATCTCTAGAATTCAAGTAGGTCAGTCGTCGGTTCAACCTCCCAATCCTGAAGGCGTACTGCTTCTCAAAGGCCAGTTTAGCGACCTCACTCGAGTAGCTTTAGAGAGAAACCAGACCATCTCTCTATTGACCGTAGACTCGAGTCAAAAAAGGAGTGGTAGAAAAGTCTTTGCATGACTTAGAAGAGAACACTTATTGTAAAATGGCTCATATAATTTTAAGAGCCCCCAGTTAACTTGGGTAAAAGAAGTGTTTTTAACAACAATATTTATAGCAAACTAAATTTTTAACAAACAACTTTTTGTTTAACAAAAATGTAATACATGGTCAAACTGAATAGAAATTAAGACTTCAAAAAGATGAGCATGAAAGTGACTTAGTTGGTTAATGTGCTCGGCGTTAATGACGAGGTCTGGGCTTGTGGTGGGTTGAAGATGTAGTCCCCAGCCTGGTCGATGTTCCAGTCCCCAAGTCGGTTCCAAGGTGCCCGGGCGAAGAGCTCGACTTGATGAAGTGACAACACAACACTATGGATATGTTGAGGTGAAGCCCCCGGTCCATCCGAGGTGTTGGAGCTAGTCGCTTGGTGACACCGAAGTCCCCAGAGTAGGTTGATGAAAAGATGGTTGTCGGTGTCAAAACCGGCAGATCTCGGGTAGGGGGGCCCAAGCTGTGTGTCTAAGGATCAATGGTAATAGGGGACCAGGGGACACAATGTTTACCCAGGTTTGGACCCTCTTAAAGGAGGTAACGCTGTCGGATATCGGGTTCCGGCAAAACCCTCAAGGTTCAAACACTGGGGTGCGCACAAAGATCTCCTCCTACTGAATCTCACTCTCAGCCTCGCCGTGATCCTTAAACTAGATCGATGAACAACACAAGAGACACAAGATTTATACAGGTTTGGGCCACCGTTGTGGTGAAAAACCCTACTCCTGTGTGTGGTGGTGGATACCTCTTGGGCTGATGATGAGAAGTACAAAGGAGGCACAGCCTTGCGAGGAGAGGTGTTCTTGGGCTGGTGTGGTGTTCTGCTTGGGAATGGTTCGATCTGTCTCTGGATGAGATGCCCTCCTACTATGGTGGCTAGCTCTCTTTATAGAGGCCCTGGTCCTCTTCCCAAATATTTAGCGGGAAGGGATCCAACAACGTCCATTTTGGAAGGGGACAACTAGTACAAGCTATCCTGACTAAAGGTGGCCTTCGCCTGCCAAAGGTTCTAGTGATGACGCTGTCTTGGGCTCCACGGTGACCTCTGTTGGGGGTTGGGTACGGCATATGCCAAAGGATGGCTTATCATGGTGGGAGCGAGTAGAACATCGCCGGTGCCCAGAAGCGGGATGAGGCGAAGACATGCACACCGGCGGAACTTACCCAACTTTAGGGCTCTCCGAGGAGATAACACCCCTACTGCTGCTCTGCAGGGTCTCCGCATGGTCACTATGGCAAAGTGGGTACAATGGTGCTCCTGGAGCTGTTTCTGGAGGTAGGAGAGGGCAAGGCTAGCTCTCTCCTTCCTACGTTCTAAGGTCTAATGCTATCTGGGTCCGAACCCTTTGCATGGGCTTCCCGGGGGGTTTATATAGGCCTACCCCCCAGGGGTACAATGGTAATCTGGCTGGGCGCGGGTCCCAGCCGTCTGTCTCTCAGGCCGTCGTCCTCTTTGCCGACTACTGGGGCCCGCCGACTGGCGGGCCCCGTGGACAGGCCTGATACTGTAGCGGTACTCCTGATGATGCTGGCTTGGTCATGTGGTCATGGAAACAGCGCCGCCGTCTGGCGTGCATTCACTGTTGCCATTCCCCATCTTGTCTGGTTAATGGCGCGCGGGGCCCGTGGGAGGGGTCGGCCGACTCCAGGGGGCCGACTCCCACGGGTCCGTCTCCAGGGCGCTCGTGCCGTCTTCTATCTACCCACTGACAGGCGGCCCCACCGTCCTTGGGTCGTACAGGCAGGCATCGTGGGCACAGTGCACCACCCACTGTGGCTAAGGTCAGGGCAGGCATGGCAACAGTGCCGCGCCACGCCAGAGATCTTCAGCGATACGGCTTACTGTAGCCATGTCGGCCCTTGTAAGCAGGGGGGACGGCCACGCCGTGGCCGTATCCCGCCTCGCCCTTCGAGACGAGGGTGGAGTCGCGGGCCGACTCTCTATAGCCGGCCTCTCTAGAAGTCGCCGGCCATGAGTCGGCTTATCTTGGAGTCGTCGTCTGTGACTCGGCTTATCTTGGAGTCGCCGTCTGGGACTCGGCTTATCTTGGAGTCGCCGTCTGTGACTCGGCTTATCTTGGAGTCGCCGTCTGGGACTCGGCATATCTTGGAGTCGTCCCTGGGACTCGGCATATCTTGGAGTCGTTCCTGGGACTCGTCATGAGCGGCGCTACTTATCCCAATGTCTTGAAAGGTTCTGGGGCTCGGGCTAGCCTACCCGTGGCCCATTACTCCGACAGTAGTCCCCGAAGCTGGTGAGGCTCCATGGATACTGCGTCGTGGGGCGTCAACAGTTTCATCCGACTGTCCGAAAGTCGGATTCGCAGAGGGCCGTCTTGCTCCATAGAGAGCTCAAAAGTCGTGGCGGGAAACCAGGCGGCGTGCCTGATACGCTTCCCCGTGGACGCCCACCGCGGTCCTATCGCGTGGCGCCATGCGGCGAGGATAGTCTGCCTACCCACGCGCGCGACAGGACGGGCCATCAGGTGGGGCCCGACACTACCGCGCCTTGGCACACGAACGGATCCGTTGTGGCCGTGCGGACGGTTGGGTTTCCCACGTCGTTACTGCACGCAGTAACTTCGAGGGGTAAATCGTGCGGGGGCGTGGGGTCCTGCGCGCAGTTAATCCCACGCCTGCCCCATCGTCTTCTCAGCCCTCAAGGCTATAAGTAGGCGGGGGGGAGTGGAGCGGCAAAGCACGCGCGCCCATCTTCCTTGCTCCCCCGCCTCCTCTTGCCTCCTTTCCATCTTCTTGCCGCTGTCGAGCAGAAACACACCGCACCAATAGCGATGAGCCCTTCCTCCGCCGCTGCGGCTTCTGCCGTGCGCTCCGGCGTGTGGGACGACTCGGAGGTGGATGATGACCTCATCGAGTTCCTCCGCAAGACGCGCCACCTCCCCGGCGCAGACCTCGTGAACGCCCGCGCCGCGCCGGAGAGGGAGATATTGCCGGCCCCGGAGGAGGGCGAGCGGGTCATCTTCCGCTCGCACCTCATGCGCGGCCTGGGGCTGCCGGCGAGCGGCTTATTTCGTTCCTTCCTGGAGTTCCACGGGCTCCAGCCGCACCACCTCACCCCAAACACGGTGGTGTTGCTGGCTGCCTTCGCCACTCTATGCGAAGGCTTCCTCGGCGTCCTCCCCACCATCAAGCTGTGGGGAGAATTCTTCTCATCCAAGCTCTGCACGCACGTCGCCGGTGTGCCGGCTCAATGCGGAGCCTTCATCGTGATGCGGTGGTCGACGGCCGACAACCCATTTCCCTCGATCCCGCTAATCAAGTCGGTGAAGATGTGGCAGCGGTCGTACTTCTATGTGAAGAACGTCGCCTCCGACGGGGACTGGGTCAATCTGCCGCCTTATGAAGCCGGCGCACCGGCTAGGAGGCTCCCCAGCTGGTCTTATCGAGCCAAGACGCTGACTCCCGCCGGGGCCGCTGCCGTGGCGCGGCTCCGAGTTATGACGCAGTCGGAGGGCCTCGTTGGGGCCGACTTGCTGGCCGCCTTCGTGGCGTGTCGAGTCCTCCCTCTTCAAGGTCGGCCTCATCTGATCAGTCAGATGAGCGACCACCGGGACCCGGGTCGGATGTGCACCAGGGAAATGCCCTGCGTAGAGGTGGCAAACATGGTGAACCACATCGCGAACTGTGAGCTCATGGAGGACTAGCAGTTTGGCAAGGAGCCGTACTCGTGCGCCAACCCCCCTCCAGTGGTAAGTCGCATCTCTTCATTGCTTTGTCTTCTTTATAGCCGAATCCCACTTCTGATTTTCATTGGTTTCTCTGAATTAGAACCCCCTCATTCAGCCCGCAGTCGGCGTCACGAGACCGCCCCGCGAGTTCGTCCCCGACCGAGCGGAGAGCGACGTTGATGACCCCGACTTGGGGGCGGCTGCGATGGAAGCCGACGCCGAAGACGGGGGAGGAGGAGCGGGAAGCGGCCTCAGGCCCTCGGCCACCTTCGCCGACTGGCCTGAAGACGACGCCGAAGGGGAAGTCGTCCCGCGCCACTAGCCAAGGGTCGGCCCATCGGGCGCGGGTTCCTCCGCCGGCCTGGCCAGCCAAGGCGGCTTGACGAGGTGCGAGACTGGGCCAAGTTCATTCGGCGGCAAGCCGAAGAAGATCAAGGGGGAGGCCGCCGTGACCAAATGGGAGGAGGCAGCCGCGAGGGCCAACCGCTTCCGCAAGGAAGTGAAGAGGCCGCCACTGGTCTCTGCGTAAGTGTTTCCTCCTTTGTCTTTATTTTTCTTTGGTGAATCTTGTCCGAGTTTCCTTTTTTCATTCCCTTTTTGCTTCAGGGCTCCCCTTACCCTTGAGAGGGTCGCCGTCCCCTCCGTCATGGGGTCGGCGGAGACGTCAGCCAACACTCGGCGGGTTGACCTTGCCGCCGACCTCCGGGAGGCGGCGGAGCGAAACACGCGGGAGAAGCGCTACGAGGAGGTGGCTGACTGCCTGGAGAAAGCGGAGGCCGAGAAGGTGGCGGCCTCCGCCCAGAAAAAACTGGAAGAGGCCGAAGCCGCCGCCGCAGCAAGGCGGCAAGCCGAGGAGGCCGCGCGCCTGCAGTCGGCGTTGTTCGTCACCCTGCTGTCCTCCGCGCCGCCACCCCCGGAGTTCACGGGGTAGACTGGAGAAGCCGGCGCCGAGAACCCCGTTGTGGAGAAGGAAAGTGGCGAGGCCTCCATGTCAGACACGCTCGTGCCGCCACCGCCGCCTCCGCCGCCGTCTGGGGGCGCGCGTGGAGAACAGCCGACGGGCCCGCCGGTGCCGCCGACTGCAGACGAGTCCGAGGCGAGGCTTCTTCTCCAAGTCGCCTCACCAGTGCGCCACTGTCTTGAGAGGGCGACCTCGGTGCCGCGACCCCAGGAGACCGGTGCCGTCAGCTCGGCAATCCCAGACGCCGAGGCGACGAGCGCTGCGCCCGTTGGGTGGTTGCGCGGAGGCGGCACAGGGCCGCTGAACCAAGCGCTTCTGGACGTCCAAGCGAAGCTGCGAGCTGAAGGCGATGCCCTTCAAAACTGCACCAGGGCGCATCTGGTAGCGCGAACGGCCGTCCGAGTACGCGTTCTTCTTTTTGATTCTTGTTTTTCTTGTTCTTCTCTGTGGGGGCGCGCTAGCGCACCCACTGGGTGTAGTCCCCGAGTTTCGGGCCGGCTGCTGAGCAGGCGGCTCGGAACTCCCTCTGGCGAGTTCCAAATATTTAATTTTGTCTGAAATGCTTATTGCAGGAGTATCACAACCTCCGTGCTACCGCCTTCAACTGCAATGTTGAGGAGCTAGGCAGGCGGACTGCCGACTTGTCAGAGAGCCGGAGTGAGTCCTTCTTCTTTTTCGCGGGGGCACGCTGGCACACCCGCGGGCTGTAGTCCCCGAGATTCGGGCCGACTGCTGAGCAGTCGGGCCGGATCTTCTCAGCGACTTTCTTTGTTGATGACTTATCGTCTTTCCTCTTTCTTCTTCTTCAGAGGCCAACGCCACTCTTCAGCAGCAGCTGGGCGAGGCCAACACCGCCTTGTGCGCCAAGGAAGAGGAGTGCAGCAAACTTGCCACAGAGCGCGACCTGCTGGCTGCGCAGCTGGCCGAGCAGAAGGAGCTGCTCAAGAAGGCGCAGGACGAGGCCGAGAAGAAGGAGGCCGCTCTCCTGGCCGAGTTCGAGAGTGAGTGCTCCTCCTGGACTGACAAGGAGGTGATGCTGACCTCCGGCTTCCATGAGATCGAGGACATCGTCGACGGTGAGTTCCTTTTCTTCCTTTCTTTCTTCGAGCTTCCGACTATAGGTCGGGCCGATTTCTGATTTTTTCGACTCACTTCTTTTTGTCTTGGCAGACTTCTTCCCTGGCCACTCGCAGGCAGTCACTCAGGCCATCGAGGTTGATCGCGAGTTGCGGAGGGCAAGCGGCGCGAAGATCGCCGCTAACGCCACCCGTACCGTCGACGAGCAGCTTCTGAGCATGGAGGCCCGTCTTCGTCCGGCCCATCGGCTGATGCGCCGGCTTCAGCGTGCCGGCGCCCAGGCGGTTGCCGCTCTGTGGCCAGACATGCCGGCCCTGTGCACCGCCAGTCGGACCGCCGACTGGCTGGAGGTCGCAGCTGGCCGTCTTGAATCTTGGAAGGGTTCCTCGGCCTGGGCCAGAGCGCGCCGGGCTTTGGAATTCGTTAAGGCGTGGTATCCGGGGCTGGACCTGGACCGGTTGGCCGCGTTCCGGTCAGAGGCCCAGGCAGAGCTGGTGGCAGTGGAGGGTGCCCTTGTCGAGCGTGCGGCGGCGATTGCCGACTACACGGACACCAGTGTCTTCGTCCCCGAGCGGGCTGCAGGCAGCGAGGAGGTGCCGCCAGAGTGGTTCGGGATGAACCCGGACTTCGGCGAGGACTCGGCGGAGGTGATTGACTCTAGCACCAAGGAAGGCGAGGCGGAGGACGGAGGCGAGATGGAGATGCCAGAAGCCGGAGCGGGCGACCAGCCTCAGCTTGACCGCGTCTCCAGCAACGAGCCGCGTCCGACCGGGCCGGCTGCCGCCGGTGGCGATCAAGCCGAGACTACCCAGCCGGCCGCCCCGGCGCCTGACACCGCCATCTCCTTCGACCCTCCGAACCCGTCTGCTGCTCCCTAGGTTGCCTTCTGGCTTTATTTTGTCTGCTCTAGAAAGTCTTTAAGGAAGTTGTTAATTTGCACAATTCCACCCGCGGGGTGTATTTCGAACTTCTGTTCGAAGATTCGGCCAAGGGCCTATGCTATGTAAATATTAATTCGAGTTTTATATTTCCTTGCTCATTGCTCTTTTGGCTTTTCCCTTTGCCGCCTTCCCTTAGTTGCCGCCTTGCCAGATGGACAACCGCTCTGCGGAATGCCGCTGGGTCAAATGCTTGGCTACTTTAGGAAGGCAGGTACTCGGCCATCTTAGAGGCTAGTAGGAAGAGGCAAGACGACTAATCATGAGTCGTCTTTTGCTTCAGAGATGCTGGAGGCCGTCTTACGCTATGTTCGTGCTTTGGGTCCTTAGCCATTTTTCATGTGGGCGCCCGTTCTTCCTCACTCCTGCCCACCAAACAATCGCTCTGCGAGCTACGGCTTTGTCAGGAGACGGATTAGGCACCGCACACTACTTGTCTGACTGCGGGAAGCTCCTCATAGCGCGAGGCGGCGAGTCCCCGGGTCGACTAGTCGGGCCGGGTGCCAAGCGGCATTAACAAAGAGTAATATACTCAAAGGCATAATTCTTATCATATAGATAATCAAAAGAAGGCAGTCCCCGAGCTCGTCTCGGGGGGCCCAAAGTCTTGGTACTTTAATACAAAGGGTAGCGTGATACATACTGCTTCAACTATAAAATCTTCGGAGAAGATTTGCATTCCACGGGCGTTCTGTCTCTTTGCCGGAGTCGTCCCTTTTGCGCGCTTGGGGCTTCTGAGCATCGATCAGGTAGTAGGAGTCATTTCCTAGCACCTTGCTGACAATGAAGGGGCCCTCCCAAGGTGCCGACAGCTTGTGCTGGCCGGCTGTTCACTGGATCAGTCGAAGCACAAGGTCGCCCTCTTGGAAAGATCTTGGCCTAACCTTCCTGTTGTAGTATCGGCGCAGACTGCTGGTAGATGCTGGACCAGCTGAGTGCCAACAACCGGCCCTCTTCCAGCAGATCGATGCCGTCTTGACGTGCTTCTTCTGCTTCTTCCTCGGTGTACATAGTGACTCGCGGGGAGTCGAACTCTATATCTGTCGGGATGACGGCCTCGGCGCTGTAGACGAGGAAGAAAGGTGTGAAGCCGGTTGACTTGTTTGGAGTCGTGCGGACACTCCAGAGGACGGCCGGCAGCTCCTCAAGCCAGCAGCCGGCCGATCGCTCCAGCGGCACGACCAGTCGAGGCTTGATGCCGGATAAGATGAGGCCGTTTGCTCGCTCCACCTGGCCGTTTGACTGCGTATGGGCAACGGACGCTAAGTCTAGTCGGATGCCCTGCGTCGCGCAGAAACGGGCCAAGGCGCCTTTGGCAAAATTTGTGCCATTGTCGGTGATGATGATGTGCGGGATGCCGTACCGAGTTGTGATGTCGGCGATGAAAGTCACTGCAGTCGGACCATTCAACTTCTTGATGGGTTTCACTTCTATCCACTTGGTGAACTTGTCCACTGCGACAAGTAGATGAGTCAAGCCACCTCGTGCCGTCTTGAATGGTCCCACCATGTCCAGGCCCTAGACTGCAAAGGGCCAGGCGATGGGGATAGTCTTTAGTGCGGAAGCTGGCTGAAGTGGCTTGGAACGGAATATCTGGCACCCCTTGCATTTTTGGACTAATTCCTTGGCCTCTTCTAGGGCAGTCGGCCAGAAGAAACCATGCCGGAAGGCTTTGGCAACAAGTGCTCTTGAGGCCGCATGGTGACCGCACTCGCCTTCATGGACGTCTCTGAGAATTGCTTGGCCTTGTTCTGCCTCGACGTAGCGTTGGTAGACGCCAGTGACGCTGCGCCTGACCAGCTCTCTGTTGACTATGGTATAACCTGCTGCTCGGTGTTGCACTTGCCGAGCCAAGATTTCATCAGTTGGCAGCTCTCTATTTACTAGGAACTTGAGGATGGGCTGGGCACATGAGGGTGCGGCTATTTCTTCAACTGCCACTAGTGTGACTTGGACAAGGGCGGCTGGGCTGGGAGGCGGCGGGTTGGAGTCCGCAGCCGCTTGCTGACTTGACGAAGTCCCCGGGCCGACTGGAGCAGTCCCCGAGCCGAGTTCTAGAGTCTTTGGTCTTGTCACCGCAGTCCCTGGGCCGGGTTCTGAAGTCCCCGGGCCGGCTTTGACTGTGCCTTTCTTGGAGTCGGATCCGACTTCTTCGGGTGGAGCCAGCACAAAGATTGAGTCTGATTCTGGTGACGTCTCGATAGACGGCTTGAGGAGGCGCCAAAGGGCGATGCCGGATGGTATTGCTTGGCGGGTGGAGCCGATTCGTGCCAAGGCGTCTGCTTGGTCGTTGTCGTTCCTTGGCACGTGGAGGAACTCGCACCCCTCGAAGTATCCATTGAGTTGCTGCACAAGGAAGCGGTAGCTCGCCATGTTTGCGTCCTTGGCGTCCCAATCGCCTTTGATTGCTGGACCACCAAGTCAGAGTCGCCATAACATAGGATCCGGCGAATGCCGAGTTGTTTGGCAAGCCGGAGCCCGTGGATGAGCGCCTCGTACTCGGCCACATTGTTGGAGGCGGCGAAATGGATCTGCAGCGCATATCTAAGCTTGTCACCCTTTGGGGAAGTGAGGACGAAGCCGGCTCCCAGGCCGGTGCGCATCTTGGAGCCATCGAAGTGCATCCGCCAATGGGTGGAGTCGGGCGCTGGTGGCAGATACTGGGTCTCGGCCCAATCGACGAGGAAGTCGGCCAGTGCTTGCGACTTGATGGCGGTGCGGGGCTCATAGTAGATGGTGTAGGGAGCCAGGTCGATGGCCCATTTGGCCACTCGGCCAGAAGCATCTCGGCTTCCGATGATCTCGCCTTGTGGGGCTGTGCAGACCACAGTGATTGGATGCTCCTGGAAGTAAGGCTTCAATTTCTTGGTGGCAAAATGCACGCCGTAGCACATCTTCTGGTAGTGGGGGTAGTTCTACTTGGAGGCCGACAGTACCTCGCTCAGGTAATATACCGGTCTCTGGACAGGTAGCGCCTTGCCTTCCTCCTTCCGCTCGACTACAATGACTGTGCTGACTACCCGGCTGGTGGCGGCAATGTATTGGAGCATGGGCTCTTTGGGAGTCGGAGCCGCCAACATAGGGGGAGTAGTCAACATCTTCTTCAGTTGGAGAAAAGCCTCGTCCGCCTTGGGAGTCCATTCAAAAAAGGTTGTCTTCTTCATGAGCTGATACAAGGGGAGAGCCTTCTCGCCCAGCCGACTGATGAATCGGCTGATGGACGCCAAACAGCCGGTGAACTTCTGCACATCTAACAGTCGTCTGGGTGCTTCCATCCTCTCGATGGCCTTGATCTTCACAGGATTGCACTCTATGCCATGTTCAGAGACCAGGAAACCAAGGAGTTGGCCGGCTGGTACTCCGAAGATGCACTTCTTGGGGTTAAGCTTGATCTGGAATCGGCGCAGGTTCTCAAAGGTTTCCTTGAGGTCTTCCAACAGAGTTCCACGTTTTTCCGTCTTCACCACCACGTCATCCACGTAGATGTGGGCATTTCTGCCGAGTTGCTTGAGGAGGCACTTCTGCATGTAACGCTGAAAGGTGGCGCCGGCATTCCTCAGGCCGAACGTCATGGTCAAGTAGCACAAGGCACCAAACGGCGTGATGAAGGCGGTCTTCAGTCGGTCAGCCGGGTTCAGCTTGATCTGGTGATATCCAGAATATGCATCCAAAAAACTCAACAGCTCGCATCTGGGTGTGGAGTCTATCACCTGATCAATTCTTGGCAGAGCAAGTGGGTCCTTGGGACAGGCTTTATTGAGGCTTGTGTAGTCAATACACATCCTCCACTGCTTGTTCTTCTTCAGCACCAGCACTGGGTTTGCTAGCCACTCTGGAAAAAACACTTCCATAATGAAGCCGGCCGCTAGGAGCCGGGCTATCTCTTCTCCAACAACTCTCCTCTTCTCCTCTGACAGGCGGCACAAGGGCTGCCCAACGGGCTTCACATCAGACCGGACATGTAATTTGTACTCGGCGAATTCCGTCGGTACACCAGGCATGTCTTTAGGGGACCATGAGAAGATGTCTCAATTCTCACGGAGGAAATCGACGAGCTCCCCTTCCTATTTACTGTCAAGGTTTGTGCCCATGACAGCGTATCTCTCTGGGTGCTCCGGGTCCAAAGGTATCTTCTTCGTTTCTCTGGCCGGCTTGAATGATCCTTCTGCTTCCGAGTCCTTGGGGTCGGGCGACATCTCGGGCTCCTTGCCGGCCATCGCCACAACCCGATCGAGAAGCCGCTTCTCAGCCGCGATCACCAAGGACTCGACCAGCCAACTGCTTTCGGCCGCACAAGCGGACGACTTTCTGTAGTCGCCGGCCACGGTCAGAATTCCCTTGGAACTCGGCATCTTCATATTGAGGTAGGCGTAGTGGGGGACTGCCATGAACTTGGCCAAAGCAGGTCGGCCAAGCAACGCATGGTACGGGCTTTCAAGGTCCACCACTTCAAACCAAATTGGCTCTCGGCGGAAATGATCTTTGTCCCCAAAGAGGACGTTTATCAGAATCTTGCCGATTGGTGAGCAGGAAAGGCCGAGAACAATGCCGTGGAACACAGTCCGGCTGCTCTGAAGCTGTCTTCGCTTGATTCCTAATTTCTCCATCGTATCCTTGTACAGGATGTTGATACTGCTGCCTCTGTCTATCAGCACTCGTGAAAAGCGAGTGGCCCGCCTGTCTATGGCGAGCGTGGCGCCTAAGACCAAGGCGTAGGAGCCTGGACTCGGCATCACCTCTGGGTGATCGGCTCTCCTCCAACTGATGGGCCTGTCGGACCAGTGCATGAATTCTGGAGTGCTTGACGCGACTGCATTCACTTCTTGCTGCTGTTGGCGCCTGCTGCGTCGATCGTCTGCCACACTGGTGGACACCACATAGGCTCCGTGCTCATCTGGGAACTCGTCTTGTACTACGCCGACTGGCCTGACAGCCGGCTGCTGGGGCGGCTGTGGTGGAGGCGGCCCAACAGGCGGGGGAGGGAGTAGGCCATCTCCCTTGGTGATTCTGGTCAGCCAGTGGCATTTCCGGGTGGTGTGGTTTGACGACTTCACGCCGCTATGGAACTTCCAGGGGCCATCCAAGGTCTGCTCGTAGGAGAAGGCCGGCAACCAGTTGGACTTGCCGCCCTTATGCCGCTTTGCCGGAGGTGGCCCTTCCGGCTGTTGGTCTTCGGCTGTCGCCACTTGCCGGCTGTTGGAAGCCGGCTGCGAGGCCTTGCACTTGTGGTCGTTCTGCTGTTGCCGCCGGCTGGTGTCCCCAGCCGGAGTTCTTGGAGACTGAGGGGCAACTTTGCCAGTTGCGCTGACTTGAATCTCCGCCTTCATGGAGGAGTCGGCCGTGGCGTACTTGTCTGCTGTGATCAACAGTTCATCGAGGGTCTTCGGCTCATCGCAGAGAAGCTTGTGCTTGAGGAGGGTGCCTTCTCTGCACCCGGCAGTAAAGTACTCGATTGCCTGCACCTCGTGCACGCCCTCGCAGGAGTTCCGGAGCTCGCCCTAGCACGTGAGGTAGTTGCGAGTGGACTCGTCGGGGCCTTGCAGGCACAAGGAGAGTTTGCGAGGCTTGGGAGGTCGCTTGTACGTGCTCGTGAAGTTGCGGATGAAGGCCTCGGTGAAGTCGACCCAGCTGTTGATGCTGCGAGGCTTTAGACAGTTCAACCATGTCCGGGCTGTGCCCTGGAGCATGAGTGGGACATATCTTACGGCAACACGCTTGTTGCCGTTTGCTATATTGACGGCTGTGGAGTAGTCAATCAGCCAGTCCTCTGGCTTCACGGTGCCGGTGTATTTGGGCGTGTCTCGGGGGAGTGTGAACCCTTTGGGGAAGGGCTCACCTGGGATGCGGGGTCCGAAACAGGGGGTAGCCAGCTCGTCTTCTTCTTCCACCGCCAAGGATCGGTGGAGTCGGTCGATTCGGTGGTGGGCATCGTTCTCTCCGACTCCCTCTCGGCGGCCGAGGCGGTTGCCGAGAGTCGGATGCTCTACGGGCGGCGGGGAGACTCGCCTTTCTCTACGAGGAGGGGGAGGCAGATAGCCGTCCCGCCGTTCTACCGCTTTGGGGCGGCCGTCTTGGTCGCGCTCGATGGTGATGCGAGTCCGACTATGGCTGACAGCCGGCTCCTTGTCCTTCTTTCCGCGGGCCCCGCCAGTCAGCGTTCGAGACGTCGCGCCTTGGTCTCGGCGGGGTGGCGGCGCTCTTCGCCCTCGAAGTTGTCGAGCTCGTCTGCCGCCGCCTCGGCGGCGCTGATGTTCTCCGCGGTTGGATAATGAAGACAAGTCGTACTGGGCCACTGGTTGAGCCACACTGCAGGCCGTAGAGAGGCAAGTCTGGGGACCCCCGTTCCCTGAATGCCGACAGTTGCCCCCAGGCCCAAGGGGTGCTCGGACTTGGCTTAGCAGTGAAGCCAAAGGGCAAGTGCGGAGCGTCATGGGCCCCCATAGCCTGGAGCCTTGGTCGACGCGTGGCGACTGATTGGACATGGGCGTCTCCGCTTCGCAATGCTGCCCCAATATCCGCCTGGCTAGGCGGCCACAGCGCCCTACACAGTTATTTCCTCCTTGCTGGTAGCGTACTCCCTATTCCCCCTTCTTCCTCGAGTCCCTGCTTCTGCTTCCAATCTGACTTGAGCTCCACCCCCTCCATTGCTATGGCGCCAACTAGCAAGGAGAAGGGGAAGAAGCCTCTGTCCTCAACCAGTCCGCCCACGACAATCGAGCCCGCCATCGGCCGGTCGCTGGTGCTCAACCTGGAGGCCATGGGCAACGTCTGCCTTGCACTCGCTTCAAGCTTCAACGAGTGTGGAAAGACGGTGGCTTGGCCTGCGTCCAACGCCTCCATTGACAGGACAGTCACTGAGGTTCGGTTCTTCGCCGATGCCCTGAGGCTGGGCTAGTTCCCCCTTTCTCCGCCTTCTTCAATGCAGTACTTTCCCATTATCAGATCCATATGATGCATCTTCATCCCCAATACGTTACCCTTCTCGCCGTCTTCGCCTTTGTTTGCAAAGCCATGGAGGGCATTGCTCCATCCGTCACCCTCTTGCGCCACTTCTTCTCGCTGCGTCTGACCGAACCCTCGCAGTGTTCGGGGTGCGTGAGCTTCCAGGCCGTGGCAGAGACGGCCGTCTCGGGGATTGATTTTGACCTCCAGCCATCCATGAGCGGGTTCCGGACGCGGTGGCTGTATGTGGATGTCGGAGTGCTCAGCCCCCTGCTCTCGCCTCCGTCGTTGCCCGCTGTCCCCAATCCCGACTGGGGCCATGGGAGACTCGTGAGCCCCCGACTCTCATTCGTTTGGTTCTGACTGAAGAGGTTGAGAGATCTCGGTGTGACTGTGCCCCGGGTAGTGAAGGAGTTCCTCCAGCATCGCATTGCTCCTCTCCAGTGCCATTCCCGGCCGACGTGGGCCCTGACTGATGACCGGGATCAGATGAGGCTTCAGGAGACGGAACTTGTGCCCGAAGCGCTGAGGATGGTGCTTGAGGTCTTGACTGGCAACCTCTCGCCAGGTGATATGCCGTAGGAGGGGAGCCTATTGTATCTCTACTCGAACAAGGTCGAGTTCGCGGGACAGATGCCTTCCTTCGAGGAATGGGGGTTGCGTCCGGTTGGCCTTGCGGGGCCTCGCGAGAATCCTGTTGCCATGGCTCCTTTCCTCGCCGCCAGCACCGATCTTGCTGCAAGAGTGGGCGCAGGGAGGCAAGCATTGCTTGAGGCTGGAGGCTTGGGTGTCGGGGCGCCAATGCCGCCTGAGGCTCCCAAGACGTCATCCTCTAGGACCCGTGAAGCTCGCCCTGGGATGGTTGTTGAGGGGGAGATACGGCCCATGGCTCCCGAGGCCGGAGCTCCTGAGGCCTCGGCAAGCCATCGGGAGGTGGTGCCTAATTGCTCTTCCCAGCTTGGCACTCCTGAGGTTGACCGCCTGGGTGCTTCTCCATCCGCGCCACGCGCTTGTCCTCATGTCCAGCACCTGGATCGGTTCCTCATGGACTTCGCCGCACTCCGCAAGAGGAAGGAGTCTTCGAGCTGCAATGGTCGCACCTTCCAGCAGTTGAAGCACAGAAAGTACATCGCCATAGATGAGTAAGTACATTTACCCTTGTAATTCATTAATTGCTGCTTCCCTTCTTGACCGCGACTCTTAAGGATCCCTCCTGCCAAGCCCGCGGAGTCTCCCAAGAAGCACCCTCCTCCGGCCTTGCCTTCATCGTTGACCTTGAGTGTCCCGAGCCTGCATGCCACTCCTGACGCGGGGTCAGCTGGAGGAGCAAGCCTGCCTGCAATGTGCCTTGAGCCCGTGCCCTTGCCGCCTTTGCTTCGCAACCCTTCTGGGAGAGCAGTCAGCCTACCCAGGGCTCCTCCTCTAGTCATGGCGGCGAGTGGTGGGCGTCAATCCTTGGCTCCTCTTCAGGGGGTGAGCCTGTGATGGTCTGGGTCCATTGCAAGCCCCGGCTAGTGATCGTGAGATGCCAGCCCCTAACCCCCTGCCGAGAGTGGGCGAACCGCTTCGGGCCCCGCCGTCAGCGCCAGCGACGGTTGACGACATCAGCAGCATGCTCAAAGTCACGCGTGAACAAAGTGTCGTCTGTCACGAGTTCCTCTGGAAGGTGATGGACGTGATGAGCCAGCTTGGTGGAGAGCTTGCGAATGTGGACGTGCGCCTTGAAGCTGAGGGCCTACGACTGATTGAGGAGTGACACAAGTTGAACGTGGCCATCAACCTCGTGCGCCACCATCGCGAGCTTGATAACACGAAGGCCGAGGCGTCCCTTGCATCCTCGTGAGAGGCCTGCTCCCGAGCTCTAGAGGAGGCTCGAGAAGCATATTATCGTCGCGAGATCGTAGAGAAGCGCGCGGGGGAGCTCCAAGCCTGGAGCGCCTCCCTGGAGCAGCAAGTGGAGTTGCATCAGGCCGCCCTTGTGTCGCAAAAGGGGACGTCTGTCGAGGAGGAGGAGCTCCGGAAGTGTGAGGAAGCGCTGACGCTGGAGGCCGCCGAGCGCAATCTTGATCTTGAGAGATTGGAGACGAGGTAGCGCCAGGTTGCCCAGGCGGAGGACGATGTTGGTGCGCGCGAGGCCCGTGTCCAGGAGGAGGTCGACTGCCATGTGGCAGAGGTTCGCGTAGATCTTGTGAGCAGTTATGACCTGAAGCTGAAGCTGATTGAAGTCGAGGCTGCGGGCAGGACTGCCGCCCTTAGGTCCAAGCTGACTGAAGCGGAGCAGTGCGTGGAGGCTACCGCAGCCGCCCTGGTCTTGGCGCAGACGAAATTGGCCTGTGCCTATGCCGAGCTGCTTCCTCTTCAGCAGCGGGTTGACGACGCCGAGTGCATTGCGCAGCAGAACAAAGTGGAAGTCCTTGAACGAGAGACGCTAGAGCACATGCATGGCCCCATGCTCCAGGAACTCAGGAACAGGGCCAACATGGCCCTGGGCAATATCTGTGATGAGGATGCCCCGCATCCTCACATGACCAACTATGCCAGTCATCTCCGCTTCTTCACTGATGTGGTGACGCGCTTGGAGAACCACTCCGAGAGAGCTCGCCAACTCGTTGAGGAGAGGAGCCGCAGCCTTCTTGGGCGTGCATTTTCCTGCATCTTCAGCCATCTTCAGAACACCGGTCCCCACTTTGACTTCAACACCGTCATCGCCCCGGTGCCCGAGGGCATCCGGAGCGACCTGGCGCGGTGGGTGGAGGACAACGTGGATGCACTAGTTAGGGCCTTTGCTTCCGACAACGACAGGGTGGTAGTCGCGGTGGATGGTGGCGACGTGGTCGATGGTGGTGATGGTGGCGCCGGTGATGGTGATGCCAGCGCCAGCGACAGCGGCGCCAGCAATGCATCTGGAGACGACCAGGAGGATGCGGTGAGCGACATGTCTGACTAACCCCGTGTTTCTCTTCTGTATATCCTGCACACAAAATCTCGGGCGCGGCCCCAAAGGTTGTAAGAGCATTTTGGGAGGGGAAGCCCCTCATGTAAAAAGATTGCCGTCCGTATGCTTTTAGGAATGATGCTGAACATTTGCCTCCATGATCCTACGGGCCCTGTGGCGAGCTTGTTGTTGTGGTTTACCTTTAGCCAGGACAAGTCCTGAATAGGCTCGTGGGGTCGTGAGCCCCCGAGCATCCCCTGAGGGACCTGCCGACCCGATCAAGTGGGACTCGCGAGAGCGAGTGCCGGCCGTGGTACGGCGTGTGCACAACGTATGTGCGCTTCGCCGATCTCTACCTGCGAAGGGCTCGCGAGGGGGAGGCAGCTAGTGCAAACTCCAAACTGGGGTAGAAACAAGAACACAAGAAATCACACGAGCGAGAAAAGCCCCCCCCCCAGCACACACAAATGCAAACTCAACTTCAACTTAAATCCAAAGCAAGGAAGCTCGACCACAAAAAGGGAGGCAAAAAGCAAAAGGCCGCATCCGGCGCCTAGTCTAGTCTTCGACGTCTTCTCACCAGCGCGGAGCTAAGTGCTGCCACTGGACGTGGGAGGGAGCCCCCGAGGCCCAAGGGCGGCTCTCCGGAGACTCCGGGGCGTGTACAACCCCACTCATTATTACGTGAGAGTGTCACGGGCGGCGAGCTTCACAGGCACTGGGCCTTCTTCATAGGCACCGGGCCTTGCTTCATATCGCCAGACGAGGACCCCGCCTTGCGCCACCCTCGACCACCATTGACGGTGGCCAGAGACCAAGGACGACACCAATGGGGCAAAGGGGACGCCAGCGGCGCCCTCGGCAACCACGGGTCCTCTACCGGTGGTAGGCTTTGCAGCACCTCCCCGGCAGAGGGCCTACCTCTGGGGGATGCCTTGCTCCATGCACCGTGGGGAGGGGCCTGGCTCCCGGCCCCTCTCCTGCAGCCCCCGGTACACTCCTCCTGGCGGATGGGAGGTTGCCGATCTGCGACAGCCATCCGCTGTTGTGACCTGAACCTCCTGCGACCCATGGTTATCATAAGCTTGCTCCTGAGGAATTAGTGGTACCCGGTAGCTGCTGCTGCCAGTGCGGTTGGTGTGGCTCCCTTGAGACTCCTGAAAAGGCTCGGCTTATAGCGTCTCTTCCTCCCAGCATGACCCGAGGAACGAGCCAGGGTCGTCTTCCAGCGCGTACTCCCGATCCACCATGCGGGGCACGTAAGCCTATGAGGCCGCCGCCTCGAAGACTTCGCCGTACTGCCCCATGCTCCATGTGGCCTGGCCTAACGCACCGTCTTGAGGATGGTAGGGCAGCGGCCCGCCCGGTCCGGAGGCGGCGATGCACATTCCCTCGCTTGTTGGAGATGGTGCTGGTGCAGCCTGGCGTCCGGCACCGATGGTTGAGCTGGTGTCGATGAAGCCTTGGGGCGTGCTTGGGGGCACGCGGGCGCGGAGTGGCCCGTTGTGTGATCCGACCGGGGCCCAGGGTGGAAGCTGGAAGCAGAAGGGCAGTGCCCCTGAGGCTGCGACATCCAAGAGCTCGGCAACGCGCTCCAGCAGCGTGTCCCTACCGCTCTCCATCAACCTGCATCATAGCAGCTCCCGTGCCACGGTGAGTGCGGCCCTCATGTTTGCTTGCTCCCGTCGAGTGTGCGGCACCGTGGCCGCAGTGTGGCTTGAGGCCCTTGCAGCTGCCCGTTGTTGGAAATATGCCCTAGAGGCAATGATAAATTAGTTATTATTATTATATTTCCGTGTTCATGATAATCGTTTATTACCCATGCTATAATTGTATTGATAGGAAACTCAGATACATGTGTGGGTACATAAACAACACCATGTCCCTAGTAAGCCTCTAGTTGACTACCTTGTTGATCAACAAATGGTTACGGTTTCCTGACCATGGACATTGGATGTCATTGATAATGGGATCACATCATTAGGAGAATGATGTGATGGACAAGACCCAATCCCAAGCCTAGCACAGAGATCGTGTAGTTCGTATGCTAAAGCTTTTCTAATGTCAAGTATCTTTTCCTTAGACCATGAGATTGTGCAACTCCTAGATACCGTAGGAATGCTTTGGGTGTACCAAACGTCACAACGTAACTGGGTGGCTATAAAGGTGCACTACAGGTATCTCCGAAAGTGTCTGTTGGGTTGGCACGAATCAACACTGGGATTTGTCACTCCGTGTGACGGAGAGGTATCTCTGGGCCCACTCGGTAGGACATCATCATAAACATGCACAATGTGATCAAAGAGTTGATCGCGGGATGATGTGTTACGGAACGAGTAAAGAGACTTGCCGGTAACGAGATTGAACAAGGTATCGGTATACCGACGATCGAATCTCGGGCAAGTATAATACCGCTAGACAAAGGGAATTGTATACGGGATCGATTGAGTCCTTGACATCATGGTTCATCCGATGAGATCATCGTGGAACATGTGGGAGCCAACATAGGTATCCAGATCCTGCTGTTGGTTATTGACCAAAGAACGTCTCGGTCATGTCTACATGTCTCCCGAACCCGTAGGGTCTACACACTTAAGGTTCGATGACGCTAGGGTTATAAAGGAAGTTTGTATGTGGTTACCGAATGTTGTTCGGAGTCCCGGATGAGATCCCGGACGTCACGAGGAGTTCCGGAATGGTCCGGAGGTAAAGATTTATATATGGGAAGTCCTGTTTTGGTCACCGGAAAAGTTTCGGGTTTTATCGGTAACGTACCGGGACCACCGAGAGGGTCCCGGGGGGTCCACCAAGTGGGGCCACCGGCCCCGGAGGGCTGCATGGGCCAAGTGTGGGAGGGGACCAGCCCCAGGTGGGCTGGTGTGCCCCCCCACAAGGGCCCAAGGCGCCTAGGGTTTGGGGAGGGGGCGCCCCACCTTGCTTGGGGGGCAAGTTTCCCCCTCTCCACCCCTTGGCCGCGCCCCTAGATGGGATCTAGGGTTGGCCACCGCCCCTAGGGGTGGAAACCTAGGTGGGGGCGCAGCCCCCTCTCCCCCTATATAGAGTGGAGGCATAGGAGCAGCCCAACACATGAGTTTCTTCTCATGTTGGCGCAGCCCTACCTCTCTTTCTCCTCATATCTTACGGTGCTTGGCGAAGCCCTGCTGGACTACCACGGTCCTCCATCACCACCACGCCATTGTGCTGCTGCTGGATGGAGTCTTCCTCAACCTCTCCCTCTCACCTTGCTGGATCAAGGCATGGGAGACGTCACCGGGCTGTACGTGTGTTGAACGCGGAGGTGCCGTCCGTTCGGCACTAGGATCTCCGGTGATTTGGATCATGACGAGTACGACTCCTTCAAACCCGTTCTCTTGAACGCTTCCGCTTAGCGATCTACAAGGGTATGTAGATGCACTCTCCTTCCCCTCGTTGCTGGTTTCTCCATAGATAGATCTTGGTGACGCGTAGGAACATTTTGAATTTCTGCTACGTTCCCCAATAGTGGCATCATGAGCTAGGTCTATTGTGTAGATTATTTGCACGAGTAGAACACAAAGTAGTTGTGGGTGTTGATTTTGTACAATATGCTTACCGTTACTAGTCAAATCTTGTCTCGATGGTATTGTGGGATGAAGCGGCCCGGACCGACCTTACACGTACTCTTACGTGAGACAGGTTCCACCGACTGACATGCACTTGGTGCATAAGGTGGCTAGCGGGTGCCAGTCTCTCCCACTTTAGTCGGAACAGATTCGATGAAAAGGGTCCTTATGAAGGGTAAATAGCAATTGGCATATCACGTTGTGGTTTTGCGTAGGTAAGAAACGTTCTTGCTAGAGACCCATAGCAGCCACGTAAAACATGCAAACAACAATTAGAGGACGTCTAACTTGTTTTTGCAGGGTATGCTATGTGATGTGATATGGCCAAGAAGAATGTGATGAATATATATGATGTATGAGATTGATCATGTTCTTGTAATAGTAATCATGACTTGCATGTCGATGAGTATGACAACCGGATGGAGCCATAGGAGTTGTCTTTATTTATTGTATGACCTGCGTGTCATTGAACAACGCCATGTAATTACTTTACTTTATTGCTAACCGGTAGCCATAGTAGTAGAAGTAATGAGTTGGCGAGACAACTTCATGGAGGCACGATGATGGAGATCATGATGATGGAGATCATGGTGTCATGCCGGTGACGATGATGATCATGGAGCCCCGAAGATGGAGATCAAAAGGAGCAAAATGATATTGGCCATATCATGTCACTATTTGATTGCATGTGATGTTTATCATGTTTATGCATCTTATTTGCTTAGAATGACGGTAGTAAATAAGATGATCCCTCATTAAAATTTCAAGAAAGTGTTCCCCGTAACTGTGCACCATTGCGAAAGTTCGTCATTTCGAAGCACCACGTGATGATCGGGTGTGATAGATTCTTACGTTCACATACAACGGGTGTAAGACAGATTTACACACGCGAAACACTTAGGTTAACTTGACGAGCCTAGCATGTACAGACATGGCCTCGGAACACAAGAGACCGAAAGGTCGAGCATGAGTCATATAGTAGATACGATCAACATGAAGATGTTCACCGATGATGACTAGTCCGTCTCACGTGATGATCGGACACGGCCTAGTTGACTCGGATCATGTAATCACTTAGATGACTAAAGGGATGTCTATCTGAGTGGGAGTTCATGAGATGAACTTAATTATCTTGAACATAGTCAAAAGATCTTTGCAAATTATGTCGTAAGCTCGCGCTTTAGTTCCACTGTTTAGATATGATCCTAGAGAAAATATAGTTGAAAGTTGACAGTAGCGATTATGTGGACAATAGAAAGCTTATGTCCTTAATGCACCGCTTAGTGTGCTGAACCCCAATCATCGTCTGTGGATGTTGCGAACATCGGACATACACGTTTTGATAACTACGTGATAGTTCAGTTAAATGGTTTAGAGTAGAGGCACCAAAGACTTTTTTGAAACGTCGCGGAACATATGAGATGTTTCGAGGGCTGAAATTGGGATTTCAAGCTCGTGCCCACGTCAAGAGGTATGAGACCTCCGACGATTTTCTTAGCCTGCAAACTAAGGGAGAAAGCTCAATCGATGAGCTTGTGCTCAGATTGTCTGAGTGCAACAATCACTTGAATCGAGTGGGAGTTGATCTTCCAGATGAGATAGTGATGTTTCTCCAAAGTCATTGCCACCAAGCTACTAGAGCTTCGTGATGAACTATAACATATCAGGGATAGATATGATGATCCTTGAGGTATTCACGATGATTGACACCGTGAAAGTAGAAATCAAGGAGCATCAATTGTTGATGGTTGGTGAAACCACTAGTTTCAAGAAGGGCAAGGGCAAGAAGGGACACTTCATGAAACGGCAAATCAGTTGCTGCTCCAGTGAAGAAACCCAAGGTTGAACCCAAACCCGAGACTAAGTGCTTCTGTAATAAGGGGAACAGCCACTGGAGCAGAATTACCCTAGATACTTGGTAGATAAGAAGGTTGGCAAGGTCGATAGAAGTATATTGGATATACATTATGTTAACATGTACTTTACTAGTACTCCTAGTAGCACCAGGGTATTAAATACTGGTTCGGTTGCTAAGTGTTAGTAACTCGAAATAAAAGCTACGGAATAAACGGAGACTAGCTAAAGGAGAGCTGACGATACGTGTTGGAAGTATTTCCAAGGTAGATGTGATCAAGCATCGCACGCTCCCTCTACCGTCGAGATTGGTGTTAAACCTAAATAATTGTTATTTGATGTTTGCGTTGAGCATAGACGTGATTGGATTATGTTTGTCGCAATACGGTTATTCATTTAAGGAGAATAATGGTTACTCTATTTATTTGAATAATACCTTCAATGGTCTAGCACCTAAAAGGAATGGTTTATTGAATCTCGATCGTAGTGATACACATTTTCATGCCAAAAAGGATATAAGATGGTAATGATAGTACCACTTACTTGTGGCATTGCCATGTAAGTCATATTGGTGTAAAACGCATGATGAAGCTCCATGTTGATGGATCTTTGGACTCACTCGTTTTTGAAAAGTTTGAGACATGCAAACCATGTCTATTGGTGTATACGCATGAAGAAACTCCATGCAGATGGATCGATTGGACTCAATTGATTTTGAATGACTTGAGATATGCAAATCATACCACATAGGCAAGATGACTGAAAAGCCTCGGTTTCAGTAAGATGGAACAAGACAACAACTTGTTGGAAGTAACACACTTTGATGTGTGCAGTCCAATGAGTGCTGAGGAATGCAGTGAATATCGTCATGTTCTCACTTCACAGATGATTCGAGTAGATGTTGAGTATATTTACTTGATGAAACACAAGTCTGAATTATTGAATGGTTCAAGTAATTTCAGAAGTTGAAGGTCATTGTGACAAGAGGATAAAATGTCTATGATATGAACATAGAGATGAGTATCTGAGTTACGAGCTTTGGCACACAATTAAGACATTGTGGAAATTGTTTCACAATTAATACCGCCTGGAACATCATAGTGTGATGATGTGTCCGAACATCATAGTTGCACCCTATTGGATATGGTGCGTGCCATGATGTCTCTTATCGAATTACCACTATCGTTCATGGGTTAGGCATTAGAGACAACCACACTCACTTTAATAGGGCACCATGTAATTTCGTTGAGACGACACAGTTTGAACTATGGTTTGGAGAAACCTAAGTTGTCGTTTCTTAAAAGTTTGGGGCTGCGACGCTTATGTGAAAGTTTTAGGTTGATAAGCTCGAACCCAAAGCGGATAAAATGCATCTTCATAGGACACCAAAAACAGTTGGGTATTCCTCCTAATTCAGATCCGAAAACAATAGGGATTGTTTCTTGAATCGGGTCCTTTCTCGAGGAAAAGTTTGTCTCGAGAATTGAGTGGGAGGATGGTGGAGACTTGATGAGGTTATTGAACCATCACTTCAACCAGTGTGTAGCAGGGCACAGGAAGTTGTTCCTGTGGCACCTACATCAATTGAAGTGGAAGCTTATGATGGTGATCATGAAGCTTCGGATCAAGTCACTAACGAACCTCGTAGGACAACAAGGACGCGTACTGCTTCGGAGTGGTACGGTGATCCTGTCTTGAAGGTCATGTTGCTAGACAACAATGAACCTACGAGCTATGGAGAAGCAATGGTGAGCCCATATTCCAACAAATGATTAGAAGCCATGAAATCTGAGATAGAATCCATGTCTCAGAACAAAGCATGGACTTTGGTGGACTCGCCCGATGATCGGCAAGCCATTGAGATAAATGGATCTTTAAGAAGAAGACGGACGTGGACGGTAATGTCACCGTCTATGAAGCTCGACTTGTGGCGAAGAGTTTTTCACAAGTTCAAGGAGTTGACTACGATGAGATTTTCTCATCCGTAGCGATGTTTAAGTCCGTCAGAATCATGTTAGCATTAGCTGCATTTATGAAATCTAGCAGATGGATGTCAAGACGAGTTTCCTTACCAGTTTTCGTAAGGAAAGGTTGTATGTGATACAATCAGAAAGTTTTTGTCGATCCTAAGGATGCTAAAAGGTATGCTGGCTCCAGCGATCCTTCTAAGGACTGGAGTAAGCATCTCGGAGTTGGAATGTGCGCTTTGATAAGATGATCAAAGATTTTGGGTTTATACAAAGTTCATGAGAAACTTGTATCCCCAAAGAAGTGAGTGGGAGCACTATAGAATTTCTGATGAGTATATGTTGTTGACATATTTATGATCAGAAATGATATAGAATTTTCTATAAAGCATATAGGGTTATTTGAAAAGTGTTTTTCAATGGAAAACCTGGATTAGGCTACTTGAACAATAAGCATCAAGATCTATAAGATAGATCAAAATGCTTAATAATACTTTCAAATAAGCACATACCTTGACATGATCTTGAAGGCGTTCAAGATGGATCAGTCAAAGAAGGAGTTCTTGCCTGAGTTGTAAGGTATGAAGTTAAGAGTTAAAGCTCGACCACGGCAGAAGAGAGACAAAGGACGAAGGCCGTCCCCTACGCTTCAGACGTAGGCTCTATAGTATGCTAAGCTGTGTACTGCACCGGAAGTGTGCCTTGCCATGAGTCAGTCAAGGGGTACAAGAATGATCCAGGAACGGATCATTGGACAACAGTCAAAGTTATCCTTAGAGAAATAAGGACATGTTTCTCGATTATGGAGGTGACAAAGAGTTCGGCGTAAAGGGTTACGTCGATGCAAGCTTTAACACCTATCCGAGTGACTCTGAGTAGCAAACCGGATACGTATAGTGGAGCAACCATTTGGAATAGCTTCAAGTGGAGCGTGGAAGCAGCATTTACAATATGACATAGAGAATTGCAAAGTACATACGGATCTGAATGTTGCAGAATCGTTGACTAAACCCTCTCTCACAAGCAAAACATGATCAAACCCCAGAACACATTGAGACTTAATCACATAGTGATGTGAACTAGTTTAGACACTAGTAAACTCTTTTGGTGTTGGTCACATGGCGATGTGACCTGTCTGTTTTAATCACATGGCGATGTGAACTAGATTATTGACTCTAGTGCAAGTGGGAGACTGTTGGAAATATGCCCTAGAGGCAATGATAAATTAGTTATTATTATTATATTTCCGTGTTCATGATAATCGTTTATTACCCATGCTATAATTGTATTGATAGGAAACTCAGATACATGTGTGGGTACATAAACAACACCATGTCCCTAGTAAGCCTCTAGTTGACTAGCTCGTTGATCAATAGATGGTTACGGTTTCCTGACCATGGACATTGGATGTCGTTGATAACGGGATCACATCATTAGGAGAATCATGTGATGGACAAGACCCAATCCTAAGCCTAGCACAGAGATCGTGTAGTTCGTATGCTAAAGCTTTTCTAATGTCAAGTATCTTTTCCTTAGACCATGAGATTGTGCAACTCCCGGATACCGTAGGAATGCTTTGGGTGTACCAAACATCACAACGTAACTGGGTGGCTATAAAGGTGCACTATAGGTATCTCCGAAAGTGTCTGTTGGGTTGGCACGAATCGAGACTGGGATTTGTCACTCCGTGTGACGGAGAGGTATCTCTGGGCCCACTCGGTAGGACGTCATCAGAAATGTGCACAATGTGATCAAAGAGTTGATCACGGGATGATGTGTTATGGAACGAGTAAAGAGACTTGCCGGTAACGAGATTGAACAAGGTATCGGTATACCGACGATCGAATCTCGGGCAAGTATAATACCGCTAGACAAAGGGAATTGTATACGGGATCGATTGAGTCCTTGACATCGTGGTTCATCCGATGAGATCATCGTGGAACATGTGGGACCAACATGGGTATCCAGATACCGCTGTTGGTTATTGACCGGAGAACATCTCGGTCATGTCTACATGTCTCCCGAACCCGTAGGGTCTACACACTTAAGGTTCGATGATGCTAGGGTTATAAAGGAAGTTTGTATGTGGTTACCGAATGTTGTTCGGAGTCCCGGATGAGATCCCGGACGTCACGAGGAGTTCCGGAATGGTCCGGAGGTAAAGATTTATATATGGGAAGTCCTGTTTTGGTCACCGGAAAAGTTTCGGGTTTTATCGGTAACGTACCGGGACCACCGGGATGGTCCCGGGGGGTCCACCAAGTGGGGCCACCGGCCCCGGAGGGCTTCATGGGGCAAGTGTGGGAGGGGACCTGCCCCAGGTGGGCTGGTGCGCCCCCCCCCACAAGGGCCCATGCCGCCTAGGGTTTGGGGAGGGGGCGCCCCACCTTGCTTGGGGGGGCAAGTTTCCCCCTCTCCACCCCTTCTCCGCCCCCCTAGATGGGATCTAGGGCTGGCCGCGGCCCCTAGGGGTGGAAACCTAGGTGGGGGCGCAGCCCCCTCTCCCCCTGTATATAGTGGAGGCATAGGAGCAGCCCAACACATGAGTTTCTTCTCCTGTTGGCGCAGCCCTACCTCTCTTTCTCCTCATATCTTGCGGTGCTTGGCGAAGACCTGCTGGACTACCACGCTCCTCCATCACCACCACACCGTTGTGCTGCTGCTGGATGGAGTCTTCCTCAACCTCTCCCTCTCACCTTGCTGAATCAAGGCATGGGAGACGTCACCGGGCTGTACGTGTGTTGAACGCGGAGGTGCCGTCCGTTCGGCACTAGGATCTCCGGTGATTTGGATCACGACGAGTACAACTCCTTCAACCCTGTTCTCATGAACGCTTCCGCTTAGCGATCTACAAGGGTATGTAGATGCACTCTCCTTCCCCTCGTTGCTGGTTTCTCCATAGATAGATCTTGGTGACGCGTAGGAAATTTTTTAATTTCTGCTACGTTCCCCAACACCCGCACCTTGATGACCCACAAGTATAGGGGATTTATCGTAGTCCTTTCGATAACTAAGAGTGTCGAACCCAACAAGGAGCAGAAGGAAATGATAAGCGGTTTTCAGCAAGGTATTCTCTGCATGTACTGAAATAAGTGGTAATAGATAGTTTTGTGATAGGATAAATTGTAACGAGCAACAAGTAACAAAAGTAAATGAAGTGCAGCAAGGTGGCCCAATCCTTTTTGTAGCAAAGGACAAGCCTGGACATACTCTTATGATAGGAAAAGCGCTCCCGAGGACACATGGGAATATCGTCAAGCTAGTTTTCATCACGTTCATATGATTCGCGTTCAGTACTTTGGTAATTTGATATGTGGGAGGACCGGTGCTTGGGTACCGCCCTTACTTGGACAAGCATCCCACTTATGATTAACCTCTATTGCAAGCATCCGCGACTACAATAAAAGTATTAAGGTAAACCTAACCATAGCATGAAACATATGGATCCAAATCAGCCCCTTACGAAGCAACGCATAAACAAGGGTTTAAGCTTCTGTCACTGTAGCAACCCATCATCTACTTATTACTTCCCAATGCCTTCCTCTAAGCCCAAATAATGGTGAAGTGTTATGTAGCCGACGTTCACATAACACCACTAGAGGTTAGACAACATACATCTTATCAAAATATCGAACGAATACCAAATTCACATGACTACTAATAGCAAGACTTCTCCCTTGTCCTCAGGAACAAACGTAACTACTCACAAAGCATATTCATGTTCATAATCAGAGGGGTAATATTGTGCATAAAGGATCTGAACATATGATCTTCCACCAAATAAACCAACTAGCATCAACTACAAGGAGTAATCAACACTACTAGCAACCTACTAGCACCAATCCCGGACTTGGAGACAAGAATTGGATACAAGAGATGAACTAGGGTTTAGAGATGAGATGGTGTTGGTGAAGATGTTGATGGAGATTGCCCTCTCCCGATGAGAGGAGCGTTGGTGATGACGATGGTGATGATTTCCCCCTCCCGGAGGGAAGTGTCCCCGGCAGAACAGCTCTGCCAGAGCCCTAGATTGGTTCCGCCAAGGTTCCGCCTCGTGGCGGCGGAGTCTCGTCCCGAAAGGTTCTCTCTGATTTTTTTCTCATCGAAAGACTTCATATAGGAGAAGATGGGCGTCGGAGAGCCACCAGGGGGCCCACGAGGTAGGGGGCGCGCCCAGGGGGGGCCCCCACCCTCGTGAGCAGGGTGTGGGCCCCCTGGCCTTCATCTTTGGCGATGATTTTTCTTTATTTATTTCAAGGTATTTCGTGGAGTTTCAGGACTTTTGGAGTTGCATAGAATAGGCCTCCAATATTTGCTCCTTTTCCAGCCCAGAATTCCAGCTGTCGGCATTCTCCCTCTTCATGTAAACCTTGTAAAATAAGAGAGAATAGCCATAAGTATCGTGACATAACGTGAAATAACAACCCATAATGCAATAAATATTATGATAAAAGCATGATGCAAAATGGACGTATCAACTCCCCCAAGCTTAGACCTCGCTTGTCCTCAAGCAAAAACCTGATAACAATAAATATGTCCTCATGTTTAGAGGTAGAGGCGTCGATAAAAATAAAATACGGACATGAAGGCATCATGATTATTTCATAACAACAATATAAATAGATTTTGTCATATGATTACTCATGTTCAAGTAATGACCCATTCACAAAGCCAAAGCATGAATCCGAAACATTATTGGGCACTAACAATTATAATCTCAGTCATTGAAGCAATTGCAATTTATCATAACATCGGAAAGAGTCTATGTCAGAGCTTAAAAGCAAGTCCACATACTCAACTATCATTTAGTCCTTCATAATTGCTAGCACTCACGCGATACTTGTGGTTACGGAGTTTTAATCGGACACACAGAAAGATAGGGGCTTATAGTTTTGCCCCACAACCTTTTACCTCAAGGGTAATGTCAACAATAATAATTCATGCTCCCCCACATCCAATTAGATATGTATATCATACTCTTTCCAACATGCTGAGCTTGCCAAAGGATAAAATGAAAAAGGAAAGGTGAGGATCACCGTGACTCTTGTAAGGTAGAGGATAATAATAAAAGATAGGCCTTTCGCAGAGGGAAGCGGAGGTTGTCATGCGCGTTTAGGGTTGATGCACAAAATCTTAATGCACAAGAACGTCACTTTATATTGCCCCTTGCATGTGAACCTTTATTATGCAGTCCGTCGCTTTTATTGCATCCACAACAAGTTCGTACAAAGCTTATTTCTCTACATTAAAAAGTCATGCATATTTAGAGAGCAATTTTTTATTTCTTGCACCGATGACAAATTACTTGAAGGATCTTACTCAATCCATAGGTAGATATGGTGGACTCTCATGGCAAAACTGGTTTAAGGGTGTTTGGAAGCACAAGTAGTATTTCTACTTGGTGCTAAGAATTTGGCTAGCATGAGGGGGAAAGGCAAGCTCAACACGGTAGAGGATCCATGACAACATACTTTATCTCGAATGTAAGAAAACATAACTCATTATTTTGTCTTCCTTGTCCAACCTCAACTCTTTAGCATGTCATATTTTAATGAGTGCTCCCAACCATAAAAGATGTCAATGATAATATATCTATATATGAAACCTCTCTTTCCTTATTATTTCCTATTAATTGCAACAATGACCAAAGCTATATTTTCCAACTCCCAACAACTTTTAATCACCATACTCTTCTATGTGAAGTCATTACTTTCACTAAGATCAATATGAGCTCCTTGATTCTTTTTATTCTTTTCTTCTACTTATCCAAGATCATGGCAAAACAATCAAGCCCTTGACTCCACACTAATCTTTATTATAAAGCTCACGGACTCGATTACAAAGAAGGATCGTAAAGCAAAACTCAAAACTAAATCATGCCACGACTTTATTCTACTAAATCAAGATACTACTAATAGGATCGAACTAAGAAAAACTGTAAAGATAGGAGTTGTGATGGTGATAAGATACCAGGGCACCTCCCCCAAGCTTGGCAGTTGCCAAGGGGAGTGCCCATACCCATGTGATTATGTCTCCTTCCTTGTTGGCGATGGAGGCGTTGATGATGATGCAAGCTTGTCGTCCATCTTCCCTGGCATAGGCTCACCATCATAGAAGGATGATCGAGTCTCCGGAATCCTCAAATCTGCAGCCAAACTCATCCTTCTAAATCTATATTCATACTCACAGTTTTGGTTTTGAATATCATAGATTTGGGCTTGGAGGTGCTCGATCTTCTCTTGTAGCTTAAAGATGGCCTCCTCAGTGTTCTTGGCATCTGGCTCGTAGTTGTTGGTGAACTCCAAGAGCATCTTGTAGCTAGCGCTGATTCCACGCTCCACCATCCCCTGACACTTGAAAACTTGTTGCTCCATTGCCTCAAGCCTCGACTCCACACTTCCGGTTCCCTTTGGTCCATCAACATCGCGGATGTGCAGCAACCCATCACGCATCTCAATGGTTTGAGGGTGCCGCAGCACCTCCGCGAGGTAAGGGTTAATCACCTTCTCGAAGAACTTGTCCTTGGAAACACTTGGCGTCGCCATGATGATCTAGACCTGCCAGAAAAACAGCCCGAAACAAGAACAGGGGAGATTTGCATCATACGAGAGTCAAAACCTTCGGGAGTATATATAATGAATTTTTACCGATCAAAATACGTACCGTGCAAGGAAACAGAGTCCGGAGGGCACACAAGGTGCTCACGAGGTAGGGGGCGCGCCCAGGGGGGTAGGGCGCGCCCTCCACCCTCGTGGAGGCCTCGTGTCCTCCCTGGACTGCTACTTATTTTTCTATTTTCCTAAATATTCCAAAACGGAGAAATATTGCCTTAAAAATTGTTTTGGAGTCGGTTTACTTACCGTATCACATACCTATTCCTTTTTGGAGTCTGGAACGCTCTAGAAAGTGTCCTTTATATACTCCTCTGGGGTCACGGTTTCAATAATGTTAGTTTCAACATTTATAGGATTACCTGAGATATAGTGTTTGATCCTTTGACCGTTTACCACCTTCGGATTTGTGCCTGCGAAGTTTTTGATTTTTATGGCACCGGAACGATAGACCTCCTCGATAACATAGGGACCTTCCCATTTAGAGAGGAGTTTTCCTGCAAAAAATCTTAAACAAGAATTGTATAGCAATACATAATCACCTACATTAAACTCACGCTTTTGTATCCTTTTGTCATGCCATCTTTTAACTTTTTCTTTAAACAACTTGGCATTTTCATACGCTTGGGCTCTCCATTCATCAAGTGAGCCAATATCAAATAACCTCTTCTCACCGGCAAATTTGAAATCATAGTTGATCTCTTTAATAGCCCAATATGCCTTATGTTCTAGATAGAGAGGTAAGTGACAAGCTTTTCCATAGACCATTTTGTACGGAGACATGCCCATAGGATTTTTATAAGAAGTTCTATAGGCCCATAATGCATCATCAAGTTTCTTGGACCAATTCTTTCTAGCCTATTGATAGTCTTTTGCAAAATTAATTTGAGCTCTCTGTTGCTCAACTCTACTTGACCACTAGACTGCGGGTGATATGGAGATGCTATCCTATGATTAACATCGTATTTAGCAAGCAACTTACGGAAAGCACCATGAATAAAGTGTGAACCACCATCAGTCATTAAGTATCTAGGGACTCCAAACCTCAGAAAAATAACTTCCTTAAGCATTCTAATAGAAGTGTTATGATCAACAGTACTAGTTGGAATAGCTTCTACCCACTTAGTAACGTAATCAACAGCAACTAAAATATGAGTGTAACCATTAGAGGCAGGAAAAGGTCCCATATAATCAAAGCCCCAAACATCAAATGGCTCAATAACAAGCGAATAATTCATCGGCATTTCTTGACATCTACTGATATTACCAATTCTTTGACATTCATCGCAAGACAAAACAAACTTACGGGCATCTTTGAAGAGACTAGGCCAATAAAAATCGGATTGCAATACCTTATGTGCAGTTCTATCTCCAGCATGGTGTCCTCCATAAGCTTCGGAGTGACACTTGCGTAGGATCTGTTCCTGTTCATGCTCGGGTACACAACGTCTAATAACACCATCTACTCCTTCTTTATAAAGATGTGGATCATCCCAAAAGTAATGCCGCAGGTCATAGAAAAACTTTTTCTTTTGCTGGTATGTGAAGCTAGGTGGTATAAATTTAGCCACAATATAATTAGCATAATCAGCATACCAAGGAGTGCCACGAGAAGCGCTTATGACATTTAATTGTTCATTAGGAAAGATATCATCAATAGGTAGTGGGTCATCAAGAACATTCTCTAACCTAGACAAGTTGTCTGCAACAGGGTTCTCAGCTCCCTTTCTATCAACAATATGTAAATCAAATTCTTGAAGCAGGAGAACCCATCTAATAAGTCTAGGTTTTGCATCCTTCTTTTCCATAAGATATTTAATAGCAGCATGATCAGTGTGAATAGTTACTCTGGAATCAACAATATAAGGTCTAAACTTATCACAAGCAAACACCACTGCTAAAAGTTCCTTTTCGGTAGTAGCATAATTTCTTTGAGCACTGTCTAAAGTCTTACTAGCATAATGGATAACATTTAATTTCTTATCAACTCTCTGCCCTAGAACAGCACCTACAGCATAATCACTAGCATCACACGTAATTTCAAAGGGTAAATTCCAATCAGGTGGCTAAACAACAGGTGCAGAGACTAGTGCTTTCTTAAGTATTTCAAATGCTTCTACACAATCATCATCAAAAACAAATGGTACATCTTTTTGTAATAAATTAGTCAGAGGCCGAGAAATTTTTGAGAAGTCCTTAATGAACCTCCTATAAAATCCGGCGTGACCAAGGAAACTTCTTATACCTTTGATGTCCTTGGGACATGGCATCTTTTCAATAGCATCAACCTTGGCTTTATCAACTTCAATACCTCTTTCAGAAACCTTGTGCCCCAAGACAATACCTTCATTAACCATAAAGTGGCACTTTTCCCAATTCAAGACAAGATGAGTTTCTTCACACCTCTGCAAAACTCGATCAAGATTGCTTAAGCAATCATCAAAAGAGGAACCGTAGACAGAAAAGTCATCCATGAAAACCTCACAAATTTTCTCACAAAAGTCAGAGAATATAGCCATCATGCATCTTTGAAAGGTAGCAGGTGCATTACATAAACCAAAAGGCATACGTCTATAAGCAAAAGTACCAAAAGGGCATGTAAAAGTAGTCTTTGATTGATCTTTAGCCGACACAGGTATTTGAGAAAAACCAGAGTAACCATCTAGAAAGCAATAATGTGTATGTTTGCATAGTCTTTCTAGCATTTGATCAATAAAAGGAAAGGGGTAATGATCTTTATTAGTAGCCTTATTTAATTTGCGGAAATCAATTACCATCCTATAACCTGTGATAATTCTTTGCGGAATCAATTCATCTTTATCATTAGGGACAACAGTAATACCTCCCTTCTTAGGGACACAATGGACAGGACTTACCCACTGACTATCAGCAACGGGATAAATTATACCTGCCTCCAGAAGCTTGAGTATTTCTTTTCTTACCACTTCTTTCATTTTAGGATTCAAACGTCGTTGAGGATCACAAACTGGTTTGGCATCAGCTTCCAAATTTATTTTATGTTGACATAGAGTGGGACTGATGCCCTTAAGATCATCCAGAGTATATCCAATAGCGGCACGATGCTTCTTCAGAGTTTTCAATAATCTTTCTTCTTCATGCTCTGAAAGGTTAGCGCTAATAATAACAGGATATATTTTCTTTTCATCAAGATAAGCATATTTAAGATTATCAGGCAACGGTTTAAGCTCAAACACGGGATCACCCTTGGGTGGAGGAGGATCCCCTAAGATTTCAACAGGCAAATTGTGTTGCAGAATAGGTTCCTGTTTAAAGAATACTTCATCTATTTCCCTTCTTTCATTCATGAACATATCATTTTCATGGTCTAGCAAATAGTGTTCTAAAGGATCACTAGGAGGTACAGCAATAGAAGCAAGACCAATAATTTCATCCTTACTAGGCAATTCTTCCTCACGATGTTGTTTACTAAATTTAGAGAAATTAAACTCATGAACCATATCATCCAAGCCAACAGTAACAACATTCTTTTTGCAATCTATCGTAGCATTAACAGTACGCAAGAAGGGTCTACCAAATATAATGGGACAAAAGCTATCTTGTGGAGAACCAAGAACAAGAAAATCAGCGGGATATTTGGTTTTCCCACACAAGACTTCAACATCTCTAACAATTCCCATTGGAGATATAGTATCTCTATTTGCGAGTTTAATTGTAACATCAATTTCTTCTAACTCAGCAGGTGCAATCTCATGCATAATTTCTTTGTATAAGTCAATGGGTATAACACTAGCACTAGCACCCATATCACATAAGCCATGATAACAATGATCTCCTATTTTAACAGAAATAACAGGCACGCCTACCACAGGTCTATGTTTATCTCTATCACAGGGTTTAGCAATTCTAGCAGTTTCACCAGTGAATTGAATAACATGCCCATCAATATTATCCGACAAGAGATCTTTAACAATAGCAATATTGGGTTCTACTTTGACTTGCTCAGGAGGTGTATAAGTCCTAGTATTGCTTTTACGAACAACAGTTGAAGCTTTAGCATGATCCTTCATTCTAACAGGGAAAGGGGGTTTCTCAACATAAGAAGTAGGAACAATAGGATCATTATACGTGACAATCTTTTCTTCAACTTTAATAGGTGCAGCTACTTTTACTTCTATGGGAGGATGATATTTAAACCACTTCTCCTTGGGGAGATCAACATAAGTAGCAAAAGATTCACAGAAAGAAGCTACTATCTCAGAGTCAAGTCCATATTTAGTGCTAAACTTACGGAAAATATCGGTATCCATAAAAGATTTAACACAATCAAACTTAGGTGTCATACCTGACTCCTTACCTTCGTCGAGGTCCCAATCTTCAGAGTTGCGTTTAATTCTATCCAATAAATTCCATCCAAATTCAATAGGCTTCATCATAAAAGAGCCAGCACAAGAAGTATCGAGCATGGTGCGATTGTTATCAGAAAGCCGAGCATAAAATTCTGGAGAATTGTCAATTTTGAGAGCTCATGATTGGGGCATGAATATAACATTGATTTAAGCCTCCCCCAAGCTTGAGCGATGCTTTCTCCTTCGCGAGGCCAAAAATTATATATATAATTGCGATCACGATGAACAAGATGCATAGGGTAATACTTTTGATGGAATTCCAATTTCAATCTTTTATAGTTCCATGATCTCGTATCATCACATAGCCTATACCATGTCAATGCGTCTCCCTCCAAAGATAAAGGGAAAGCCTTCCTCTTAACAACATCATCGGGTATACCTGCAAGCTTAAATAGTCCACAAATATCATCCACAAAGCGTAGATGTTCGTCAGGATGCTTTGTTCCATCTCCTGCGAAAGTGTTAGCTAGCAGTTTTTCCATCATACCCGAAGGAATTCCAAAAGGAGTTTCATTTTCAATAGGTTCAGTAGGTTCAGTAGGTTGAGGAGCAACTCTTGGCTCAACCGGACGGGGTGAAGATACCCCGAACAAGCCTCTCAAACAATTACTTTCCATAGTAACAAGTGACAGAAAATTTCAGCACACTAAATAAATTTTTCCTTACCAAATTCCACCTACCAAAGGCGCTTCACTCCCCGGCAACGGCGCCAGAAAAGAGTCTTGATGACCCACAAGTATAGGGGATCTATCGTAGTCCTTTCGATAAGTAAGAGTGTCGAACCCAACGAGGAGCAGAAGGAAATGATAAGCGGTTTTCAGCAAGGTATTCTCTGCAAGTACTGAAATAAGTGGTAACAGATAGTTTTGTGAATAGGATAAATTGTAACGAGCAACAAGTAACAAAAGTAAATGAAGTGCAGCAAGGTGGCCCAATCCTTTTTGTAGCAAAGGACAAGCCTGGACAAACTCTTATGATAGGAAAAGCGCTCCCGAGGACACATGGGAATATCGTCAAGCTAGTTTTCATCACGTTCATATGATTCGCGTTCGGTACTTTGATAATTTGATATGTGGGTGGACCGGTGCTTGGGTACTGCCCTTACTTGGACAAGCATCCCACTTATGATTAACCTCTATTGCAAGCATCCGCAACTACAACAAAAGTATTAAGGTAAACCTAACCATGAAACGTATGGATCCAAATCAGCCCCTTACGAAGCAACGCATAAACTAGGGTTTAAGCTTCTGTCACTCTAGCAACCCATCATCTACTTATTACTTCCCAATGCCTTCCTCTAGGCCCAAATAATGGTGAAGTGTTATGTAGTCGACGTTCACATAACACCACTAGAGGTTAGACAACATACATCTTATCAAAATATTGAACGAATACCAAATTCACATGACTACTAATAGCAAGACTTCTCCCTTGTCCTCAGGAACAAACGTAACTACTCACAAAGCATATTCATGTTGATTATTAGAGGGGTAATATTGTGCATAAAGGATCTGAACATATGATCTTCCACCAAATAAACCAACTAGCATCAACTACAAGGAGTAATCAATACTAGTAGCAACCTACTAGCACCAATCCCGGACTTGGAGACAAGAATTGGATAGAAGAGATGAACTAGGGTTTGGAGATGATATGGTGCTGGTGAAGATGTTGATGGAGATTGCCCTCTCCCAATGAGAGGAGTGTTGGTGATGACGATGGTGATGATTTCCCCCTCCCGGAGGGAAGTGTCCCCGGCAGAACAGCTCTGCTAGAGCCCTAGATTGGTTCCGCCAAGGTTCCGGCTCGAGGCGGCGGAGTCTCGTCCTGAAAGGTTCTCTCCGATTTTTTTCTCATCGAAAGACTTCATATAGGAGAAGATGGGCGTCGGAGAGCCACCAGGGGGCCCACGAGGTAGGGGGCGCGCCCCCCCACCCTCGTGAGCAAGGTGTGGGCCCCCTGGCCTTCATCTTTGGCGACGATTTTTATTTATTTATTTCAAGGTATTCTGTGGAGTTTCAGGACTTTTGGAGTTGTGTAGAATAGGCCTCCAATATTTGCTCCTTTTCCAGCCCAGAATTCCAGCTGCCGGCATTCTCCCTCTTCATGTAAACATTGTAAAATAAGAGAGAATAGCCATAAGTATCGTGACATAACGTGAAATAACAGCCCATCATGCAATAAATATTATCATAAAAGCATGATGCAAAATGGACGTATCACACCTACCGCGGAGTAAGGGCGAGCGGCGCGAGACCGCGCCGCCCTCGCCCCACAGTGTTCTATGGCGCGTGAGCCGCCTGAGGCACAGGGTTGAGGTTACCTTGGCAGGCGGCATGGCACGGGCTGGCCATGCCGCCCAGCGGTTGGCGTTGGTCATTGGGTTGCCAGACATGGATGCAACGAAGTAGTGGAACGCAGATCGGCGGAAGGAAGACTCTGGCGCACCCCTACTTGGCGCGCCAAATGTCGGATATCGGGTTCCGGCAAAACCCTCAAGGTACGAACACTGGGTTGCACACGAAGATCTCCTCCTACCGAATCTCGCTCCCAGCCTCGCCGCGATCCTTAAACTAGATCGATGAACAACACAAGAGACACAAGATTTATACAGGTTTGGGCCACCATTGTGGTGTAAAACCCTACTCCTGTGTGTGGTGGTGGATTGCCTCTTGGGCTGATGATGAACAGTACAAAGGAAGAACAACATCGCGAGGAGAGGTGTTCTTGGGCTGGTGTGGTCTTCTGCTTGGGAAGGGTTCGATCTGTCTCTGGATGAGATGCCCTCCTACTATGGTGGCTAGCTCTCTTTATAGAGGCCCTGGTCCTCTTCCCAAATATTGAGCGGGAAGGGATCCAACAACGGCCATTTTGAAAGGGGACAGCTAGTACAAGCTATCCTGACTAAAGGTGGTCTTCGCCTGCCAAAGGTGCTGGTGATGATGCTGTCTTGGGATCCACGGTGACCTCCGTCCTGCCGTTTTGCTCGTCTTGGTCTCGTTGCACTGATATGGAAACCTCTGCTTGATGCCTCGGTACTGCGTGCCTGCTCTTGCCCCCTTTGCACCGAAGAGGAAACGAGGACACTGCGCAGGCTGGCGCCCGCCTGGCACCCGCTTGGTCTTGATCGTCATGCCTTGTGTCACGGGAACCTCGCGAGGTACCCCTTGCCTTGATCTCTCCGCCTCCTCGCGAGCCTGCATGGTGAGGCCACTCCTGAGGAAGCCTTGCATCATCCGCCCCGGGAGGCTTGGCCCCTGACGACGGTCTTGAGTGTTGGTTGATGAAGACGGGCCGTACTGGGCCACTGGTTGAGCCACGCTGCAGGCCGCAGGCAGGCAAGTCTGGGGACCCCCGTTCCCAGAACACCGACAAACACCCTACTCCTGCTTGATTATATTCGAAGAGTATGAAGATTACAAGAGTTGATCTACCTCGAGATCATAATGGCTAAACCCTAGATGTCTAGCCTATGAGTATTCCAGTGACAACAATGAGGATAGCCCCTACAAACTAACCCCTCCAGTTTATATACACACCGGAGGGGCCTAGGGTTTGTACAAGGTCGGATCATAAGGAAGGAAACACCCGGACTCTAATCTTGCCGTTTACGTATGGGGATGTCCCATCCGGACACGGAGAATAATCTTCAGCTTGATCTTGTACGGCCCATCCACCCCGGCACATACTCCTGGGCCGGACATATGAGGACACCCGAATCCAGGACTCCCTCAGTAGCCCTCGAACATGCCTTCAATGATGATGTAGTATGCAGATATAAGTCTTCGTCTTTGCAAGGCGGGTTCTCCACCATACTCCGGCTTGACGATAGTCCGGCATCGGCTTTTGCATGCATTCTTCATGGTTCCTTCCTGTCGTTGCCTCGATTTCCACGCGTTTGAGCGAATGCGAACGGTCTGTTACCTTTATATTTTAACCCTTTTAATAGGCACGGGCGACGCTTATATAATGAGGTCAGATCTCCAAGACACCATCCCACATCGCCCCCAAGAGCAACAGAGCAAACCATGAAAAAATCTCAAATCATGGCTAGTGTCCCTTGCTCCTCCTCGCGTCCTCATGGCCCTCAAGAGGGGGATTGGAAAAGTTGTTTGGTATCCCATCTTCAGCTCAATCGTCTCCAAATGCAAGGATATCTCCCCCCCCCATGGATCTAGTCTCCGTATGGGCAGGATTGGCTTCTATGGGCGATGGTGCATCGGCGGAGAATTTTCCCAATCCCAGCCAAGGGGAGCGGTGTGCTTCATACCATTCCTTTTGAGGGGCATAGGATTCTCGATCCACCCCTTCCTCAAGGGTCTACTGGAATATTACGGGATCCAACTGCACAACCTCACACCAGGTTCCATTCTGCATATTTCAGGTTTTGTCGCCCTTTGCGAATTATTTTTACGCTGCGAGACTCATTTTGAACTATGGAAAAAGTTCTTTTGCCTCGTCCCCCACCATCAGGGCGGAGGGCCCATATTTGAGGTGGGCAGTGCCGAAGTATGGCGCATAGCCAGATCGGGTTACCTAGTTGGGACTCCGAAGAGGGGGTCCGACGATTGGTCTTCGAAATGGTTCTACATTGAGGATGCCCCTCTTCTGGACCCTGTTCGACGCGAGCTTCCCGAATTCTCCAACGCGGCATTGAACAAGCTATTAAGCTGGCACCCCAACTCCCCTAGACAAGAGGATAGTGTTGTCGGTGTCAAAACAGGCAGATCTCGGGTAGGGGGAGCCAAGCTGTGTGTCTAGAGATCGATGGTAACAGGAAGTCAGGGAAAAAATGTTTAGCCAAGTTCGGCCCTCTTAATGGAGGTAAAATCCTACTCCTACTTGATTATATTCAACGAGTATGAAGATTACAAGAGTTGATCTACCTCGAGATCGTAATGGCTAACCCTAGAGGACTAGCCTATTAAGACTCTGATGATCTGTGCCCATCTACAAGCTAACCCCTCTAGTTTATATACACACTGGAGGGGGTCTAGGGTTAATACAAGGTCAATTTATGAGGGAAGGAAACCTCCGGACTCTATTCTTGCCGTCCACATATCGAGAAGTCCCATCTGGACATGGTTGATGATCTTCAGCTTGATCATGTACGACCCATGTAACTTGGCCCAAACTCCTAGCCCGGACACCTGAGGACCCCCGAATCTAGGACTCCCTCAGTAGCCCCCAAAATTCCTTTCAATGTCAATGTAGTATGCGGACACAAGTCTTCGGCTTTGCAAGGCGGGTTCTCCATTATGCTTCGGATTGATGATAGTCCGGCATCGGTTTCCGCGCCCAGTCTTTATGATTCCTCCCTGCCGTTACCTCAATTTCCACTCGTCAAGTGAATGCAAACGTTCCGTTATCCTTGTATTTTAATATTCTTGACAGGCACAGGCCGCGCCTATAAAGGGAGGCAAAATCTTCAAGCTGTCATCCTGCATCACACCAAAAGTAACAGAGCAAGCCACAAAAAACATCAGGCGATGGCGAGCGCTCCTTGTTCCTCCTCGCGTCCTCATGGCCCTCAAGAGGGGGACTGGCAGAGTTGCTCCATATCTCACCTCCAGCTCAGTCGACTCCAAACGCAAGGATACCTCCCTCCCATAGATCTAGTGTTTGTACGGGCGGGGTTAACCACTACAGGTGCTGATGTATTGGCGGACAATTTCCCCAACCCCAGTCAAGGGGAGAGGGTGTGCTTCACCTCATTCCTTTTGAGGGGCATGGGATTCCCAATCCACCCCTTCCTTAGAGGCCTACTAGAGCACTACGGGATCCATCTGCACAACCTCACACGAGGTTCTATTTTACATATCTCCGGCTTCATCGCTCTTTGCGAGTTGTTCTTACGTTGCGAGGCTCACTTTGAACTATGAAAAAAGTTCTTCTGCCTCGTCCCCTGCCATCAGGGTGGCGGGTCTATTTTTGAAGTGGGCGGCACCGAAGTATGGCGTATAGCCGGATCTGGATACCCCATCGGGACTCCGAAGAAAGGATCTACCGATTGGACTTCGGAATGGTTCTATATCGATGATGTACCCCTTCTGGACCATGTTCGGCGGCGACTACCAAAATTTTCTAGCGCCTCCTTGAAGAAGCTATACAACTGACGCCCCAAATCCTCCGCCCAAGAAGACAGTGTAGAGGTGATGAATTTGGTAAACAAGATCAAGATATTGATCCATTCTGGACTCTCCATAGTGGAAGTTATGGCTATCGCGATACAGGGATGCATCCAACCACGTCAATCCCGGGTAACTCCCCCATGGAACTACAACGGGGAGGACGACGCCTCCCGCTACAGACGAAAGGGTCCGGATGGTCAAGCCGCATTGGCAGCAGCTCTGGCCGACCTCTATAAAGGGGAAGAAGAAGACTTCCTCCGTGTAAATTGTCGAGAAGCCTATTCAATGTACACTCCTATCGGATGGGTAACTTTTCTAACCGCTCAATGCTTTTTTATTCATAGACATGCATTTATCGGATACCATGGCTATTTATTTTTTGAATAGTCATCGAGGCAAATTGTCGAGTACATTAACTGCCCCGCCCCCAGCCAGAGGATCATGATCATAATGACGATCCTGTGTTCCATGAGGATCCGGACATATTTGTAGAGTTCGAAGATGGAGTCTACTATCAGGCGAGCCTTAACGGCTCAGAGGTGGCCATTATGGCTGACTACCCCGACCTCTATCCCTTTGTGAAGGTAGGTATTCAGAGATTGTATTCTCGCATAAGAGGGTTATTTTTGCTCGACTCTTTAGCTCCGCATTGGGTCATGTTTCGCAGGATCGACGCTCAGCGAGCCGTACTCAAGGACGAGCAGCCTAGAGAAGATCATCCCCTTTGCAGAAGGCTCACACAAAGTGAAAGGAAGTCGGCAGCACCACTGAACCTGCCCCATCACCCAAAAGGTATGTTCCTCTTATGTCGTATTCGGATGTGAAGCCAAATTGTCATTTACCATCCTTCTTATATCATCACTGGAGGGGTATACGGTGAACCGTAAACAAGATCCCAGCCAGCCAAGCTATAGCTAATACAATGCCGGCTGGTACGAGGGCGCATGCAAATGCGGCACAATCCCGTTCGTCGTACGAAAAGCTGGATAAAATGTCTGTTACTAACTCTAGGGTTGAGAGTGCGATGAATCATCGTCACTTGAAAGAGGCCTTGTGCGCCCCTGCTTTAACGGAGCCGGAGTTTTGCGCTTTAAGCATTATAGGCGCATACATCCAGGCTGTCCGGGACGGACTCATCGGGGTCACTCGCCTGTTCTCAAAGGATATACAGGTAAAAAAATTAAGATCTTAGTGGATAGATAGTTGTAGCCCCCGAGACTTAAAGCATGTGGACAAAATTGATTTAAGGATCGTTTCATGACCACATGTTCTCAAGGGTAAGAACAGTGCATTGACCCGGGAGCTTGAAGAAATAAAGAGTGCCCCAATGCACTATGGCAACGGTAATAAACTAGAGGAAGACGTGAAGAAATAGGCCAAAGAGATAAAGAGCTTGAAGGCTCAACTCCTAGAGGCACAACAAGTAAACTAGAAGCTGAAGGGCGGCATATTTGATATGTCTTGTGAACTGCCCAAATTATTGATAGGATCATATAATGTGGAATATGATAGCTTGGTTGATACAGGTATGCTGACCGGCCGCCCCGAGGAGGAAATGCTTGTCCTACAGAGCGACATTCTGAAGGAGCTGGCCAAGCTACACGAGCGTTCTCGAAAGGCTATGAAGAATATGGCCAAAGCCTTATGGCCTTCTGACATCCCTCTAGAAAGTATGGAGGGGTTGGCTGATCTATTCAAGGGTGCCCAGCGTCAGTTCGAGCTATGGAAGACATCCGCGTGCCATGAAGGTGCTCGAGAGGCATGGACCATGGTGAAGGCACGCTATACTGGTTTGGACCCGAACCATATGGCCAGAGTTGGACCACGGGGACCAGACTGGAAGGAAATTCCCTTAAGCCTGGTATACGACCAAGTAATGACAACGGCGGAATTTTCACAACAGGATTGTAAATTAGATAGTCTACTACATGGCATAGATAGAGATTGAGCGTTCGATTCGATGTACCCTATGTACTTTATGTTTGAACTTATCTCCTGCCGAATTGTATAAATTTTTTGTCATCGCAGACCTTCCGCTTCTACCTCCGAACCAAAAAGTTGGAGTGTTTCCGTATACTATGTTTGATAAGGAAACATTTAGTATTGTCGAAAACCAGGCAATCCGTCCATATTGCTCAAACAGACAAACTATGTTTGGTGGAGTTATGTTATATTCCTGTTTAAAGTAGGAAACATCTTCCAAGAAAAATAGTTTCGTTAAGGGTTCCTTTTCATGGGATGGGCTTGTATCTAAAGAATGGACAACCACTTTTATGCATTTTTCTGGAAACATCCTGTTGAATACATGCTGGACAAGTATTCCCTTCAGAATGCTAGCTTTCGGCTTCACCTGTCTGAGGTACAGAGCCGTATAAGCCGGTTGTAACAATCGCAGAGGTGCTCCCTTTACACCTTAGCCGAACAATCAGGAACATATGGTATAAGGACAAGAGCGAGGCAAGCTAGCTTGGAAAAAACTTAAGTCATAGAGGTGCATAAAATGGTAGAAGCAACAAATAGTATGGACACAAGAATCTTGTAATATTTTCAATAAAATCCTTCGTTTAAAAGAAGCCCCCATGTATGGTGGGATGTATACATTTAAAGATGCGTATCCCGAACAATGCGGTTTATCCGAACATACAATATAAGGAGAGAAAGGTAAAAAAAGGAAGAAGGAAAGAGAAAATGGAAAGAACCTAGTGTAAACTAGAACCTAAGGAGGCTGAATTATGCGTAAAATTTTCGGAGCTGGGCAGCGTTCCATGGGTTCGGCTCAAGGCGATTATCCTCCGTATTGCGAAGGCGGTAGGCTCCTCCAGTAAGGACTTCATCAATTATGAAGGGGCCCTCCATTTGGGTTTGAGCTTATCCTTTTTCTTCTCCGAGAGGCATAAAACAAGTTCTCTAATGTTGTATGTTTTAGCCCGCACTTCTCTACTTTGGTAATGCCTGGCCTGTTGTTGATAGAATGCCGAACGGGCCTTGGCAACATCATGCTCTGTTGGAAATATGCCCTAGAGGCAATAATAAATTGATTATTATTATATTTCCTTGTTCATGATAATCGTTTATTATCCATGCTAGAATTGTATTGATAGGAAACTCAGATACATGTGTGGATACATAGACAACACCATGTCCCTAGTAAGCCTCTAGTTGACTAGCTCGTTAATCAATAGATGGTTACGGTTTCCTGACCATGGACATTGGATGTCGTTGATAACGGGATCACATCATTAGGAGAATGATGTGATGGACAAGACCCAATCCTAAGCCTAGCACAAGATCATGTAGTTCGTATGCTAAAGCTTTTCTAATGTCAAGTATCATTTCCTTAGACCATGAGATTGTGCAACTCCCGGATACCGTAGGAGTGCTTTGGGTGTGCCAAACGTCACAACGTAACTGGGTGGCTATAAAGGTACACTACGGGTATCTCTGAAAGTGTCTGTTGGGTTGGCACGAATCGAGATTGGGATTTTGTCACTCCGTGTAAACGGAGAGGTATCTCTGGGCCCACTCGGTAGGACATCATCATAATGTGCACAATGTGACCAAGGGGTTGATCACGGGATGATGTGTTACGGAACGAGTAAAGAGACTTGCCGGTAACGAGATTGAACAAGGTATCGGTATACCGACGATCGAATCTCGGGCAAGTACCATACCGCTAGACAAAGGAAATTGTATACGGGATTGATTGAGTCCTTGACATTGTGGTTCATCCGATGAGATCATCATGGAACATGTGGGAGCCAACATGGGTATCCAGGTCCCGCTGTTGGTTATTGACCGGAGAACATCTCGGTCATGACTACATGTCTCCCGAACCCGTAGGGTCTACACACTTAAGGTTCGATGACGCTAGGGTTATAAAGGAAGTTTGTATGTGGTTACCGAATGTTGTTCGGAGTCCCGGATGAGATCTCGGATGTCACGAGGAGTTCCGGAATGGTCCGGAGGTAAAGATTTATATATAGGAAGTCCTGTTTCGGCCATCGGGACAAGTTTCGGGGTCATCGGTATTGTACCGGGACCACCGGAAGGGTCCCGGGGGCCCACCGGGTGGGGCCACCTGCCCCGGGGGCCACATGGGCTGTAGGGGGTGCGCCTTGGCCTACATGGGCCAAGGGCACCAGCCCCTAGAGGCCCATGCGCCAAGATATAGGAAAAAGGGGAGAGTCCTAAAACGGGAAGGCACCTCCGAGGTGCCTTGGGGAGGATGGACTCCTCCCCCCCTCTTAGCCGCACCCCTTCCTTGGAGGAAGGGGAAAGGCTGCGCCTCCCCCCTCTCCCCTGCCCCTATATATAGTGGAGGGGAGGGAGGACATCCATACCTGAGCCCTTGGCGCCTCCCTCCCTCCCGTGACACCTCCTCCTCTCCCGTAGGTGCTTGGCGAAGCCCTGCAGGATTGCCACGCTCCTCCATCACCACCACGCCGTTGTGCTGCTGCTGGATGGAGTCTTCCTCAACCTCTCCCTCTCTCCTTGCTGGATCAAGGTGTGGGAGACATCGTCGAGCTGTACGTGTGTTGAACGCGGAGGTGCCGTCCGTTCGGCACTAGGATCATCGGTGATCTGAATCACGACGAGTACGACTCCATCAACCCCGTTCACTTGAACGCTTCCTCTTAGCGATCTACAAGGGTATGTAGATGCACTCCCCTTTCTACTCGTTGCTGGTCTCTCCATAGATAGATCTTGGTGTTACGTAGGAAAATTGTGAATTTCTGCTACGTTCCCCAACAGTGGCATCATGAGCTAGGTCTATTACGTAGATTCTTTGCACGAGTAGAACACAAAGTAGTTGTGGGCGTCGATATTGTTCAATATGCTTGCCGTTACTAGTCTTATCTTGATTCGGCGGCATCGTGGGATTAAGCGGCCCGGACCAGCCTTACACGTACGCTTACGTGAGACCGGTTCCACCGACAAACATGCACTAGTTGCATAAGGTGGCTGGCGGGTGTCTGTCTCTCCCACTTTAGTCGGATCGAATTCGATGAAAAGGGTCCTTATGAAGGGTAAATAGCAATTGGCATATCACGTTGTGGTTCATGCGTAGGTAAGAAACGTTCTTGCTAGAAACCCATAGCAGCCACGTAAAACATGCAAACAACAATTAGAGGACGTCTAACTTGTTTTTGCAGGGTATGCTATGTGATGTGATATGGCCAAAAAGGATGTGATGAATGATATATGTGATGTATGAGATTGATCATGTTCTTGTAATAGGAATCACGACTTGCATGTCGATGAGTATGACAACCGGCAGGAGCCATAGGAGTTGTCTTTATTTATTTGTGACCTGCGTGTCAACTTAAACGTCATGTAATTACTTTACTTTATTGCTAACCGTTAGCCATAGTAGTAGAAGTAATAGTTGGCGAGGCAACTTCATGAAGACACGATGATGGAGATCATGGTGTCATGCCGGTGACGATGATGATCATGGAGCCCCGAAGATGGAGATCAAAAGGAGCAAAGTGATGATGGCCGTATCATGTCACTATTTGATTGCATGTGATGTTTATCATGTTTATACATCTTATTTGCTTAGAACGACGGTAGTAAATAAGATGATCCCTTACAACAATTTCAAGAAGTGTTCTCCCCTAACTGTGCACCGTTGCGACAGTTCGTGTTTCGAAGCACCACGTGATGATCGGGTGTTAGATTCTAACGTTCACATACAACGGGTGTAAGACAGATTTACACACGCGAAACACTTAGGGTTAACTTGACGAGCCTAGCATGTACAGACATGGCCTCGGAACACGGAGACCGAAAGGTCGAGCATGAGTCGTATAGAAGATACGATCAACATGAAGATGTTCACCGATGATGACTAGTCCGTCTCACGTGATGATCGGACACGGCCTAGTTTGACTCGGATCATGTAATCACTTAGATGACTAGAGGGATGTCTATCTGAGTGGGAGTTCATAAGATGAACTTAATTATCCTAAACATAGTCAAAAGGTTTTTGCAAATTATGTCATAGCTCACGCTATAGTTCTACTGTTTAGATATGTTCCTAGAGAAAAATTAGTTGAAAGTTGATAGTAGCAATATGCGGACTAGGTCCGTAAACTGAGGATTGTCCTCATTGCTTCATAGAAGGCTTATGTCCTTAATGCACCGCTCAGTGTGCTGAACCTCGAACGTTGTCTGTGGTTGTTGCGAACATCTGACATACACGTTTTGATAACTACGTGATAGTTCAGTTAAACGGTTTAGAGTTGAGGCACCAAAGACGTTTTTGAAACATCGCGAAACATATGAGATGTTTTGAGGGCTGAAATTGGGATTTCAGGCTCGTGCCCATGTCAAGAGGTATAAGACCTCCGATGACTTTCTTAACCTGCAAACTAAGGAGAAAAGCTCAATTGTTGAGCTTGTGCTCAGATTGTCTGAGTACAACAATCATTTGAATCGAGTGGGAGTTGATCTTCCAGATAAGACAGTGATGGTTCTCCAAAGTCATTGCCACCAAGCTGTTAGAGCTTCGTGATGAACTATAACATGTCAGGGATAGATATGATGATCCTTGAGGTATTCGCGATGTTTGACACCGCGAAAGTAGAAATCAAGAAGGAGCATCAATTGGTGATGGTTGGTGAAACCACTAGTTTCAAGAAGGGCAAGGACAAGAAGGGATACTTCATGAAACGGCAAATCAGCTGCTGCTCTAGTGAAGAAACCCAAGGTAAAACCCAAACCCGAGACTAAGTGCTTCTGTAATAAGGGGAACAACCACTAGAGCAGAATTACCCTAGATACTTGGTAGATAAGAAGGCTAGCAAGGTCGATAGAAGTATATTGGATATACATTGTGTTAATGTGTACTTTGCTAGTACTCCTAGTAGCACCAGGGTATTAGATACCGGTTCGGTTGCTAAGTGTTAATAACTCGAAACAAAAGGCTACGAAATAAACGGAGACTAGCTAAAGGTGAGCTGACGATATGTGTTGGAAGTCTTTCCAAGCTTGATATGATCAAGCATCGCACGCTCCCTCTACCAAAGAGATTGGTGTTAAACCTAAATAATTGTTATTTGGTGTTTGCGTTGAGCATAGACATGATTGGATTACGTCTATCGCAATACAGTTATTCATTTAAGGAGAATAATGGTTACTCTTTTTATTTGAATAATACCTTCAATGGTCTTACACCTAAAATGAATGGTTTATTAAATCTCGATCGTAGTGATACACATGTTCATGCCAAAAGATAGTAATGATAGTACCACCTACTTGTGGCACTGCCACGTAAGTCATATCGGTATAAAACGCATGAAGAAGCTCCATATTGATGGATCTTTGGGCTCACTCATTTTTGAAAAGTTTGAGACATGCGAACCATGTCTATTGGTGTATATGCATGAAGAAACTCCATGCAAATGGACCGTTTTGACTCACTTGATTTTGAATCACTTGGGACATGCAAATCATACCACATGGGCAAGATGACTGAAAAGCCTCGTTTTCAGTAAGATGGAACAAGATAGCAACTTGTTGGAAGTAACCCATTTTGATGTGTGCAGTCCAATGAGTGCTGAGGCATGCAGTGAATATCGTTATGTTCTTACTTCACAGATGATTCGAGTAGATGTTGAGTATATTTACTTGATGAATCACGAGTCTGAATTATTGAAAGGTTCAAGTAATTTCAGTGTGAAGTTGAAAGATCGTCGTGACAAGAGGATAAAAGATCTATGATATGATCATAGAGATGAATATCTGAATCACGAGTTTGGCACAGAATTAAGACATTGTGGAAATTGTTTCACAACTGACACAGCCTGGAACACCATAGTGTGATGGTGTGTCCAAACGTCATAGTTGCACCCTATTGGATATGGTGCATACCATGATGTCTCTTATCGAGTTACCACTATCGTTCATGGGTTAGGCATTAGAGACAACCACATTCACTTTAAATAGGGCACCACGTAATTTCGTTGAGACGACACCGTATGAACTATGGTTTGGAGAAACCTAAGTTGCCGCTTCTTGAAAGTTTGGGGCTGCGATGCTTATGTGAAAAGGTTTCAGGTTGATAAGCTCGAACCCAAAGCATATAAAATGCATCTTCATAGGACACCCAAAAACAGTTGGGTATACCTCCTAATTCAGATCCGAAAGAAATAGGGATTGTTTCTTGAATAGGGTCCTTTTTTGAGGAAAGGTTTCTCTCGAAAAGTTGAGTGGGAGGATGGTGGAGACTTGATGAGGTTATTGAACCGTCACTTCAACAAGTGTGTAGCAGGGCACAGGAAGTTGTTCCTGTGGCACGTACACCAACTGAAGCGGAAGCTTATGATAGTGATCATGAAACTTCGGATCAAGTCACTACCAAACCTCGTGGGATGATAAGGATGCGTACTACTTCAGAGTGGTACGTAATCCTGTCTTGGAAGTCATGTTGCTAGAAAACAATGAACCTATGAGCTATGGAGAAGCGATGGTGGGCCCGGATTCCGATAAATGGCTCAAGGCCATAAAACCCGAGAGAGGATCCATGTATGAAAACAAAGTGTAGACTTTGGAAGAACTACTTGATGGTCGTAAGGCTGTTAGGTACATATGGATTTTGAAAGGAAGACAGACAATGATGGTAAGTGTCACCATTGAGAAAGCTCGACTTTTCGCTAAGATGTTTTTCGACAAGTTCAAGGAGTTGACTACGATGAGACTTTCTCACTCGTAGCGATGCTAAGAGTCTGTTGGAATTATATTAGCAATTACTGTATTATTTATGAAATCTTGCAGATAGAATGTCAAAACATTGTTTCCTCGACGATTCTTGAGGAAAGGTTGTATGTGATACAACCGGAAGGTTTTGTCTATCCTGAAATATGCTAATAAGTATGCAAAGCTCCAGCAATCCTTCTGAGGACTGGAGTGAGCATCTCGGAGTTGGAATGTATGCTTTGATGATGATCAAAGATTTTGGGTGTATACAAAGTTTATGAGAAACTTGTATTTCCAAAGAAGTGAGTGGGAGCACTATAGAATTTCTGATGAGTATATGTTGTTGACATATTAATGATCAGAAATGACGTAGAATTTCTGGAAAGCATATAGGGTTATTTGGAAAGTGTTTTCAATGGAAAACCTGGATTAAGCTACTTGAACATTGAGCATCAAGATCTATAAGGATAGATCAAAACGCTTAATAGTACTTTCAAATGAGCACATACCTTGACATGATCTTGAAGGTGTTCAAGATAGATCAGTCAAAGAAGGAGTTCTTGCCTGAGTTGTAATGTATGAAGTTAAGACTTAAAGCTCGACCATGGCAGAATAGAGAGAAAGGACTAAGGTCATCCCCTATGCATAAGATGTAGGCTCTACAGTATGCTATGCTGTGTACCGCACCTGAAGTGTGCCTTGCCATGAGTCAGTCAAGGGGTACAAGAGTGATCCAAGAATGGATCACGGGACAGCGGTCAAAGTTATCCTTAGTAACTAGTGGACTAAGGAATTTTCTCGATTATGGAGGTGGTAAAGGGGTTCGTCGTAAAGGGTTACGTCGATGCAAGCTTAACACCTATCCGGATAGCTCTGAGTAGAGATACCGGATACGTATAATGGAGCAACAATTTAGAATAGCTCCAAGTAGAACAGTTATTTGGAATAGCTCCAAATAGAACGTGGTAGCTGCATCTAGGAGATGACATAGAGATTTGTAAAGCACACACGGATCTGAAAGGTTCAGACCCGTTGACTAAAACCTCTCTCACAAGCAACATGATCAAACCTAAAACTCTTGGGTATTAGTCACATGGCGATGTGACCTGTGAGTGTTAATCACATATCGATGTGAACTAGATTATTGACTCTAGTGCAAGTGGGAGACTGTTGGAAATATGCCCTAGAGGCAATAATAAATTGATTATTATTATATTTCCTTGTTCATGATAATCGTTTATTATCCATGCTAGAATTGTATTGATAGGAAACTCAGATACATGTGTGGATACATAGACAACACCATGTCCCTAGTAAGCCTCTAGTTGACTAGCTCGTTAATCAATAGATGGTTATGGTTTCCTGACCATGGACATTGGATGTCGTTGATAACGGGATCACATCATTAGGAGAATGATGTGATGGACAAGACCCAATCCTAAGCCTAGCACAAGATCATGTAGTTCGTATGCTAAAGCTTTTCTAATGTCAAGTATCATTTCCTTAGACCATGAGATTGTGCAACTCCCGGATACCGTAGGAGTGCTTTGGGTGTGCCAAACGTCACAACGTAACTGGGTGGCTATAAAGGTACACTACGGGTATCTCTGAAAGTGTCTGTTGGGTTGGCACGAATCGAGATTGGGATTTTGTCACTCCGTGTAAACGGAGAGGTATCTCTGGGCCCACTCGGTAGGACATCATCATAATGTGCACAATGTGACCAAGGGGTTGATCACGGGATGATGTGTTACGGAACGAGTAAAGAGACTTGCCGGTAATGAGAGTGAACAAGGTATCGGTATACCGACAATCGAATCTCGGGCAAGTACCATACCGCTAGACAAAGGGAATTGTATACGGGATTGATTGAGTCCTTGACATCGTGGTTCATCCGATGAGATCATCATGGAACATGTGGGAGCCAACATGGGTATCCAGGTCCCGCTGTTGGTTATTGACCGGAGAACATCTCGGTCATGACTACATGTCTCCCGAACCCGTAGGGTCTACACACTTAAGGTTCGATGACGCTAGGGTTATAAAGGAAGTTTGTATGTGGTTACCGAATGTTGTTCGGAGTCCCGGATGAGATCTCGGATGTCACGAGGAGTTCCGTAATGGTCCGGAGGTAAAGATTTATATATAGGAAGTCCTGTTTCGGCCATCGGGACAAGTTTCGGGGTCATCGGTATTGTACCGGGACCACCGGAAGGGTCCCGGGGGCCCACCGGGTGGGGCCACCTGCCCCGGGGGCCACATGGGATGTAGGGGGTGCGCCTTGGCCTACATGGGCCAAGGGCACAAGCCCCTAGAGGCCCATGCGCCAAGATATAGGAAAAAGGGGAGAGTCCTAAAAGGGGAAGGCACCTCCGAGGTGCCTTGGGGAGGATGGACTCCTCCCCCCCTCTTAGCCGCACCCCTTCCTTGGAGGAAGGGGAAAGGCTGCGCCTCCCCCCTCTCCCCTGCCCCTATATATAGTGGAGGGGAGGGAGGACATCCATACCTGATCCCTTGGCGCCTCCCTCCCTCCCGTGACACCTCCTCCTCCCCCGTAGGTGCTTGGCGAAGCCCTGCAGGATTGCCACGCTCCTCCATCACCACCACGCCGTTGTGCTGCTGCTGGATGGAGTATTCCTCAACCTCTCCCTCTCTCCTTGCTGGATCAAGGCGTGGGAGACATCGTCGAGCTGTACGTGTGTTGAACGCGGAGGTGCCGTCCGTTCGGCACTAGGATCATCGGTGATCTGAATCACGACGAGTACGACTCCATCAATCCCGTTCACTTGAACGCTTCCGCTTAGCGATCTACAAGGGTATGTAGATGCACTCCCCTTTCTACTCGTTGCTGGTGTCTCCATAGATAGATCTTGGTGTTACGTAGGAAAATTTTGAATTTCTGCTACGTTCCCCAACATGCTCCCCTTCAAGTCCATCCAGGTCGTCCTGCCGATCTAGTTCGACTTCTTTCTCTTCGTACATGCACACTCTAGTCGAGTCATGAATAATATCATAGGGCAATACGGCTTATGCACCGTACACCTTAAAGAAATGTGTGTGTCCTGTCGTTCGATTCAGTGTGGTCCGGAGTCCCCAGATTACGAAATTGAGTTGCCCAACCCAGTGCTTATCTGATTCTCATAAAGGGCGCACTAGTCTGGTCTTAATACCACTCATGATCAGACCATTGGCCCGTTTGACTTGGCCGTTCGTTTGATGGTGGTATACAGATGCATAGTCAAGTTTATTGCCAACCTTAGCACACCAAGTTTTCACCTCATCAGCTGTGAAGTTAGAGCCATTATCAGTGATGATACTGTGCGGGACACCATAACGGTGGACTACACCGGATGTAAAGTAGATCACTGGTCCGGCCTCAACTATTTTGACTGGTTTGGCTTCTATCCATTTAGTGAATTTATCCACCATGAACAATAAGTATTTCTTTTTGTGGCTTCCCCCTTTAAGGGGTCCGACCTTGTTATGCCCCAGACCGCAAAGGGCCAACTAATGGGGATTGTTCTTAATGCGGTGGGAGGCATATGGCTCTCGTTGGTGAAAAGTTGACAGCCCACGCAATGTTGGACAAGGTCTTGAGCGTCAACTTGAGCCGTAGGCCAGAAAAAGCCTGTCCGGAACGCCTTGCTTACAAGGGCACAGGCTGCGGCGTGATACCGCCGAGACCGGCATGTATTTCTGCCAAGAGTCACCTTCCCTCCTATTCGGATATACACCTTTGGAGGAATCTGGTTGTACTTCTCATATATAATTCGCCTTCATGCACTTTGAAGGCTTTGGAGTGCCGAACTATGCATCATGCCTCATTTTGATCGTCGGGGAGCTCTTGCCTATTAAGGTAGGCCAAGTAAGGTTTGGTCCCAGGAGCGATAACCGCCATGATCTCGTGAGCAGAGGGTGTTATCTCGATATCTGAACCTCTGACGTTGTCTACATTGTGTTCGGCAGTTGGGGTGTGATTAGGTCTGCATTGCCTTCGCTGCTCTCACCCTGCCACACCACAGATGGCTTAAAGAGCCACTCCACAAAGGTCTTGAGTGGCACGGGGTAGCGTTTAGCGCCCATACGAGCAAGGATGTCGTCTTCCTGATTACTTTCTCTAGCGACATGATGGAACTCGAGTCCAACGAACCGAGCTGACAGTTTTAGTATGGCGTTTTGATATGCCATCATTTTTGGGTCTTTCACATCGAACTCTCCATTGACCTGTCAAATTGTGAGGTTCGAATCACCGCACACCTCCAAGTGTTGTATGCCCATGGAGACAACCATACAAAGACCGTGCAGTAGCGCCTCATATTCGGCTGCATCATTAGAGTTCGTATACATAATTTGCAATACATAACAGACTGTGTCCCTAGTGGGGGATGTGAGGATTACGCCAGCCACCAGTCCGGCCAGCATTTTGGAGCCACCAAAGTACATGATCCAGTTAGATTATGAGTTGTACTCTTTAGGGAGTTCGGCTTCCGTCCATTCGGCTATAAAGTCAGCCAATACCTAGGATTTAATAGCTCAACGTGGCTTTTATGTGATTTCGAATGGTAATAGCTCGATGGCCCATTTGTCTATGCAGCCAGTGGCATCCCTGTTATTAATGATGTCATTCAGTGGCACCTCGGATGCCACTGTGACTGAACACTCTTGAAAGTAGTGCCGAAGTTTGCGAGACACCATGAAGATTGTGTAGGCTATCTTCTGATAGTGCATGTATCAAGATTTGCAAGGTGTAAGGACCTCCGATACATAGTAAACTAGTTTTTGGGTGGGGAATTTATGTCCCTCCTCCCCTCTCTCGACGACGAGGATGGCACTAACTACTTGGTTAGTTGCCGAAATGTATAATAACATTGGCTCTCAAACGCCAAATGCGGCCAAGATTTGGTTGCTTGTGAGAAGGGCCTTGGTTTTTTCCAATCCGGCTATGGCTGCGTCCGTCCATTTAAAGTTGTCAGTATGGCGCAGTAGCTTGTATAATAGCAATGCCTTTTCTCCTAATTTGGACATAAATTAGCTTAAAGCCGTGATGCACCCAGCTAGTTTCTGGACATGCTTTAGGTATGTTGGCGTGGCCAATTGTGACAGAGCTCGGATCTTGGCGGGGTTTGCCTCAATTCCTCTATGGGAAACAATGAACCCCAACAACTCACTGGTCGGAACTCCGGAGACACATTTTTCCGGATTATGCCAGATGTCGTATGTTCGAAGATTGACAAAGGTGAGGCGCATGTCATCAACCAGTGATTCGACGTGTTTTGTCTTGATGATGACATCGTCCACGTATGCTTCGACTATTTTTCCTATTTTCTTTTCCAGGCATGTTTGAATCATGCGCTGGTAAGTAGCCCCGCCGTTTTCGAGTCCGAAGAGCATAGTATTGAAGCAGAAGGGACCGTAAGGGGTGATGAATGTGGTTGCAGCCTGGTCCAATTCTTTCATCTTGATCTGGTGGTATCCGGAATAGGCATCGAGGAAACACAAAGAATCGTGTCATGCGGTTGCGTCAATGATTTGGTCGATGCGGGGCAATGGGAAGGGGTCTTTAGGGAAAGCCTTGTTGAGGTCTTTGAAGTCGACACAGACACGCCACGATTTGTCCTTTTTAGGTACCATGACCAGGTTGGCTAACCAATCCGGATGTTTGATTTCCCTAATAAAACCAGCCTCTAATAACTTGGCTAGCTATTCTCCCATGGCCTAACGCCTGGGTTCGGAGGATCGCCATAGTGTCTGCTTCATGGGTTTATATCCCTTGATTATATTGAGACTGTGTTCGGCCAGTCTGCGTGGGATCCCGAGCATGTCTAAAGGATGCCAGGCAAACATATCCCAATTCTCGCACAGGAATGCATGTAGGGCGACGTCCACTGACGGATCCAGCCGTGCTCCGATGGATGCTGTTTTATTAGGGTCCGTCGGGTGCACTTGGAAATTTACTATTTCCTCGGCTGGCTTGAAAGAGGTGGACTTGGATCTCTTATCAAGGATCATGTCGCCGCTATCCACCATAGCTTGTAGGGTGGTTAATTCTTATTCCACTAGGGCTTCAGATAGTGCCTTAAGGGCCAAGGATGCAGTCTTGTTTTCGACGCCGAGAGCTTTGTCTGGGTCGCTTGAGATTGTAATGATTCCATTAGGGCCGGGCATTTTGAGCATGATGTACCCATAATGGGGTATAGCTTGAAAGCATGAGAAGGCTTCCCGGCCGAGGATAGCGTGATACCGACTGTTAAAGGGGACCACGTGGAAGAGCAACTCTTCGGATCTATAGTTCTCAGGTGTGCCGAACACCATGTCCAGTTTGATTTTTCCTGAGAAGTGTGCCTCTCGGCTGGGGATAATACCTCGAAAGGTGGTGTTGCTTTGCTCGATGCGTGAACTATCCATCTGCATCTTGTCGAGCGTATACTCATAGATGAGGTTAAGTCCACTACCGCCATCCATGAGCACTTTAGTAAGCTGGAAACCATCAACGATGGGGTTTAGTACGAAGCGGCAGGTGCTCGGACTGACCGAGCCTTTGGTTCGTCATCGGCCGTAAAGGTTATCGCAGTGTCGTTCCATGGGCTTAGTGATGTAACTTGATGGACTTCGGCGAGGTCGGGTAGTGCCCGTCTACGCCGGTTGTTAGAACAGAAAGTCTCGATGACTGTTAGGACGTTGAAGTTGTCCCTCTCCGGTGTGTATCTTTCTAGGGTTGTGGTGAGGATGGTCTCTCCACTTTTTGCTACCTGTCGGAGTACCCAGCATGCCCAGAGGCTATGGCTTGGGACTATGTGCGGAGTAGTATGGATCAGGCATGGTTTGTCCAATAGTTCGTCAAGAACAGACCTATGTCCCATGAAGGGCTTGTCCTTCCTTGCCCGTAGCACGATGGTCAGGTGACCCGCCAGGGTATATTATTTTAGCCCGGGCTGCACTCTGTGTTGAGGTGGCGGCCTCCAGTTGAGTTTTCTGGGCCCTCCATATGCTTTCCATCGTATAGTACTTTTGTACTACATGCAATAATTCTATGAAGCTCTGTATGTGGCGACGATCGAGGGCATTCAATATTCCTTCATCTGTGCAGTTATGGTGGAAGACCGAAACTACATCATCGTCCGAACAGTCCTTGATCTTGTATTTAACAAGCATGAATCTGGTCCAAAAGTGGTGGACCATTTCCTGGGGCTGCTGCCGCACATACATCAGGTCATATATATCTGGAGGACCTGAGTTGCTTGGAGAGTATAGATTGGGTGGCTTAAATTTTAGATCCTATCCCACGTCCGTGTTCGGAGCCGGTATGGCTTCCGAAGTAACCGGTTCTGGTCTGGTTAAGCGCAAAGGCTCTTGCAACCCTGCAGCTGAACCACAGTCCAGCAGGAGTAAAGTCCCTTCCGAAGGGGAAGTATCCGGCTCAGGGGATTCAGGTACTCGAACATAGTTGGTCCTCAATATGGGGGGGGAGTCGCCCGTGGTCGGTTCCTCGACGATCGCCATGAAGTGGGTGATTAATTTCCCTCTGGTCGGGCTTGAGCCCGATCGGATCATAGTCCGTTGAGACCCCTATGGCAGCAATGCAGTCTAGCAGTTCGTTTAAAGATGAAATATCTGCCGGATCCAATTTTTCTGAGTACTTGGGGCCAATGCAAGGATGGTGTTCGGCAGGCATGAGAGGAGTTGCGGGCTCGATGGCCGCGCGAGCCCTCATGGTAAAACCGCCAAACCGTAGGGTCTGCCCCGAAGCCAGGCACCCTCCGGAAGCGATATTGTTGTTGATGACTACGTGAGCCATGGATCAATTTCTGCAGACAACACAACGGAGCTCTCAACGAAAGCACCAATGTCGGTGTCAAAACCGGCAGATCTCCGGTAGGGGGGCCCAAGCTGTGTGTCTAGAGATCGATGGTAACAGGAAGTCAGGGGACACAATGTTTACCCAGGTTTGGGCCATCTTAATGGAGGTAAAACCCTACTCCTGCTTGATTATATTCGACGAGAATGAAGATTACAAGAGTTGATCTACCTCAAGATTGTAATGGCTAACCATAGAGGACTAGCCTATTAAGATTCTGATGATCCGGCCCCCTCTACAAGCTAACCCCTCCAGTTTATCGTAACGCCCCGTATCCGATGCGCCAGGTGTCCTCTAGTTATTCGCCGTTGTTGCCATGTCTTTTGCTTGCGTGTTGCACTTTGCCATGTCATCATGTGCGTTTAATCTGCATGTTTTTCAAAACTTGCATCCGCCGGGGTCCTCCCAGTTCTCTCCGTTGTCCGTTCGGAGTCCAGACCACACTCGCACGTGCCCGCGACACCTCATAAAAATGTTCTCGGAATGGGGTGAAAGTTGGCGTGCGGTCTTATTATAGTGTAGGTAGACCGCCTGTCAAGTTTTGTCGCATTCGGAGTTCGTTTGATAGCCCAACCCTCATCTGTAGCGGCACCGTTGCCGGTTTATTCGTCGGACGTTTTCGGCCTCCGAAATCGTTGCCGGGCCTCTCTCTCTTCTCTCCCACAGCCCAAGGCCTCCAACATAGCCCAAGTCCAGCCCACTAACCCCCCTCTGACCGGAACCGTTCGACTGTGATCGAAGGGCTCTGAAACCTCCCTAACCCTAGCTCCTACCTTATATATACACCCCCTAGTCCATTTTGGGCATTCCCTAGCCTCCACCTACCTCTAGCCTCCCCCTCCTCAGAATACGCACTACTCCAGCCTCTGTCCGCCACTTGACCGCGCCCCAGCCACTCACCGCCGCTAGCGCTGTTGCTCTGGCCAACCAGAGCGCGCCACGCGGGGCTCTCTGCAGCTCCAGCCGCCGCCGCCCGTGGAGCCCATCGTGGGCCCGCGCGGGCCCGCGACCCCCCACCTCCTGGCCCGCGCCTGGCCCGGCCGCGCGCTGCCCGGCGCCTCCCCTGCACCCGCTCTGTGCCTCGCACCTCCGCCCGTCGCCGTTCGCCCTACCGCCTCGATGCCGTACGACCGCCACCACCGCGCACCGCCGCCGTCCGTGTTGTACGGCGCCGCCGCCTCTTCCACCATCAGCCTTCTCCATCCCGGGGCGAGCTCCGCCGGCCCCGCCTCACCGCCGGCAGCAACCAAGCCGGCCCTTCTCACCCACAGCCGGATCCGGTGAGGGCCACGCCGTCCCTGTCCTCCCTCGCTCGCCGGAGCACCACCGAGGGCCGGATTCGGCGAGATCCGGCGTCCTCAGCCCATCAGCGCCGCCGCTAGGTGGGGCCCACCCGTCAGCCTCACCACGCCAGACATGTTCGCCCGAGCCCGGACAGTGTCCGTCTAGTCAGCCCCGAGGTCTTTTTTTTCCTAAGTCCCCGAGTAAAACAACATCATATTGCATTCTTGTGGAGTTAATAACTTTGTGCATGTGGCTCCATTTTGCTTGCATAATATGTCAAAATGCTCATCTCAGAGTGTTCTTCATGATGGAATAGTTTGCATGCATGTTCCTGTTCGTATTGATGCCTTAGTCTTCATTGCAAAACTGCTAAGTAATATAAACTGATGTAATCTGCTGATTGATAACATCATTTATGCGTCTTGTGGGTGCCACAACTTTGTCCCTGTTGATGCTATGATGATCATATTGATATGCACATGTTCTGCACTTCATGCTCTACATGTTGGGGTGCTTTGCATTCATGTTAGGGTGCATCTTGATATCTTGATCCCTGTTACAGGAGTGCATGTTGCTGTTAACTGCTAAAAACTGTTGTAACTTGCTGATTTGTCATTTTTGTTGCATCTTGTGTGTGCATCCTATGGGCATGATGTCTACATGTTTTAGGAGCATATTTATGCCATCTTTACAGGGGTGCAATCCATGTATTTTTAAATGCCCTGTAGTGAGTGCATAAAGCTTGTGAAGTGGGCTACATGTTGTTAATGTTCTGTCAATGCTGATTCTGCTATATCATGATGCTATCTTTGCTTGATGCTAACAATTAATCCATGCATAATTTGGACATTCTTAGTTGACCTGTTTTGTTTTCCTTGTTATGGTCTATCATGCCATTCCTTTGGATGCCATATATATGTCATGTAGCATATGTTTTCATTCCCATGAAGATGCCTATGTGCTGTTCCAAATTTCTGTTAACTTCATGATGCCTTGTTGAGAGCTTGTTATTGAGTGATCCATGCCTCTTCTGGTGATGCTCCAATCACATGTTTTGAAATATGATATGAGTACTTTGTTCACATGCCATGTTTGCTAATTTTGGATGTGATATGCCTCTATTTCATGCTTGAAAACATGCTCTGATAATGTTGTTGTTTTACACGCTGAAACTGTTTCAACATTCAATCTTGTCATGTTGGGTCCCACTAATCAATGAGCCATATGTATATGATGCCATGATGTTATTTTCTCTTTGATATGTGTAATTTGATTCCATGCCCTTGGTTGCCATATATAGTTGCTGCAGCATCTTTGTTTCATGCCTACAAAATGCCATCATATTAACTCTGCTCATGTATATGCTCCTGTGTTATAAAGTTGCATTTTGAATTGATCATATTGGTTTAATCTTGATGCCTATGAACCTGAGCCTTAATGATATTTGAATTATGTTATCTGTAAAAGTAGTGCATGTCAAGTTTATGCTCATATGTTTCCTGTAGCATGTTGTTTTGATGATTCCAAAGTGCCTATTTGCTGTTTTGGGCAGATTGTTGTTATAACTTGTTTGAAGTGTATGTGTTGCACCGTTGCTCCGTTTTGAGCATGCTCTATATGAAACTTGCCTAGAATTGCATCTAGTTTCATATTATCATGTTGCATCCTTGTTTTGAGAGTGTTTGCTTGATGTTTGAATGCATTTTGCATCAATGCCATGTTTGACTTGCTTTGCTCATATCTTCTGGGCCGTAGCTCCGAACTAAATGAACTTTATATGTAACTTGACTAGAATATAGTGTACATCATCTTGGTGCATCTTAACTCGCTGTTTATAAACTTGAACATAAGGTTTATTCAGTTCTGGATCAATTTCGAAATTTGCATATGGCGACTTACCGGAATTGTCATATGTTGTTTCCGGCCTCATTTAAACTTGCTTTGATGTGATATTCTTGTACGCACCATCTCTTGCCATGAGTAGCATCATATAGCCTTGTCATGCATCATGCTTGGTTGTGCATCATGTCATGTTTATGTGTTGTGTGTTTACCATGTTGTTTGCTTCTTTTCGGTTGTGCTTCTTCTTGATAGTTCCTGTTTCGTTGCGATCGTGGGGATTCATTCGACTACGCTTGGTTCGTCTTCACCCGTTCATCTTCTTCATGGACTCGTTCTTCTTCCTAGCGGGATTTCAGGCAAGATGACCGTTACCCTCGACCTCACTACTATCATTGCTATGCTAGTTCCTTCGTTCTATTGCTATGTTGCGCTACCTATCACTTGTTTACCAAATGCCCCAAATTGCCATGTCAGCCTCTAACCTTTTCACCCTTCCTAGCAAACCATTGCTTGGCTATGTTACCGCTTTTGCTCAGCCGCTCTTATAGCGTTGTTAGTTGCAGGTGAAGTTGAAGATTGCTCCATGTTGGACAGGATTATTTTGGGATATCACAATATCTCTTATTTAATTTATACATCTATTTACTTGGTGTCGGTGTCAAAACCGGTGGATCTCGGGTAGGGGGTCCCGAACTGTGCGTCTAGGCGGATGGTAACAGGAGACAAGGGACACTATGTTTTACTCAGGTTCGGGCCCTCATGATGGAGGTAAAACCCTACGTCCTGCTTGATTAATATTGATGATGTGTGTTACAAGAGTGGGTCTACCACGAGATCAAGGAGGCTAAACCCTAGAAGCTAGCCTATGGTATGATTGTTGTTCATCCTATGGACTAAAGCCATCTGGTTTATATAGACACCGGAGAGGGCTAGGGTTACACAAAGTCGGTTACAATGGTAGGAGATCTACATATCCGTATCGCCAAGCTTGCCTTCCACGCTAAGGAAAGTCCCATCCGGACACGGGACAGAGTCTTCAATCTTCTATCTTCATAGTCTGGGAGTCCGGCCGATGATGATAGTTCGGCTATCTGGACACCCCCTAGTCCGGAACTCCCTCAGTAGCCCCCGAACCGGGCTTCAGCGACGACGAGTCCGGCGCGTATATTGTCTTCGGTGTTGCAAGGCGGGTTCTCCTTCAAACTTCATGTTCCTGTCGAATAGTGTCCGGCTTCCTTATAATGTTGCGCTCCTTGGCTTCTACGCCCAATAATGGCCTTCTTCCACGTGTCGTATGAATGCGAAAAGCTAGGGTATTTTTACATTTTACCCCCTAGCCGTGCGAACGAGCCGCCTATAAGAGAGGCGAGGATCTAGATCCAGCTCACACCATCCTCCATTTGCAAGTTCTCATCGAATCGCTTCTGACAAAAATCCATTCCATCATGGATAGTCGACGCGGCTCCTCCTCTCGCGCTCCCAGCCCTAAGCCAGGAGATTGGGGGAGATGCTCCGTTCCACACAGCGAGCTAGTGGCGCTCCAAACCGAGGGATATCTTCCCCCAGCTTTCATGGTTCCAGTTCGAGCCGGACTGGCCACCTTTGAGGGCGGAAAGCAGGCGGAGAGCGTCCCCAACCCTTCCAAAGGAGAGCGGGTATGCTTCGTCCCTTATCTAATAAGGGGACTCAGATTTCCCATACACCCGTTTCTCCGGGGGCTCCTGGAGTTCTACGGACTCCAGCTTCACCACCTCACACCTGCCTCCATTTTGCACATCGCAGGCTTTGTAGCTCTTTGCGAGCTGTTCCTGGGCATCGAGCCCCATTTTGCGCTGTGGAAGAGATTGTTTTGCATCGCTGGGACCGGATATCTATCCGGCACCCCGAAGAAGGTGTCCGAAGACTGGCCTTCAGAATGGTTCTACATGGAGGACGCCCCTCTGCCGGATCCAGTTTGGATCGGCCTCCCGGAGTTCAGCAATGCTCCCTTGAAGAAACGCCTGAGTTGGCGCCCGCGGAGCCCTCAACGGGAGGAGGATGGGAGCGTCCATTATCTGATGGGCCGGATTAGGTTACTGGCCCACTCCGGATTGACCATGATTGGAATCATGGCCACGTGCATTATGCGAGGGGTGCAGCCACTCCAATATAGGGGCCACCCTATGTGGGACTTCAACGGGGAAGACAACGCCACCCGTCATGGCCGCAAAGGGCCGAGCTCGGCAGCTGATCTGGCAAAGATCCTGTCCGGCTTGTACAAGGGGGAGGAGGAGGACTTTCTCCGCACGAATCCATTGAACGGATTCTCCATGAATAACCCTCGGAGCTGGGTAAGCGGACGTTTTATCTACCCGATCCATACTTCCAAAGTCAAGTATTTTACTTTGTGATTTCGACGCAGGAGCTGCGCCAGGATGTGGAGGGCATACGAAGCCTAACTCCACAGCCCGAGGATCCGGAACGATCCCTTGATCCGACCTCCAAAGAGGATCCGAACATAAAGGTGGAGCAGATTGACGGGGTGTTCCACCAACTTAGCATGGACAATGCTCTAGTCGCCATTACGGCTGACTACCCCGGCTTGATTCCGGCCTCCCAGGTGACTACGACCGAGGTCTTGACACCATCATTTGATCCGTGCTTAATTCTGACCATCCTATACTGATGGTGCATCGCAGGAGGCGCCTTTAAGGCGGGAAGCCGAACCTGCGGCTGCTGACCAGCAAGGGTCAGTTCGGCCCAGCAGGCGGAAGAGGAGTGCGACACAAATCGAAACGTCGCCGCAACGGTACGGCGCACCGTTGTTTTGAAGGAAAGGATCCCTAGGAGGTATATTAACGCTCATAACTCTTTCCAGGAGGAAGAGCGCTCGCCGGACAGTGTCCGTAGAGGTTGCCAATCAAGCCTTCGCCAGCCATGCTCCATCGCGTGGTCAGGAAGTGGAGGCGAACACAAGGCAAGAGCCGGATGCTCCTCCAATAGAGGATGCCGATAGGCTGTCCGCCATCCGGTCTGAGGTGGAGAGCGCCATGAATCACAGGCGTCGCCGGACAGTTCTTCGTGACGCGTGTTTCTCCCCGAAGGCGTTGAATGCCTTTGATGCGGGAAACGCGCACCTCCGTGCTGCTCAAGATGGTTTAACTAGAGCCACGGAGCAGTATGTGAAGGACATACGGGTAAGTAATTTTAATAGTTATATATGCTAGTAGCCCCCGAGACTTAAAATAGTTAAAACAACTGATTTAAGGCTCATTTATTATGCAGGATCTTACGGAGAAGAATACCCACCTGTCCCAGGAGCTCCAAGAGTGCAAGGCCCAACTTGAGGCCGCACTAGCCACCACAGGGGGAGCCACAGAGACCCCGCTGGTAATACGTACTTCGAAAAGATAAGTAGTTAACAAAGTGTGCCGTGTGCGTAAATCTGACAATAATCTTGCAGAGGGCGCCGGACTAGATCCGGACAAGCAACAGCTACTGCGTCAGCTAAAGGCTGGCGAGAGGGTGCTTATGAAGGTGCAGTAGGAGAGAAACAAGCTCCAAGATGCCCACACCCAGCTAGGAGAAGAGCTGAAAGGTGTTCGGGCCCAGCTGTCTGGCTCCGTCAAGGAGAATCAGCGACTTCGTCGCGGCATTTATAGTAAGTGCTTGAGCAAATTCCTTTGAAAAGAAGAATTCTGCGAGGAAGTCGATTGATAGAAATGTGTCTTTAGGTGTGCTCACAGGTCGCCCTGTGGAGGAAATGTCTAGTTCAACGGGTGACCAACTTCCCGAGCTGGTGCAACTGCTCGAACGTGTTCGGCAGGCGATGAGTGGCGTCGTTCAGGCTTTATGGCCATCCGTCTCCCTACCCGAGGGCCTTGGTGGGCTTGTTGAGAAGCTTCAGGGAGCACGACGACGCCTCCGTTTGTGAAAGATATCGGCCTGCCGTCAGGGCGCCAGGGAGGCCTGGGCCATGGTGAAGATGCGGTACCCGAAGGCTGACCCAAATCACATGGCCGAGGTAGGACCTGCGGGGCCTGATGGAAAGGAGATCCCTGTGAGCTTGATGTACGGCCAAGTAGAACTGGCCGCGAAATATTCCCAACAGGACTGTAAATTAGACAGCCTGTTAGATGGGATTGAAGAGGAGTACAATCAGTCAGTTTGACGATGTAATTTGAAATGACATGTAAAATGCCTTCTAGCCGGATTGTAGATCGTTTGTCTTTGCGGACCTTTTTGCTTCAACCTCGGGACCCAACAGTCTGGAGTGTGTCCGAATACCCTTACGGTTATAGAAGAACCGGGGCATGCATGGAGACAAGGCGTTGGGGTCATAATTGCTTTATCAGACAAGTGCCCAACTAGCTATGTTATATTACATGGTTAGTAAGAAACATCTTCCAGGGAGAGTAGTTCCGTTAAGGGTTCCTTTCCCTGGGAGGCATGCCCTAAAGTGCATGTCCAGACTGCGAAAATAGCAGAAAAAGCATCTGGGGGAAAATAAATAAGTAAGTAATAAATCATCTTTCAAGTCACCGACCGAATATTCTCTTAAGAATGCAAGCTTTCGGCTTCACCTAGTCTGAGGTACACATCCGGCTGACCCGGCAGTAACAATCACAGAGGTGCTCCCTTTACCTCCTAGCCGAACAATCGGGAACGTAGGGGTAAGCACAGGAGCCAGGTAACCCAGCTTGGCCAAAACTTAAGTCATATCGATGCATATAATGGTGAATAAAAGGTACATGCGGAAGTATGACACATGTGTTGGGCATGAAGCCCATATAAATAAGCTTCTGTTAAAGAAGCCCCCAGGTATAACGAGTGCTAGGAGCACATCGAGTGTGTGCGAACAATGCGCAAATCAGCCTATCAAAGTTATTGGAAAAAAAAGAGTGGGAAGAAGGAGGGGGACAAGAGATAGTGAAAATGTAAAAAGATGGACAAAGGAGTGAGACGAACTCTGAGTCCAGCGTTAGGCGTAGAATCTTCGGAGACGGGCTGCGTTCCATGGGTTCGGCTCGAGTCAGTTGTCAGATGCATTGCATAGACGGTATGCTCCGCCGGCCAGGACTTGGTCGATGATGAAGGGACCTTCCCACTTGGGCTTAAGTTTGTCCTTTTTCTTGTCTGGCAGGCGTAGAACAAGTTCGCCAACATTGTAAGTTTTGGCCCGTACTTCTCTGCTTTGATATCTTTGAGCCTGCTGTTGATAAAATGCGGAACGAGCTTTTGCCACGTCCCGCTCCTCCTCTAAGGCGTCCAAACTGTCCTGCCAATCCAGCTCGGCTTCTCTTTCTTCGTACATGCACACGCAAGGTGAGTCATGAATTATATCGCAGGGCAGAACTGCCTCTGCGCCGTACACCATAAAAAATGGTGTGAATCCGGTAGTTCGATTTGGCGTGGTCCGCAGCCCCCAGAGTAACGAGTCGAGCTCCTCTACCTAGTGCGTGTTAGATTCCTTGAGGGACCGCACTAGTCTGGGTTTGATGCCGCTCATGATTAGACCATTTGCTCGCTCGACTTGACCGTTAGTTTGAGGGTGATAGACTGAAGCGTAGTCGAGCTTGATGCCCATGTTTTTGCACCAGAGTTTAACCTCGTCGGCCGTGAAATTCGTGCCGTTATCGGTGATGATGCTGTGGGGGATGCCAAAGCGGTGTACTACCCTGGATATGAAGTCTATCACAGGTCCGGATTCTGCCGTTTTAACCGGCTTGGCTTCAATCCATTTGGTGAATTTGTCCACCATGACTAATAAGTATTTGTGCTTGTGGGTTCCCCCTTTAAGGGGTCCAACCATGTCAAGCCCCCAGACCGCGAACGGCCAGGTGATGGGTATAGTTTTGAGGGCGGTGGGTGGCATGTGGCTCTGATTAGCAAAGAGCTGGCAACCGACGCATCGTTGGACTAAGTCCTGAGCATCTGCACGGGCTGTTGGCCAATAAAATCATGTACGGAAGGCCTTGCCTAAAGGGGCCCGAGCTGCGGCGTGGTGCCCGCCGAGTCCGGCGTGAATTTCAGCCAAGAGATTTCGCCCCTCCTCTTCGGAGATACACCTTTGAAGGACTCCGGTTGTGCTTTTCTTATAAAGTTCTCCCTCATGGACCTTGGAGGCTTTAGATCGCCGAACTATGCAGCGGGCCTCATTTTGGTCTTCGAGAAGTTCTTGCCTAATTAAATAGGCTAGGAATGGTTCCGTCCACGGGGCAATTACTGCCATTATTTCGTGGGCTGAAGGTGTTATTTCATTGGCTGAGCCGCCGATTGTGTTAGAATTGTCTGAGTTAGGTGATGCGGCTAGCTCCGGATTGTTATTTCCGGACTCCTCTTCCAATAGTACGGATGTCTTAAAGAGCCGTTCTAGGAAGATGTTTGGAGGGACGGTGTCGCGTTTTGCACCGATGCGTGCTAACACGTTTGCTGCCTGGTTATTATCCCGGGCTACATGGTGGAATTCGAGTCCTTCGAACCGAGCTGACATTTTTAAGACGACGTTGCGGTAAGCTGCCTTTTTCGGATCTTTGGCGTCAAAGTCTCCATTTACTTGGGATATTGCGAGGTTTGAATCCCCGCGCACCTCTAGGCGTTGAATGCCCATGGAGATTGCCATCCGGAGGCAGTGCAGGAGGGCCTCGTATTCGGCTGCGTTGTTGGAGTCCATGTACATTATTTGAAGTACATATTGGATTGTGTCGCCAGTTGGGGACGTTAAGACGACACCCGACCCCAAGCCGGCCAACATTTTGGATCCGTCGAAATGCATGATCCAATTGGAGTACGCGCTGTACTCTTTAGGGAGTTCGGCTTCGGTCCATTCGGCGACAAAGTCAGCCAGAACTTGCAATTTTATAGCTCGCCGTGGTTTGTAGGTTATGTCAAATGGTAAGAGCTCAATGGCCCATTTTGCAATCCTGCCCGTTGCGTCGAGATTGTTTATAATATCGTTGAGAGGTACTTCGGAGGCCACCGTTATGGAACACTCTTGAAAGTAGTGTCGCAGCTTCCGGGATGCCATGAACACTGCATAAGCTATCTTTTGATAATGTGGGTACCGGGACTTGCATGGAGTTAAGACAGTGGATACGTAGTACACTGGTTTTTGAAGAGGGAATATGTGCCCTTCTGTTTCTCGTTCGATGACGAGTACCGCGCTGACAACCTGATGTGTTGCTGCGATATATAATAACATAGGTTCGCACAGGTTGGGCGCGGCCAGGACCGGATTTGTTGCCAGTATGGCCTTGATTTCTTCGAGTCCGGCCGTGGCGGCATCCGTCCATTCGAAGTGTTCGGTGCGCCGAAGGAGGTGATAGAGGGGCAGAGCCTTTTCTCCCAGATGGGAGATGAAGCGGCTTAGGGCCGCTACGCACCCCATTAGTTTTTGTATTTGCTTGAGGTCTTTTGGGATATCCAATTGTGACAGAGCTCGGATCTTGGCTGGGTTTGCTTCAATTCCTCTACCGGATACGATGAAGCCCAAAAGCTTTCCGGCTGGTACTCCAAAGACACATTTTTCCGGGTTGAGCTTAATGTCATACGCTCGGAGGTTGTCAAATGTCACCCTCAAGTCGTCTACTAGGGTTTCGACGTGTTTGGTCTTGACGACCACATCGTCTACGTATGCCTCTACTGTTTTGCCTATCTGGGTAGCTAGACATGTCTGAATCATGCGCTGATATGTTGCGTCGGCGTTTTTGAGTCCGAAGGGCATTGTGTTGAAGCAGAATGGCCCATATGGAGTAATAAAAGCCGTTGCAGCCTGGTCTTTTTCCGCCATCTTGATTTGATGGTATCAGGAGTATGCGTCGAGGAAGCACAATGAATCGTGCCCTGCGGTAGCATCGATGATTTGGTCGATGCGAGGGAGAGGGAAAGGGTCCTTTGGACAGGCCTTGTTAAGGTCTTTGAAATCGACGCAGAGGCGCCAGGATTTGTCCTTTTTTGGTACCATTACTAGGTTGGCTAGCCAGTCCGGATGTTTGATATCTCTGATGAATCCGGCTTATAAGAGCTTGGCTAGCTCCTCTCCCATTGCCTGTCTTTTGGGTTCGGAAAATCGCCAAAGAGCTTGTTTGACTGGCTTGAATCCTTTTAGGATATTTAGGTTGTGCTCTGCTAGCCTGCGTGGGATTCCTGGCATGTCTGAAGGGTGCCAGGCAAAAATGTCCCAATTTTCCCGGAGGAATTCTCGTAGTGCGGCTTCTACATCAGGATTTAATTGTGCCCCAATGGATGTCGTCTTTGTGGGGTCCGTTGGATGGACCTAAAATTTGACTATTTCGTCTGCTGGTTTGAAAGAGGTGCACTTGGACCTCTTGTCGAGTATCACATCGTCCCTATCCACCGTGGAGCGCAGCGCAGTTAATTCCTATGCCGCTAGGGCTTCGGATAATGCCTCTAGGGCCAGTGCGGCTATCTTATTTTCAGCGCGGAGTGCTGTATCTGGATCACTGGCGAGGGTGATTATTCCATTGGGTCCAGGCATTTTGAGCTTCATGTACCCGTAATGGGGTATAGCTTGGAAGATTGTGAATGCCTCTCACCCTAACAAAGCGTGATATCCGCTGCCGAATGGGGCCACTTGGAACGTGACCTCTTCGGACCTATAATTGTCCGGCGAGCCGAACACTACATCTAGTGTGATTTTTCCTGTGCAGCGTACTTCTCGACTAGGGATTATTCCCCTGAAGGTTGTGCTGCTTCGCTCAATGCGGCTCCAGTCAATTTCCATTTTTTGAAGGGTTTCCTCGTAGATTAGGTTTAATCCGCTGCCGCCATCCATGAGTACCTTGGTAAGACGAAAGCCTTCCACTATCAGACTGAGGACCAATGCGGCTGGTGCTCTAGCTGTTCGGAATTTAGGTTCGTCGCTAGCATTGAAGGTGATAGCCGTGCCGCTCCATGGATTTGTTTTTGCTACTTGGTAGACTTCGGCAAGACTGCGGATTTTTCGTTTCCGCATGTTATTTGATGCGAAAGTCTCGAAGACTGTTAATACCGTACTGGTGCTGCTGGGCTGGTTGCCCGGGGCTAAAAAGCCTTCGCCACTTTTGCCCACCTGCCGTAATATCCAACATGCTCGAAGGCTATGTGTTGGAGTGGAGCCCTCCGTACTGTGGATTTTGCAGGGTCCGTTGAGCCATCCCTCCAGTATGCTTTTTGGTTTTTAACCCAGGTGCTTGAGTATGACGCACCCTTTTATTTCGGACTGGGGTTGTATTCAGGGCCGGATTGTCCCAAAACCTAGTTTCGGTTTTCCAGGCACTTTCCATCGCGCAGTATTTTTGTACAATGGTTGCTAGGTCAGCGAAGCATGTAACTTCGCGACGACTGATGGCGTTTATGATTCCCTTGTCCGTGCAATTGTTGCAGAAGATTGAAATCGCGCTTTCTTCATGGCAGTCCTTTATCCTATCCATAACCAGGAGGAATCTGGCACAGTAATGATGTACTGTTTCATCGGGCTCTTGCCGTATTTGAGATAGATCTCTTATGTTTGGGTGGGCGGGCGGAATCAAGTTCGGAAACCCGTCCAATCTGAGGCTCAAAGGCCACGAAGCTTCCGGATTCCCTTATGCTTGGTTTGCTGGACGCTTTCCCACAAATCTGGTCCGATGCCTGACTTTAGGTTCAGTATTTGATTAGCATCCGTCCCTCCGCGGGAATCCGGCATGGAGGGATCGGGAATCCGGACATAGTTGGTTTTTATCATAGAAGAAGAGTCGCCGCATTGTTCCTCTACCACGACAACATGGTGAGTAACCTGGGGAGAGTTGATTTCTCTTAGATCGGTTTTAAGCCCAATCTGATCGTAGTCGGTAGCGACTCCCAGGGCGGCGATGCGATCCAAGAGCTCATTTACGGAGGAGAGCTCAATCAGATCTAGCTGCTCGGCGAATTCCGAGCTGACGTGAAGATCGCTTTTAATGACTTGAGAGGTCATTGTCGGAGCGGTGGCCGAATGTCACACCCTAGCTAGTTCATGCATTAGAGTGTTGCATCATGTCTATTTTTCTCAACAGAAACTTGAAATGGGGATGACAGAACCCCCAGCCCCTTCTGAAACCAACTAGGGTTTACTAAAAACATTTTCAATGAACCTAAAATGGCCTTCTAAAATGTCCATCATTTTTGTGTTGGTTCAGAACCTCTGCCAAAAGTGATGCACAACTTTCTAGGTCATCCTAAGGTCTTTGAATTAAATCATAAGTATTTGAATTTGGGCATTTAAATTTTATAAAAATATTTTAATGCTCAAATAAAACCAAACTAAAATGTTCCTTGCTGGAAATATTCCAACTAAGGACCAGATGCAGTTTGGTGAATTTTGGAGTTGCCTAGGTATTTTTAGAAATTCAACAAACCTACAGAATAAAAACAGAAATAGAAAAAAAGGGGAAAGACTTACCTGGCGCCACCCACAGGCCCACCTGCCGGCCCAGCCCAGCCACCGCTCCAGCGAGCTGCTTGGCTTGGCCAGGCAGGCAGGTGCTCGACGGCGGCCGCAGCGTGCGCCACGCAGCTGCCCGTTGCCCTGCTTCCCCCTCTCGCCACCCTGTGACCTTGGATGAGCTCCACGTCGTGCCCTGAACCCCCTAGACATTCTCACTCAGCCCCAGCTCCTCTCCCTCGCTCTCCCACGCCATGGCCGATGCCACCGCCGCCGCACCCTCGCCGTAGTCGCGCTCTCCGTCAACCTCGCGCTGCGCCACCATGTCCAGGAGCTTCGCCACCCTCTACTCCTTCGAGCTAGCCGAGCCCCGAACGCTCGCGTGCCCCGAAGCCACCGCACTGACCTCGACCGAACCGCCATCGCCGGAGATCCCCTTCACCGTCGCCACCGCACCAGCTCGTCCCCGGCCACGTCGTCTGCTCCCTCGAGATCACCGTGAGCTTGGCTACCTCCTCCCCCTTCCCTTTCTCGCTCTCGTGCACCACCGCGAGCACACGAAGTTCACCGCACGCGCCGCTGCGGAGCTCGTCGCCGACGTGTCTCCGGCTAACCACCGGCCACCCCACCTTGTCTAACACACTCACCGCGTCCCCAGGGGCCCAACGCACCACACCACGGGCCTCACCATGCCCCGTAGCGTCGGATCCATCTTCACCCGACTCCGGCGACTGCCAAAGTCGTCGCCGGCGACGTCTCTGGCTACCCCGAGCTAAACCACCACCACCAATAGCCGCGGCTCGGTCTCAGCTACGCGTAGGTGCCCTCCGCCGCCCTTTTGGTCGCCGGAATGCACAAAATCACTTCCGCCACCGCGTTTGGCCTCGCCGGCGGCTAGACGCCGGCGTGTTTGACCCTGATTTGACTAGGGTGGGTCCAGGTTGACTCTCCTGAGTCTATGACAAGTGGGGCCCCCTCTGCTAATTAACCCAGATTAGTTTAAAATAAATTTAGTTATAATAATTAACTACTGACATGCGGGACCCACTGGTCAGTTTGACCTGGACCGTCCTATTGACCTGCTAAGGTCAGCATGACATCATGCTGACGCAGTAATCCTTTTCTGGAATTAAAGTAAATCCAGAATGATTTATAAATTCCAGAATGTCCCCCAAACTTCAAAAAATCATAGTAAATCATTTGTAACTCCAAATGCAAAGTTTTATATATGAAAAATGATCAGAAAAATAAAATCTATCCATCTGTACTGGTTTCATGCATGTTTAAGCAAGCTAACCTGATGTTTAGAGCAGAACTAGATAAAGCACTTATAAGGGCCATGTATGAGTTTGAAACTTGAATCTTTGATTCAAAATGGTTCAAACCCATCTGGTTTTAGTTGCATTAGCCCAACACACTCACATTGCCATGTTTCATGCATGCATCATATTGTTGCATATTGTTTGGTAATGTTGTGCATCGTGATTACCCAAACGAAGAACAATATCAGTGCATCGGCCCATCAGGCAAGCAACCAACCATTTGATCATATCGATACAATCCCATATTCTCGCTCCTTCTCTCTTTTACTGCATTAAGACAACGCATTTCAAACTGCTGTGTGCTACGGTAGTTGAACCCATTTCCTCTGCATGACCTGTCATTGCCACAGTAACTAGATAAAACCCACTAGCATGTGTAGGAGTTGTTTGAGCCATGTGTATGTGTTGTTCCTACCTTGCTGTGCCTGCTATGCTTAGAGTCGTGTCAGGTCTAGTTCATCTGGGTGATGGGCTAGAGTGAAATGATCATGCCGGTAATGAGAATGATGTGGTGAACACGATTTGGTAAAGGTATCGATGAAAGGCCATGTAGGAGTACATGGTGGGTTGTTTCATTGAAGCCGACCTTAAGCACTGAGATCTATATGTGTGATTTAAGATACAGCTACTACCATGCATTGGGCCCTGAAATATGACCCCGCTCGACTTCTTATTCACCCTAGTCCTCTGTCCAGGAGTTGCAAGTAGTTTCTGGTGTTTGTAGCCTACTGGAGGCCGTGGACAGCGCTGACCGTAGGGGTGGGCTGTGATGCGGTAGATACATGGCACGGTGTACCGGATACCCGTTAGGTGTCTCGGGAACCCTGTTCACATCGTTTGGGGCTATGAGCGATACCCCGGCCGGATCTCCTCATGGAAGGAACCCGAATAGGCGCTAAACCTGGACTAGAGACTTGAGTGTTTAGGTAGGTCGTGGTCTACACCCACGTCGGCTTTTGCTTGAAGTCTGCCGAGCACATGTCATGTGCAGATGCTAAGTGGTGAAAACATGTATGAAGAAGTACACCCCTGCAGGGTTAACATTATCTATTCGAATAGCCGCTTCCGTGGTAAAGGACTACTTGGTTGCCTATACAGTTCATAGACAAGTAAATGGATACTTCTAAAAATCTCAAGATAAGCGTGAGTGCCGAGGATGGCTCTTCCGTAGGATGACGGAGGTGGATCCTCGGTGGTGTATTGAAGTGGTGAGTAGTGGACTCGTGTGCGCAAAACCATTTCAAGTTGGTGTATCGTAGGATAGGTTAGCCAAGAGTCAAAGCTGGCTTGCTGCAATAACCCCACCAACCCTTCTTGATAATGTGCATGTATGTAGGATCTGATGTAAGTCTTGCTGAGTACCTTTGTACTCATGTTGCTTTAATCTACATTTTTAGAAGATGCTGCAACCCCTTCTGATGGGTTCTTCGTAGACGTTGACATCGATGAGTAGACTGAGGCCCAGGTGGTGATCCTGAGCTTGTGAAGGACCACGTAGTATAGCCAGGCTTTCCCAAGCCTCTTTTATTTTACTAGTTGTCTGTACTCAGACAAGTTACTTCCGCTGTTGGCTTGTATGTCTGTATGACTTGAATGCTGGGTCGTGTGAACCGTACTTGTGTGTACGATATGTATGGCTCTCTGAGCCTTAAATAAAGTACTTGTGTTGTAGAGTCATGTTGTGATGCCTTGTTGTATTTGCACATATCGAGCATATTGTGTGTATGATTGAAATGCTTGGTATGTGTGGGATCTGACTATCTAGTTGTTTACTCTTAGTAGCCTCTCTTACCGGGAAATGTCTCCTAGTGTTTCCACTGAGCCTTGGTAGCTTGCTACTGCTCCGGAACACTTAGGCTGGCCGGCATGTGTCCTTCTTCGTTCCTGTGTCTGTCCCTTCGGGGAAATGTCACGCGATGGATACCGGAGTCCTATTAGCCCGCTACAACCCGGTTTACCAGAGTCCTGCTAGCCCAGTGCTACAGCCTGGATTCACTTTCTGATGACCGACACGTTCGATGCTGGGTCATGGATGCCTGTCCCTGTAAGTCTGTGCCACTTTGGGTTTACGACTAGCCATGTCAGCCCGGGCTCTTTACCATATGGATGCTAGCGACACTATCATATACGTGTGCCAAAAGGCGCAAACGGTCCCGGGCAACAGTAAGACGACACCCGTGGGAATACCGTGCGTGAGGCCGCAAAGTGATTAGAGGTGTTACATGCTAGATCGATGTGGCATCGAGTCGGGGTCCTGACAGCGTTGGCATCAGAGCCGGACTGCCTGTAGGTTCTCCAAGCCAAACTGGTCGATGTTGAGTCTAGAAATTCTTAGTTATATGTAGGGGAATTGATTGTGGGATGGAACGTAAGGCTCTTTTTACTCCTCTATCTCATGAGATTCTGATCTGAGTCAGTCTATTCTTCCACCGGGGGTAAAGGAATTAGGATCTCTTCTCTCTATTAGGTTCACGTGTTACTAATCAGTAGTACCTTATAAGTTTGATGGATACAAGCCTAGTTCAATTCTACTACCTAATATGTGCTAAGATGGACCCAGAACCTTGATATGATGTTGTTGGGTGTCTATGCAATTCTTTGTCAAATGCCTCAAAATCCTTTTGAGCATTTACAGCCATTATGCTGTCCATTTTCTACTAGGAATCTTAATGTCTTGTGTTTATCATGTTCCAGATGGCGACCCATCCTCAGAATCAAGTGGTTCGTTTGACTCGATGTCTAGATGTACTCGGCCATACTGCTATGTTGGTCAGGGTAATGACTGAGGCAGGGTACCATTGGTATCCTGAGTACACGGTCGAAGAGCAATTCCGAGACTTTAATCAAAGTCAATATTTTTGTACTGTCAGGATATTTCCATCTTATCCTAGATCTACCGAGCCCCTCCACTGCTCCTATGGACTCGGGGTTACTATTGAGATGACCGTGCAGGATGTTGCCTACTCTATGATGACCATCATGTGAGTCAGGACTGGTCTATTTCGGGACTCTGATTTCCGGTATATGCCAGCATCACTTCCAGGAGCACAAGGTTATCTCCAGGCTATCTATGCTGACTCCACTCAGGAGGATTCACGGACCTGCACCACTGCACAGTTGCTTGAAGACAAGGACCATGAAAATCGGGCCTTGAGGCTAGAGCTTTTCAATACCCGTGCTGATCATTGGGCCACTTTGACTCGGTTTGCACCGGCTGTGCAAGCTGGATATATGGATATGCGAGATCTCTATCCTGTGAGATCTACTCTGCCATACGTGATGGATTGGCGTGATGTAGGAGGCATCACCCCACCTCGTGGTCCCCGTAGGCCACCGTTTATTGGTCCAAGACCTCATCCTAGCCCTTATGGTCCACAAGCTCCACGGGACCGACTGTTTCCGGATGATCACGTTGAGCTTCCAGGCTATGGAGGTGACTTCTATGAAGACTATTACGGAGCTGTCTGAGTTAGTAGTAGTATCACTAGTATCGTACTAGTTGTATCGTCCACCGTCCTGCGTGACTCGTGGGATATGCCTTAGCTTGTACCGCCTTCCGGAGGTGTAGAAAAATAATGTATAGGATCTCGGAATGCCTCCGATGAGATGTAATCCTAATTTCACAGTAGCAGTACTTTGTTTGGTTCTGTACTAAACCTTGTATGGTGTGTATGACGATGGAATAAAAGAAGCAGTTTCTGTATCTACCATGTCATACGGATGATCATCCTACATTCCAAGTTATCCATTACATTCTACATTTCTATGTCAGAATCCTATCATCCTGGACTAAACCATTGCTTTGTTTTCCCTAGGATGGTTAACACCCGCACCAACCCTGCTCCCCCAGAGCAGGCCGAAGGCAGCAGAGTTGGGGGAACAAACCTGCCTCCACCGCCCTCTCTGGCCGAAGTTATGCTGGAAGCCGAGAGAAACAAGCGGGAGACTAACCGTTTGTTGGAGCGCATCGAGCAAAACACAGCACACCATCAGAGGAATAACTTGGTGTCACTCAGTGATTTCATCAAGTTACATCCACCCACTTTCCACCACTCCGTCGAGCCTCTCGACACCGATGACTGGCTTCACAGTATTACTCACAAACTGTGTTCTACGCTAGTAGCTGAGGCTGACAAGGTCACCTTTGCTGCATATCATCTTGAAGGCCCCGCCAGTCTATGGTGGGAGAACTATGGAGCTATGCGCCCAGCGGGCCATGTCACTACTTGGGCTGAATTCAGCGAGGCTTTCCGTGAACATCACATTCTGGAGGGTCTCATGGACCGTAAACGTGAGGAGTTCTGCAGTTTCACTCAAGGCCAACTCTCTGTGGATGCATACAGCAGGGAGTTTGGTAACCTAGCACGGTATGCAACTGAGGAAGTCTCTACTGATGCAAAGAAGCAAGCAAGGTTCCGCAAGGGACTTAGTCCTGAGCTTCGCCGCGACCTCCGTCTGCATGAGTGCACATCTTTTCAGAAGCTTGTTAACAAAGCCATCAGTGCTGAGTCTAGTCAGACTGATTATGAAGCAACACGCAAGCATGGCCGTGACATGGGTTCCTCATCCGGTGCTGGTCCTCAGAAGCGCCGTGTGTGGGTGCCTAACACTGCCCTGCCACCCAGGTTCACACCGAGGCCATCCTTTCAGGCGCCTCGCCCTGCTCAATAGTTTGCACCAGCCAAGCCCTATGGTGGTCCAACCAACAGTGCTCCTCCATGTACCAGCTCTGTGACTTGCTTTAAGTGTGGGGAATCGGGCCACTACCTGCGCGAGTGTCCCCAGGCCAACCCCAACCAATCTGGAAAAGCTGTTGGCCGTGGCAAGCCGACAGGGAAAGTGTTCTACGCCAAGCCGGCCACCGCTGCACGTGGCCATGTCAACTGTATCTCTGCTGAGGCAGCTCAAGAGGATCCCAACGTCGTTCTCGGTATGCTCCTTGTTAATTGCCACCTGGCATCTGTTCTTTTTTATACTGGAGCATCTCATTCATTTATATCCGAGAGTTATGCTCGTCTGCATAACACCACATTCGGTGAGATGCCTACCCCCATGGTAATTCAAACCCTGGGATCCAAATGGCAAACCTCTAGCGTAAGCCATGGGAATGAAATTCAAGTCGACAGACTTGTTTTTCTTGCATCCTTGATAGCTCTTAAATCTTCGGATATTAATATCATCTTGGGTATGGATTGGATGTCAGCCCCTCATGCCAAGATCGATTGCTTCTCTAGGACTGTTCAACTCACACACCCCTCGGGAAAGATAATCAATGTCTTGACCCGAGTAGCTAAACGACAGCTATATTCTCTTAACGCCAGTCCGTTGCCAGACCTCGAAGACGTTCCGGTAGTCCGTGACTTTCCGGATGTCTTCCCAGAAGAATTGCCAGGTGTTCCACCTGACAGAGATGTTGAGTTCGTGATAGATCTCATTCCAGGAACTGTCCCAATTTCCAGAAGACCCTATAAGATGGCACCTTTTGAACTAGCCGAACTTAAGAAACAACTCGATGAGTCCTTGAAGAAGGGTTTCATCCGACCTAGTTCATCTCCATGGGCTTGCCCCGTCCTCTTCGTCAAGAAGAAGGATGGTACGGACCGGATGGTTGTAGATTATCGACCTGTCAATTTGGTCACAATTAAGAACAAGTATCCGCTCCCCAGGATCAACGACCTGTATGATCAGCTCGCTGGATCCTCAGTCTTCTCCAAAATGGATTTGAGGTTGGGCTACCATCAAATCAAAATCCGGAACGGGGACATTCCTAAAACGGCTTTTGTTACTCGCTATGGCCAATACGAGTACACCGTCATGTCCTTCGGTTTAACCAACGCCCCAGCCACCTTTTCTCGGTTAATGAACTCAATCTTCATGGAGTATTTGGATAAATTCGTCGTGGTTTACCTCGATGATATACTCATCTACTCCAAGAACGAGGAAGAACATGCCGAACATCTAAGGCTAGTGTTGATGAAACTTCGAGAGCATCGCCTTTATGCCAAGTTCTCCAAATGCGAATTTTGGTTGCCTGAAGTGACCTATCTAGGGCATGTAATTTCCGGTAAAGGTATTGCTGTTAATCCCGAGCGAGTTCAAGCCGTCCTTAACTGGACTCCACCTGAATCGGTCAAGAAAGTTCGGAGTTTCCTTGGCTTAGCGAGTTATTGTCGCCGCTTTGTCGAGAACTTCTCCAAAGTTGCCAAACCTCTAACTGAACTCCTCAAGAAAGATAAAAAGTTCGAGTGGACTCCACAGTGTGAGCACAGCTTTCAGGAACTGAAAAGACGCCTGACATCTGCTCCCGTATTGGTACCACCAGATTTCTCTAAGGACTTTGTTATCTATTGCGACGCCTCGCGACAAGGACTAGGTTGCATTCTCATGCAGGATCGTCACGTAATTGCTTACGCTTCACGGCAATTGCACCCACATGAGGAGAATTATCCTACTCATGATCTAGAGCTTGCAGCTGTAGTCTATGCACTTAAAACCTGGCGACATTACCTCCTCGGTAATCGTTGCGAAATCTTCACCGATCACCAAAGTCTGAAGTACATCTTCACCCAACCGGATTTGAATCTCAGGCAAAGACGTTGGGTTGAGTTGATCACAGATTTCGACTTAGGGATAACTTACACCCCAGGAAAAGCCAACGTCATGGCTGATGCGCTAAGTCGTAAATCTTATTGTAACAATCTGATGTTACAACAAAGTCAACCGCTTCTCCATGAGGAATTTCGGAAGCTTAACCTTCACATTGTTCCTCAAGGATTCCTTTCCACCTTGGTGGCGAAACCTACTCTTACGGATCAAATTATCGCTGCCCAAAAGTGAGATAAAGGGATATCTAGGATCAAGGAGAACATTGCTAGCGGAGGTGCTAGATGTTTCTCCACAAATGATCATGGTGTTGTGTACTTTGAGAACCGTTTAGTGGTTCCCAAGAACCAGCATCTACGGCAGTTGATCCTTAAGGAGGCTCATGAATCTCCTCTCACCATTCATCCCGGTAGTACTAAGATGTATCAGGACCTACGCCAGAGGTTCTGGTGGACTAGGATGAAGAGAGACATTGCTCAGTTTGTTGCTAGTTGCGACGTCTGTCGTCGTGTAAAAGCAGAGCATCAACGACCTGCTGGCACCCTTCAACCCTTAGCTATTCCTGAATGGAAATGGGACAAAATTGGTATGGATTTCATTACCGGTTTTCCCAGGACCAAGAGAGGGAATAACGCTATCTTCGTCATTGTTGATCGTCTTTCCAAAGTAGCCCATTTCTTACCTGTTCGTGAGAGTATAACTGCTAGTCAGTTAGCAGACTTGTACATCTCCCGAATAGTGTCTCTCCATGGTGTTCCCTTGGAAATTAACTCGGATCGAGGAAGTCTCTTCACCTCTCGATTTTGGGAAAGTTTCCAAAATGCTATGGGAACCCGCCTTTCCTTTAGCACTGCCTTTCACCCTCAATCAAGTGGTCAAGTAGAACGTGTCAACCAGATTCTAGAAGACATGCTTCGAGCTTCTGTTATCTCATTCGGAATGGATTGGGAGAAATGCCTTCCATTTGCCGAATTCGCTTATAACAACAGCTATCAATCTAGCTTGGGTAAAGCCCCTTTTGAAGTTCTCTATGGACGAAGGTGTCGAACGCCTCTTAACTGGTCAGAAACCGGGGAAAGACAATTCTTTGGCCCGGACATGATCCAGGAAGCAGAAGAGCAAGTTCGCATTGTTCGTGAAAAGTTGAAAACAGCCCAATCTCGTCAAAAGAGTCAATACGACCGAAAACATAAGGATATGACTTTTGAGGTTGACGAGAAGGCTTACCTTCGGGTTACTCCTCTGAAGGGAACCCATCGTTTCGGTATCAAAGGCAAATTGGCTCCTCGCTACATTGGACCCTTTCGCATTCTCGCTAAACGAGGAGAAGTTGCCTACCAATTGGAACTACCTCCGCATCTCTCCAGAGTCCACGACGTCTTCCACGTTTCTCAACTCAGGCGTTGCTTCTCGGATCCTATCCGTGGAGTGGACCACGAAACGCTTGATCTTCAAGATAACCTCACGTATCGAGAGTACCCCGTTCGTATCCTCGATCAAGCCGAGCGTACCACTCGACGTCATAATATCAAGTTTCTCAAGGTTCAATGGTCGCGCCATTCTGAGAAGGAAGCAACTTGGGAAAGGGAGGATCGTCTTCGACTTGAGTACCCCGCCTTCTTTCCGGAGGAACCTAAATCTCGGGACGAGATTCTTTTGAGTGGGGGTGAGTTGTCACACCCTAGCTAGTTCATGCATTAGAGTGTTGCATCATGTCTATTTTTCTCAACAGAAACTTGAAATGGGGATGACAGAACCCCCAGCCCCTTCTGAAACCAACTAGGGTTTACTAAAAACATTTTCAATGAACCTGAAATGGCCTTCTAAAATGTCCATCATTTTTGTCTTGGTTCAGAACCTCTGCCAAAAGTGATGCACAACTTTCTAGGTCATCCTAAGGTCTTTGAATTAAATCATAAGTATTTGAATTTGGGCATTTAAAATTTATAAAAATATTTTAATGCTCAAATAAAACCAAACTAAAATGTTCCTTGCTGGAAATATTCCAACTAAGGACCAGATGCAGTTTGGTGAATTTTGGAGTTGCCTAGGTATTTTTAGAAATTCAACAAACTTACAGAATAAAAACAGAAACAGAAAAAAAGGGGAAAGACTTACCTGGCGCCACCCAGAGGCCCACCTGCCGGCCCAGCCCAGCCACCGCTCCAGCGAGCTGCTTGGCTTGGCCAGGCAGGCAGGCAGGTGCTCGATGGCGGCCGCAGCGTGCGCCACGCAGCTGCCCGTCGCCCTGCTTCCCCCTCTCGCCCCACTGTGACCTTGGATGAGCTCCACGTCGTGCCCCGAACCCCCTAGACACTCTCACTCAGCCCCAGCTCCTCTCCCTCGCTCTCCCACGCCATGGCCGACGCCACCGCCGCCGCACCCTCGCCGTAGTCGCGCTCTCCGTCAACCTCGCGCTGCGCCACCGTGTCCAGGAGCTTCGCCACCCTCTACTCCTTCGAGCTAGCCGAGCCCCGAGCGCTCGCGTGCCCCGAAGCCACCGCACTGACCTCAACCGAACCGCCATCGCCGGAGATCCCCTTCGTCGTCGCCGCCGCACCAGCTCGTCCCCGACCGCGTCGTCTGCTCCCTCGAGATCACCGTGAGCTTGGCTACCTCCTCCCCCTTCCTTTCTCGCTCTCGTGCACCACCGCGAGCACACGAAGTTCACCGCACGCGCCGCCGCGGAGCTCGTCGCCGACGTGTCTCCGGCTAACCACCGGCCAACCCACCTTGTCTAACACACTCACCGCGTCCCCAGGGGCCCAACGCACCACACCACGGGCCTCGCCGTGCCCCGTAGCGTCGGATCCATCTTCACCCGACTCCGGCGACCGCCAAAGTCGTCGACGGCGACGTCTCCGGCTACCCCCAGCTAAACCACCACCACCAATAGCCGCGGCTCGGTCTCAGCTACGCGTAGGTGCCCTCCGCCGTCCTTTTGGTCGCCGGAATGCACAAAATCACTTCCGCCGCCGCGTTCGGCCTCGCCGGCGGCTAGACACCAGCGCGTTTGACCCTGATTTGACTAGGGTGGGTCCAGGTTGACTCCCCTGAGTCTATGACAAGTGGGGCCCCCTCTGCTAATTAACCCAGATTCAAACTAAATTTAGTTATAATAATTAACTACTGACATGCGGGACCCACTGGTCAGTTTGACCTGGACCGGCCTGTTGACCTGCTGAGGTCAGCATGACATCATGCTGATGCAGTAATCCTTTTCTGGAATTAAAGTAAATCCAGAATGATTTATAAATTCCAGAAAATCCCCCAAACTTCAAAAAATCATAGTAAATCATCTGTAACTCCAAATGCAAAGTTTTATATATGAAAAATGATCAGAAAAATCCAATCTATCCATCTGTACTGGTTTCATGCATGTTTAAGCAAGCTAACCTGATGTTTAGAGCAGAACTAGATAAAGCACTTATAAGGGCCATGTATGAGTTTGAAACTTGAATCTTTGATTCAAAATGGTTCAAACCCATCTGGTTTTAGTTGCATTAGCCCAACACACTCATATTGCCATGTTTCATGCAAGCATCATATTGCTGCATATTGTTTGGTAATGTTGTGTATCGGTGCTCTTTGCGGCAGGTTCTGCCCCTGAGGAGTATCGTGATTACCCCAACGAAGAACAATATCAGTGCATCGACCCATCAGGCAAGCAACCAACCATTTGATCATATCGATACAATCCCATATTCTCGCTCCTGCTCTCTTCTACTGCATTAAGACAACGCGTTTCAAACTGCTGTGTGCTATGGTAGTTGAACCCATTTCCTCTGCATGACCTGTCATTGCCACAGTAACTAGATGAAACCCACTAGCATGTGTAGGAGTTGTTCGAGCCATATGTATGTGTTGTTCCTACCTTGCTGTGCCTGCTATGCTTAGAGTTGTGTCAGGTCTGGTTCATCTGGGTGATGGGCTAGAGTGAAATGATCATGCCGGTAATGAGAGTGATGTGGTGAACACGATTTGGTAAAGGTATCATTGAAAGGCCATGTAGGAGTACATGGTGGGTTGTTTCATTGAAGCCGACCTTAAGCAATGAGATCTGTATGTGTGATTTAAGATACAGCTACTACCATGCATTGGGCCCTGAAATATGACCCCACTCGACTTCTTATTCACCCTAGTCCTCTGTCCAGGAGTTGCAAGTAGTTTTTGGTGTTTGTAGCCTACTGGAGGCCGTGGACAGCGCTGACCGTAGGGGTGGGCTGTGATGCGGTAGGTACGTGGCACAGTGTGCCGGATACTCGTTAGGTGTCTCGGGAACACTGTTCACATTGTTTGGGGCTGTGAGCGATACCCCGGCCGGATCTCCTCATGGATGGAACCCGAATAGGCGATAAACCTGGACTAGAGACTTGAGTGTTTAGGTAGGTCGTAGTCTACACCCACGTCGGCTTTCGCTTGAAGTCTGCCGAGCACATGTCGTGTGCAGACGCTAAGTGGTGGAAACATGTATGAAGAAGTACACCCTTGCAGGGTTAACATTATCTATTCGAATAGCCGCGTCCGCGGTAAAGGATTACTTGGTTTCCTATACAGTTCATAGACAAGTAAATGGATACTTCTAAAAATCTCAAGATAAACGTGAGTGCCGAGGATGGCTCTTCCGTAGGATGACGTAGGTGGATCCTCGGTGGTGTATTGAAGTGGTGAGTAGTGGACTCGTGTGCGCAAAACCATTTCAAGTTGGTGTATCGTAGGATAGCTTAGCCAAGAGTCAAAGCTGGCTTGCTGAAATAACCCCACCAACCCTTCTTGATAATGTGCATGTATGTAGGATCTGATGTAAGTCTTGATGAGTACCTTTGTACTCATGTTGCTTTAATCTACATTTTCAGAAGACGCTGCAACCCCTTCTGATGGGTTCTTCGTAGACGTTGACATCGATGAGTAGACTGAGGCCTAAGTGGTGATCCTGAGCTTGTGAAGGACCACGTAGTATAGCCAGGCTTTCCCAAGCCTCTTTTATTTTACTAGTTGTCTGTACTCAGACAAGTTACTTCCGCTGTTGGCTTGTATGTCTGTATGACTTGAATGTTGGGTCGTGTGACCCGTACTTGTGTGTATGATATGTATGGCTCTCTGAGCCTTAAATAAAGTACTTGTGTTGTAGAGTCATGTTGTGATGCCTTGTTGTATTTGCACATATCGAGCATATTGTGTGTATGATTGAAATGCTTGGTATGTGTGGGATCTGACTATCTAGTTGTTTACTCTTAGTAGCCTCTCTTACCGGGAAATGTCTCCTAGTGTTTCCACTGAGCCTTGGTAGCTTGCTACTGATCCGGAACACTTAGGCTGGCCGGCATGTGTCCTTCTTCGTTCCTATGTCTGTCCCTTCGGGGAAATGTCACGCGATGGATACCGGAGTCCTGTTAGCCCGCTACAGCCCGGTTTACCGGAGTCCTGCTAGCCCAGTGCTACAGCCCGGATTCACTTGCTGATGACCGACACGTTCGATGCTGGGTCATGGATGCCTGTCCCTGTAAGTCTGTGCCACTTTGGGTTTACGACTAGCCATGTCAGCTCGGGCTCTTTACCATATGGATGCATGAGGCCGCAAAGTGATATGAGGTGTTACATGCTAGATCGATGTGGCATCGAGTCAGGGTCCTGACACCGAACAGGCGGTCATAAGAAAACTGCCTAGCCGGATAGTTTAGCCAGCGGACAAAGCTCCCTTGATGACGGTGCCGTCTTTAAAGACGGGAAAAGGCATCCTTCCTGATGGTGACGGCACAGAGGAACTCTCAATGCAAGCACCAATGTCGGTGTCAAAACCGGCGGATCTCGGGTAGGGGGTCCCGAACTGTGCGTCTAGGCGGATGGTAACAGGAGACAAGGGACACGATGTTTTACCCAGGTTCGGGCCCTCTTGATGGAGGTAAAACCCTACGTCCTGCTTGATTAATATTGATGATGTGTGTTACAAGAGTGGATCTACCACGAGATCAAGGAGGCTAAACCCTAGAAGCTAGCCTATGGTATGATTGTTGTTCGTCCTATGGACTAAAGCCATCCGGTTTATATAGACACCGGGGAGGGCTAGGGTTACACAAAGTCGGTTACAATGGTAGGAGATCTACATATCCGTATCGCCAAGCTTGCCTTCCACGCCAAGGAAAGTCCCATCCGGACACGGGACGGAGTCTTCAATCTTCTATCTTCATAGTCTGGGAGTCCGGCCGATGATGATAGTTCGGCTATCCGGACACCATCTAGTCCGGAACTCCCTCACTTGGTAAAGGGTGGCAGGCTCGACCTTATGCCTGGTGTTTTGTTCCACTATTTCCGCCTTAGTTTCCATCATACCGGTGGTATGTTCCTTGATTTTGCGTTCCTTACGCGGCCGGGTGTATGGGAACCCCTTGACAGTTCGCTTTGAATAAAACTCCTCCAGCAAGGCCCAACTTTGGTTTTACATTTGCCTAACAACCTATTACCTTTCCGTTGGGAGTAATTAACCTGAGGGTCATCTTTATTTTAAACCCCCCGGGCCAGTGCTTCTCTAAGTGTTGGTCCGAACCGAGCAGCCTGCGGGGCCACCTCGGGGAAACTCGAGGGATGGTTTTACTCGTAGCTTGACTCATCCAGTGTGCCCTGAGAACGAGATAGGTGCAGCTCCTATCGGGATATGTCGGCACATTCGGGTGGTCTTGCTGGTCTTGTTTTACCATTGTTGAAATGTCTTGTAACCGGGATTCCGAGACTGATCGGGTCTTCCTGGGAGAAGAAATATCCTTCGTTGGTTGTGAGAGCTTATAATGGGCTAAGTTGGGACACCCCTGCAGGGTTTAAACTTTCGAAAGCCATGCCCGCAGTTATGTGGCAGATGGGAATTTGTTAATGTCCGGTTGTAGAGAACTTGACACTAGACTTAACTAAAACGCATCAACCGCGTGTGTAGCCATGATGGTTTCTTCTCGGCGGAGTCGGGAGGTGAACATGATTTGGGTTATGCATGAACTTAAGTAGTTTCAGGATCACTTCTTGATCACTTCTAGCTTCTCGACTATTGGGTTGCTTCTCTTCTCGCTCTTATTTGCGTATGTTAGCCACCATATATGCTTATTCGCTGTTGCAACCTCTCCACTATCCATTCCTTACCCATTAAGCTTTGCTAGTCTTGATACCCATGGTAATGGGATAGCCGAGTCCTCGTGGCTCACAGATTACTACAACAATAGTTGCACGTACAGGTCTTGTGATGATCATGACGCGAGAGCGATGTTACTTGTTTTGGAGTTCCTCTTCTGTTTCTTCTTCGATCAAGGGATAGGTTCCAGGTCGGCAGCCTGGGCTAGCAGGGTGGATGTCGTTGAGTTTCTGTTTGTGTTTCATCCGTAGTCGGATGTTGATCTTGTGTATGATGATGTTGTATTTGTGTGGCATTGTATGCCTCTTGTCTGTATCCCCAACTATTATGTAATGGTACGATGTAATGATATCCACCTTGCAAAAACGTCTCCAATATGCGCTTCTATCCTTGGTGGGACCTTCGAGTTCCTTTAGGATAGGTTCGTATATTGGGCGTGACATTTATATACACACGGGAGGGGGTGAGAGTTAATACAAGGTCGGTGTCGGTGTCAAAACCGGCGGATCTCGGGTAGGGGGTCCCGAACTGTGTGTCTAAGGCCAATGGTAACAGGAGGCGGGGACACAATGTTTACCCAGGTTCGGGCCCTCTCGATGGAGGTAATACCCTACTTCCTGCTTGCACTACAAAAAAAAGACACATCCGTGACATTTTGGGCCGAATGAAATTTTTTCTGTCATACATATGACACTTCTATGACGATAATTGTGACAAAACCCGGTATCATCATAGATGTGGTGGGCTCCTACTTCTATGACAAAAAATCATGACAGAAAATGGGCTTTTCGTCCTAGGCGGGCCGGAGACGCAGCTGCATGACATTCTTTGGGCCGTCCATGACGGAAAAAACCGTGGTAGAAGCGAGGGGGAGGAAAATTTCGGGGAGTTGCCGGTTACGGTGGGAGGTCGGGGGCGGAGCGATGCGCGTTTCTCTCGTACGTACGCGCGTGTGTGCGAGGCATTGGCTCTAACTGGACCCGAGCGAGGCGTTGGGCTCTAACTGAACCCGAGCGATTGCACTGCAGGCTACGCGTTACTGAACCCGAGTGATTGATCGATGGCTGTTAAGTAAACCCGATGGAGCGATTCCTTCGCTACTGCTGCTAACTGAAGCCGATCGATGCTGTCTCTGGGATGAACAGTGAGCGTTGCAGGGGGGGTTGGATGAACAGTGAGTGCTGGCATTGCCTCTGGATGAACAGGAACCCGTGGTGTGGAGGGCTGGATGAACAGTAGACGGTGGAGGGGTGGTTGAACAGGACCCTGTGGAGTGGAGGGTTGGATGAACAGTAGACGGTGGAGGCGTGCCCGTGGAGGGGTGGTTGAACAGTAGCCGGTGGAGTAGCGCGCGGTGGAGGCTGGATGAACAGGAGCCCATGGAGGCTGGAGGAGGTCGACGGTAGCCCGTGGAGACTGGAGGAGGTCGACGGTGGAGATGAACAGTATCCCGTGGAGTCCCGTTTTGCTGTACGCCACACCCCTCCCGATCAACAAGACCCCCATTTCGACCGTAGGAGGTCTGTTTTCTCCGTTTTGCAGTACGCCCAGGCCCCTCCTGATCAACAGGACCCCGTTTCGAACGTGGCCGGTTGAACACAAGGCCGTTTCCTCCGTTGTGCAGTACGCCAGGCCTCGTTTCCATCGCATGTTCCGTCCGAGCCTTCCCGATGAACACAACCATGCATTCCGTTCTAACCCAGCCGGTTGGCTCCCCATGAACACGACGACGAGGCAGTTTCTCTGTTCCGACCCAGCCATGTACGTATGCGCGATAGGCGTTAGAGACCCTGCCCATATGTACGTATGTGGCCGTATTTTCTTTCTTGCACCCTCGCCACTGTACGTACGTGTACATGCTACGTGCGCGGCTCTACTACGACACGTGCGCACCTCTACATCCACCAGTATATATGTACGTACACGTTCGCGACCAGAATGACAACGGTACATACGCTTCGACCAGGTGGGTCCCGACTATCAGGCACTTCCTTGCCTGCGAAGATGTAGCTGGTGGGTCCCAGCAGTTAGGGGGGTGAATCGTTTTGTTTTTATTTTTGCCCGGACGCACTTCCTTGCGTGCGAAGATGTAGCTGGTGGGTCCCAGCAGTCAGGGGGGCGAATCTTTTTTTTTGCCCGGACGTACTTCCTTGCGTGCGAAGATGTAGCTGGTGGGTCCCAACAGTCACGGGGGCGAATCGTTTTTTTCCGGAAGCACTTCCTTGAGTGCGAATGTGCAGCTAGTGGGTCCCAGCAGTCAGGGGGGAAACGTCTTTTTCGCGAAATACTGTGGCCCGTCCGGTGGGTCCCCGCTGTCAGGTGGAGGAATAATTATTTTCCGCATAATAAGGAGGCACTTCCTTGCTGCGGCCGTGGACCCAGCTGTTAGCCTCTCCACATACAGTCCATGTCCGATGGAAGTCATTCCTTGACCACGTTGACCACGCCGCGTCGAGATCACTAGGGTGGTGGACGACGGCGAGGCCTAGGAAGGGGACGACGGGGAGCCGGGGAAGACACGGCAGTGGAAGCCCGCGCGGAAAGGAGTACGAGGGTTCACTGGTTCGGCTGCGGTGTGAGGCTGCCATTGCTGCAGGGCCTGGCCAGCGGTGGGAATAGTAGGGGGCGGCGAGGCCTCCGCGGCAGCACATCCGGCCACGGGAAGAAGGAGCATGCGGCATGACCGGCACTGCTTTGGGCGGCTGGAGCAAGAAGACCAGAGGTTGAAGAAGCACTACGGCCGTTCGATGGACATTGTACGGTCACTGGAGCTTGAATCGTTTATATTGACTAAGTTAACAAAGCCCTTCATCCCCGTCAACTTAGTAGGCCAACAAGTCAGCCTCCCAGCAAGGTGGGTCCCAGCTAGCAAGGGGTATTCATTTTTTGTGCATAATAAGGAGGCACTTCCGGTGGGTCCGAGCTGACAGCAGGGGAACGTTTTTTCGCAAAATACGGTGGCCCGTCGGGTGGGTCCCAGCAGTCAAGGGCAAACATTTTTTTCGCGAAATACTGGTGGCCCGTCCGGTGGGTCCCTGCTATCAGGTGGAGGAATAATTATTTTCCGCATAATAAGGAGGCACTTCCTTGCGGCTACCGTGGACCCAGCTGTCAGCCTCTTCACATACAGTATTCTTCCGATGGAATTAGGTCGTTGGCCACATTTACCACGCCGCGCCGAGAGCACCTCGGCGGTGGACGACGGCGAGGCCTAGGAAGGGGACGACACGGAGCCGGGGAAGACGCGGCAGTGGATGCCCACGCGGAGAGGAGTACGAGGGTTCACTGGTTCGGCTGCGCTATCGTCGCCGCAGAATAACAGGGGGTGTGGGTGAGTGGAGTGGAGGGATGGCCTGGCCAGCGGTGGGAGTAGTATGGAGGCAGTGAGGCCTCCGCGGCAGCACAGTCGGCCACGGGAGGCAGGAGCAGGCGGCACGACCGGCGCTGCTTTGGGCGGCTGGAGCAAGAAGACCAGAGGTTGAAGAAGCACTACGGCCGTTGGATGGACATCATACGGTCACTAGAGCTAGAACCGTTTATATTGACTAAGTTGACAAAGCCCTCTGTCCCTGTCAACTTAGTAGGCCCACAAGTCAGCTTCCCACCAAGGTGAGTCCCAGCTAGCAGGGGGAGTATTCATTTTTTTGTGCGTAATGAAGAGGCACTTCCGGTGGGTCCGAGCTGACAGCGGGGGAACGTTTTTTTCGTGAAATACGGTGGCCCGTCCGGTGGGTACCAGCAGTCAGGGGGGAAATGTTTTTTCGCGAAATAAGGTGGCCCAACCGGCGGGTCCCTGCTGTCAGGTGGAGGAATAATTATTTTGCGCGTAATAAGGAGGCACTTCCTTGCGGCCGCCGTGGACCCAGCTGTCATCCTCTCCACGTACAGTACTCTTCCAATGGAAGTCGGTCGTTGACCACGTTGACCACGCCGCGCCGAGAGCACCAGGGCGGTGGATGACGGCGACGCCTAGGAAGGGGACGACGCGGAGCCGGGGAAGACGTGGCAGTGGAAGCCCGCGCGGAGAGCAGTACGAGGGTTCACTGGTTCGGCTGCGGTGTGAGGCTGCCGTCGCCGCAGAATAACAGGGGGTGTGGGTGAGTGGAGGGATGGCCTGGCCAGCGGTGGGAGTAGTATGGGGGCGGTGAGTCCTCGGCGGCAGCACAGCCGGCCATGGGAGGCAGGAGCAGGCGGCACGACCGACGCTGTTTTGGGCGGCTGGACCAAGAAGACCAGAGGTTGAAGAAGCACTACGGCCGTTGGACTGACATCGTACGTTCACTGAAGCTAGAATCGTGTATATTGACCAAGTTGACAAAGCCCTTTGTATGCTCCAACTTAGTAGGCCCACAGGTCAGCCTCCGAAACGGTGTGCCCCAGATGTCAGGGGGAGGAATCATTTTTTTGGCAGCCGAAGCTAAGAATATTCGAGATTGAAGAAGAAGCATGACATCCCTTGGATAGAGATCCAACGGCCACTGCTGCTAGAACCGTGTGTTGACTATAATAAGTTGACAAAGCCTTGCATACGCGTCAACTTATTTTTTTAGGGGACGCATCACTTAGTAGGCTCACAAGTGTGTGGCAGAGAACTTATAGCCCATTTGCGTTTGTGTAAGAATGTACAACCCATTTTTGAATTCTAATGGAATTTACAATAGCCCATTTACAGTTTGTTAAAAGTACAACCCATTTTCTAGCTAGGACAATGATTAATAATTTCCACCAACCATTGAAGACAGAATTCAATAAAAATTCCCACATTTTGATGGGATCTGAAATATTTTTATCCCGAAATTTCTATTCAGATTAAATACAAATTTGTATTACGTAAAAATCCAACGAAACCATGCGCGCGCAATAATGAAAATTTAAGATTTTCAAAATCCATAAATAATATTTTATAAACTAATTTCGTGTTTGGTGCATTTTTTATAGTTACTGCCTAGTTTTTATAATTACATCCCATTTATTATTTTTAAAGCCCATTTTCCTGTTAAGCCTAATGCATCCCTCCTAGGAAAGATTTGCAGCACAGCGGGGCGGAGAATAACAAGTTGACCTTGCCTGGGTATTCCTCAAAAAGACGTATAGCTGGGCTAGCCATTTTCATCTTGAAAAAAGTAGTATCTGGGCTGGATATCTGGCCTGGGCTAGACAGGCCACAACCTGCCCAGTTAATACCCTACTCTCCTCTGAACAACAACGAAATCATCGCCAAGAAAGCTCTGCAGTGCTAACGCCTCAAAAACACAAATACTGCTCGAGCTGCTTGGTCCCAGCTGTCGGCCGCACCTTGTGCAATTCTCTCATTTATATTGACTACATAGGTTGACAATGGTGTGGGACCATGATGTCAGGAAACCAGGAGAAAGCAAAAAAAAATATAGTTGTACATAATAAGGAGGCACTTGCGTACGTACGGCTATGGCCCTAGTGGGTCCCTAGTGTCATCCAGTCAAAATAAAGTCATCTCCTGAATCCTCATGTTCGTTGACCATGTTAACATTGCTCGGTGCCATGGCGAGCGCAACAACTCGAAGGACAACGGAGAGGGCCTCGCGGGCCCTACGGAGGTCTGATACAACGCCCGCTGCTCATTCAGGAAGCCAGGATCATCGGACACCTATGAGCACCTTCGAGAAACTGAGATGTCATGAAACGGTAAGGCCGCGCTTGGGAGCTCTGGTTTATTTCAAACCTGTATTAACATACAAGTGTAATTTACTCGTCATTGGAAGGCCCGAGGTCTGTAAGTAAAACCGGCGGGTTTCGCGTGTAATTTGAGAGACCAGTGTATATATTACGAGCATTGCTATATGGACGACATTACCAGACAATACATGCACGACGTGCGTGTCATGCCATCCATGGGCAAGGCTGAAACAGCAGCTAACAGCTGGATTAGCAATCGTCCGAGTGTCGTTCAGCATTTTTATCGTGTGTGAAGTACTTCCGATATTTTACTAGTCGAAATCGACCAACCAAGCGCCTTCGCCCGAGACCATCTGCTTTAATTTACAAGCGTCAGTTTTACAAGCGGTTTTGGTTGGAAAACGACGATCCAATCATGGCCTAATATCATGAGTGATGCCGCATGCCACAACATTCCAAGCTCAACTTTGCAATCAAACACAAGGCCTGGCATTACATAGACAATATTCAGAACAAACTCTTAACACAGGAATATCTCAGCAGAGTAACTATTTACATCTAAACTGAACACATGAATAGGAAAAAACACTCGACGCTGCTCACAGCAAGGGCGTCCCACTCAAAAATATCAAATGCATGTCTTCTGGCTAACATCAATGAGCAAATTTTGACAAGGTTTTCCAATTCCAATATATTAAACTAACTTCTTCTTGCTAACATCAATGAGCAAATTTTGACAAGGTTTTCTAATTCCAATATATTAAACTAACATCTTCTTGCTAACATCAATGATTAAACTTTGACAAGCTTTTCCCATTCAAAATATGTAATGCCTATGATCGTGTCCTGTCTTAGCTTCTTGTACTTGTTTGGGCACTTTTTGCCCAGGGCACTCCACGTGTTGTTAAATTGCAAATGGTCTCTGCAGACTAGTCATGTCACCGGTGTCTAATAATACTCTGTAAAGCTTGTCGGTGTACTATAATAGGGGTACCCTAGTATCCCGAACTTGTGCACGGGCAGTTGCAGCGCCCCGCGGCAAGGCTTGCCGGGTGACCGCCAAGGTCCTCCGTGGTTCCTTTGGAGCCATTCAAGAACAAAGTATTTAAGCCAAGGAGACAAGGCCCCGGAAAGAGGAGCTTGCCGGGAAGGCCAATCAAGGCATCACAAGGAACTTGCCGCGACGCGCCGCGCGTCCCGGCAAGGCCCGGTGAGCGACAAGCTTCCGGGCGCAGCAAGACAACGATCGCGGCAAGGCGCTTGCCGCGGCAAGCGGTCACTCTGTACCTACGCTCCAGCACATCCACCAACGTGTCGCCCTGGGGGCCTTTCCAGGCGCGCGTGGCGAGAGGTTGTGTAGCTAGCGGTGCGCGGTAGCATGCGACGCTGACAAGATTGCCATCGTGGCGAGTGGTGGCGTCCCTGACGGTCCCTTTCTGCACTGTTTGGGCGACGCAGACGGGCATTTAATGCCTTTGTCCCCTGCCGTCAGGGTTAGGTAGGATACACTGTACAGGTAGTTGTACCAACCACCCCTCTTTTTACATTTTTACCCTTGTCTACTTTTCCACCTGTCGGTGACCCATTGAGCATATAAAAGGAGGCCCATGCACAACATAGAAGGGGTTCGGAACCAGAAAGCAATCACGCTCGGTCTCGTGTGTACTGTAGCACTCCGCACTCCCGAGCAAGAGCTCAATGCAATTAGACAAGCAACAGTAGGAGTATTATCTCTCCGGAGAGCTCCGAAGCTGGGTAAATTGCTCGTGTGCTTTGCCTCGATCCGCTCTTCATGCGATCTCCGCCCCCCGCCAAACTGAAAGGGGCTCGGTCCGCTGGTCCCATAGGTGTTCGTGGATCAGTTTCCCCGACATCTTTGGCGCGCCAGGTAGGGGGCGTCGAGATTGTGCGAACCTGATCCGGCATTCACACGAGCTAGATCTTCATCTTCTTCATCGACATGCCACCGAAGAAGAAGACTTCGGCGGCAGCTGTTCTGTCCACGTCGATCCCACCACCACCGGAGCAAATGAGTGGTGGGGAAGACACCGGCGGAAGAACGGACATCGACGAGGGAGCTGACGATGCTGCCAGGTCCAAGGACAAGGCTGCACAGACCTCGGTGTCCGTGCATGTTCCGCGCCCATCTCAGGAGGCGCAGGACCGACAGCGTCATGGTACTCGCAGTACCATACGTTTGTTGGGCCAAGATCGAGCTGGTGGATCTCGGGGTGCTCAAGACCAGCATGCACGCCAACATGCTGGCACGAGCGAGGCACGGTCGCCTGGACGGGATACTGCTCCTTCTAACATAGTTAGAAGTCCGAGCATATCCCGCTCCTCGCACCGTTCGCCACTGCCACCCACCACTCCAGCAGAAGCTTTGGCGCGAGCTCAACTGCTCCTGGATTACCATCCAATGGAAGACAAGATCGAAGGATGGAGGGCCACCATTCAGAGTCTCATCGGCTTCGCCAATGGCGACACTCCACGGCAGCCGAGCACTTCGCTGTCGCGGCAGGGCTGCCAGGCGCGAGCCGATGGCGACAAAACTGGTGAGGGTGCGACCACTCTGCGCTCTCCACCCTGAAGGGCAAGATCGCCGACTCGCCGGATCAACCTCGACAGCGACTCCACTGCATCGTCAGATCCACGAGCTCGTCGCGATCAGCGCCAAGTTCTTCATGAAAGATAGCAAGAAGATGCTCGTACTCGCATCGAGCGCCGAAGAGAAGCGCGGCGTCAATCGGACCAGCGCGTTGGGCCCACTGTCGACATGCATGCACCAGGGGAACCAGGCGACTTGCCGTATGCGGTATGTTGCCCTGCGTTCACTCGCGAGCTGCGGCAAGTCCAGTGGCCCAGCACGTAGAACTTCAAGCCAGATGTACCAAATAAGTACGATGGCAAGTCACATCCGTCGGAGTTCCTCAGCATCTACACCATCGCGGTGCAAGCTGCCGAGGGACGGGACAACAAGATCCTTGCCAACTACTTCCCGCTGGTGCTCAAGCCCAATGTCAGATCCTGGCTCATGCACTTGCCGGATAACTCCATATCCTCCTGGGCAGATCTATGCCATCAGTTTGTCGGCGCCTTTACAGGCGGCCACAAGCCTCATGGCCAAGAGAGCGATCTTCATCTGCTCGCCCAGAAGGAAGGAGAACCCCTGCGCAAGTACATTCAGAGATTCAGCCGTGTACAGCACAACATCCCAGATGTCCACCCTGCCGCGGTAATCAGCGCGTTCCATCAGAATGTGCGAAACCGCAGGATGCGCGAGGAGATGGCGATGTGCAAGATCAGAGACGTTAGTGAGCTATATGCCCTGGCCGACAAGTGTGCACGTGTTGAGGAAGGGAGGAAACTTCCCGAAGAGAATATAGGAGCAGGGGGATCTGATAGTGAGGAGACTGTCCCGGCAAGGAAAAACCGGCGGTGGAACAACAGAAAGAAGAAAGGCAAAGAGGTTCTAGTCATTGAGCAGTCCGGCAAGAAAGCCAAGGCTGGTAGCTCCGGCAAGGAGATTGCCGCGGGCACCAGCCACCAGGTTGTGGCGGTCGCTGACAAGCAGGACGGCACCAACAAGCAGTACTGCAAGATCCACCGCACCAAGGGCCATGACCTCCAGAGCTGCAAGAAGGTCGAGCAGCTTGTCAAGCAGCAAAAGGCTGAATACGAGCGACGCGACAAGGAGAAAGCCTAGGAAGGTGCTGGAGGAGCTGGCAAGAAGCGTCCCGGCTGAGGAGGATGCCGCGGCAAGGCCAAGCAGCGGCAAGGAGACAGACCTCCCCGCGGCCGCGACAAGGATGAAGATGATGACGACGATGAAGATATGGATGATGACGAGACCGATGAGCAGGAGTTCTAGAAAGCCACAGAGGTCCTATGCGTTGACGGTGGTGCTTCTCTGCATACTTCACACCGCCAGCTCAAGCAGTGGGTGCGGGAAGTCAATGCAGTAGAACCACCCGCCGAGTCACGCAAGCCTCTGAAATGGTCCAGCACGCCTATCATCTTTGATATTGAGGACCACCCTGATCGCATAACTACGGTCGGGTGCTTGCCGATGTTGGTTTCACCAACTATCCGCAACCTCAAAGTCACTAAGATGCTAGTTGACGGCGGGGCCGGCTTGAACCTGATCTCCTCCGCGGTGCTCTAGAAACTCCAGATCCCTAATAGCGAGCTCGAAGAGACCGGCACATTCCAAGGAATCAATCCGGGAAGGAGCAGGCCGAAGGGAAAGATCATGTTGCCGGTAACATTTGGCAGCGAGTTGAACTTCAGGACTGAGAGGGTCACTTTTGACATTGCTGATTTACCATTACCTTGCAATGGGATACTCGGCCGTCCAGCACTCGCCAAGTTCATGGCATCCTCTCACTATGCATACAACGTACTGAAGATGCCAGGCCCGATAAGTGTCATCTCTGTCCCTGGCGACAAGAAGGATGCTCTTATCTGCGCCGACAAGATCTACCGGGAAGCAACAGCAGCAACATATCGCAAATCAGTTGCCATTGAAGCTCCCGGGGCGAAGAAGAAGACCAAGTCTGGCAAGAGTTCTGATGCCCACTCCGGCAAGCGCACCTCTTCGGAGTGCTGCGCTACCATCGAGGACGCACCATCGAGCTCCACCGGCAAGTGTAAGAAGACAATGGCAGCTCCACCAGAGACCAAGAAGGTGTCCGCCAAGGAGGACGGCACTAGTGGTACCTTCACCATCAGCGCCACTCTCGACCCTAAATAGGAAAGCGCGCTCGTTGCTTTCCTGCGGGCGAACATCGACGTGTTTGCGTGGCTACCGTCTGACATCCCCGGTGTTCCCAGGAAAGTAATCGAGCACCATCTTGCTGTCTGTCCTCATGCGCGGCCCGTCAAGCAGAAAGTCAGGAAACAGGCAGTGGAGCGCCAAGAATTCATTGCAGAAGAGATCAAGAAATTGGAAGCAACAGTCCTTGTCAGAGGAGTGCTCCATCCTACGTGGTTGGCCAATCCTGTAGTCGTGCGTAAGGCAAACGGGAAATGGAGGCTTTGTATCGACTTTATCAATGTTAATAAAGCTTGTCCCAAAGACCCATTTCCCTTGCCGCGCATCGACCAGATTGTTGACTCCACAGCCGGATGTGACTTGCTTTCATTTCTTGATGCATACTCAGGATACCATCAGATCTTCATGGCAGAAGAGGATGACGAGAAGACCGCATTCATCACCCCATGTGGCACATACTGTTTCGTACGGATGCCTTTCGGTTTAAAGAATGCTGGTTCAACATTTGCAAGGGTAGTCCATGATGCTTTTGAGCCGCAAATGCACAAAAATGTGGAAGCCTACATGGATGACATAGTGGTCAAGAGCAAGGACAAGGCGACTCTGATTCAAGATTTAGACGAAACCTTTGCAAGTCTGCGCAAGATCAACCTGAAGCTTAACCCCGAGAAGTGTGTGTTTGGAGTCCCTTCCGGCAAGCTTCTCGGGTTCTTCGTGTCTCAGCGGGGAATTGATGCCAATCCCGACAAGATCAAGGCCATTGAGCAGATTGAAGCACCAAAGCGCGTCAAGGATGTACGAAGACTTGCCGGTTGGGTAGCTGCTCTCAGCAAGTTTATCTCTAGATCTGCTGAGCGCGCCCTGCCATTTTTCAAAATTTTGAAAAAGGCAGGTCCAATGAAATGGACTCCGGAGGCGGAGGCTGCGCTGCAGGACTTGAAGAGATACCTGTCCTCCACTCCAACACTTGTCGCACCTAAGCCACAAGAGAAGTTGCTGCTATATATAGTGGCAACCAATCAAGTGGTTAGTGCTGCGTTAGTAGCGGAAAGGGAGGCAGATGATGAGCTAGCAACCATGGCAGATGCATCCAGCGACAAGCAGGGGACTTCGCCGGCAAGCTCTGGTCCCGACAAAGATGGATCTGTGCAGGAGCAGGAGAAGATGCAGAAAAGGATGGTGCAGCACCTAGTTTACTTTGTCAGTTTCCTTCTGCAGGGGGCTAGGTCAACGTACTCTGGTGTGCAGAAATTGCTTTTCGGCCTTCTCATGGCGTCGAGAAAGCTGCGCCATTACTTCCAAGCACATGAGATCACAGCCGTCACTCATTTTCCGCTGAAGAGGATACTGCAAAATCCAGAAGCAACAGGCAGGATTGTCGAGTGGGCACTGGAACTGTCGAGCTTTGGCCTCAAGTTTGAAAGCACTTCAACTATCCAAAGCAGAGCATTGGCAGAATTCATCGCAGAATGGACGCCAACACAAGATGAAGAAATTCCAGAAACGAGCATCCCCGTCAAAGAAGCAAGCAAAGAGTGGCTGATGTACTTTGATGGTGCCTTCTCGCTGCAAGGCACCGGTGCGGGCGTGCTACTTGTCGCACCCACCGGAGAGCATCTCAAGTACGTAGTCCAGATGCACTTTCCCAAGGAGCAAGCAACGAACAATACATCAGAGTATGAAGGCTTGCTTGCCGGTCTCAGGATCGCAGCAGACCTTGGGATCAAGAAGCTCATTGTTAGGGGTGACTCGCAGCTTGTCATCCGCCAAGTGAACAAGAATTATCAAAGTCTGTTGATGGAAGCTTACGTTGATGAAGTGAGAAAGCTAGAAGAGCACTTTGACGGCCTACAGATGGAACATGTTCCAAGAGCTCAGAATGACATCGCCGATGGCCTGTCGAAGTGCGCTGCGCTTAAGTTACCTGTGGAACCAGGGATCTTTGTGCTCAAGCTGACTCAACCATCTGTAACACCATCAACTGGACAGAGCAAGAAGACGAAGTTGATTTCAGGTGACAATTTTCCGGCAGAGCTCCCCGAAGCCGCCGCCAAGAAGGTCATCAAAATCAACACCCAGAGTGCTGAGGGGCAGTCTGCTCCAGCGAGCCCTAGGGTTTGTTCCGTTGAAGCAGACGCTCCCGACAAGTTTTGCTCCGGCAAGCTTGCCGGGGAACATCAAGCTCCGGCTAAGCCACAGGTTCTTGTCGTACAAGCGGATGTTCCCGCAGCAGCAGATGTGCCTTTATTCCTTGTTGTCGAGCCGCAAGCTCCAGCATGGGCATAGCAAATTGTCCGTTTCCTTCAGACAGGAGAACTTCCCGAAGAGCAAGAAGAAGCGGAAAGAGTAGCCCGGCAGTCAAGTATGTACCAGTTTGTCGACAGCACACTGTACAGAAGAAGGCTCAACGGCGTGAAATTGAAGTGTATTCGCCGGGAAGAAGGACAAGAGCTGTTGGCAGAGATACATGGAGGCATATGTGGTCACCACATTGGCGCAAGAGCACTTGCCGGCAAAGCATTCCGGCAAGGTTTCTTTTGGCCGACAGCCCTCCAGGATGCAACTGCAGAAGTGACCAAGTGTGAAGCGTGCCAGTTCCATTCCAAGCAGATACACCAGCCAGCTCAAGCTCTCCAGACGATCCCTTTATCTTGGCCATTTTCGGTCTGGGGGCTCGACATCCTCGGCCCCTTTCCCCGAGCCGTCGGGGGCTTTGAGTACTTGTACGTTGCAATTGACAAGTTCACAAAGTGGCCGGAAGTGGAAGCAGTGAGGAAGGTGACAGCACAGTCAGCAGTCAAGTTCTTCAGGTCGATTGTTTGCCGCTTCGGGATCCCTAACAGGATCATCACCGACAACGGCACGCAATTCACGAGCCGCACCTTCATGCAGTACGTCCAAGATCTTGGCGCCCAGGTCTGCTTCGCTTCTGTTGCTCATCCGAGAAGCAACGGTCAAGCGGAGAGGGAAAATGCTGAAGTGCTGCGCGGGCTCAAGACCAGAACTTTCGACAGGCTGCACAAGTGCGGAAAGAACTGGATCAAGGAGCTACTGGTGGTTCTTTGGTCGATCAGGACGACGCCAAATCGAGCCACTGGCCAGACACCTTTCGCTCTAGTCTATGGAGCAGAGGCAGTTCTCCCCACGGAACTCGTATACGGGTCACCTCGAGTGCTCGCTTATGATGAGCTCGAGCAAGAGCAGTTGCGACAATATGACGCGCTGCTCCTTGAGGAGGACCGTCTTTAGGCCGCTGTGCGAGCTGCTCGATACCAGCAAGCTTTGCGCCGCTACCATAGCCGCAAAGTAAGTGCCAGAAGTCTCGAGGAAGGCGACCTTGTTCTTCGGCGCGTTCAGTCCGCCAAGAATTCCAACAAGTTGACGCTGAAGTGGGAAGGCCCTTACCGGGTGAAACGAGTCACTAGGCCTGGCGCTGTCCGCCTTGAGACCGAAGATGTCACTCCGGTGAGCAACTCCTGGAACATTGAGCATCTTCGTAAGTTTTACCCATAAGGCGCGGTTGCCGGAACCTATTCCGGCAACCACCTTTTGTACAAGTCTTGCCGATGTTGCATGTAATCCTTTGTACAAAGCCGGGCGCAGACCCCGTGCATAAGTAAAACTCATGTGCTCCGCACATCTTGTCAATATCATGCTATCTACTTTACTTTTGCATGCGTAGTCTGACATTTTGTGCAGCACTTACCCCCGGTAAGCAATAACGAGCCGTAAGGCTCCATATCTTTATTTTCTCTTCTTTCTTTTTCTCAAAAAGGAAAGGAAGGTTCCCTCGCCCACAAGTTTGCCGGGGGGGAAGGAGAAGATAATGGTGTGGACCAGGCATCGTTCAAGGAAGTTTCGCCTTACCGGAAAGCAAGCGACAGAAAAGCTAAGTTGCCAGGGTTTGAGCAATCAGTTTTAATTTTGAAGTTATCTTCCTCGAACGATCGTGCTTTGTATGGAAAACCTGTGCGCAGAGGAACCAACTCGTAGCTAGTTGCGCCCTTACTTTGTTTCGAGTCCGCTCAACAACTGAAGTGAGCTGCGACTAGTTGCAACAAGGTTTCTTGTCGGTAGCGGCACCGCCAGCAGGCTGCTGATGTCCCGCACTCAGCGCTCGCGGCCCAGGTGCCTGCACCGACAAGTTCCCTAAAAGCGTAGGTTAAAAACATACAAAGGAAGGAATCAAGTAAAGGAAATAACACAGCAAATTTCTACCCAAAATAGAGTTATATTACAAGATAGCTTATCGCAGCTCTAATAGATTGTTTTCATAACATGACCAGCAGCGACAAGAAAAAGAGAAAACGGGCGGCTTAATCTACGCGATCGCCCTCAACCCTCTTGATCCCGCTCACCTTGTCCACAATGGGTGCGACAAGGGCCTTGAGCGCTTCCAGGTCAGCATCCGGCGGCAAGGACTTGAGGACGTTGGTGAAGTTGAGGCCTGGGTTGCGGAAGGCCACCTTCATCAACACCTTCTGGAGAGCTCCTGCGTAGATCTTGCGCGACTCGTCGGCCAGCTGCTTTGGGATCTTCTCCCGGAGTCGCTGGAGGGCCATCGCCATGCCTTTGAAGAACAAGCTGAGCTTGGCGCTGGGTTGGAGGTGCTCGTCGGAGGAGTACCCGAGATCCTCCATCCCCTGCTGCGCCAGCTCCCCGTCGATGGCGGCGGCAAGATCCACAAGACCCTTGGTCCAGTGCTCCACGGTCTCCCTGGAAGCGTCGTGGGCGGTAGCAGCACTCGCCAGCAGTGCCTCGTCGGCCTTGATCTTCTCCGACAAGGCCACCTCCCGCTCCCTGGCGCCGTCCAGCGTCTGAGTCAAAGTAGCCAACTTCAACTCGAGATCTGCATTGGAATCCTTGGCGGCACTGAGCTCCTTGCTCCTCTCGGCGAGAAGACCCTGCAGCTCACCACGAGCGGCGGCGTCCTTCTCGCGCTCGCGCTTGAGAGCGGCAAGCTCCTCGCCGCTCGCCCTGAGATCAGCCTCCAGCTGCGCTACCTTCGTCTCCAGCTCCTTCTTGGCGGCCTCGGCAGCTTCGGCAGCATCCCTTGCTTCCTTGAGAGCCCCGCCAATTGCTTGCTCGCGCACGGCAAGCTCATCCTCGTGGCTGTCAAGGTTGACCTTACGCTGCGCCAACTATCCTTCCTGCGCAAATAGATTTTCGGCGACAAGCCGTTGCTTCTCTTCAACTTCAGCCTTCTCGAGGAGGAAGGCTTTCCGCTCCTCGAGAAGTTGCTCCCGCTCCTCCGCCAGGGACCGGAGAGCTTCCTGCCTGAGACCCCGGAGCTCCTCCGCGCGCTTCTCGATATCCACTCCCGCCTTCGCGACGAGTGCTTATCGGGATGCCAGCTTGGCTTGACGGGCGCGGTAGAGCGACAGCAGCTTCCGCAGCAGCCGCTCCTCCTCAGACTCGTCGCTGCTGCTGCTTGGCGCGTCGACCAGCGTCAGCCCAGCGGAGGCGAGCACTTCTCCGTCCAAAATTTCTCCTTCGACCGGCGCCCTGGAGCTTGACGCCCAGGGGAGCTTGATGAAGATACTGTCGCCGGCCTTCAAGTAGGCGCCGGGCTGGGGCTCTTCGGAGCCTGGTGCTGCAGCATCGGCAGAGGGATCGGTGGTCGGCGCAGCGCCTGGCACTCCTGCGGCCTCGGGGCCGTCAGTGCGATCGCCGGATCCCTCGCCAGCTTCTGCGGCGGCAGCCTTGGCGGCCTCTTCGCCGGCGGGATCATCAGCGCCGGCCTCTTCTTCGGTGGCGGCGGCGTCGTCGTTGTTGCCGCGTGCGTTCTCCTCGCCGGCGGCCTCGGTTTCCATCGGCTCCGTGGCAGGTGGATCTGGCGACCGAAGAGGGGAGAAAGGTCAAGCAAATATTCAAAAAGAAAATCAGAAGAAGAAGAACCCCAGGGAAGTTTTCAAACAAAAGGGTTACCTGTGCTAGGATCTGCGGTCGAGGTCTCAACCACCGGAGGATCACCAGTGCTATCCCTTGCTGGAGAACTGCCCCTTGCCGGAGAATTCTCCCTTGCCGGAGAATGCTCCCTTGTCGGGGAATCCTCCCTTGGCGGTGTAGTAGAAGCAGATGGCATGTCGGGAGCGGCCTCCGGGCCCTCCTGGTGAGGCTGCTCTGCTCCTGCACAAACTAGCAATCAGATATCAGCAAGGAAAGATCACCTATGCGCGCCCGACAGCATGAAGTAAACCATATACTTACGTGGGGGGCTGCGCTGGGGGCTGCTTTGAGGAATGGTTGCCGGGTCCGAGAAGGTGGTCTCGGACATGTCCTCTGCCGTCGCGGTGGGGTCGTCCTCGATGACAATCACCGGGGCCTTGGCTCTCTTCGCCGCTCTCTGGGCCAGCGTCCTGAAAAGGAATAGGTTCAGAGTGAAGCAAATCAGATACAAGACAACACAACAAAAATTGAAGAACTACGAGAACAGCGAAGTCTTACTCTTCTTCTTCCTCGTCGGAGCTGAGCACGGAGTGATCGAAGTCCGGCTCGCCTCCGGTGCGACAAGGCGGAGGAGTAGGCTCCCTTGTCCGCTTGGCAGGAGCAGTGGCGGTGGACCGGGAAGACCCCGCTCCAGTTGCCGCAGCGGCGTGAGGCGCTCCCGCGGCAACAGTGCTTGCCGCGGTAGAGCGTGTCGTGCGGCTTGGCGGCTGTTGACCCGTCTGCCGCCCTGCTACGTCCACGGCCTTGCGGAGACGCCTTCTTGGTGGAGCTGGGGGCTCCGCTTGTGGCAAGCTGTCTGAAGGTTTGGGCCCGACAAGCTCTCCCTCGCCGGGCTCGCTCGGCTCAGCTTCAGGCCCGGCAAGCTCTTCTTCACCGGCGAACTCCTCTCGCTCGGCAAGGCTTGCCGCTTCTGCTGCCTCTGCCTCCTCCACGGTGAATCCAAACTCACCCGTGGCAGCGGCTGCCGCCGCCTCTTCCAGCCTAGTGGCGATGCGCTGCATCTCCGCGTCGGTGGTGTCGCGGGTGAGGCTCTTCTGCTCGTCAGCGCGGACCGCCACTTCAACCAAGCCGTCAAAGAAATCCTGCACGACATCATCTGCAGGCTCTTGCCAAGTCGGGACGATTCCGTGCGAGTCGCACAGCGGCATCATTGCGCGGATGCGGTCGAGCGAGGAGTTGTTGCACAACGGAACGACGCTCCTCGGCAACATGAATGGATGTTGAGGATCGCACTTGAACAGCTCCAGGAGCATCGCATCCAGCTCCAAGACGGTGAAGTTGAAGTTGAGGCCAGGGCGCAGCCTCATGATATCCGCCGAGTTCTGGAACTCCCAGGCGGGTCTCCCCCTCTCTTGCAGGGGGGCGATGCGACGACGAAGGAAATCTGCGCCAACGGCGCCTACGGTGAGCCCGGCAAGCCTGAGGCAAAGGATCCGGGTGACGGCAATCTTCAGCATGTCGTCTTCCGGGGCAACGTTGCTCCAATCGTTGCCGCGCGCTATTGGGCCTTGTCGCAGGGCGGTAAATGGCTGCGGGTTCTCCTCGACGATCCAGCACCACTCTGCTCTCCATTCCTCCCACTTGCTGCGGAGCTCTCCCTCCAGATAGGCTTCCTTCTTGCCGACTCTCGAGATCCAAGGAATTCCGACGGCAAGGGGCTCCCCTCTCTCAACCCGGGGCATAAATAAGTGGCGGAAAAGAGCTACGTTTGGATGGACTCCGACAAAGTTTTGGCACAGATGTGCAAAAACTGCCATGGTCAGAACGGCGTTGGGGGTGAAGTCAAGGAGGCGGAACCCGTAGGTGTTCATGGTATCATAGAAGAATTTAGAAAAGGGCGGGCAGAGCCCGCAGTAGAAGAATAGCGCGAAGAAGGGATATCCGTTCAGAGCTAGTCTCGAAGCGGCGGCCGGCAGTACCTTCGTGCGCGGATGCGCTCGCGTCTCCGTCGACCAGAAGAGGTAGTAGTACTCCCTCAGCTCTTTCGCGCCTAGCTGAGGGGGGGAGATGGCCCGCTCCTTCCGCAGCGCCGCGAGCCGCTGCGCCTCGACCTATTTCACGCCCTTCCCCTTGTCGGCTTTCGGAGCCATGGCGAAGGTGGTGGGGGAGATCGGCGGTGTTGGTGGTGCTGGTGGCAATGGGGGGCGGAGCACTCCTCTCTTTCAGCTTCGGGAAGAAGGGCGGAGCGGCGGAGATTTGTGAAGATTGGAGTAACAACCGGCAGGATGGGCAAACTGTCCCTGCTTCCCCTGCTTATAAAGAGGGAGGGGGCGGACGTTTCGTCCTTCCGAATAAAGAAACCACCCACGATCTCTCCCACGACGCCGCATTCGACGCATGCCGTTGGGGGAGGGCGCGGTGGATATGGAGTAAGATACGACATGACCCAGGCCGCGCGTGCCCGTGCCCTGTTTTGGGCCTGGCCCAACAGCGCTCAGCACCGTGTGTGGCCCAGGCCCGGGGGCTCCTGTCGGTGTACTAGAATAGGGGTACCCTAGTATCCCGAACTTGTGCATGGGCAGTTGCAGCGCCCCGCGGCAAGGCTTGCCGGGTGACCGCCAAGGTCCTCCGTGGTTCCTTTGGAGCCATTCAAGAACAAAGTATTTAAGCCAAGGAGACAAGGCCCCGGCAAGAGGAGCTTGCCGGGAAGGCCAATCAAGGCATCACAAGGAACTTGCCGCAACGCGCCGCGCGTCCCGGCAAGGCCCGGTGAGCGACAAGCTTCCGGGCGCGGCAAGACAACGACCGTGGCAAGGCGCTTGCCGCGGCAAGCGGCCACTCTGTACCTACGCTCCAGCACATCCACCAACGTGTCGCCCTGGGGGCCTTTCCAGGCGCGCGTGGCGAGAGGCTGTGCAGCCAGCGGTGCGCGGTAGCTTGCAACGCTGACAAGATCGCCATCATGGAGAGCGGTGGCGTCCCTGACGGTCCCTTTCTGCACTGTTTGGGCGACGTAGACGGGCATTTAATGCCTTTGTCCCCTGCCGTCAGGATTAGGTAGGATACACTGTACAGGTAGCTGTACCAACCACCCCTCTTTTTACATTTTTACCCTTGTCTACTTTGCCACCTGTCGGTGACCCCTTGAGCATATAAAAGGAGGCCCATGCGCAACGTAGAAGGGGTTCGGAACCATAAAGCAATCACGCTCGGTCTCGTGTGTACTGTAGCGCTCCGCGCTCCCGAGCAGGAGCTCAATGCAATCAGACAAGCAGCAATAGGAGTATTATCTCTCCGGAGAGCTCCGAAGCTGGGTAAACTGCTCGTGTGCTTCGCCTCGATCCGCTCTTCGTGCGATCTCTGCCCCCCGCCGAACCGAAAGGGGCTCGGTCCGCCGGTCCCATTGGTGTTCGTGGATCAGTTTCCCCGACAAGCTTCTCGGTCATTCCTTCTGTAATGTACCGCATCCAGTGACTGCTTCTTTCTGCAAAGTGGAACGACCAACTGGACCCAGTAACGCAGCAGTCTGCCTTGGACACATTGGCTCCTTTTGTGCAGTTCAACTAAAATCAAAGTCGGAATAAAACCGAGCTTTAATTTTGATATCTCTGTAAGCAACAATAGGTATAAGGGAAACAATTACTAAGAAATAATAGTTGATGACTTGTCTTAATGGGAAACAAAGCAGGAGAGGAGCAATTCTGCATCAGTGTGATTCATTCATATTGACTAAGACATTATCTTAACAATGCCTTGGTTCAACATGTATAAAGAACGACAAAGCAGAAAAGTACCATTCCTAAAACAATGCAACTGATTCATTTTTAAAGAGACATTATCTTAACAATACCTTGGTTAAACATGTAGAAATAACTACAAAGCAGGATAGCACCATTCCTAACAAATGTTGCAGTTTTGAACTAAGATTCAGTAGTTAATTAATTCTGAGAGTGGCATTGCTTAATTTTACCAGTGGCATTAGATTAATGAAAAGCATATACAGTTCCAGGGGAGAGTGGGCGCAACAACAATATGTGCTTCCATCTACTTATAAAGGGGGTGATGCAGAGTTTGTTGTAACAAAGCAACAAGCATCATGTCTGGGTTGGTCCCATTTTTGTTCACTACTTAATGGGAAAAGACAGCAATACAATAGCTTCAATTCAACATTTATTTAAAATAGTACCAATACAAGTAGCACAACATCTCAAAGCACACTGCACAATCATGTGGATGAAGGCCTGTTGACCTTTCATGAGAACACCAGGATAAAATACGAATCTGCTAACACGAATAGGAAGTCCAATCTCATTTTGTGCAGTTGCACTGAAATCAAGCAAAGTGTTTCGCGTAGTGAAGCAAAATGTCGCAATAGCAACAAGTTGAATAGATATCATGTGGTAGAGACCAAGATATGAACCAACTCGACAGGAACAATGGAAACAAATCTCGATCTCCTTTTGTGCAGTTCCACCAAAATTAAGCAAAGTCACCGGTGTGACATTCAAGTTGAATTGCACAAAACACTCTTAAAACATAAGTGTTTTGAGTAGTGAAGTAAAATGTCGCAATAGCAACAAGTTGAATCGATACCCCTATTTTAACAGAGGCAAAAAAGGAAACAATTACTTGCCGATAAAGGAGGATGAAACAAACGGTGACAGAAAAAAGCATCTAACTTATCTTGGATGGAAAACAAAGTAGGATAGTAGCATTTCTAAAATGGTAGCATTGATTCATATTAACAAAGACACTCTCTTGAAACAACATTCGTTAAAAAATGTAATTTACTTTTAACAGTGGCATTGCTTCAATTTTCCGGCGGCAGTCTTAGGGCCTGTTTGGTTCCAATAAGTCACCTGACTTATAAGTCAGGTGACTTTCAACCAGCGACTTATAAGTTACGCCTGTTTGGTTGTCACCTGACTTATAAGTCATCTGACACACCTTCCACACCAATCAACATCATGTAGGTGGTGGGACACACGTAAAAGGGGGTGACTTATAAGTTTTAAGTTGGGGTGGAGCAACTTATGACTTATAAGTTGGGGTGACTTATAAGTCGGGTCTGTTTGGCAAAATAAGTCACTTTTTCACTTTTCGACTTATAAGTTGCTGACTTATTTGGAACCAAACAGGCCCTTAGATTAACAACAAAAAAATAGTTGTATGGGACATGCTAGCACCATGTGCATCCACACGTATAAATGGGTGATGCAGAGTATGTAGCCAAGCAGCATATCTGTGTTGGTCCCATATTTGTTCTCTTTGAACTTTTTTCCTATGTGAGGGCAGCAAATCTAGTCCTACACAAACTACCCGACCCCCCCCCCCCAGTTTCTTTCCCTTTTCAACAAAGAGATCGGTTCCTTACAGATGTGTGTACTGGGTTACCCCCTTTTTCCCTTTTCGACCAACAAAGCGGCTGGATAGCCAGTCTATACTACTTTTCCTCCCTCCCTTCCTCATTGAACCATGTCCTAGATTCATGCTCCACCCCACCGCACCTTTCTTTCCTCTTTGAACCAAGACCTAGATTCAACTATAGATCGAAAAAGATCCACATGCAGCTAGAGCAACGACGGTTTCAAAGAAACTTATACCTTAGGGTCGTCGGGATGTGGCAAGGCGTGCGGCGGGAGTCCGGATCTGCCCACATTACGTACAACAGCAAGGAAGAAGGGGTCGGTGGCCCTCCCGCACAGGCGCTGGGTGAAATAGAATAGCGCAGCCGGCAGTGGATTGCCTCCCTCGCCGAAGGCGATAGAGTTAACGCTGCACCTCCTCCCCTTCCCGGTGCGACGGGATACGGACGCCTCCTTCACTAGCTGTGAGGGGGGAGAGAGACAAGAGGCCAACGCAATCTTGTTTAGATCTGGTGAAGAGAGGGTGAGAGACTGTGAATATAGCAAACCCTAGCAAATGAACGCTGAGCCTCCGGCGTGTAACATATATGTATTGCGGCAAGCGTGTGGAGAGTGCAAACCCTAGCGAACAAGCGCTGAGGCTCCCACTTATATATATACTAATGTAGTACAGACTGAGCTCCGGTGCCTTCACTCCATCTGCTTTTGGCTGTATGAAAGGTGAGCCAGCCACATTTTGGGCCCACCTGTCATCAACCCAAAGGCAGGTGCACTAAGTCAATGAAGCTGCGTCCATATAGTACTCTCGTGTGTATACGACTAATATATAGTGGAGTGGTTTTCTTATTCTCTCCATAACAATCGTTTTAAATTGTGTAAGTATGAAACAAAACTCTTTATTTAATGTACAGAGGAAGTACTACTTCCGATGAACTAACGATCCACGCCCACGCGTCCTGGTCGCACTTCCTGTCCTTCACGTGTGGTACACTACCCTCCCTTAAATGAACAACCACACATGCGCCAAATTATCGGAAACGTGTGAGAGTGTGTACAAATAAAGAATTTTAGTTTCAATTATTGGAAAGGTTTGAGAGTATTACAAAGTTTCACTTCAGTCAAATCTAATATGCGGAGTAAATAAAAATGTAGGGCTACTACGTCCATCCGGGTTTTTAGTCCACACCATTTTTTAAATCAAAGTTAATAGCTGGACAAATAAAATTACAGGGGAGCTGGAGACAAAGTTGTGAGAAGGCTTAGAAATCAATACAAAACTTATGCTCTTAGTACCAACGTCGATCCTTCTTCGAGGAAACATTTGGTTCACAGCCAATTGTGTGATAAAATTGCACCAACGTGAAAGACGACTACGTCTCCAATGCAACCAAGGTGAACTGATGAAGGATATCATCTTTGTGTGTAACAAGCAAAGAGCACTGATGGAAGACAACTTGTTTTTCATTGAAAATCGATCGGCTTCACCAGCCGACGCAACGATGAGGCGCGACCATGAGCATCAATAGTTTGTGGTCTTTTTTTTGTCCTAGTTTTTTTTTGTTTCTTGTTGCTCCATTATATACTTGTGGGAGCTTAGATGTGATATCCTTAAATTACATCTAGATGTGAATTGGACAAACTGATTTTCTAACGTACCAAGAAAGAAAACTCGATCAAAAACACGCCCCCGCTTCTAGGTAGCGAGAGTCGTCGCGCACACACACATCGACATAGACATGCATATCCGTGTTTACGTAAAATTCCATTTCCATCTCCATCTCCAATCATATTTGTCCAACTGGCACATTATTCACATTGTTAATTATATACGCATCAATATTAACATACAATATCTCTTGTTTGCGCACGTCCAGACCGCTGCCACGGCCGGTCCTGACCAACCCGAACCCTCTTCTTCACCCGCGCGTGCTTCCCGCCCGAAACGGTCAGTGCCGCATTCATGCACGGCCAGAGCGGACGCGACCTCTCACTGGCGCCGGCATTGAAGTGGCGCACCGGCCGAGAGAGAGTCGCCCGCGCCGCTTCCGGGTGCACGCGGCTGCTCCGCGTTCAAAGGTCACAATAGCCGGCTACTGTTGGGGAACGTAGCAGAAATTCAAAATTTTCCTACGAGTCACCAAGATCTATCTATGGAGAAACTAGCAACGAGGGAGAGGGGAGTGCATCTACATACCCTTGTAGATCGCTAAGCGGAAGCGTTCTAGAGAACGGGGTTGAAGGAGTCGTACTCATCGTGATCCAAATCACCGGAGATCCTAGTGCCGAGCGGGCGGCACCTCCGCGTTCAACACACGTACAGCCCGGGGACGTCTCCTCCTTCTTGATCCAGCAAGGGGAGAGGAGAAGTTGAGGGAGAGCTCCGGCATCACAACGGCGTGGAGGTGGAGCTTGCAGTTCTTCGGCAGGGCTTCGACAAGCACTACTACGGAGGAGGAGGTGTTGGGGAGGGAGAGGGCTGCGCCAGGGGCAAGGGTGAAGCTCCCATGGGCCTCCCCACTATATATAGGGGTGGAGGGGGCTGGTTTCTTGCCCTCCAAGTCCATTGGGGCGTTGGCAAAGGTGGGAGGAAAGAAATCCCATCATTTCCTTCCCCACCGATTGTTATCCCCCCTTTTTAGGGATCTTGATCTTATCCCTTCGGGATATGATCTTATTCCTTCTAAGGGGGGATCTTGGTGCGCCTTGACCAAGGGTGTGGAGCCTTGCCCCCACTACCCACGTTCATGTGGGTCCCCCCATGCTGGTAGGCCCCACTCCGGAACCTTCTAGAACCTTCCCGACACAATACCGAAAAATCCCGAACATTTTCCGGTGGCCAAAATAGGACTTCCCATATATAAATCTTTACCTCCGGACCATTCCGGAACTCCTCGTGACGTCCGGGATCTCATTAGGGACTCCGAACAACATTTGGTAACTGCACACCAATTCCCATAACAACTCTAGTGTTACTGAACCTTAAGTGTGCAGACCCTACGGGTTCGGGAATCATGCAGACATGACCGAGACAGCTCTCTGGCCAATAACCAACAGCGGGATCTGGATACCCATGTTGGCTCCCACATGTTCCACGATGATCTCATCGGATGAACCACGATGTCAAGGATTCAAGCAATCCTGCATACAATTCCCTTTGTCTAGCGGTATTGTACTTGCCCGAGATTCGATCGTCGGTATGTCGATACCTTGTTCAATCTTGTTACTGGCAAGTCTCTTTACTCATTCCATAACACATCATCCCGTGATTAACCCCTTGGTCACATTGTGCACATTATGATGATGTCCTACCGAGTGGGCCCAGAGATACCTTTCCATCAATCGGAGTGACAAATCCCTATCTCGATTCGTGCCAACCCAACAGACACTTTCGGAGATACCTGTAGTGCACCTTTATAGCCACCCAGTTACGTTGTGATGTGTGGTACACCCAAAGCATTCCTACGGTATCCGGGAGTGGCACAATCTCATGGTCTAAGGAAATGATACTTGACATTAGAAAAGCTTTAGCATACGAACTGCATGATCTTTGTGCTAGGCTTAGGATTGGGTCTTGTCCATCACATCATTCTCCTAATGATGTGATCCCATTATCAACGACATCCAATGTCCATGGTCAGGAAACCATAACCATCTATTGATCAACGAGCTAGTCATCTAGAGGCTTACTAGGGACTTGGTGTTGTCTATGTACCCACACATGTATCTGAGTTTCCTATCAATACAATTATAGCATGGATAATAAACTAGTTCACATCATCATGTGATTAAGACTCATTGAGTTCTGGGGTTTGATCATGTTTGCTTGTGAAAGAGGTTTTAGTCAACAGCTCTGCAACATTCAGATCCGTATGTATTTCGCAAATCTCTAGGTCATATTGTAAATGCTACTCTCACGCTCCACTTGGAGCTTTTCCAAATGGTTGCTCCACTATACGTATCCGGTTTTCTACTCAGAGTCATTCGGATAGGTGTTAAAGCTTGCATAACGTAACCCTTTACGCCGAACTCTTTATTACCTCCATAATCAAGAAACATGTCCTTATTTACTCCAAGGACAATTTTGACCGCTGTCCAATGATCCACTCCTGGATCATTCTTGTACCCCTTGACTGACTCATGACAAGGCACACTTCCGGTGTTGTACACATCATAGCATACTATAGAGCCTATGTCTGAAGCATAGGGGACGACCTTCATCCTTTCTCTCTCTTCTGCTGTGGTTGAGCTTTAACTCTTAACTTCATACCTTACAACTCAGGCATGAACTCCTTCCTTGACTGATCCATCTTGAACACCTTCAAGATCATGTCAAGGTATGTTCTCATTTAAAAGTATTATTAAGCATTTTGATATATCTTATAGATCTTGATGCTTATTGTTCAAGTAGCCTAATCGAGGTTTTCCATTGAAAAACACTTTTCAAATAACCCTATATGCTTTCTAGAAATTCTACATCATTTCTGATCAACAATATGTCAACAACATATACTCATCAGAAATTCTATAGTGCTCCCACTCACTTCTTTGGAAATACAAGTTTCTCATAAACTTTTTATAAACCCAAAATCTTTGATTATCTCATCAAAGCGTACATTACAACTTCAAGATGCTTACTCCAGTCCTTAGAAGGATTGCTGGAGCTTTGCATATTTGTTAGCGTTCTTCAGGATTGACAAAACTTTCTGGTTGTATCACATACAACCTTTCCTCAAGGATATCATCGAGGAAACAATGATTTGACATCCTATCTGCAAGTGATTGCTACAACCTTTCATAAATCATGCAGTAATTGCTAATATAATCCCAACAGACTCTTAGCATCGCTACGAGTGAGAAAGTCTCATCGTAGTCAACTCCTTGAACTTGTCGGAAAACATCTTAACAACAAGTCGAGCTTTCTTAATGGTGATACTTACCATCATTGTCTGTCTTCCTTTTAAAATCCATCTGTACCCAACGGCCTTACAACCAACAAGTATTTCTTCCAAAGTCATGGATCCTTTCTTGGATTTTATGGCCTCGAGCCATTCATCAGAATCCGGGCCCACCATCGCTTCTCCATAGCTCATAGGTTCATTGTTGTCTAGCAACATGACCTCTAAGACAGGATTGCATACCACTCTGAAGTAGTACGCGTCCTTGTCGACGTACAAGGTTCGGTAGTGACTTGATCCAAAGCATCATGATCACTATCATCAGCTTCCACTTCAATTGGCGTAGGTGCCACATGAACAACTTCCTGTGCCCTGCTACACACTGGTTGGAGTGATGGTTCAATAACCTCATCAAGTCTCCACCATCCTCCCACTCAATTCTTTCAAGAGAAATCTTTCCTCGAGAAAAGACCCGTTTTTAGAAACAATTACTTTTGCTTCCGGATCTAAGATAGGAGGTATACCCAACCATTTTGGGTATCCTATGAAGATGTATTTATCTGCTTTGGGTTCGAGCTTATCACGATGAAACTTTTCATATAAGCGTGGCAACCCCAAACTTTCAAGAAACGACAACTTAGGTTTCTCCAAACCATAGTTCAAATGGTGTCGTCTCAACGGAATTACGTGGCGCCCTATTAAAGTGAGTGCGGTTGTCTCTATTTCCTAACCCATGAACGATAGTGGTAATTCGATAAGAGACATCATGGTACGCACCATATATATCCAATAGGGTGCAACTATGATGTTCGGACACACCATCACACTATGGTGTTCCAGGCGGTATTAATTGTGAAACAATTTCCACAATGTCTTAATTGCGTGCCAAAGCTTGTAACTCAGATACTCATCTCTATGATCATATCATAGACATTTTATCCTCTTGCCACGATGACATTCAACTTCACTCTGAAATTATTTGAACCATTCAATAATTCAGACTTGTGTTTCATCAAGTAAATACACTCAGTATCTACTCAAATCATCCGTGAAGTAAGAACATAACGATATCCACTGCGTGCCTCAGCACTCATTGGACTGCACACATCAAAATGTATTACTTCCAACAAGTTGCTTTCTTGTTCCATTTTACTGAAAACGAGGCTTTCAGTCATCTTGCCCATGTGGTATGATTTGCATGTCTCAAGTGATTCAAAATCAAGTGAGTCCAAACAGTCCATTTGCATGGAGTTTCTTCATACATATACACCAATAGACATGGTTCGCATGTCTCAAACATTTCAAAAAACGAGTGAGTCCAAAGATCCATCAACATGGAGCTTCTTCATGCGTTTTATACCAATATGACTTACATGGCAGTGCCACAAGTAAGTGGTACTATCATTACTATCTTATATCTTTTGGCATGAACATGTGTATCACTATGATCGAGATTTAATAAACCATTCATTTTAGGTGCAAGACCATTGAAGGTATTATTCAAATAAACAGAGTAACCATTATTCTCCTTAAATGAATAACCGTATTGCGATAGACATAATCCAATCATGTCTATACTCAACGCAAACACCAAATAACAATTATTTAGGTTTAACACCAATCTCGATTGTAGAGGGAGTGTGCGATACTTGATCATATCAACCTTGGAAACAATCAACACATATCGTCAGCTCGCCTTTAACTAGTCTCCTTTTATTCCGTAGCTTTTATTTCGAGTTACTAACACTTAGCAACCGAACCGGTATCTAACACTACTAGGAAAAGGCCTACTAATGGCGCACCGATTTTGCCTACTAATGGCGCACTACCGGTGCGCCATTACTATCACGCCACTAGTATTTTTTACTAATGGCGCACCACTGGTGCGCCATTAGTATCTAGTATACTAATGGCGCACCACGCAGTGCACCATTAGTATAGCCCACGGTGCGCCATTAGTATCCGGTATACTAATGGCGCACCACATAGAAGTGCGCCATTAGTAACATTTTAAAAAAAAAATTCAAATTTTTTTTAATTTTTTTTAATTTTTTTATTATTTTTTTCCAATTTTTTTTTCATTTTTTTCTTAATCTCAGGTCACTATGGCTTAATCTCGGGTCAATATGCTTAAACTCAAGTCAAATCCTACTCCGTGGTCACACTACTCCAGCCCAAGCACGCTTAACTTCAGAGTTCTATCCAACCCCAGCAACAGCTCACTTCACAGGCACTTGTTGATATATCTAGCATATCAATCCTATTATACCTTGTTGATGTCTAGGACTTTGTTCATGTTCATGACTATGATGAAATTTTGAAAAAAATTTCAAACTTCCCGGTCATATTACGTATCATTTTTTGAAAAACAATTCAAAAAAAAAATCAAAATCAATTTTTTTTCAAATTTTTTGCCTCTAGATCTTGAAAGCCCCGTAACTTTTTTTCTGTTAGGTTTTTGGGGATTTTGAAAATGTTTAACGGGGTTCCCCCAGGTAAATTCGGATGTAACTTTTCGAGTAGATGATTTTTCATATATAAAACTTTTTAATCCGAGTTCGTATGCAAAAGTTATGCCCATTTTACAAATTTCCAGAGAGATTTTGCAAATAAAGTCGAAATTTATATTTGTAAATTTTCCCAACAACTAGACCACATATCACATGTGAAACTTATTTTCTTTTATTTTTTGACATTTTTATCATTTTTTTTATTTTTTTAAACTGAAAAGGCGGTCCACAGGGGGGGTTCATTTGGTGGAAGCTGGGCAAACTAGTAATGGCGCACCGTGGGGTGGTGCGCCATTAGTAGTTAAACTAGTAATGGCGGACCACACCCACGGTGCGCCACTACTAGTTTTGAAAAAAAAATAAAAAAAATTGAATTTTTTTTTGAAAAAAACTTAGTAATGGCGCACTAGTGGACAGTGCGCCATTACTAACATTTTTTTATTTTTTTATTTTTTTCAAAACTACTAATGGCGCATGGTGGGTGTGGTGCGCCATTACTATGTCAACTAGTAATGGCACACCACTCCCACGGTGCACCATTAGTAGTTTTGAAAAATTTTAAAATTTTCTTTTACTAATGGCGCACTGTGGGATGTGGTGCGCCTTTAGTATTTGCACATTAATGGCGCACCAACACATGGTGCGCCATTAGTATTTATTAATGGCGCACCACATGTACAGTGCGCCATTAGTGTCCATCCCATCTATAGCCCTTTTCCTAGTAGTGAATACCCTGGTGCTACTAGGAGTACTAGTAAAGTACACATTAACATGATGTATATCCAATATACTTCCGTCGACCTAGCCTGCCTTCTTATCTACCAAGTATCTAGGGTAATTCTGTTCCAGTGGTTGTTCCCCTTATTACAGAAGCACTTAATCTCGGGTTTGGGTTCCACCTTGGGTTTCTTCACTAGAGCAGCAGCTGATTTGCCGTTTCATGAAGTATCCCTTCTTGCCCTTGCCCTTCTTGAAACTAGTGGTTTCACCAACCATCAATAATTGATGCTCCTTCTTTATTTCTACTTTCGCGGTGTCAAACATCGCGAATATCTCAAGGATCATCATATCTATCCCTGATATGTTATAGTTCATCACGAAGCTCTAGCAGCTTGGTGGCAATGACTTTGGAGAAACATCACTATCTCATCTGGAATATCAACTCCCACTCAATTCAAGTGATTGTTGTACTCAGACAATCTGAGCACAAGCTCAACGATTGAGCTTTTGTCCCTTAGTTTGCAGGCTAAGAAAATCGTCGGGGATCTTATACCTCTTGACGTGGGCACGAGCCTGAAATCCCAATTTCAACCCTCGAAACATCTCATATGTTCCGCGACGTTTCGAAATCGTCTTTGGTGCCTCATCTCTATACCGTTTAACTGAACAATCACGTAGTTATCAAAACGTGTATGTCAGATGTTCGCAACATCCACAGACGACGTTCGAGGTTCAGCACACCGAGCGGTGCATTAAGGACATAAGCCTTCCACGAAGCAACGAGGACAATCCTCAGTTTACGGACCCAGTCCGCATAATTGCTACTATCAACTTTCAACTTAATTTTGTCTAGGAACATATCTAAAACAGTAGAACTAAAACGCGAGCTACGACATAATTTGCAAAGATCTTTTGACTATGTTCAGGATAATTAAGTTCATCTTATGAACTCCCACTCAGATAGACATCCCTCTAGTCATCTAAGTGATTACATGATCTGAGTCAACTAGGCCGTGTCCGATCATCATGGGAGACGGGCTAGTGATCATCGGTGAACATCTTCATGTTGATCGTATCTACTATACGACTCATGCTCGACCTTTCGGTCTCTTGTGTTCCGAGGCCATGTCTGTACATGCTAGGCTCGTCAAGTCAACCTAAGTGTTTCGCGTGTGTAAATCTGGCTTACACCCGTTCTATGTGAACGTTAGAATCTATCACACCCGATCATCACGTGGTGCTTCGAAACGACGAACTTTCGCAACGGTGCATAGTTAGGGGGAACACTTTCTTGAAATTTTAATGAGGGATCATCTTATTTACTACCGTCGTTCTAAGCAAATAAGATGCATAAACATGATAAACATCACATGCAATCAAAAAGTGATATGATATGGCCAATATTATTTTGCTCCTTTTGATCTCCATCTTCCGGGCTCCACGATCATCATCGTCACCGGCATGACACCATGATCTCCATCATCATGATCTCCATCATCGTGTCTTCATGAAGTTGTCTCGCCAACTATTACTTCTACTACTATGGCTACCGGTTAGCAATAAAGTAAAGTAATTACATGGCGTTGTTCAATGACACGCAGGTCATACAATAAATTAAGACAACTCCTATGGCTCCTGCCGGTTGTCATACTCATCGACATGCAAGTCGTGATTCCTATTACAAGAACATGATCAATCTCATACATCACATATCATTTATCACATATCATTCATCACATTCTTTTTGGCCATATCACATCACATAGCATACCCTACAAAAACAAGTTAGACGTCCTCTATTTGTTGTTTGCATGTTTTACATGGCTGCTATTGGTTTCTAGCAAGAACGTTTCTAACCTACGCAAAAACCACACCTGATATGTCAATTGCTATTTACCCTTCATAAGGACCCTTTTCATCGAATCCGATCCGACTAAAGTGGGAGAGACTGGCACCCGCTAGCCACCTTATGCAACAAGTGCATGTCAGTCGGTGGAACCTGTCTCACGTAAGTGTACATGTAAGGTCGGTCCGGGCCGCTTCATCCCACAATACCGTCGAAACAAGATTGGACTAGTAACGGTAAGCATATTGAACAAAATCAACGCCCACAACTACTTTGTGTTCTACTCGTGCAAAGAATCTACGCAATAAACCTGGCTCTGATACCACTGTTGGGGAACGTAGCAGAAATTCAAAATTTTCCTATGAGTCACCAAGATCTATCTATGGAGAAACTAGCAACGAGAGAGAGAGGGGAGTGCATCTACATACCCTTGTAGATCGCTAAGCAGAAGCGTTCAAGAGAATGGGGTTGAAGGAGTCGTACTTATCGCGATCCAAATCACCGGAGATCCTAGTGCCGAACGGACGACACCTCCGCGTTCAACACACGTACAGCCCGGGGACGTCTCCTCCTTCTTGATCCAGCAAGGGGAGAGGAGAAGTTGAGTGAGAGCTCCGGCAGCACGACGGCATGGTGGTAGAGCTTGCAGTTCTTCGGCAGGGCTTCGCCAAGCACTACTACTACTACGGAGGTGTTGGGGAGGGAGAGGGCTGCGCCAGGGGCAAGGGTGAAGCTCCCATGCGCCTCTCCACTATATATAGGGGTGGACGGGGCTGGTTTCTTGCCCTCCAAGTCCATTGGGGCGTTGGCAAAGGTGGGCGGAAAGAAATCCCATCATTTCCTTCCCCACCGATTGTTATCCCCCCTTTTTAGGGATCTTGATCTTATCCCTTCGGGATATGATCTTATTCTTTCTAAGGGGGGATCTTGGTGCGCCTTGAACAAGGATGTGGGGTCTTGCCCCCACTACCCACGTTCATGTGGGTCTCCCCATGCTGGTGGGCCCCACTCCAGAACCTTCTAGAACCTTCCCGGTACAATACCGAAAAATCTCGAACATTTTCCGATGGCCAAAATAGGACTTCCCATATATAAATCTTTACCTCCGGACCATTCCGGAACTCCTCGTGATGTCCGGGATCTCATTCGGGACTCCGAACAACATTCGGTAACTGCACACCAATTCCCATAACAACTCTAGCATCACTGAACCTTAAGTGTGTAGACCCTACGGGTTCGGGAATCATGCAGACATGACCGAGACAGCTCTCTGGCTAATAACCAACAGCGGGATCTGGATACCCATGTTGGCTCCCACATGTTCCACGATGATCTCATCGGATGAACCACGATGTCAAGGATTCAAGCAATCCCGCATACAATTCCCTTTGTCTAGCGGTATTGTACTTGCCCAAGATTCGATCGTCGGTATGCCGATACCTTGTTCAATCTCGTTACCGGCAAGTCTCTTTACTCATTCTGTAACACATCATCCCGTGATCAACCCCTTGGTCACATTGTGCACATTATGATGACGTCCTACCGAGTGAGCCGAGAGATACCTTTCCGTCAACCGGAGTGACAAATCCCAGTCTCGATTCGTGCCAACCCAACAGACACTTTTGGAGATACCTATAGTGCACCTTTATAGCCACCCAGTTACGTTGTGACATTTGGTACACCCAAAGCATTCCTACGGTATCCGGGAGTTGCACAATCTCATGGTCTAAGGAAATGATACTTGACATTAGAAAAGCTTTAGCATACGAACTACACGATCTTTGTGCTAGGCTTAGGATTGGGTCTTGTCCATCACATCATTCTCCTAATGATGTGATCCCGTTATCAACGACATCCAATGTCCATAGTCAGGAAACCGTATCCATCTATTGATCAACGAGCTAGTCATCTAGAGGCTTACTAGGGACTTGGTGTTGTCTATGTACCCACACATGTATCCGAGTTTCCTATCAATACAATTATAGCATGGATAATAAACGATTATCATGAACAAGGAAATATAATAACAATAACTAATTTATTATTGCCTCTAGGGCATATTTCCAACAGCTACAACATGCATGTAAAAAGTTTTTGGGAGTTCGTGCTACAGCTAGCTGTCCTCCCCCAACTCGTCAATCTCTTCAAGTAGTGCTAGTAGTACTCCATGGCGGATCCATCGACAAGCAGGCGGGAAGTTATCGTATACTCGGTTTGCGGTGAGTGGCATGCCGAGCGTGACCGTTGGGGTCGAGCCTGGAGGAGGGTGAGACACGAACACGAACAGACTGTGATTTACTGTGTGATTTGACTGCTCCTTAGTGGCCCCTACACGTACTCCCCCTACGTGTATGCAACAGTCACACATACACATGGACGCAAAACGCGCGCGACGCCCTAATGCATGCATGTCCGAGCACACGACGGAACACACACGGTCACGCTAAGTGCTCAACCTACACGTGCATGCACACACATACTCAGTCAGGGTGAGCTAGTGACCGTATAAAACACCGGAAATATATATATTGGAGCAATGAGCGTATTATGAAGTCCACTGACCGTATTTTTACAAATATACAAGTGACAGACAGTGTATTTATCTCGTTTTGAAATTAATCCATATTAACCGGAGAGGAGGCAGTATGGACTAGCATTACTTGCGCGCGTGGCTCGCAGGACAAGGAGAAACTTTTGACTAATGCAAGCTCTCCCTCGCTCAGGCGGTGGACGTGCAACAGTTAATTCGGTGTCAGATTGCCAGAAGCATACACTATACTACTAGTGCTACTATTGTTCGACTTCCCGAATAGGCGAACAGCCAAGCGCAAAGTTTACTAATATAGTCTATAAAGGTACGTACTATACTAGTACTAGGAACCGGATGGAGGAAGCGTCTGCACTCTTATTATAATTTTAAAATGTGATAAAGCAATCTTCAACACATTTGGTTATCTTCGAAGGGTTCTCGCATGTGATAATGGAAGTTGATTTGCATGGAACACTCGCCACAATTCTCGCTTTAATTCTGGGCTCATATCCTGTTACAATAGTAGCGCTCGGTAATATTTCCTCTTTTTTGTTATTCAGCATGTAAACAGGTCAGCAAACCTTGCGGGCAATTCTTCGTGCGAACCGTGCTTGCTGCACTTTGAATGTGGCCGAGAGCTGGCTTGATGAACACCTCGCTTCCTACTTCTTTTTTTGCGGGTACCTCGCTTCCTAGTGACCAGTGTCTTGGCTGATCGTCCTAAGAATGCTTATATATGAATAAAGCTCTCTCATTTACCGCAAAAAGGATTGAGCCATATTAACCGGAAAGGAGGGAGTATGGACTAGCACTACTTTTGGTGTGTCCCGTCAACTCGCAGAACGAGGAGAAGCTTGCAGGACAAGGTGAAGCTCGCTTACGCCTTTTGACTAATGCAACCTACCCTCGGTGGACATGCATCAGTCCATTCGGTGTCAGATTGTCAGAGGCATACACTGTAGTACCCAACATGCGGAGTACCATCATTGTTCGACTTCACGAAGAGGCGAAGAGCCAAGCGCAGTAGTACGAGTAGTACTACTACTAGAACCGCATGGTGGAGCATTTGTACTCTTATTTCTTTTTATCTCTGATAAAGTACACGTTTATTTCCGGAGAAGGGCGGAAAACGGCAGCCCAACATCAACATGTAATGAATGATATCGATCAACCAACCATGCTCGAATATATCTTGGCCTCCATGCGAACCCGTCTGTGTGTTCTCGCTCCTCGTCTCTCTCAAGGAACGGCGGGTTGGCTCTTTGCCGTCAATTGAGATCGGTTTGCTCACACTCCTGTCCCACATGTCAGTGATATGCAAGAGGAGGTGCGTTGACCGACTGCCATACGCGTACTTGGTTTTGAACCTTCATACTACTCCTCCCTCCGTCACAGTTTACAGGGTGCGCTTCATTATGATGCATTTCTCTCAATGCATTTCCACCACCAGAGAGACTTAGACGCGTTTGGTTTAATGCTCAATTAATTAGGGCGTGGTAACCGCAATCAAGTCCACAATTTTCTCTCCATGTAACTACGGAATGGAGTAAGTGCATGCATGTGTGTACCCGGGGTGGAAGCACTGCATGCATGTGTGTACTGCATTATTCCCTCTACTAGTAATAGACGCCGTGCTATAACTACCAATGCTATTTTTCAGGCCGATCGCTAGTCGCCTTGGTCCCACAGATCTTTTTCTTTTTTCTAAGCGCGCTGTTATAAACAGTGACGGATGGAGTAGTATGAGCGGATTCAAAGAAGAGCGTATTGATGGTTGCTTCTTCAGAGCAACTTACAGTGGGAAAGGTGGGGCTTATGATTTGACTGCTCATTACTCACTATTAATGCGGCGCAACGACCGGGTGAGTCTCCCATGCGGTTGTGCACTACCCCCTCGGTTCTTAAATATACTCCGGAGTATATTTGTCTTTCTAGTGATTTCAATGAGTGACTACTCAATATTTTCTCTTTTTAGAGATTTCAAATGGACTGGCACATACGGATGTATATACATATTTTAGAGTGTAGATTCTCTCATTTTGCTCCGTATGTAGTCACTTGTTGAAATCTCTAGAAAGACGAATAGAATATTTAGGAACGGAGGGAGTACACATACGAAGCAAAATGAGTGAATCTACACTCTAAAATATGCCCGTTTGAAATTTGTAAAAAGACAAATATTTAGGAATGAAGGAGTATAATTTTGTGCATGGCACATGGACCCGGATGATGAAGAGGCTTCTGGCAATGCTATCAAGCTTCCATCATTTGTTTACATAATTGACGTACTATACAAATAATTTTCCAGCGAGACATGAAATTGTACAATGGTGTGAGCTTTCAGCTCTGTTTCGCGTGTCTTGCATCGATGCTCTTCAGAAACAATAAAAAACTAACTTCCTTGCTAATGCATGTCAATTATTAGCAGATCAGAGCTAATAATTACATCACAACTGAAGACAGAGTTGTGAGAAGGTGTTAAATTAAAATTGATCCATGCTTTCATTGGCAGCAACGTCCCCCAGCTCTGTCTAAATCAACAAGGCATGTTGGGAAAAAAGTAGCTGTCTGGAGCATGCAACATTCCGATCATTTTGTGCAGTTCCACTAAAATAGAGCTGAGCGTCCCTGTTTCCAAAGATATTAAGTGTGATTACGATAATAGAGGACTGCTGATGAAACATAAACACATAAATAGAAGCCGGTCACCTTTGCAGTCTCTTTAAGACTAACTAGTTGGAGAAGATTAGGCTCGGAGTTGGATGAGGAGGATAGAGCAAAACCAATCTCCCTTTGTGCAGTCGCACTGAAATGTAGAGACGTTGCCCATGTGACATTTTAGTACAACTGCACAAAACACTCTTAAGAAAAAAGTGATTTGTGCAGTTCACCAAAAGTCGCAATAGCAACGAGGTGAAATGGATAGCCCTGTTTGCAAAAAAAGAGGTAGAAAGGAAACAATTACTGGCCAATAACAGTTGATGACACATGCGACGACAAAAAGAAGCATATTCCTTGCCCTAAGGGAAGATAACAACACGGTTGTGTTTGTCTAAAACGGTGTGAGGACGAGAATGCAATATGGAAAGTACGCTGGACGAGCTACATTTTGGGCAAAGAACTATGGAAGATCCACAATGCAGCGACGTGGGAAGACGGGCAGTGGAGCAAGGCCGGAGGGGATACCTGGAGGTCGTCAGGATGTAACTAGGTGAGCGGCGGCGGCGGAATCTGCGAGCAGGTGGCGTAGGCCCTGCCGCGCCGGAGCTTGGTCAGAGAGAACGACGTGTACCGCAGATCGGGACGTGCTGCCTCGGCACCGTCGAACGGAGAAACGATGCACTTCCTCCCTTTCCCCCGGCGGACGGGATGTGGCCGGATCAGTGACCACCGGTGAGAGAGAGAGAGGACACCGCACTCCCTTTCCCCCGGCGGACGGGATGCGGCCGGATCAGTGACCAACGGTGAGAGAGAGAGAGGCCACCGCAGCCTTGTGTGAGATACTCTGAAGAGCGACAAACCAGGCACACAAGGCTCCATTGTATATAGTGAGCGGACTACCTTTTTCTCCATAAAAATCGTTTTATATTCTGTGTACGTGCCATTGAGCGCTATAACTTTATTTAAAAATAACGCGGCAACGCGTCAAGTCTAACTTTGTTTCGTGTAGGTGTGGTACATGACCTCCCTAGGTAAACAACCGCTACAGGCGTTCAAATAAGCACGTGGGCTGCCATTTCGTAAAGAAATGAGATCCACCGTGTACCCGCGTGGGTGTGGCTGGGCACGAAGAGTGAGTACGTGCACGGTGCACCTATTCTCTTCTTGTATACGTACACCACCTACGTGGGGTTGTGTGAGAGAGATACAAACCTAGAGAGATATAGTGTGTGGGTTCTTGAGAGTTTTTTTTGGGGGGGGGGGGTCAATCAAAAAATGTAACATATGCAATGTGTGTGAAATAGAATCCTGGATATAACATATATATAGAGGGGGCGATCCACGAGAAGAGAGTGGAGGTATCATCGGCTTGAGGTGTCCATAGAATCGAAAAGAGGGATGATGTGTGTGTGTGTGCGCGCGATCGATAAAGACTGCCATCGAATTTGTGTGTGCCCACATCAAAGATATAGAGTGGCTGGCCTGCTGGAACGTGAGAGGGGACATGTGCAATTTGTCTCCGTGGCATGGATACCTACCTGCAGCGCTCAACTATCAGTGTGTGGTGGGGGAAGAGGGAGGCCCAATTAACTATAGAGGTACAATGGCTGGTATATGTGTGGAGGAGGAGAGAGGCCTACCTCATGTATTAAGGAGATCGATCTGCCTCATGTATTAAGGGAGATCGATCGGCATCCATGCATATGTACAGGAGAGGAATAAGGTTGCGAGAGAGACAGAGCTAGAGAGTTGGAGGGGGTGGTAGTGGAGTTGCTTCTAACAAATGGTGGGATAGGCTTGCTAGACAAACGGAGGGCACGCCCGCAATATCAATAAGAGAGGAGATGGTTGCTTGTTGTCTGTGCACGTGCGTGTGAGAGACGGGTCAGGAGGCATGCACGAATGATGAGGGGGGACGATGTGGCTGTGGTAAGCAGACATAACTACATAGGAAGATCAATCTCCCTTTGTTAGAGAAAGGAGAGACATTACTTGTGAGGTACGTCGATCGATGGGGGGGGTAGTTAAAGTCGATCCAGGTATATGGTTGGAGATCGATCGGTATACATGCATGTGTGTGTTAGAAGCAAACGAGGCACAAGGATAAGGATAGAGATAGAGGGATGCATGTAGGAGGTGGTACGAGAGGTATACTATATCGAGGGGGAGGAGTGTGCGAGTACGAGAACGATGAAAAGAGTGGTGGGAGTGAGGCATGGACGGTGATAAGAGAAGAGGGGAAGCTTGTGTTTGTGCTAGGCACACCTGGCTAGAGAGGCATATCGATCGATGTGTGCCGTAAAGAAGGAGCTGGGGGGCCTACACACACCGTGGGTGAACGACCTAAAGTGAAAAGACGAATTTGCGCAATGGAGCTAGAGAATGCTGAGGGAGGGTGAGAGGGATGCGGGCGTGTGCATGCACAAGAGAAAGTTAGCGCTAGCTACAAAGATAAGAGGGTTGTGTGGGTGTAAAAGACGAATAGAGATCATATATACTTCATTATAAAAAGCGAATTCAGATATTTGAAGAATTTATCATAGTGTTTTAAACCGACGTATGTGTGAATATATATAACGGTGATACACATGGTGTGTTTATGAACATTTTATACTACATTTAATATATTTTATCTCTACTCTTATAAAAAAGTGGAGTTGTTGATGATGGTGTGCCTGCCATCCTGCATTATAGGAAGTCCGATTAATATCTGGTGGATAGCAAGGAAACTATGATGGTTGAAGTTGGCAACAATCATGATTGTAGATTCTTATTGAAATAGAGAAACAAATTCAAATTTAGTTCGAATTGCAGCGGTAGTATAGACATTTGGAATGCATTAAAATGTTGGTATGAGTAGGTTACATGCATTATACAGCAAAGCGAAAAAAATTAATTGGACATAGCATGGATTCATACTCCCTCCTTCCATCTATATAGGGCGTAATGAGATTTCTAAGACCGCCTTTGACTATTGACAAGATTAATAGTACATGACATGCACAATGTGAAAATTATATCATTGAAAGAACCTTTCACAGACGAAGTTAACGGTGTGCTTTGTGTAAGTTGCATGTCATATATCATTGCTCTAATATTTGGTCAAAGTTAGCATCGAAAAACGCATTAGGCCCTATATAGATGGAAGGAGGGAGTAGCTTTGAATAGCATTTGTATAGTAAAACGGGGCAAGACTCTCTCTTTGTGTGGTGTGAATAGTTTTATTTTTTTCGTTTTCTTTTTGGTTGAGGGAAGTGCGAATTGATTTGGTACGTACAAGTACAATATTACTACACGTTAGGCTTGTCCCTAAAATTCAACCGCGTCTTGTTATATCCCGAAAATTCAGATATCGTGCTCCCAAAACTGGCGCCTTCACAACCCGCGCCTTGCTATCCCAAAATTACAATGCGCGCGAAAACTCCCTCCATCTGCCAAATCCCGACACGCGAAATCCCCCTTCTAACCCTGAGCGGAAAGGGCCGCTAGTTCAAATCGGTGGGGGTACTTTTGTAACACACCCTACATTTTGGACAAGCGCGTCCCTAAGTCATGCTTCACCCCCTCCCATCGCCCCCTTTTCGCCATTCGAAATCCCAGGCCGCCATAACCTCTCCGCTCCAGCCGCGAAACCCCACCCTCCTCCATCCGCCACGTCACCGCTGCCCAGCTGGAGCCTCTTCCCAGACGACCTCGTCCACCGCAACAGCTCGACACCCCTCGTCCACCTCCCCGAATGAGGATCCGTCGTCCATCTCGCCGTACCACCGGTTCAGCCGCCCCGTCCTCCACCTCCAAGGAGCTGCTCCGATGATCGCCTTGTCTATCACGGCTGCTCCATCCCCACAGCGCCGCCTTAACCTACTCCACTGGAACCGCAGCATCCTCACCAACTCCTCGGATGAAGCCGAGGCCTACTCGGTGCCACCAAAGAGGTTGTACACTCATCGCATCGCACCTTCTCCTTACTCGGCCTACCGGCACCGACGGTGCTCCATCCTGCACCGCCATGGAGCGACTACCTTGAAGCCAGCACCGTGGGCGACATCTCCACGGCGGCTCTCCCCTAGTGTGAGGCCCCTTCAGCGGCGGCGTCCATACTAGTCGGATCTTCTACTGCTGCTGCTCCGGCTCTCGCTCGCTCGCGCTGCTGCTGCTGCTCTGGCTCTCGCTCGATCGCTCGCTCGCCCAGCTGCTGCTGCTGCTCTCCCCCTCGCTCATGCTGCTGCTCTGCTCTGATTAAGCCACACTTCAGTCGACTGAATCAACTTTTGGGTTAGTCAATTTTCAGGGGTTGGGGGGGGCTCGCCGGAGTGAAGGAAGAACCACCCGCAGTAGGGACGGGAGCTCGCCGGAGAGGTACCCCACTACCTATCTTAGGGTTCAGGGTGGGGGGGCGGGGTGCCTAGAGGGCTGGCTGGGGCGGCGGTGGCGAGTTGTTTTGGGGCGGCGAGGCGGCGCTGGGGCCGGCGGTTCGGCCAGTGGTGGCAGGCGGCTCAGGGGTGTGCAGGTTGAAGATGAACTACAGCCCCTCCATAAACTACATGTCAAGTGTCTCTCTGTTACCATTGCGTTCAGTTTCGATAGTAGCATTCAGATTCCACAGTTAATTTCAGTTTCGACAGTTAAGTTCAGAGTCAACAGTTTTTACCTCATCTGTTGTAGTCAGGTGGTTTTTGTTGATGTTAATTTTACATCCATTTTTCATCATCTATTGGAGATGCTATTAGAATCCCACTTGAGATTGACGATGTCTGACTTGTGCTGCTTCAGCCTTGACGTCTTACGGCTCACCGGAGCTGCTCCAATGACAGAACACTCCATCACAACAGAGCAGTGCCCTGGACACCGTCTACAGATTCCTCAGATCTTCCTCCACACCTCCGACAGCCACCTCTGCCTCAACTGCTTCAGCGACCAACCCAATGATGCTGAGGTCGACATGGCTACGGCAAAGAGGTTGTACACTTGTTGCATCAGTTATTACTATACATTCACGTCGATCCATTAGGGCTATTTTGGTTCAACGGAAAAACGTCGATCCACTAGTTGTTACCATCACTCTAAATTTCTGCATGCTCTCCATACATAATTTCACCATATTTTTCGTATGCATGTCAGATATTGTACACAGTCATGCTGAACATGTAGAGAAAAAGAGAAGAGTTTTGCGTGGCAATACAATGTCATGCAGACATCGCTCCATGGTGGGTTCAATGGAAAACCCTCCCCACCCCTCTCCGGATTGTAATCCAGAGGAAGATATCTGTTCTAAGGCGTATTCAGACGCCGCTGACCACTCCTATTTACCCCCAAGGTGTTTGCTCTACCTTGGCATGATGATGTTAGTCATATCATGCATATGTTGCCTTGCAGTGCCTACTTTTGACATCATATATGTCATCTGCTTAGTTTAGACATGTTCTGTAATGCCACCTGTTTAGTTTCTATATCATATATGGGAATTATGCAGTCTCATGTCTTTTAGCCAGCCATAATATATGTGAAATGTGCAATGCCATCCTGTTTAACCAGGCATCATATATTTGAATGATATCTTGCCCATCCTTTTCTTCATTACATTTCCATTTGTCGACAATGTTTGTACATTAAACTACTCTTCCTCTGAATCAGCCATTTGGGTGGGAGATGGAAAAATCTATAGTGAAAACAAGGCCTTCAGAGAAGACAGTGCTACCTGTCGAAGCAGATCTCTTGTTGGGTCCCGATAGCTCCTTAGAGATGGATTCAGAGACATATGACTGGTCCTATTCCCCCACTGAGGTGTATGCTCTAACTTGGCATGGTTATACTGCTCATATCATGCATACGGTGTCTTGCATTGCATAGTTTAGACATCATATACACAATATTCAACACCATGTTCTTAGTTCAGACATCATATCGAATGCCCTCTGTTTAGCATATAAATCACATATGTGAATTAAATGGTGCGATCCTGATTACTTAGATAACATGTAGGTGAATTATGTCATGCGATCCTGTTTAGTTATTCATCATATCTTTGAATTATGTTATGCTATGCTATCCAGTTTAGATAGACATCATATATGTGAAATTATGTCATGCTATCCGTTTTAGTTAAACAATATACATGTCAACTATTTCATGCCCTCTTTTTTCCACACTATCTATTGCATCTGTCTCTCATACAATGTCTGTACATTCAACTATGTTTCCTATTTATCAGCCATTTGAATTGGAGCGGGTGATGCCAGTATCTAGCAGAATAAAAACACGGTCTTCAAATAAAACAGTGCTACCTCTTGGTGGAGATAGCACCCCGGTTGTACATGCACAAGAACCAGCCCTACCACACATAACCCAAACTCTCGCAGATTGTACCCCTACTGCGATGGACAGAGAACCAGCTTCACCCAATCTAACCCCAACCCCAGCCGATAGTAACCCAGTTCCTGTTGACATAGCACCATCTCCACCACAGAGCTCCCAAACAACAGCAGTTAGTAAAGTAGCTCAAGTGCCCAAAGGGCCAGTACTATCACGGCGAACCCCAACTCCACCAGTTAGTACGCCTATTCCTGTGGAGGAAGCACAAACAGCCAGTCGTAGTTTAGCATCTATCGCATTTGATGTTGTTAAATCGTATGTGCGTATCGTCCCATCTTGGAAATATTATACTGAAGATGAAGGGAAATGCCAGTTGCAGGTGTTTGTCCAGGAGTTATGTGTAAGTAATGTTATTCATGGCAATTACTTTGCTTCGTCCCATACATCCTACCTCCATGATGGTTATAATACAGCAAAATTTCCCATTTTTCTCTATAGAGAAGGACCGATTTGGAAACTCAGGATGAGGTAACATGTGCTAATACCTCTGCTATCTTCAAGAATGCTTGGTGGCAGTATCGGAATTACCTAAAGAAAATGTACTTCACCGGCAAAGAAACTCATCAAATTCCCTTACGTTCTCCCGAGACACATTTACTGGACGATGACTGGGAATGCCTTGTTCTGTACTGGTCCCGAACCAAGAATGTGATAAGGTCTATGAGCTCATTTTCTATTTTTAAGTATTTTATTCTTGCGTCTTACTGTACTCTGTTCATGTAGAACAAGTGCCTAAACCTGAAGAACAACTGTTCTAATTTAAGATTCCATTGCTATCATAGTTCAAAAAAGCGCTAGGCGTTAATTGTGCGTTTTGCCACTGCCTTGCGCTTTACTGACCAAAGCGCATGCTTATGCGCAGTTATGCACAGATTATGCGTAGTTATGTGCAATGCGTTTTGCCAACGCCTAGAGCCTAGGCGCGCTTAAGCGCTCGCTAAGGCGCCCTTTTTTAACTATGATTGCTTTGCTCTTGTATCACTGTATTTACTTATATGAACTTATTTTTAAATTGAAGGATCCAATCGAAACTCCAATAACACAGCAGGTATGTTCACGCATGTTTCTTTAACAGGTTTGCTCTTATCAATAGCTCTGTTGATTTCAATTTCAATTGTGTATACAGTTGACTTTCATATCATGCACATTACTAGCATCACAATAGAGCCAATAGTGTTGTTGTACATGTAGACCCGTGGTACCCATCTGAAATCTTGTTGTGCCATGTAGTTTCCCACACTTTGTATTCTTTCACTGCTGCTTTGTCTTGAACTGATATGATTTGAACCGTGTCTCTATTTTGATTTGGCAAGACAATGCAGTGACCATAGAACATAGATATATGTTTGTTTGATGCTTTTATTATGTACTAGTACTTGGCAATAGAAGACTTGGTAGTTTAACTGGTCCACCTTACTAATGAACTGGTTCACTGAAATGAGTTTCATATACTAGTACATGCTAAACTTGTTATGTGTATGCTTGTTTCTTCTTTTAGAATGCTGACAAAATATTGGGGAAGAGTGCCTTATTAAGCAATGGTAAAGGAAGTAATGCAGATAAGGTTCAGGATAGTGACACATCCTTGTTGGTCTCCAACAAAGCTGATAAAACAGCTTAGGAAGACTATCTTGAAGACAGCGAGACAACCCCAAAGTCCTGTCTTGGTTTAGTGTTCGAGTTACTGGACACTATCGCATGCACAAGCTATTCAAACTCACTGTCTGAATCAGTTCGGTTTCTTGAGTCTCAACTACAAGCTGAAAGACATCGATCAGCTGTGCTGCGACAAGAAGCGGAAGGACCGCAGAAGTCCCTGGAGCATTCAGATGCATACTTTCTGGTGCAACAGCAAGCGTTGGAGGATTTTAGCGCCAAACAGGACAAAGCTAATCAGCTTGCTAAGCTTATTACCAGCATGGTGGATACCCAGGATAACGTTTCTTGAGCTCTTCTGAAGTTGTTTTAGTTATGCTCTTGTTTTGCTGTCGCGTTTATTTGCATTGGTGGCCAATTTTGACAGCCCGTGTATGTAATATGCTGCTTTGTTCCCTATATTTGCACTGGTGGCGAACTTTGATGCCCAGTGGATGTAATATGTGTAATAGCGGTAATAGGCTAGCCTTAATTGCTTGCTTATTTATTTCCTTATTGTCTTGTTTAGTTGTTTGCTTGTAGTCACTGCAGTTCTTTTTTTGTGTTTTTCTAGTGGCCACAATAGCCTATTTTTGGTAACTAGGCCAAAATAATCATGGCAACACACGGACTATTGTAACCATGGGCCTCCTGTAGGTCGTATGATCCATGGGCCTTCGTTCGGCCGTAGGACCATTGGCCTTCTATATGGGCCGTAGGATCCATCGGCATTCTATACGAGCCTTAGGGATCAATGGGCCTTCTACGGGCCGTAGGGTCCATGGGACTTCTATGGGTCGTACCATCCATGGGCCTCATACGGGCCATAGGATCCATGGGCCTTCTACAGGGCGTATCATCAATTCGCCAATCATGGGCCCTACTATTCATGGACCATAACGGGCCGTTAATAGGCCGTATTTGATAACTCTACGAAAACAGCCCAACGGTTTTTTTTGACATGAAAACGGCCCAACGTATTAATGGTCCGCAAACGGGCCGACTGTAACGATGGGCTGAATTTGGCCCACAAGCAGAAAATGACAGTAACGGGTCGTATGTAATCGAATGCTGCAAATGAGCCCAAGAATCAATGGGCCCTGAGAAGGTCGAAAGATAACTTGGGATGGAAACGGCCCAATGGAATAACGGACCGTTAATGGGTATAAAGTGATACACTGTTCATTATGGGCCAGTTTCACAACGGGCCGTTAATGGGCCAAGAGTTACAAAGGTCCTCATATGGGCCAAAAGAAGTCATGGGCCACACATGGGCCAGAAGTTAAAACGTGCTGAATCATATTGGACAGCCCAGATGACGCTACTGGGCCTAATTCGGATAGGGCGTAACGGGCCCTCGATTAGCGGGCTATAAATGGGCTATATGTGAACAGGCCGTTAACAGGCTTTCCGTGGGCCGGCCCGCCACCTTTTGACCAAGTCAAACGGGCCGGCCTTTTCACAGGAATGGGCCTCTGTTGGGCCGTGCCACGTGTTAACATATCATAGGTGCCTTATGTCCAATGAGTGGATCACATCTGTCCCAACAATGAGCCGACACGTGTTTCCTCCAGCCAATGATGATTTTACACGTGGAAAATCCCCATTGGTCGGGGTTGTTAACGGGTTATCGGATCCAAAACCCAACCCGATAGCTTAACGGCATTCCCTTACATTACGGTGGATGCCACGTGTCGGTCACCCTTGATGAAAGCAGTTTTGTGACACGCGATTTATCGTCATGGAAGTGGACACTTCCGTGATGATAATTTTGGTAATGTCATGGAACACTTCGACGACAGCACAGGTATGACTATCTTGATTCTGTCATAAATTTGTCATGGATGGTCATGCATGACAAAAAACGCGCCCTACTGTGACAAACACGTACCATCACAGAAGTGTATTTTTTTGTAGTGTTGATTGATCTTGATGATATGAGTATTACAAGAGTTGATCTACCACGAGATCGTAGAGGCTAAACCCTAGAAGCTAGCCTATGGTTATGATTGTTGTTGTCCTATGGACTAAACCCTTCGGTTTATATAGACACAGGAGGGGGCTAGGGTTACATAGAGTCAGTTACAGAGAATGAAATCTACATATCCGAATTGCCAAGCTTGCCTTCCACGCAAAGGAGAGTCCCACCCGGACACGGGACGAAGTCTTCAAGCTTGTATCTTCATAGTCCAACGGTCTGGCACAAGTACATAGTCCGGCTGTCTGAGGACCCCCTAATCGAGGACTCCCTCAATAGCCTCTGAACCAGGCTTCAATGATGATTAGTCCGGCACGCAGATTGTCTTCGGCATTGCAAGGCGGGTTCCTTCTCCGAATACTCCAAGGTAGATTTTGAACACATGAATCGTGTCAGGCTCTGCAAAACAAATTCCACATACCACCGAATAGAGCACAATATTCCGCAAATCGAATCTACTGACAACTTTTCATAGCGTGATCACGATGCGGCCCGGTCATTATACGAACCGTTTTTCTCAACCTGCTACTACACGTCTTGCGAGGCAGTTTTATTGGCACGTCTTGTCGAAGCAGAGATCGTGTCCCCCTTATCACGGGATTCTCATCAACACGGGTGTGGGTAATCCAACTGTGCCGTTAGTATGACTCCTCGGTTTTAGGCAAGTTCCAAACGGCCACGCGGAGGACGCTTGATATTCACCCTCTTTTAAAAGAGGTCAAGACATGTCCTTTACTTTCCACGCCCGATCCTTCCCTTCCCCTACCTCGAGTTCCAACACCCAAGGTTCAGTCTAAGTGCTCCGGACCTTCAACCATGTCCGGATCCAACCTTCAAGACCGGTGGATGGCCTCTTCCGTCACAGAGGAGGACATCAAGAAGCTTAGGAAGGCTAGGTATCTGACCGCCGAAATCCTTCATAGGCTACCTTCTCAAGGGCAGTTATCCCCACACCCGAACCCAACGAGAGTGTCGTATTCATCTCCCACTTCCTTCGAGGGCTAGGCTTTAGTCTTGATCCCTTCATCAGAGGGCTCATGTTCTAGTATGGGCTAGATTTTCATGATCTAGCTCTAGATTCCTTCCTTCACATCTCGTCGTTTATCGTCGTGTGTGAGGCCTTCCTCCGCATTACCCCACACTTCGGCTAATGGCTCAAGACCTTCAATGTGAAGCCGAAGATGATTGACGGGCGACACACGGAGTGCGAAGGCGCTATAATAAGCAAAGGTGCCGACACCTTATGGCCAAAGGGTTCCTCCTCGGAGGTGTCCAACCTATGGCAACGAGATTGGTTGTATATCACAGCACCCCGAGGCACAAAGTGGGTGGCTGCACCAGCCTTCCGATCTACCCCTCCACCACGGCTTGCATCGTGGGTCAACAAGGGGCTGGACTAGGGACCAGTTAATGATGTGCTGACATTGCAAAGCGGCATCCGAGATCTCCTCAAGAGGGATATCAGTCTCGTCAAAGTAATTCAAGTAATGTTAGTTCGTCGGGTCCTGCCATGCCAATGTCGATCTCTCCGTATGTGGGAGTTCAACCCGGAAGGACCGCAAACCATTCAACACTTCTTCGGCGTGACGCTCGAAGGAATGTATCGATTATTCTTCGGATCACGAGTAAAGTGTCCGGACACCACCAAGGATGCGAGTCTCAACTCCAACCATCCATATACCCAAGTTGTCGGATATCGGGTTCCGGCAAAACCCTTAAGGTTCGAACTCTGGGGTGCACGCGAAGATCTTCCCCCTACCGATCCACGTCCCAACGCCTTGCTGAGAATCTAAGCTACACGATGAACAACTCAAGGGACATGAGGTTTATACTGGTACGGGCCACCGTTGTGGTGTAATACCCTAATCTAGTGGGTGGTGTGGTGGATTGCCTCAGGGGCCGATGATGAGCAGTACAAAGGGGGAACTGCCTCGCGAGGGGCGTTCTTGTGGTGGTGTGCTTGGAGAGGAATTGCTCCGTCTCTATTGTCTCTAGGTGAGATCCAGATGCCTTATATTGTGGTGGCTATCTATATATATAGAGGCCCTGGTCCTCTTCCCAAATATTGAGCGGGAAGGGTGCCAATAACGAACATTCTAAAGGGGAACATCTAGTAGAAGTTATCCTGACTAAAGTTGGTCTTCGGCTACCAAAGGCACTGGCGATTACGCCGTCTTGGGCTCCACGGTGACCTCCATCCTGTCGCTCTGCTGGTCTTGGTCTCGTTGCATCAGAATGGTAACCTTTGCTTGATGACTCGGTACTCCACACCTGCGCTTGCCCCCTTTGCACCAAAGAGGAAACAAGGACACTACGCAGGCCGGTGCCCGCCTGGCGCCTGGCTGGCCTCGATCGTCATGGCTTGCGTCATGAGCACCTCGCGAGGTACCCCAGCCTTGATCTCTCTGCCTCCTTGTGAGCCTGCTTGGTGAGGCCGCTCCTAAGGAAGCCTTGCGTCGTCCGCCCCGCGAGGCTTGGCCCCTCGCGAGGGTCTTGAGCTCGAGTTGATGAACATGGGCCACCACTTGAGCAACACCGTAGGTTGCAGGCAGGAAAGTCTGGGGACCCCCGTTCCCAGAACGCCGATAGTAGCCCCCGGGCCCAAGGCGCGCTCGGACTTGGCTTAGCAGCGAAGCGAAGGGGCAAGTGCGGAGCGCCGTTGGCCCCAACAGCATGTGGCCTTGGTCGTCGCGTGGCGGTTGATTGGACGTGGGCATCTCCGCTTCCCCTCGCTGCCTCGGCAACTGCCCGATTTGACGAGTCCCTGCATGCAAAACCGAGTCATGAATACCTATGATCATGGAGGCCGACGGTTGGCCGCCTCGGGCCTATAAGTATGGAGAGGCGTGAGCCCCCGCAGTCCATCCCTTCTTGCTCTGCTCCATCTTCTTGACGCCAATGGCGCTGATCCACTGGTTCTCAGCAGAGGAGAAAGGAAAGGCCCCCCGAGAGGGGCCCGACCCGCTCCCGGCGAAGAAGTCGCTCGGCCGGAGACATCGAAGCCTTGGTACGAGCGGGCACCTCCTGGGTTTCCGCTCCCTTTATACGCCCGGGCCGAGGGCCACAGAGAAGAAGACACCGAGCGGCGCCACCCGCACAGTCGGTGATGCCGACGAGTCACGGCGGTGCGTGCCGTCGCTCCTAGAGTCCATGCCGCGGACTCCTCTCGCGAGCTCGTGCTTCACGCCGCCATGCCTCCAAGCTCTTGGATTCACCTTCCTCCTTCCTTTGCCTTCGAGATGCCGCCGAGGGGGCCTCTTGAGCTCTGGCTGCAGCACGCCGATTTCGGTACCCCCGCGACCGGAGCGGAGGTTGATGTCGTTGCTTCGGGCAAGGTTTACATGACTTGGGCCTGGGGCAAGATAGCCCGGGTCTGCCGGACAGGAGGTGCCTTCGTGATTCACCTTCAAGGTCTTCGACACGGAAGGACGCCGGCTGGAGTGCTGCCCCAAAGGTGGCGGCCAAGGCGGCGGTGTGGCAAGGGCTAGGCCTGCCATCCGCTTCCTCGGCATCTCTTCTCGCAGCAGCGGAGATGCTGGAGGGTCCAGCGACTCTCCCGAGCTTCTCGCGACTATGAAGACGAGCGATGACAGCTATGAGCCCCCGAGCTCGTGTGGTGCTCGGAGCAAGGCAGCTACATCAGGCCGCCGGCGCGGCTGATCTAGATGGGGTTGGCACCGGCCCCTCGTGGCCCACTATTGGTGATGACGTCGGCCGTCGAGGCACATGTAGTCATGGCTCCTTAGGATTTACATCTTTCATTTCATGCGAGGAATCAAGGAAATACCCCACGGGGGCATGTAAAGCGTCTATTGTGTCTTTTGTTGATAGTATCCTTATCGCGAAATGGTGCGAGATGCTTGTCCTGTCCTGGCTGGGTTCCCCCTTTCTAACCTCGTGACGGCTTGGTGCTCTACGCTGACAGGTCCCGGTCCCCAGGCAGGCTTCAGCCGTCGCTGGTATGCCAGGTCCCGATGCCGTGGTCGAGGCCAGGAGGTGAGCGGCCCGAGGTCTAGTAAGAGCCCCTGAGGTGCGATGCTCAGGAGGTCCCCTTTAGTGCTCAAGTAGCCGCCGTTGGGCGAGAAAGGAAGGCAACGTCACTGTCACAAAGCCGCATTAAGTGAGGGTTCGGTGTCGCATTAATTAGCTGTTCCAGGCACGTGACTTATCTTGAATTAACGGAGTCGTTCCTTCGTGAGGTGCCGGGCCTACGTGTCGGAAGCTGGGGTGTCGCTGGTTCAGGCCTTCGTGAGCTTCTCCTCTCTTCCCTGCACTCTCCTTCATGCTCTACGTCCTCAGGTCCCGGCCGTCGAGCGAGCTCAGCCGCCGCTAGTATGCCAGCTCGAGATGCCATGGACAAGGCCAGGGGATGAGGGTTGGAGAGCCAGTAAGAGCTCCTGAGTCGCGATGCTCAGGCGCCCCCGTTTTAACGCGCGAGCGGATCAATTGGGTAAGAGAGAGAGAGAGAGCTCGCGATGCCCCCGACATTATTCCTTAGGTGGACCCTGTAAACCAATACGAGGGAAGCAAGGTCTATCATTACGATTGTCGGCCATCCATTGGTTGCTCCGAGGGAGTGATGAGGGCACTGAGGGCTTGGTGAGGTAGCGCTTTGCAGGGCTGCCGCGGCCAGAGGTCGACCACTCAGATTTGTCGATGTTGCAGGGACGGACCCATGCACAAGCGCCGTGCCAAAGCTAGCGGCTCCAAAGGTGGGTGTCAATCGAGTAGGCGATTATCACGGGCAGGTTAAGCATGAAGAGCACATCAGCTTAGACAGATGCAGGAAAGATACATGCCACTGGGCTAGGCCCGAGCGGCTTGGGGATGATGCAGCCCGAGGGGCGCCCCCAGCAAAGCGAATTGAAGACATAAGCAAAACGGATACATGCCGCAGGGACGGACCCACGTGACCTGGGAATACTGCAGCCTTCAGGGCGCTCCCAGCTGAAATGAGACTCGAAAGATGTCACCTGGTATCTTTGTAGAGCGGGTGTTGGAGTAGCTGACGATGCGTGATGAAGAAGCCGATCCTCATGAGCCCTCGGAGCCCTGAGCCTTGGGAGGCTCTATGGGTCCGGGTGGCTCCTCGAGGTCCGTCTCCATCTCTGTCAGGAACGCATGGTGCCTGACCTCCTGAGCTTCCAGAATGCTCCTCATCAGGCGCTGGCGAGCAGCAGCCGAGTTCGGTAGGCCGAAAGGCATGCAAACATAGCTGTGGGGTGGACCCAGCAGCATCCCACGCGCGAAGGCCAGAAATGCTCCTGAGACGCGACCTGGTTGAGCCCTGGGTAGTCGATGCAGATGCTCAGCCTGCCATCCTTGCCTGGATGGGGGGCTACGTTGGGTAGGCGGCGACTGCCACGCATGACTCTCGATTCCTGCAGCTCCTGAATGGCCTTGGTTATGAACTCCTGAGGGTTGGGCCCTCCGTGCCTCACGCCTTCCGGAGGGAAACGCGCCGTGAAGCACGCCTCCAAGTGGTGCCCGAGCGCCTCCCTCATGATCTTGGCAAAGCCAAAGGCCCTCCAGGAGAGAGCCCCCGAGCCTTTCCCGAGGAGGGCGCCGGGCACGCCTTCCTATGCGATGGAGGGAGGCGCCCCTTGGTCGGGTGCAGATCCTGACGCGGCGCCTCCAGAGACACTTGCCTCTAGAGGCCTTGAGCTGGGTGATGTCTTCTTCTTCTTGGGAGCTGCCTCGGGAAGGTTCCCACTCTTGTTGTCTGGGTCCTCAACTGATGCAGCTTGGAAGGCACGCTCGAGAGAGCACACCACATCCTTCTCTTCACAGGGGACTGTGATGACTCCGCCGCTTCTCGGCATCTTGAGGACATTGTAACCATGGTGGGTCACTACCATGAACTTGGCCAGGGTTGGATACCCAAGGATGGCATTGTATGGCAGGCAAATGTGGGCAATGTCGAAGTCGATGAGCTCGGTACGGTAGTTCTTGCGCTGTCCAAAGGTGACAGGGAGGCGGACCTGCCCTATCAGGATGGTGGAGCCGTCAGTGACTCCTGAGAAAGGCTTGGTTGGCTAAAGCTGATCATATGGCACTTGGAGATTGTTGAACGTCTCGACGGACAAGACATTGAGCCCTGTGCCGCGATCGATGAGGGTCCTGGTGACTTGCACGTTGCTGATGATAGGGGAACAAAGCATTGGGAGGACACCGGCTGTTGCCGCACACTTGAGTTGGTCCACCGAGCTGAATGTGATGGCGCACGCGGACCACCTAAGAGGGCGCGTGGCCTCGAGCTTGGGGAGGACTGCGTTCACCTCGTGAGCAAACTGCGTGAAGATGCACTGAGAGGTTGGGGCCTGAGCACCGCCCAAGATGCAAGCGATAGCACGTGGCTCCAGGAAGCCCCCAGCCCCCTCGTCCTGTTGATGGTCGTCATTCCTTCTTGGCGGTGGTGGCAGAGGAGGAAGGCCTGTGTTGCCCTGCGGGCAATCCTCGCGAGGCTGATCCCTCCAAGCCCCCTCACGAGGCTGGTCGCGCCACCCTTGGCAAGGGCCACGATCGTCCCATCGTCCTCTGCCTCTTCCTCCGCCTCGGCCATAGCCCCGATCTTGCGCTCGGGGCATCGACCGACACGTCCTTCTCGCACGACCCTGAGCTCTTGGCATTCATTGGTGTTGTGGGTGTGGAGGTCGTGGTACACACAGTACCGGCTGCCCTTGGACGACTCTGGCTGTTCCCTGCCGCGCTTCGTGTCTGGCTCTGCTGCGAGCACGGCTGCTCCTTTGTGCTTCACATCCTTGGCCTTGGCTTTCTTCTCTTCTGGGTTAGTAGCTGGGAGCTCGAGAAGGGAGAGGCGCCCCTCCTCGGCCCTTGCTCACTTGGTCGCCAGGTTGAACAGCTCCAGAGATGTGCACATATCCTCGTGGATGGCTAGCTCCTCCTTCATCTTCACATCAGGGACGCCATCAGAGAATGCTGAGATGATGGCCTCCTCAGTCACCTTGGGAATCTTGAGGCTAGCGCTGTTGAAGTGCTCCATGTACTTCTGGAGGGTCTCTCCAGGTTGCTGCTTCATGCGGTGCAGGTCACCCATGGCTGGAGGACGGTCGCGAGTGCCCTGGAAGTTGGTGATGAAGCGGGTGCGCATCTCATCCCATCTTTGAGCGCCATGGGAAACCAATTTTCCATGACCTTCTCGTCTCTGTTTGCCGCTTTGATGCTCAGCTCATAGAGCTGCAGGAACTCCGCGGGGTCGGCACTGTCGTCGTAGCGAGGAGGAAGATCCGGCTTGAACTTGCCCGGCCAGGCGACAATGCGTAGCTCGATGGTGAAGTCGCGGCAGCCTGCGGTGGCCACCGGAGCTCTTTGCTGACGCGGGGCATGCTCCTGGGGATTCCCGCGCGCTACCACCAGAGGCAGCGCGGGGTCTTGACGTGATGGCGCAGGGATGCGGTCATGGTGTGCCGGTGCAGGGAGCACGTGAGCACCTTCTTGGGGACGAGGGATTTCTTGGCAGCTCCTTTCTTGTCGCGTGGGTGCTGGACGCGGTGGGTCTCGTCCAGGGGTCGCGCGCCTTGGAGCTAGGGCGCCTTCTTGGGGAGGAGGTGGCGGAGGCACCTCCTGAGCTCCATCACCCACGCAGGACGGAGGGCGAGGCAGTGAGACGGACGGCGCAGGGGAGCCCCCTGCAGCGCTAACGAGCTCGGTGATGCGAGCGAGCTACTCCTCGTAGAGGTCGTCGACAGGACGTTAGTGAAGGAGCCCGTGTGCTACGAGCAATGCGGCATGCGCGTCCGCGGGAGCGCGACGGGCGTGAGACGACGAACCAGCTGGAGTCAGCGACGGAGTGGCGGTGCGGCCTTCTCGCCGCACCGAGGGATGCAGCGACGATGCCTGCTGCTCGTTCCCTGCTGGGCCGATGACGGCGTGGGCAGCAGGCGACGGAGAAGGACGGGGAGGCCCACCGACGGGAGCCGTCTGGGCGACATGGGCGGCGAGAGCAGCCCGATGCTCGGCGCGAGCTCGGCGAGTGTCAGCCATGGATGCGACGGATGATCAAACGCGGAACAACGGAAGAAAGATTCTGGCGCACACCTACCTGGCGCGCCAAATGTCAGATATCGGGTTTCGGCAAAACCTTTAAGGTTTGAACTCTGGGGTGCGCGCAAAGATCCTCCCCCTACCGATCCAGGTCCCAATGCCTCGCTGAGAATCTAAGCTACACGATGAACAACTCAAGGGACACGAGGTTTATACTGGTTCGGGCAACAGTTGTGGTGTAATACCCTAATCCAGTGTGTGGTGTGGTGGATTGCCTCAGGGGCTGATGATGAACAGTACAAAGGGGGAACTACCTCGCGAAGGGCATTCTTGTGGTGGTGTGCTTGGAGAGGAATTGCTCCGTCTTTCTTGGCTCTAGGTGAGATCCAGATGCCTTCTACTGTGGTGGCTATCTCTCTATATAGAGGCCCTGGTCCTCTTCCCAAATATTGAGTGGGAAGGGCGCCAACAACGGCCATTTTGAAGGGGAACATCTAGTACAAGTTATCCTGACTAAAGTTGGTCTTCGGCTGCCAAAGGCAGTGGCGATGACGCCGTCTTGGGCTCCACGGTGACCTCCGTCCTGCCGCTCTGCTGGTCTTGGTCTTGTTGCACTGGAATGGTAACCTTTGCTTGATGCCTCGGTACTCCATGCCTGTGATTGCCCCCTTTGCACCAAACAGGAAACAAGGACACTGCGCAGGCCGGCGCCCGCCTAGCGCCCGCCTGGTCTCGATCGTCATGGCTTGCATCATGAACAACTCACGAGGTACCCCAGCCTTGATCTCTCTGCCTCCTCGTGAGCCTGCCTGGTGAGGCCGCTCCTAAGGAAGCCTTGCGTCGTCCGCCCCGCGAGGCTGGGCCCCTCGCGAGGGTCTTGAGCTTGAGTTGATGAAGATGGGCCATACTAGGACACCACTTGAGCCACGCCACAGGCCACAGGCAGGCAAGTCTGGGGACCCTCATTCTTAGAACATCGACACAAGTAAGTAACTCCGCGACCGAACATGTTGTCATTATATTTGTCACAACATTATTCTATAAAATTACCCTCGGCCAGGACTGGATAAGAAAGGCGGAGAGGATCAGGTGTTCGGCCACTCTTCCCGAAGACTCGCCGGATCTTGTACTAACCTGGATGCTGGTTCGCACACCTTATCAAGTGCCATCAGGAGAAGACGAGGGGAGGAATAGAGAAGCCAAAAGCGGGCTTCATACGTTACACATCCTAACCGGGGGAATTAGTGCCTCGGTGTTGGAGGATGATCGGGGAGGTGAGTCTAGAATCCCCTCTCCCCACGGGAAGAAAAGGACCACCCGTGAAGACTTGTAAACGGATGTTTCCAAACGAGGGAAGAACCTTCAATAGGGGGCCCTGCCCCAGAGGGCATCCTTACCGCATAGCGCCCACAAGGGGGCCAGCCGTCAACCGAGCCGTAAGTTAACAAAGGTGCTTTAGTAAGCATGACCTGCTCTTTTCCTGAGAATAACAACCGAGACATATGTTTTGCAGTCCGGCTCATAGCCCTTCTCAATAATGTTCATCTTCGGGGGATCTGCTTCCGGAGATGATGGAGAGCGAAACGCCTCCTCCTACTTCCCCGCCTCATGAGGCGAACGACCCTGAGGTGTCGTCCCAGAGGATCTCTCCTGATCCGCAAAGGCCAGAAGGTAACTCTTCGGTCGCCTGAAGTCCGGAGTTCCCGGCTCCTAAGGAGACCAACAGAAAAAGCCCAGGATTGTCCGGTGTACAGCCGGACACATTGACGGGTCTTCTGGAGCAAGCGGCTATCTCAGAGGCACATTGTGCCTTAATGGGTACGGTGGTTGAGAGGATTTCATCCGCAAAAAGCGGGTTGAATGAAGCCTTCACGAGCCTGCTAAGAGGCTTTGAGGTACGCAAAGTGATGATATATATATTTTTGACTATACCGCACGTGCAAGTAGCCCCTGAGACTCTGGTTGCCATCCAGACGAGGCGAACAGAGGATCATAGTCTCAGGTAATGAGAGCGCTGCTTTCGTGCACAGGCGGCTGCAGATCCGGCGGCTGGTCGGGCTGCTGAATTTGCCAAATTGAGGCGGCAACTTGACATGGCGGATGCGGACATCACACTTGTGAACAAGCGTCTTGACGAGGCACAGGGTATGTATATTCGGGTGGTTAACAAATATTAATAAGAGCATGATGCTAGTATTTATAGTATGCTTTGATTGCAGATGGAGCTGCCGCCGTGGAGACCCTGCGGGCAGAACTTGCCGGAGCCAAGGAGCAAGCCAGGAGAAGTGATGCGGCCGCCCTGAAGGCAGCCGAAGAATTAAAAGCCGAACAGGCTGCTCATCGCTAAAGTGAGGATAAAATAGCCAACATGGCTATTGAGCTACAAAATGCCGCCAGCCGATATGAGCTTCTCGAAAGGGAAAACCAAACGAAAACGGCTGACCTAGAGAAGGCCTTGCAAGCAGCAAATGAAACTCGCTCTGAAATCAGAGCAGTGCGGGAGGAGCTTCGGCAAGCCGGTGATATCGCGGATGGGAATCCCTTTTTATTGCGAACGAAGTTCGGCGATCCAAAGTATGCCCCTCTTGATCAACTGTGGAGTCCTGCATATGCATACTTGGATTTGGAAAAGAGTGTTGCTGATGCGACAGAGTATTTCAAAGTTCGGAAAGATCATGAGGTGGGGAGATTATTCTGGTCGCAGTTCAGTGCTCCAAAGCGTCTGATGTTGTTGAATGAGCAAATGGCCGACTGGGCCGAGCTCCATAGGTTGTCTGGGCTTGCCATGAAGGCTGTCGTGGATCATCTGTGGCCGAAGGAACCGAGCCCGGGTAGTTATTTTGGTTTGGTGCAATGATTCCTTTGTGCTGTGCCGCATATCAACGCTGTCAAGAGGTCGACGTGCATAGAGGGTGCGCGGATGGCTCTTACCCGTGTTAAGACATATTGGGCGAAGATGGAGGCCACCGATATTGCAACCAGGGGTCCGCCCGAGGGTCAGGACTCGCCCAAGCACTATTTTGAAGAAGTCCTAGAAGGTGCCCGTTTAATAGAGGCTCAGTGCTCAGAGAATACCATGTTCCAGTGACATGTATCTTGATTGTAAAAACAATGCTTTTGATAGTAAAGGCTATATTTATACTTTTGCCCGTAAAGTGTTGTAGTGCCTCCTGTGCGGCCGTTTATGTATGTGTATATATAACCTGAAAGTTTGCAGTCGTCGGCTTCTGCTCCCACGCATATAATGCGGGGGTGTTCGGCAAAGCGCGTAATCACACTTTATCCAACGTCTTGGTCCGTTAAGGAGGTGATAGCACGGCGAACAAGGCAATCGGACTATATAGCTTTAACACTTTCACTTAGCCATAGGAGTTTGATGGTGGGGCTACTATATAGCCCCTGGTAGGTCCGCGCTCATCCAAATATGGTGTGTGTACATAAGTGACCGGGAAACCGGTCCTTCGTTAATGTGGAGGAATCGCGAAGATTCCGCTTGGTCATCGAGTGGTTGACTAGTCTCTCATTTTATCATGACAGTCCGTTTTCGGCTTTCTCTACTGAGGTGCTCATCCAAATGAACCAGGGCACAATCACAGTAGTTCTCCCGGTGCCACCTTAGCCGATAGAGCGGAACATAAGGTAGAAAAACACGGGAGCCGGTCAAACCCAACTATTGACCAAAGACATGATTTGGAGCTAATGCATATAAGGCCAAACTCACGACGCCGAACACTCCCGAAGGTATTCGGACTTTACAACATATACTGGGCTGAGTACCACCCTCGATAATGATCCCTGAATTTCCGGGTACATGCATAAATTCGGCGTGACGAAAGATCAGTTGTGGTAAGGGCATAAATCCCAGAAACACATTGGATGTTGCCCTTGTGACGTCCATTTTAGATTGGCGAATAATAAGTTTGCCAATAATGCAGGTATCCCTCTTGGTCGTTTTAAGTACTAGGAGGGTGTGAGCCAACAAGAGACAATAAAAAAGGTTTACACAGGGTCTTAACCTAAAAGAAACCTTGGAACGGGTCCCTGCTGCACGTATGCGCCTTTGTCTCCGTTGTGCTGTATCCTGGAAGGGTATATCATGATAGTCATCTATAAAAATAAATAAAACACTCAGGTGAAATAATCTTTTGTGACCATGCGTAATGTTGGTTAATCTTAATGAACCGTGAAAATTCAATTTCTTGAGTGTAAATAGGATCTAGCCAAACTATGGATTATTTTCATGCGGGCAGCCCCTAGCATCACATATGGGGGCATAGCCTTTAGTCAAGCTCAGGTTTATCTGGGCTGCTACAAATAGTGAGCCGAACATGTCTAGCCATGTCCGTGGTCTCGACAACCGATTAGTTACTTGGGTTGGAGAGGCCGGTTAGTGGTTCGGCTGCTAGAGCCGCCACATATTCTTCCGCACGCAGGGAACGCTCTGCATTTCCGCTAACTGTGATGACACCACGTGGACTGGGCATCTTAAGTTTTAGATAAGCGTAATGCGGGGCTGCATTGATACGAGAGAAGGCCGTTCTTCCGAGTAGTGCATGGTAGCTGCTTCGGAATGGAGCGATGTCGAAGATTAGTTCTTCGCTTCGGAAGTTGTAGGGAGAACCGAATACAACCTCTAGTGTTAGAGAGCATGTGTAGAGGGCATGTACGCCTGGTATTACTCCTTTGAAGGTAGTATTGCTTTGGCTGATTCTTGACGGGTCTATCCCCATCTTGTGGACAGTGTCCTGATATATCAGATTAAGACTACTGCCGCTGTCCATGAGGACTCGGGTGAGATGGTATCCATCAATTATTGGGTCAAGCACCATGGCAGCCAAACCTCCATGCTGGATACTAGTCGGATGATCCCTGCGATCGAAAGTGATCGGGCAGGCCGACCATGGGTTGAATTAGGGGGCGACGGGTTCTATAGCATATACGTCTTGGAGTGCGCGTCTGCGCTTCCTCTTTGGTATGTGGGTTGCGTAAATCATGTTCATTGTTTTGACCTCTGGTGGAAATTTTTTCTGTCCCCCAGTGTTCGGCTGGTGAGGTTCGTCCTCGTGTTCACTTGGTGGCTCCCTCCCCTTGTGTTCGGCGTTTAACTTGTCGGCCTGCTTGAAGACCCAACATTCTCTGTTGGTGTGATTCGCAGGTTTCTCGGGGGTGCCATGAATCTGACATGATCTGTCTAGAATTTTGTTTAGGCTGGACGGTCCATCTCTGCTGCCTTTAAATGGCTTTTTCCGTTGACCGGGTCAAGAGCCCCTGAATCCAGCATTTACCGTCGTGTTGTCTGGGTTGTCTTCATTATTTCGACGCTTGTTTTTATTGTGTCTCGGCTTCCCATTGTCGTCCCTGATTTCGGATGTGCCTGGGTCGCTAGTGCCACTGTGGGCCAACCAACTGTCCTCGCCCATGCAAAAGCGGGTCACAAGGCTTGTTAGGGCTGCCATTTTCCTCGGCTTTTCCTGGCCGAGGTGTTTGGCGAGCCATTCGTCCCGGACACTATGTTTGATAGCCTCTAAGGCTTCGGCATCTGGGCAGTCGACGATTTGGTTCTTCTTCGTGAGAAATCTGTTCCAAAGCTTACAGGCTGACTCTCCGGGTTGTTGGATTATGTGACTTAAATTGTCTGCATCTGGAGGCCGGACATATGTCCCTTGAAAATTAGCCCTGAAAGCGTCCTCGAGTTCCTCCCAACTTCCAATGGAAGTTTTGGGGAGGCTTTTCAACCAGTGTCGAGCTGGTCCTTTCAACTTGAGGGGCAGGTATTTGATGGCGTGGAGATCGTATCTGCGAGCCATGTGGATGTGAAGAATAAAGTCCTCAATCCAGACTGCAGGGTCTATTGTTCCGTCGTATGCCTGGATATTCATGGGTTTGAACCCCTCTGGAAATTCATGATCCAGCACCTCATCGGTGAAGCACAGGGGGTGTGCGGCGCCCCTGTATTTGGATGTGTCATGGCGTGGGTCCGATGGCTGTAGTGTTCGGTTTTGATTCTGAGCTGGTAGTTGATCAGTATAGTCGTGATCCTGCATAGGGACGCGTTTTCTAGATCCATAGATGGATCTAGCCATACCAGCTCTTTTGTCCAGGTGCTCACGTAGATCGTGTGCTGACTTATGTGCGGCGTCATTAGCCGCTCTGTCTCGGCCACAGGGTGGTCAATCCAGCAAATCGGCTGTATTGTTTTTCGGCGGGACGGGCTCTATAGCCTCGTCGTCGAATTTGGGCAGTAGCTTGCGCTTTGGGTAGCTCTTTGTGTGGCGATCGCCACCGTATTTTTCATCAGTGTCGAGCACTTTTTCCATCTGTGGTTGAGCGTATCCTACGCGGTTTTAAGCCTTTGCTTCTGCTTCTTCAAGCTCCTCCCGGTGGAGATAAGCCTTTTGTTGAGGTTCTCTTATTCCAAGTGCTTTTCCTGGATGATGGGTGCATCATCGTCCAGACTGTTCTCCTCTCCGGAGACAGGTTTATAAGTTTTGTCTTCGGCATTGCTGTGATCGGACAACGGCCCCGGACTGTGTTCGTCGTCCCCTGGCTCATCCTGCTCCATCGTTTGGTCTACGGGGTCGTCGTTATCTTTAGCGTCGTTCGGGGTATTATTCTTTCTTGTGCCGGCATCACTGTTTTTGCTATGGCGGGCTTTAGAGCAGCGCCACTGATGTCGGCGCTTTGTTTGCTTCTCAAGGGGATTATCCTCTGTTGCATCATCACCATTGCTTTCTTTGGGTGTGTCCACTATATATATATCATATGATGAGGTGGTTGTCCAGCGCCCTGGGGGCGGTGGTTCCCGTTTTTCTCCTGCATCATCATCGTCCATACCGTCAAAGTCTTCGGAGTCGAAATCGAGCATGTCGGTTGAGTCGTTGACAGTGGCTATTAAGTGGGTGGTGGGTGGAGAGTATCCTTCGTCATCCTCTTACCACTCAAGCCGGACACAGTTCGGCTAAGAGTATCCTCACAGGGAGAGAGATTTTAATGAGTTTAGCACATCGCCCAAGGGCGAGTGCTGAAAGATATCCGCGGAGCTAAACTCCATGATCGATGCCTAGTCAGATCCGATGGGCACGGATGCACGTGATTCGGAGCCTATGGCCGGAAACGAGTCCAAGGGTCCGATGAGGCAGACCTCATTGGAGGCGAAGTATGTGTTCGGCTCTATTGCTGCTGAGTGTGCGGCCTCCATGGCGGGGTCCATCCACCCGTCCTTGGCCGGCACGATCTGCTCCGGATTTAGAGCCGGGGCAGCTGCAGGTGTGATGTCCTGAACACAGTATGATGGCAGATCTAAGTCATGCTCATCGTGACTGTATGGCGCACCTGTCATGGGCTCGAATCCGTCGAAGATCAAGTCTCAGCGGATGTCGGTAGTGTAGTTCAGGTTTCCAAACCTGACCTGATGGCCAGGAGCGTAGCTATCGATCTGCTCCAGATGGCCAAGCGAGTTGGCCCGCAGTGCGAAGCCGCCGAATATGAAGATCTGTCCGGGGAGGAAAACCTCACCCTGGATCGCATCGCTGTGGATGATTGAAGGATCAATCAAGCCTTATCGTGACGACACAGTCGAACTCCCAATGAAAGCACCAATGTCGTTGTCAAACCCGGCGGATCTCGGGTAGGGGGTCCCGAACTGTGCGTCTAAGGCTAATGGTAAGAGGAGGCGGGGGACACAATGTTTACCTAGGTTCGGGCCCTCTCGATGGAGGTAATACCCTACTTCCTGCTTGATTGATCTTGATGATATAAGTATTACAAGAGTTGATCTACCACGAGATCGTAGAGGCTAAACCCTAGAAGCTGGCCTATGGTTATGATTGTTGTTATCCTACATACTAAACCCTCCGGTTTATATAGACACCGGAGCGGGCTAGGGTTACACAGAGTCGGTTACAGAGAAGGAAATCTACATATCTGAATTGCCAAGCTTGCCTTCCATGCAAAGGAGAGTCCCACCCGGACACGGGACGAAGTCTTCAATCTTGTATCTTCATAGTCCAACAGTCCGACACAAGTACATAGTCCGGCTGTCAAAGGACCCCCTATTCCAGGACTCCCTCAGTCGGTTTATCAGAGAAGGAAACCTCTGGACTCTATTCTTTCCGTCCACGTATCGAGAAGTCCCATCCGGACATGGTTTATGATCTTCAGCTTGATCCTATACGGCCCATGTAACCCGGCCCACACTCCTAGCCCGGACACCTGAGGACCCCCGAATCCAGGACTCCCTCAAGTGCGGAAGTGATGAGATTGGTCAGCAAGGTTAGATTGTTGACCCATTCAGGACTCTCCATCATTCAAGTTATGGCTATTGTGATATAGCGATGCCTCTTCAGTCCAGAGTGGGTCCATTATGGAACTATAACAGGGAGGACGACGCGTCTCACTATATGCGCAAGGGTCCAGATAACCAAGCCATAGTGGATGCCATGCCAGTGGACCTTTATAAGGGAGAGGAAGAAGACTTCGCCTGTCTGTAATGCAGGGACGGCTTATCCATGTACAACCCTATTGACTGGGTAAGTTTAGTCATTCAGCACCTTTTTTATAATTGGGATGTGTTAACCGAATACTCTGGTTGCTTCAAAATAGTCATGGAGGAAGGTAGTCGAGAACACCTATTGCCCTCCTCCCCAACCAGAGGACCACGCACGTCATGAAGACCCCGGATTTCATGAGGATCTGGATATATTCGTGGAATTTGAAGACGGAGTTTATTACCAGCCAAGCCTTGACGGTTCAGAAGTAGCTGTCAAGGCTGATTACCCCGATCTCTTTCCCTTTGTTAAGGTAAGTGTTCAGAAATCAAAAAGAGTGACTTTTCTGCTGATAACTTTACCCTCCACACTGGGTCGTGTCTTGTAGGATCGATGCTCAGCGAGCCGTACCCAAGGTCGGGCAAAACAAGAAGAAGGATGCCACCCTCAAGGAGTGGACGTGCGAAGGGAAAGGAAGCCGAGAGCGCCATCGAGCCTGCTCCATCACCAAAAAGGTATATTCCTTATTTTCATACTTGGGCGTAAGGCCAAATTGTTGTTTTCATCCTTCCTCTATCATTTCAGCGGAGGTATACGTTAGACCATGCCAAAAATACCAGCAAGACGTGCCACAGCCAATGCAATGCCGAATTCGTCAACTAGGACGAGGGTGCATATAGGGGTGGCGCCGACTCATCCACCTCAGGAGGATCCGGGTGAAATGTCCGTCACTAACTCCGAGGTGGAGAGCGCAATGAATCACCGTCGATTAACAGAGACCCTGTGTGCCCCGGTTTTTTGGAGAAAGAGTTTACCGCTCTCAGCACCGTGGGCGCGTATATTCGAGCTGCCCGGGATGGACTTACAGGTGTTACTTGCCTGTTCTCAAGGGATGTCTAGGTGAAAATTTTATGCAAATCTAATATATAGATACCAGTATCCCCCGAGACTTAAAGCGGTAGGAACCAACCGATTTGAGGATCATATATGACCGCAGGTTCTCAAGGAGAAGAACAACGCATTGTCCCAGGAGCTCGAGACAAGCCGAACACAGCTAAATGCCGCTGTCACCGAGCTTAAAGAAATGAAGAGTGCCCCAATGACTGGAGGAAAAGATAAAAACACTTGAAGATGGAGTGAAGAAGCAGGACAAAGAGATAAAGAGCTTAAAGGCTCAACTCTTGGAGGCACAACAGGAAAACCAAAAGCTGAAGGGCAGCATATTCGGTATGACCTTTTGAACCATCCGAAGTATTGATATAATCATATAATACAGAATGTTATAATTCGGTTCATACAGGTATGTTGACCGTCCGCCACGAGGAGGAAGTGTCCGGGCTTCAAAGCAACATTCTAAGAGAACTGCCAAAGCTGCACGAGCGTACCGGGAAAGCCATGAAGAATATGGCCAAGGCTTGATGGCCATCTGATGCTCCTCCAGAAAGCATGGAGGGGTTGGCAGACCTATTCAAGGGTGCTCGGCGTTGCTTCGAGCTGTGGAAGACATCTGCATGCCTTGAAGGAGCACGGAAAGCATGGGCCATGGTGAAGACACGCTACACTAGACTCGATCCAAATCATATGGCCCGAGTTGGACCTTAGGGACCAAATGGGAAGGAAATTCCTGTAAGCTTGGTATATGACTAAGTAATGATAGCAGTGAAATATTCACAACAAGATTGTAAGTTAGATAGTCTTTTAGATGTTGTAGAAAGAGAGTAGGCATTTGATTCTATGTATCTATGTACTTTATGACCGAACTTATCTCCTGCCGAACTTATAAAAAAATTGCCATCGCAGACCTTAGGCTTCCACCTCCGAACCAATAAGTTGGAGTGTTTCCGTATACTATGTTTAACTAAAAAAGTTTAATATCTTTGTAAACCAGGCAATCCAGTCATATTGCTCGAATAGAAAAAATATGTCCGGGGAGTTATGTCATATTACTATTTAACGTTAAGAAACATCTTCCAAGAAAAATAGTTCCATTACAGGTTCCTTTCCTTGGGTTAAGATGCTAAATGATGCATGCCTAGGCTCGTACCAAAGTATAGACAACCAATTCCATAGTTGTTCCGAAAACAGTCTTTTTGTTCATGTGCCGACCAATTATTCCTTTAAGAACGCTAGCTTTTGGCTTCACCCGTCTGAGGTACAAGTCCAGATATCCCGGTTGTAACAATCGCAGAGGTACTCCCTTTACACCCTAGCCGAACAATCGAGAATGTAGGGTATAAACACAGGAGCAAGGCAACCCAGCTTGGCAAGAACTTAAGTCATAGAGGTGCATAAAATGGCAGGAGCAACAACTGTCATGGACAAAGGAAGTTTATAAGCTTTTAATAAAAATGCTTCGTTAAAGAAGCCCCCATGTATGGTGGGGTGTATACATTTAAAGATGTGTACCCCAAATAATGCGGTTGATTCGAACATATATTGAGAAGGAAAAGGAAAAAATCGAAAAAGAAGGGAGAGAAAAAGAAAAAAAACTAATTAAAGTGAAATCTAAGGTGGCAAACTATGCATAGAATCTTTGGAGCTGGGCTGTGTTCCATGGGTTCGGCCCAAGACGATTATCTGCTGCATTACGAAGGTGATAGACTCCTCTAGTAAGGACTTCATCTATGACGAAGGGGCCTTCCAATTTGGGTTTGAGCTTATCCTTTTTCTTTTCCGGGAGGCATAAAACAAGTTCTCCGACATTGTATGTCTTAGCCCACACTTCTCTGCATTGGTAACGCCTGGCCTGTTGTTGATAAAATGTGGAATAGGCTTTAGCAACATCACGCTCCTCTTCAAGTCCGTCTAGGTAATCCTGCCGACCTAATTCAGCATCTCTCTCTTCATGCATGCATACTCTAGGTGAGTCATGAATGATGTCACAGGGCAATACAGCCTCTGTGAAGTACACCATAAAGAAGGGTGTGTATCCGGTCGTTCGATTAGGTGTGGTCCGGAGTCCCTAGAGTACGGAATCGAGTTCCTCAACCTAGTGCTTATCTGATTGTCGTAGAGAGCGCACTAGCCTGGGCTTAATGCCTTTCATGATCAGACCATTGGCCCTTTTGACTTGGCCGTTTGTTTGAGGGTGGTATACGGATGCATAGTCGAGTTTAATGCCCAACTTAGGGCACCAAGTTTTCACCTCATCAGCTGTAAAGTTGAAGCCAATATCAGTGATGATAATGTGCGGGACACCATAACGGTGGACTATGCCGGATATAAAGTCAATCCGTGAATTTATCTACCATTACCAACAAGTATTTCTTTCTGTGACTTCCCCCTTTAAGGGGTCCAACCATATCAAGCCGCCAGACTGCGAAGGGCCAAGTAATGGGGATTGTTCTCAGTGCGGTGGGAGGCATGTGAGTTTGATTGATGAAAAGCTGACAACCCACGCAACGTTGGACAAGGACTTGAGCGTTTGCATGAGCCGTGGGCCAGAAAAAACATGTCCTAAACACTTTGCTTACGAGGGCTCGAGCTGCGGCATGATGACCGCCCAGGCCAGCATGTATTTCAGCCAAGAGTTTCCTTCCCTCCTCTTTGGAGATACACCTTTGGAGGACTCCGGTAGTGCTCTTTTTGTACAGTTCACCCTCATGCACTTTGAAGGCTTTAGAGGGCCGAGATATGCACCGGGCTTCATTTTGATCATCCGGAAGCTCCTGCTTATTAAGGTAGGCCAAGAATGGTTCAGTCTAGGGACCGATGACGGCCATGATCTCGTGATCAGAGGGTGTTATCTCGATATCCGGACCCCCGACGTTGTTTGCATTGTGTTCGGCAGCTGGGGGTATGATCAGGTTCATACTGCCTTCGCTGCTCTCACCCTGCCATACTATGGATGTCTTAAAGAGCCTTTCCATGAAAGTGTTAGATGGTAAAGGGTGGCGCTTAGCGCCCATGCGAGCGAGGATGTCGGCTGCCTGATTATTCTCTCGAGCGACGTGATGATACTCAAGTCCTTCGAACCGAGATGATATTTTTAATATGGCGTTTGATATGCCGCCATTTTTGGGTCCTTTGCATCGAGCTCTCCATTAACCTGGGATATTGCGAGGTTGGAATCACCGCGCACCTCCAGGCGTTGTATACCTATGGAAACAACCATGCGAAGGCCATCACTACAAAAAAGACACATCCGTGACATTTTGGGTCGAATGAATTTTTTTTCTGTCATACATATGACACTCTATGACGATAATTGTGACAAAACCCGGTATCATCATAGATGTGGTGGGCTCCTACTTCTATGAAAAAAATCATGACAGAAAATGGGCTTTTTATCCTGGGCGGGCCGGAGACAAGCTGCATGACATTCATTGGGCCGTCCATGACAGAAAAAACCGTGCTAGAAGCGAGGGCGAGGAAAATTTTGGGGAGTTCCCAGTTACGGTGGGTGGTCGAGGGCCGAGCGATGCATGTTTCTCTCGTACACATACGCGCGTGTGTGCAAGGCGTTGGCTCTAACTGAACCCAAGCGAGGCGTTGGGCTCTAACTGAACCCGAGCGCTTGCACTGCAGGCTACGCGTTACTGAACCCGGGCGATCGATCAATGGCTGTTAAATGAACCCGATCGAGCGATTCCTTCGCTACTTCTGCTAACTGAAGCCTATCGATGCTGCCTCTCTGGATGAACAGTGAGCGTTGCAGGGGGGTGGATGAACAGTGAGCGGTGGGGGTGGATGAACAGGACCCTGTGGTGTTGCCTTGATCGAGCCAGTTGGGGCTGGATGAACAGGACCCCGTGGATGGCTGGATGAACAGGACGACTCCGTGGAGGGCTGGATGAACAATAGACGATGGAGGGGTGCGTGTGGAGGGGTGGTTGAACAATAGACGATGGAGGGGTGCGTGTGGAGGGGTGGTTGAACAGTAGCCGGTGGAGTAGCGCGCGGTGGAGGATGGATGGACAGTAGCCGGTGGAGTAGCGCGCGGTGGAGGCTGGATGAACAGGAGCCCGTGGAGGCTGGAGGAGGTCGACGATAGCCCGTGGAGGCTGGAGGAGGTCAACGGTGGAGATGAACAGTATCCCGTGGAGTCCCTTTTTGCGGTACGCCACACCCCTCCCGATGAACAGGACCCCCGTTTCGACCGTAGCGCTCCAACACAAGTCCGTTTCGTCCATTTTGCGGTACGCCACACCCCTCCCGATCAACAGGACCCCCGTTTCGACCGTAGCGCTCCAACACAAGTCCGTTTCGTCCATTTTGCGGTACGCCACACCCCTCCCGATCAACAGGACCCCCGTTTCGACCGTAGCGCTCCAACACAAGTCCGTTTTGTCCGTTTTGCAGTACACCACACCCCTCCCAATCAATAGGACCCCCGTTTCGATCGTAGGAGGTTTGTTTCCTCCGTTTTGTGGTACGCCAGACCCCTCCCAATGAACAGGATCCCGTTTCGAAAATGGCCGGTCGAACACAAGGCCGTTTCCTCCGTTCTGCGGTACAACATGCCTCGTTTCCATTGCCTGTTCTGTCCAAGCCCTCTCGATGAACACAACGACGCATTCCGTTCTGACCCAGCCAGTTGGCTCCCCATGAACATGACGACGACGTTGTTTCTCTGTTCCAACCCAGCCATGTACACAAGCCCTGGCCGTACGTATGCGCGAGTAGGCATTCGAGACCCCGCCCTTATGTACACATACGTGGCCGTATTTTCTTTCTTGCACACTGGCCGATGTATGTACGTGTACATGCTACGTGCGCGCCTCTACTACGACATGTGCGCGCCTCTACATCGACCAGTATATATGTACGTACACGTACGCGAACAGAATGACAATGCTACGACGCTTCGACGAGGTGGATCCCGACTGTCGGGCACTTCCTTGCGTGCCAAGATGTTGCTAGTGGGTCCCAGCAGTCAAGGGGCGAATCATTTTTTTAGACGCACTTCCTTGCGTGCGAAGATGTAGCTGGTGGATCCCAGCAGTCAGGGGGGCGAATCGTTTTTTTTTTAACACACTTCCTTGCGTGCGAAGATGTAGCTGGTGGGTCCTAGCAGTCAGGGGGGCGAATCGTTTTTTTTTCAGACGCACTTCCTTGCGTGCGAAGATGTAGCTGGTGGGTCCCAGTAGTCAGGGGGCAAATCATTTTTTCGTGAAATACAGTGGCCCATCCGGTGGGTCCCCACTATCATGTGGAGGAATAATTATTTTGCACGTAATAAGGAGGCACTTCTTTGCGGCTGCCGTGGACCCAGCTGTCAGCCTCTCCACGTACAGCACTCTTCCGATGGAAGTCGGTCATTGACCACATTGACCATGCCGCACCGAAAGCACCACGGCGGTGGACGATGGCGAGGCCTAGGAAGGGGACGACACGGAGACGGGCAAGACACGGCAGTGGATGCCCACTCGAAGAGGAGTACGAGGTTTCACTGGTTCGGCTGCGGTGTGAGGCTGTCATCGCCGCAGAATAACAGGGTGCGTGGGTGAGTATAGGGATGGCCTGGCTAGCGGTGGGAGTAGTAGGGAGCGGTGAGGCTTCTGCGGCATCACAGCCGGCCACGGGAGGCAGGAGCATGCGGCACGACCGGCGCTGCTTTGGGCGGCTGGACCGCGAAGACCAGAGGTTGAAGAAGCACTATGGCCATTGATGGAAATCGTACGGTCACTGGGGCTAGAATCGTTCATATTGACTAAGTTGACAAAGCCCTCCATCCCCGTCAACTTAGTAGGCCCACAAGTCGGCCTCCCACCAAGGTGAGTCCCAGCTAGCAGGGGGAGTATTCATTTTTTTGTGCGTAATAAGGAGGCATTTCCGGTGGGTCCGAGCTGACAGCGGGGGGAATGTTTTTTTTCACGAAATACAGGAGCCCTTCCGATGGGTCACAGCTATCAGGTGGAGGAATCATTATTTTGCGCGTAATAAGGAGGCATTTCCCTGTGTGGGCCCCTACTTTCAGCCTCTTCCGATGGCTGTTGTTTGTTGACCATGTTGACCTCGCCACGCCAAGAGCACAAATGCGGTGGATGAGGGCGAGGCCCAGGAAGAGAACCACCCGGAGCTGGCGAAGCCACCGCAGCAGATGCCCACGCTGAGGGGAGTACGAGTGCTGACTGGTCGGCTGTGGGGTTGTCATGCCCAAGATGCGACCCTATCCTAAAGGAACTCGAAGGTCCCACAAAAGGATAGAAGCGCATCTTGAAACTCTTTTGCAAGGATGATATCATTACATCAAACCATTACATAATAGTTGGGGATACATACCAGAGGCAAACAATGCCACATGAATACATCATCATAATACATAAGAGCAACATCTGACTACGGATGAACACAAACAGAAACTCAAACGACATCCACCCTGCTAGCCCAGGCTGCCGACCTGGAACCTATCCCCTGATCGAAGAATAAGCAGAAGAAGAACTCCAAAACAAGTAAACATCGCTCTTGCGTCAAGATCATCGCATAACCTGTACCTTCAACTGTTGTTGTAGTAATCTGTGAGCCACGAGGACTCAGCAATCCCATTACCATGGGTATCAAGACTAGCAAACTTAATGGGAAAGGAAGGGGTAAAGTGGTGAGGTTGCAGTAGCGACTAAGCATATATGGTGGCTAACATACGCAAATAAGAGCAAGAAGAGAGCAAACGGAACGGTCGTGAAGCTAGCAATGATCAAGAAGTGATCCTGAACTCCTACTTACGTCAAACATAACCCAAAACCGTGTTCACTTCCCGGACTCCGCCGAAAAGAGACTGTCACGGCTACACACGCGGTTGATGCGTTTTAATTCGGATCTGGTGTCAAGTTATCTACAACCGGACATTAACAAATTCCCATCTGCCCATAACCGCGGGCACGGCTTTCGAAAGTTTATACCCTGCAGGGGTGTCCCAACTTAGCCCATGATAAGCTCTCGCGATCAACGAAGGATATACCTTCTCCCAGGAAGACCCGATCAGACTCGGAATCCCGGTTTACAAGACATTTCGACAATGGTAAAACAAGACCAGCAAAGCTGCCCGATGCGCCGACAATCCCAATAGGAGCTGCGCACATCTCGTTCTCAGGGCAACACCGGATAGGTCAGCCTACGAGTAAAACCAGCCCTCGAGTTGCCCCGAGGTGGCCCCGCAGTCTGCCCGGTTCAGACCAGCACTTAGAGAAGCACTGGCCCGGGGGGGCTAAAATAAAGATGACCCTCGGGTTGGCCGACCCAAGGGAAAGGTATAGGTGGTGGTGAGGCAAATGGTAAAACCAAGGTTGGGCCTTGCTGGAGGAGTTTTATTCAAAGCGAACTGTCAAGGGGGTCCCATAAATCACCCAACCGCGTAAGGAACGCAAAATCCAGGAACATAACACCGGTATGACGGAAACTAGGGCGGCAAGAGTGGAACAAAACACCAGGCATAAGGCCGATCCTTCCACCCTTTACCAAGTATATAGATGCATTAATTAAGTAAGAGATATTGTGATATCCCAACATAATCATGTCCACCATGGAGCAATCTTCAACTTCACCTGCAACTAACAACGCTATAAGAGGGGCTGAGCAAAGCGGTAAACATAGCCAAACAACGGTTTGCTAGGAAGGGTGAAAAGGTTAGAGGCTGACATGGCAAGTTGGGAGGCTTGAAGAACAAGTGATAGGTAGCGCAGCATAGCGATAGAACGAAGCAACTAGCATAGCAATGATAGTAGTGAGATCCAGGGTGACGGTCATCTTGCCTGAAATCCCGCTAGGAAGAAGAACGAGTCCATGAAGAAGACGAACAGGAGTAGTCGAACGAATCCTCACACTCACAACATTACCGGAACTAAGAAGCAACACCGGAAAGAAACAAACAACATGGTAAACACACAAGCATAATCATGGCATGATGCACAATTCAAGTATGATGCATGTCCGGTTTAAAGAGCATGGCATGGCAAAGTGCAACAAACAACACTACAAATTAAGTGGAGTTCAATATGCAACGAGTTGCATATTGACAAAACTTCACAACATTTATTTAGTTCGCTCTCGTTTAGGTACACAACAATATTAAAATGTTGTTAAACATGGCAAGAGGTGAAGCATAAGAAAACTACCTATCTAGGCAAGTTTATATGAGGCCGGAACAACAAACAACAATTCCAGAAAATCCCCATATGCATATTTTGGATTTGCTACTGTTCTGCCCTAAAACATATTTTATTGTTGTTAAACATGCAAAGTAATGCCACCATGTTAAACTATGCATTTTTCCACCCCATTTACATATAAAGTTTATTAAAATAGGAGCTACGGTTATTTAGTTATGAAATAAATCATTTTAACGTGGCATTTATGCAAAAATAAAGCAAACAGCAAGTTTAAGCATTTTAACATGGATGAATAGTGGCATAATGTGAAACTAGACAAAATTCTAAGCATTTTGCATATAGGAGTCATTTTAATATGAGGCATGATTGTTGAGTTTTTATATGCATGAGGAGCAAGGGGTTTTCTGCAATTCTGAACATCCTGGGATAATGCTAAAATCGCAACAGGGAAAAAACATGCATCAGGCTGAAACTGCAGGCTGGCCCAACAGGAGAAGAAGAAAAAACAAAAGGAGGGGCGTTGGGGGTGGCCTCACCTAGTGGGCTGAGGCCCAGTCGGTGGAAGAGGCTGGCTGGGGAGGTCGGACGCGGGCCGGCTTGGTTGGAGGAGATCGAGGAGAGGAGTGGCGGCTGTGGCTGGCCGTGATTTGGTTGGGTGGCGCTGAAATTGAGGAAGATGGTCAGAGGCAGGATGTAATGGATGGATTGAGGAGCGACATGGTTGGTGGATCTGGATCGAGGGGGGATCCCGAGGGGAGCGACCAAGCGGTGGCGGCGGGCGGAATGGGTGGATGGGATAGCTAGGGGCTAGGCTTAGGCTGATTAAATAGCTAGGTGGACTAGCTTAGGGAAAAATGAACCCTTCGATTAAAATCGAACGGTCAAGAATAAATATGTCATGGAAACCAATTAAGAAAACAGAGATATTTTATAGATGTTTGGGGATGATCCGGACCCAACGGTAACGATAGTACGGTTCGGGTTCGGGGAAGTTTCGGACACGGGTGAGGGGTCGATGCACGGTGCCAAGAGGTTCAAATGGTCGGACAACAAAAGAACGGTTGGTCTCGAAAGGTACAACGGAGGCAACGAGGAGAAGCGGGAACTATCAACGGATGCAAGCTTTATGAAAACATGTGGATGCAAAATGCATGGTGCTATGAGATGAGATGCATGACATGAACAAAATGCAAAACAAAAGACAAAACCCCAACCACGGAGGAAATAACATATCGCATATCCGGAAAAGGCAAGAGTTGGAGTTACGAATATGGAAAGTTGTATCCGGGGCGTTATAAGGGTGAGGCTGACGTTGCCGGAAAATAACAGGATGTGTGGGTGGTTAGAGGGCTGGCCTGGGGGCAGCACAGCCAGCCACGAGAGGAGGGAGTAGGCAGTCCCACCGGCGCTAGTTTGGGCGGCTGGAGCAGGAAGATCAAAGATTGAAGAAGCACGGCGGCCATTGGATGGAAATCGAACAGTCACTGTTGTGTGACTAAGTTCACAAAGCCTTGCGTATGCATCAAAAAAAATTAGGATAGCGTCATCGTCAACCTAGTAGGCCCAGAAGTGAGCCTCCAAATCTGTGAAAAATAGCATACATCCCATTAGCCATTATTTTCAATAATTGACAGCCCATTTGCTAATTCTTAAGGATATTTGAAGCCCATATTCTTTTTATTAGCATTACAGACCATATATTCTGGGCACTGCTAAAAAATTCAACGATGTTTTGCATATTTCGGTGGGGTCCAAACTGTTTTAATCACAAAATTTCGAGTCACGTTAAAAATAATTTTCAAAAAATTATATCAAAATAAAATTCAAAAAACAATTCTCCGCAAAAAAAATGAATGAAATTTAGAATCTTAACTAGCAAGATGCCCATTCATTGCACGGAACATGAAGATGCATTTGTATGAGTAGTTTATCTTGTGCGAGAAAACATGATATTTTAATGTAATTGCCAGTTGGCTTTGGTTTTTATAAGAGTAGAGAGTAGAGAAATCCTGAAAAAAATGATATTTAATGCAATTGCCGGTTGGCTTTGGTTTAAAATTTTACAACCCATTTCTTACAACTTATAGCACGTTTTCTGGGGAAGACCATTTCTTACTACTTACATCCCTCCTTGTCTTCAAAGATTTGCAGCCCAGCATGGATGAGAAAAGCAGGTAGGCCTCGATTTTGGTATTCTCCAAAAAAAAGAACTGGGCTAGCCAATTTTAGAAAGAAAAAATATATCAACTGGGCTCGTCATGTGCTTAATAAAAGCGTAAGCATGGGCTAGATGGGCCACAACCCCCGCATAGCGCGCAGTTGAGCTCCGTCTTTGAAACTGAAAAACAACTGGGCGAGCTGCTGGGTCCCTGGTGTTATACGCTTGTTGTGTAATTTTCTTGTTTATTGACAACATTGACAATGGCGTGGGACCTAGTTGTCAAACAATTAGGAGGAAGTATTTTTTTGGCTTGTAATAATGAGGCACCTGCTTGCGAAATGCAATGACCCTGATGGGTCCCTACTGTCAGCCTCTCCACGTACAATCATCTCCTGATTCCTCTTGGTTGTTGACCATGTTGACAACGCCAGACGACGGTGGGCACAGCGAGCGAACCAAGGCGGAGGACGGCAAGGCCTCGGACGGGAACGAACATCAGCCATGGAAGATGCGGCAGTGTAGTGGCAGGTGGAGGGGAGTACAAGGGCAACAACATGCAAGTCAAGCATACAAATGGTACAAAAAGCCCAAGGATTAATTGTTCATCATTTTTTTAGAAAAAACCCAGATTGAACATGACAGTAACATCCAACCCAACCACTCTTTTTTGCAGTCACAAACAAATGGATCGGTCTGATCCATAAAATCAACATCCTATGCAAAAAAAAATTATTTCGGGATGTCAACAACTTGTTGTAAATAGAAGCCGAGCACGTTTAGAAGCCCATTTGTCCACCTGAAACTTCTTTTTTCGCTATTCAACATGTTCGTCCGTGAGAAATCTCTTGCTGTAAAAATTAAACCTCATGGACAATAGTAACCTCACATTCAACAAGAAGAATGTGACAAAGCTTCTGTTTGCCTGGTTGGATGCATATCGTCCCATCGTTATTGTCCTCAAACGAATGTCATGAGAACTGAGAAAATCCTTGTGCTTATTACGCCACCGATTGGTTATATGTTTTTCTCCATGTGGTTCTGTCTAAGTAGCATGAAGATTGAAAACAGTTAAGGCTTGAAAAAAGAGTATGTCAAAAGAACGACATCTGAACAGTTAATTCTAGTACAATATATACGGGCTTTCAATGTGCATGAAATCATCACCTCTATGTATAAATTCTCCAGAGATCGAAAGCATCACAGCAAGCCAATAATTATATCCAGATCAAAACTATACATTCTGATATATATGATCTTGATAGAATCCAGCAGCATTGATAGGCTATCAATGGACGAACTCTTCATTGAGCATATAACATAATATTAGTACCCAAAGTGTACTCCAAGATGATATAAAACTTATGCGCACAAATGAAAAATGTAGCATATGATTACAAATGTGTAGATGATAATATACGGTACCTGAAAAAGTGAGGAGCCAAAAACCAACTCCTTGTGATTATTAAACGAGTCACGAATTACACCCAAGGTCTCCAGTTTAGGCGCAGAGACGACAGTTATTTCTGAAGGTGTATAACAATTATGAAGGAGCAACCTTTCAAGTGAAGAGACATCTTCAATGATGAGCTGCTGTCCTTTAAAACAAATTCCAATGCTTTTAAGGCGAGGCGACTTTATTTGGAGACAACTGATACCGATTTCTATTCCCAAAACAATCAGCAAGCGCTCCAGGGCAGGGCAACTGGAGTGGATGATGTTGTGCAGTGAGGCCTCCAATAGATAAACCACCACAAGCGAAAGTTTTTTTAGCAGTGGGAGTAGAAGCATTTGTACCAGATTGTCTGGTAGAGGGCATCGGGCAAAGGTGGCGGTGTGGAGAGAGGAGGAAAACCGCAAGATGGACATCGGTGGTGTGGGCACAAATTCTTGGTGTGTTCGTGGTATGAAACTTTTGTGGTAATGGTACAACTCAAAATGCTGGAGTTTTCTGAATTCAGGGGTTGTCAGCCAAGTGCCCACCTTGCTAGGTATGGACAGCAGGTAGCGTGTCGGGATGCAGAGGTATTGAATGGAGCCCTGCTGGGGAGAAGAGATGACGGCTCTGAGGAGATCAAATTTAGGAAGGACAGATATCTGACGACAGTCGAGATTGAGGGGCGCGGTGCGTCATAGAGGGCGCCACCGAGTTGAGACGACTTGTGGGCGGCAGCAATCCTTGGTGGGGAGAAGCGAGATGATCTCCTCACGGATGACGCCCGGGAGATCGCTGATGTGGTCCACCGATGATTCTACCTGTTCCTGAGATCCGGGTGTGTGTGGGGGGGGCTCGCTGCTTCTCCCCGCGCTACCGGGTGCGGGATCTACAACTGGCATCGCCGCTGGCGGGAGCCTCATCTTCTTGGCACTGGGGCCAGCCGACTCCATTTTCCTTGTGGGCATCGCGCCGAGCTCACGGTTTGAGCAGAGTAGCCAGAGACGAGCCTAGTGGAAGTGCGAGTGAGGAAGAACGAGGGATGGGGATTTCTGTAGGAGTGGAAGAAGAGGAGCATGCATTTTCTATATGAGTGAGGAAGAAGGTGAGCGGGGATTTTCGGACGAGTGAGGAAGATTTGGGAGCGGGGGGAATTGAGGGGGTGACGGAAGCGGGAGAGCGATTTGTTCGTGTTTATAAGGCCCGCTGCACTAACTACTCACTTTTTCCCAAGAACTGCTCTCTTCTTTTGCGTTGCTGCATTGGAGCTGGCGCATGGACTTGGCTGACTGGCCAGGCATGCAAGATTCATGTGCCCGCTGGCCACTGCATGCGCCTGGTTTGTTACTAGGCCTATTTAATAGGGTGGTTATGGAGTAAATTAAGGGGATTTGTTTTCTCTATGTGCATCCACCAAATTAGAGGATGCGGTACTGGATGCAGACACTCACCTTAAACTAACATTCAAAAGAACAAAAGTTCAGCATGTCTATGCATCTCAATGATTCACCATACTATAACCAATACAAAGCTGTGAGAAGGTGTGGAAATAAAGAAAATCGGTCGATGCTTCTCTGAGCAAAGGGCCTCCCTGCGCACGCATTAATTTCCTGGGCATGCTTGTTTCTTCTCAATGTTGCGAGCACTTTGAGCATGTTGGCAACTCCACAGCTAGCTAGCTGCCTCATCTTGCAATTGATGCTGACACATTTGCAGCAAACACATGAGGCAATAGAGATGACTCAACATGGGTCCATATTGTGCAGTTCCCCTGAAATCATATTCATTGTCCTGAATCTGAAAAGATAGGAAAACAGTAGCTATACTTAAACGGTGTTGCAAAACAGTAGCACATATCAATAGCTCGGCATGACAAAACACGATCATCTGGACGAAGGGGATACTGACCTGCCTGAGGAAGATTATATATAATTTCATAAGTCCTTGGTTGATTTCCACCTTCGGCTGCACTGCTTGTTTGCTCCTCCACACATGACAGGATCGTTCCGCACTGCATTCAGCAAGTCAACGTACGAATAAGCTAATTTCATCTTGCGGTGGTCATTGTACCTAGTTACGAATGTAGGAATACCTGGAGCACCATGAGGTTAGCTGACAGCAGGTAGATGCAGCCATATAAATTTTGTGCGGTGCTACCAAAATTGAGGTTTGTATCCCTTCCCGTTATGAGAATTCTTCTTGAAGTTGGTAGAATGTGACGGCTTGTTCTTTGCATCAAACTTGCCTTTCCCCTGAGATTTGTTCTTGTTGTTTTGGGGCTGGTTGGGCTGGAAGTTCTTCTCGTGTACCATGTGGGCACTAGAAGCTCCCTCAGCGACCCGAGCACGTGTGTCTTTTGCTCTCGCCTTCTCCTCAAAATCAAGAGTGCTAATGAGATCCAAAACAGAAAACTCATGTCTCTTGTTTTTCAGAGAAGTAGCAAAATCGTTCCACGAAGGTGGAAGCTTGGCAATGATGGTCCCAGCAACAAATTTGTCCGGCAACACACACTTAAAGTACTCAAGTTCCTTAGAGAGTGACTGTATCTCATGAGTCTGCTGAACAACAGAGCGCTCATCAGTCATCTTGTAGTCACAGAATTGCTCCATGACGTACAACTCGTTGCCAGAGCCCGAGGGCCTAAACGTGGCCTCGAGCGCAGCCCACATGTCTTTGCCGTTGTCAAACGACATATATGAATCCACAATGGAATCATCAAGAACACTCAGCAGGGCGGCTTTGAAGAGGGTATCCATGTTCTGAAAAGCTTCCTGCTGTGCAGGATTAAGATCACCCTCAGGCCTACCCTTGGTGGTGTCATAGCAGTACAAGATCTAAAACCAATATACTGCCCTTGTGCCCCACCTTTTATATTGCACCCCCTGAAAAGTAAGCGGCTTCAAAAGTGGAGCAAAACCACTCGGAGTAAATTGCCTGTAATCAAGTTTTTGGATTGGATTGTTCAATATATGAGCAATTTAGTATGAGATTTAATCCGAATCAGCAGTAAATAGATCATGACGACAATTGCAAACATCAAAGTAATGATGCGGACTAAACCAGGAGGATAGAATCACATACTGTACAGCGGGAGCAGAACCGATGTGGTTGATGTTGTCACTCATGTCATTGATGAAGAGGTTACTGAGGTCGGGGAAGAAGGTTGTCATTGAGGAAGTCGTCACTGGCAGCAGTCACAGGAGTGTGCTCCCCAAAAACTTGATCGCCCCTCTCCTGTACAGGATCATGAAAGGCGGGGTTCGGAGGAATGTTGTCCCATCTCATGGTGCACGCCGGAAGGAGGGCTGGAGAAGATTTGCCTGGCGACGCTAAGATCTGGAATGGTGCGAAACCATATGATACAGCGGCGGCTAGGGTAGAGCATGTCAGGTCGGTCGTGCGAGTATAATAGTAGGCCTTTGGCCCCTAAACCCCACGTCCAAGTCAATAATAGCTCAAAAAAAGTCAATAATATCCCCACCAAGGTTTATCTCAAAAAAAATTAATTAAGGTGTCCGTTAGTCCCTTTAGTATAAATACTATATCATTAATAATGGCCCCACCTTTTGTCTCACAAAGTATGTTGCAGTACAACCGGCTACACGTTTACAATCCGCTTCTCTTCTCTCTCTCCTCTTCTCTCTCCTTCAACTAAGCACAAATACTATATTTAAATCCTTATAGCCTGCTTATGTCATCTAATTGTAGTACTTGCTCTAAAGTTACTCTCCACTGTGTAGTCTGAAATGCCGGGCGTCCAGCAGGCGGTTCCCTCGGTCGGCGCGCCGCTTCAACGGTGGAAGCAGTGAGAGGTCGCATCGCCCTGACTTGCCATCAATGTGGACCGGCAGGCTCAGCTGGCGCCGGTCGGGAAGCGCACGTGGGAGGGGGGAGGGGTTTTTCTTGGGCCAAGAAGGTGAGAAGCCAATTTGTGATCGGTCCGGACGGGGAAATATCATGTTCTCCCGTACTCTGCATATGACACTAGTCTATGTTACTACTCCCTCCTTTCTGGTTTATAGAGATGTTTAGAGTAACATAGTAATATGTTATAGTATAAGTTACTCCCCACTATGACCAGCCTTGGCCTCTCCCAGTGCTCCACCATGTATAGCTACTAAGCCTGCCGCGTAGGCATAAAATATTATGTGGCACCAATAAACTAAGCACCTATGCATTGAAGACTTGAGTTACTAAGCCATTTAATGCACTTAGCACCTCATCTAAGCACATCTAAGAACTTACTAGCACCCCCTTGACCGTGGACCTTGACGGTGTACGTCACCTTGTCTCTCATAATTTTCCTCGTCATCATATGAGTCCTAGAAGATCTCACCCACATCATCATTAGCATGCTGCCGCCTTGATAGACAATGTGCGCAGAAGGAGTAGAGGCAACTGGGGACGCACCACCACCATGTCGTGGGCACTCCGTACGTGCTCGTGCGCGTGCAGGGTGCGTGTTTTTCCATCGATGCTAGCTCTAAGGCCGAGGCTGCGGTCGTCTTCGTCTCCGACTAGTAGTTGAGCAACGACGGCAAAGAGGTGCCGCAAGAGATGCGTATGCGCCGTTGCATGCTAGCTTCGCTGTAGCACGACAAAACGGACGTCGCCGCGGATTGCGCACGCCTCCATGCAGCCGAGTGTGTGCGCATGCATGTGTTATTCACGTGCATTCTGCGGCCGAGCGTGTGTGCATGCACGTGTTGTGTACGTGCGTTGTGTGCTCCATGCTGTGCGCGTATGTGCATGAGTTGGATCAGATGGAGTTAGTGCATTGGCTTGTGTACATGCGTGGCTACATGCGTCCTGTACATGCGTGGCTTGTTGCGTGGTTATCAATAATTCAATATAAACTACTCCCTCCGTTCCTAAATATAAGTCTTTCTAGCCATTTCAAATAGACTACAACATACGGATGTATGTAGACATATTTTAGAGTGTAGATTCACTCATTTTGTTTTGTATGTAGTCCCTTATTGAAATCTCTAAACAGACTTATATTTGGGAACGGAGGGAGTATAAAACATCTTCAACTTAGCATCCTGATGTATCGTTTCTAGTGGTTAGCGAAAAGTTCATGTTCTTTTATTTGTTTATAGGTGGGCAGGCGGCAAAAAACAGGGGAAAATGCGCAAGGTTCCTTGCAGACGCTCCACCACGAGGTTCCTTGCTCCTTCTCGGTCGTCGGGAATCTATGATCTTCAACTTTTTTCTTTTACGTGAGCTTTGTTCATCCTTTTCCCAACACGCGAGACATCTATCATCAAGGTGCACGTGTCATGCAAGAAAATGGAGATAATCAGATAAGTAGTGCGTAAGTGAGTCATGCACTTCGATGGCACCTACGCAATATTTTTTCTCCTCGATGGCACGTGAATAGTGCATGTACTCAACGACAGAGCACGGGATGGTAGCAATGACATGGTCAACCCTTTTTTGGAGAGAGTACGTACTAAATAACTTTGATGTGTCCCGTCAACTTGCAAAACGATGAGAAGCTTGATTACGCCTTCTCCCTCGCCAACGTGTGTGGTGGCTCGCAACACGAGGAGAAACTTTTGCTTACAAGCGGTGGATGTGCAGCAGTTCATTTGGTGTCAGATTGCCAGAAGCACTACTGTAGAACCATCGACTTCCGGAAGAGGCGGAGAGCCAAGCGCAAGGTCACCTACTAACCTTAGGCTAGGCGTAGTGGGAGTAACATAAGTAGGGGTACCTACTTTTTTTATTCTAGAAACAACCACACGCGAATATCAAGGTGCTGGTTACGTAGAACAAATTTCCTGGAGTCTGTGCTCAGCCCTCCTCTATCTCTCTTCTCAGCCAGCCAGCGGATGCGCGGAGCCCATCATCTGTTTTCTCACATGCGGTCCCACATGTCAGTGAAAATGCAAGAGGACCCATTGAACCTGCACATCTTTCACCTCGACATGCTGGTGATGAAAAACAAATCCAATAAAGATCATCAGTGGCCGCTTTTGGAGTTACTCAAGAGTAGTAAGATTCTATTTACAGTTTAACCCAAGATGCACATCACGTGGCTTCAACTACCACTCTATTTTCTTGCACGACACGACCTGGATGCTGGATGTCCCACGTGTCAGCAAAAGGAGGAAGAACCCGACCAAATCTTTGTTTGTGCTCTCGGATTAGACTAGTTGTGCTAACTTAAAAAATTTATTGTGTACAAAATGGATGCAAGTTTTGGTATTGGGAAGAAGAGTACATCGATATATTGATGGAGCGTTGGAGTTGGCCTTACAAGTGGGACCACAGTTGAGGAAACCGACTATCGGCAAACCCCACCTCTCCCGCCGTGCGATGGCTAAGTTAGAGAAACGATGGGGTTGAAGAGATTCTCTAGCATGGACTCCAAGAAATATGGTGTCAGATGGAAGTCGTGCTGGTGGCATGTGCCGTACTCCTGGACGTGAATGCTTGTTCTGGCCAATGCCACCCTACTACTCCTACTACTTACTATATAGTGCTAGTTTAGAGGATTCGAGGTGCTGGTTATGTACAGCGGGCACATTAACATATGGCTACAGTAAAAACACCCTCCCGACGCGCGAAGCATGTGAAGCTAGTACAAATAGTATACTACTATTGTTGATTGGCCTCATCCGATAACATGTTGCAATGCACGTACAATTATGTATTCGGAAAATATTTTTTTGCCTCATCGCAGCACTCACTCAGAGAAGTGACTCGAAAGCCATTCATAAATTTAGTAAGTTTATCATAGGCATATCATTTTATTACATACAACAGGTCATCAACCCACGTCGACAACGAGGATACATTATAAATACTTAAGTTTTCATCACACAACAAATAATAAGCAATGAAATGAACTTCAACTCAACCAATCCTCGACGTTGGAAATTCTTGCTTTGAACCACAAGTGATTCTCTGGGACGGGCCATCTATTGTCGATCTCGAGACCAACGCAGGACTGATCATCCAGGCTGAAGCGGCCTACTATATCAGTACTAGGGTAGGGAACCGCCCAAATGTCTGAGGTATAGACACAGTTGCTTCTCCTAAATGGTACTAGTAACGTTGTGTCAACAACAGTTGGATCGCCTTTCACCATCATCGGATAGTTTTGTCCAAGGAAGAGCGAGTTTTCTCCAAGACTATCAATTATGTACCAGGGAGAAGGTGTTGGCGCTAGCACACTAGTATCCATCCCGAATACCATGCAACGGGTGTTGTAATAGGTCTGGAGAGTGCGACCATGGGAGACAACACGTGCTCCCTTAGTAGTAACAAACTCAGTGCGCTGTATACAAACAAGAAGAGGTGATCCATCGGAATTAGTTGCCAGGCACCACTGAGTATATACATTCTACTCGTCCTCATGCTCGTGATCATCACCATCGTCATCTCCCCCTTGGTTATAAAATTTTCAAGTATAGGTGGTGGAATGTTCATAGGACCTTGGAAACACAAGAAGAAGGTTAATTAGTAAAGGGAAACTTACTAACCCGCATGCATGTGGATGAAACAATTATAATTACGGTGGAAACCAAACGTACCGAAACTAGGAGGGTCCCATGCAAAAACAGTGCCATGAGCGGTGGAAGCAAAAATAAGACCCTTGTATTTAATTGCATCACAGTACACATCCGTGTATAGAAACTGATTTTTGAGCAATATCCATCAAGTCGAACCACAAAGGACGGTAACAAGCTTGTCGAAGATAGCAACAACTTCATAGTTCTTGTAATTCCAAGAGCGGTTGGGAACTCAACAAATTGCTATCTCCCGTAGAAGACAGTCACCATGATCATATTTGAACGTGCGTAGAATACCGGTGTGCTCAATCTCTAGGCAGTCTGTTGAGATTTTTCGATGTGGAACCCGGTGACGAGTGTACACATTCACAAGTTCCCACTCGCAGTTGTACCAATATGAACAACTCAATCTCCATTTGCGCCTGCCCAATCCTTGCCCTCAAGCAATGGCATCTTAACATCATATGTATCATTATCTAGCGGCATCAACTTGCACAAGGCGAGGCCTCCGTCGTCCCTGCGCCAGTAGTCATCAGGGTCACGGCAAAGAAGATAGGGGAGATTAAACCGCTCCTTGACTCTTGGGTTCCTTGTAATGATGTTATTAGTTGAGTCGAGAATGGTCTTGAACGAACCTGCCATGCTAGCCAAGGTGATGACGTCGCACCGATCAATGAGTTCCTCCACCACATCATCTTCAGATCGGGGCAAGAATATTAGGGTCGTTTCCGGCCTATTCCCTCCATGGAGAAGACGATCGAATAATGGCAGAAGAAAGGGTGAAGGGCTGAAGGAAAATGGAGGAGGGAGAGGAAGAGCGTGCGACAGTAGTTCCAAATCGAGAGGGAAAGCCGAAGAGTCAGTGGACGGTTGCCAGTTTGCCACGGTTCACTAAGAGGCGCCCCAGCCTACATGTCCGTTCGGAAATACTCCTACTACTCGCCGTCGTCTCACTGATATGTTGGAACGGGACCACATGTCAATGAAACATGGTGTGTAATTTCTCGTGCAAAATGCGATCTGGCCGCGTTGGCCCGAGGTGCTGCATTAGTTTTTTTTTGAAAGTTTGCCGCATTAGTTATCGACCTTTATTTTTTTAACATGCAATCTGAATGGATAGCTCCTGTGGTCATCACACGTGAGCGGATATAGTGATGGTTGATTCGCCCGAGCAACTTATTATTGTGGTAATATGGGAGTACCAGCGGATTCAAGGAACAGAGAAATGATGGTTGCTTCGTCCAAGCAACTTAATATGGCAAAGGTGGGGCTCTGTGATTTGACTGCTCACTAGTCATTACTACTGCGGTGCAACGACCAGGTGAATCTTTCCCTGAAGTTGTGTTGTGCACTCAATATTGCTGCATGGCAGGTGGAGCCGGATGACGGATGTCCAACATGTCGGCGAAACAAAGTTGAATTGTTTCTGGCATTGCTATCAATCCTTCAGGATTTGTTTATATGTACGCATAATTTTGATGAAATTGTACTGTGATGCTATGAAGGTTTCAACTTTGGTTCCCGCAGGAAAAAAAGGTTTCAACTTAGGATTCATGTGTCTTGCCTCGAGATTATCTCGTTACAACATTCCATCAAATACAAATGAAACTACCATGGCTAATGCATCTCAATGGTTCGCAGATCAGCACCAATATTCACATCACAACTGAAGACAAAGTTGTGAGAAGGTGTACAAATAAAGAAAAAAATATAATTGATCGATGTTGTTCGTAGGCATGGCTCCATTTCCTTGGCACATGTTCATTGCTTGGCAGCTAGTTTCACCCAGCTCTGTAGCCAAAAAAGAGGTGTATGAAGGACACCACAATCCGATCATTTTGTGCAGCTCCACTAAAATTGAGCGGGCCATCCATGTTTGCAAAGATATCCAGCAAGTGTGATTACGATAATAGTGGAACTAGATGATGAAACATAACACACATAAATAGAAGCCAATCACCTCTACGATCTCTCTTTAGGACTAACTTCTTGTTGGAGAAGATTAGGCACGGAGTTGGATGAGGAGGATAGCAAAACCAATCTCCCTTTCCGCAGTCCCACAGAAATGTAAAAACGTTGCCCGTGTGACATTTTGGCGGAACTGCACAAAACACTCTTTAGAAAAAAGTGATTTGTGTAGTTCACCAAAAGGTCGCAACAGCTACGAGGTGAAAATGGATAGCCCTATTTGCAAAAGGATGTCAAAAGGAAACAATTACTGCCCAATAACACGAGTTGAAGACAAATATGCCGACAAAAAATAAGGGAAAGATAGCACATGGTGGTTTATAAAAAATGGTTTGAGGATGAAATTGCAAGATGGAAAGTACGTCGGCCGAGATATGATTTAAGCAAACAACTAAAGAAGATCCACATGCAGCAATGTGGGAAGACGGGCAATGGAGCATGGTCGGAGGAAGCTGTACCTGAGGGTCATCGGGATGTTACTATGAGGGCGTCGGCGGCCGAGATCTGCCCATACTGCGGCAGCGAGCAAGTGGCGAAGGCCCGACCGCGCCGGAGCTTGGTCAGAGAGAACGGCGGGTACCGCAGATCAGGACGTGCTGCCTCAATGCCATCGAACGGAGAGATGATGCACATCCCGCCTTTCCGACGGCGGACGGGATGCGGCCGGATCACTGACCAACGCTGAGAGAGAGAGGCCACGGCCGCCTTGTGTGAGATGGTGTGACGAGAGACAAACCCATTTTTCCATTTTCTCCACGGCAATCGTTTTATATTCTGTACGTTCCATTGAGGAATATATAACTTTATTTAATTCTAATGCGTCAAGTCGAACTTTTTTCCGTCTAGGCGTGGTACCCGACCCTTCTTCGAGTAAACAACCTCTACACGCGTCAAAATTATCACGTGGGCTGCCTTTTCGTACAGAAACAAACTCCACCGTGTACCCGCGCGGGTGTGGCCAGGAATGAGACGTGAGTACGTGCGTCCTGCGTGCACTTCTTCTTTAGGTGCAGGTACATACGTGGGCGGGTGTGAGAGAGATGGTTTGTGTGAAACAGAGGCAATGTGTTGATGATATCTCAAACATAAAAATGTAACATATGCAATGTGTATGAAACGGAGTCATGGACGTGAGATATCGATAGAATTGAAAACATGGATGAAGTGTGTGGCTGCACGATCGATAAAGAGTGCCATTGAATTTGTGTTTTCCCACGTCAAAGATACAGGGCGGCTGGCCTACTAGAATTCGAGAGGGCAGAGGTGCAGTTTTTCTCCGTGGCATGGATACCTACCTACAACGTTCAACTATCGGTGTGTGTGGGGGGGAGGAGGGGAGGGGGCAGAGACCGATCGACTAGTATAAGTGTGGGGAAGGAGAGAGATCTAGCTATGTATTGAGGGAGATCGATCGACATCCATGGATATGTGTAGCAGAGGAATAAGGTTGGGAAAAAGACAAAGGTAGAGCGTCGGAGGATTGGTGGTGGAGTGGCGTCTCACAAATGGTGGGAGAGGCCTGCTAGACAAACAGAGGGTATGAGTGCAATATCAATAAGAGAGGGCGGGGGATGTCTGTCTGTCTATGCACGTGCGTGTGAGAGACGGGTCGGGAGGTATTCAAGGATGATGAGGGGAGAAGATATGGTTGTGGTAAGCATACGTAACTACATAGGAAGATCAACCATCGTGTGTCCGAGAAAAGGAGAGACATAACTAGCGAGTTAAGTGTATCGGTGCTTGGTGAAAACGAATTATAGTCGAACTGGCTATATGTAGGGAGATCAGTTCATATACACGCTTGCATGTGTTAGAAGAAATTAAGGTCCGGAGAGGCAGACAGGGGGAGAGGGTGTGGCTAGGAGGTGGTGCGAGAGGCCTACCATGTCGAGGGGGGAGGAGTGTGCGAGTATGTGATCGATGAAAAGAGGGGCGGGAGTGTGCACCTGCGTGGAATTGTATTGTACATAGGGGGGCATGGACGGTGAGAAGAGAAGAGGGGAAGTATATATGTGTTTTTGTAGGCACACTTGGCTAGAGAGGTATATCGATAGGTGTGTGCCGGAAAGAAGGAGTTGGGGGCCTACACACACTGCTCGTGGACGACCTAAAGAGAAATGATGAACGTGCGTGATGCAGGGGATGCTAAGGGTGGGTGAGAGGGGGGCGGGCGTGTGCATGCACGATAGAAAGTTAGCGCTAGCTAGATACAAATAGAAGAGGATCGTGAAGATGTAAAAGACGAACAAAGATCATAACTATTATAAAAAAAGTGGATACAGATACTTGAAGAAGATATCATAATGTAGAACATTGATTATAATTTGGGCTAATGTGTGGCTTTTGCAACTCAGGTCTAAATACTTGTCATAATGTAGGGGGCGGGGCACTATAATTTGTGTGATAAACACGGTGTACGTATGGAACATGGTTTAGATTATGAATATATAGTTAGTACATCAAATGTACTAGGAATCAACATCAAGTGTATTTAAAAAATAGAATTTGAGTTCATGTAGTACACATAGTTCATATCTATCTCTATAGTTATCATGTGGTGTGTTATTAAGGTAATACACGAATGATGGTTGAAGTTGGCAACAATCATGATTGTAGATTCTTATTGAAATAGAGAAATGAATTCAAATTTAGTTCGAATTGCAGCGGTAGTATAGACATTTGGAATGCACTAAAATGTTGGTATGAGTAGGTTACATGCATTGTACAACAAGCGAAAAAATTTAATCGGACATAACATGGATTCATACTCCCTCCTTCCATCTATATAGGGCATAATGAGATTTTTAAGACCGCCTTTGACTATTGACAAGATTAATAGTACATGACATGCACAATGTGAAAATTATATCATTGAAAGAACCTTTCACAGACGAATTTAATGGTTTGCTTTGTGTAAGTTGCATGTCATATATTATTGCTCTAATATTTGGTCAAAGTTAGCATCCAAAAATGCATTAGGCCCTATATAGATGGAAGGAGGGAGTAGCTTTGAATAGCATTTGTATAGTAAAACGGGGCAAGACTCTCCCTTTGTGTGGTGTGAATAGTTTTATTTTTTTTGTTTTCTTTTTGGTTGAGGGAAGTGCCAATTGATTTGGTACGTACAAGTACAATATTACTACACGTTAGGCTTGTCCCTAAAATTCAACCCGTGTCTTGTTATATCCCGAAAATTCAGATATCGTGCTCCCAAAACTTGCGCCTTCACAACCCGTGCCTCGCTATCCTGAAATTACAATGCGCGCGAAAACTCCCTCCAGGTGCCAAATCCCGACACGTGAAATCCCCCTTCTAACCCTGAGCCAAAAGGGCTAGTTCAAATCGGTGGGGGTACTTTTGTAACACAGACTACATTTTGGACAAGCGCGTCCCTAAGTCATGCTTCACCCCCTCCCATCGCCCCGTTTTCGCCATTCAAAATCCCAGGCCGCCATAACCTCTCCGCTCCAGCCATGAAACCCCACCCTCCTCCGTCCGCCATCTCACCGCTGCCTAGCCGGAGCCTCTTCCCCGACGACGTCGTCCAATGCAACAGCTCAACGTCCCTCGTCCACCTCCCCGGATGAGGATCCGTTGTCCATCTCGTCGTCCCGCCGGTTCAGTCGCCCCGTCCTCCACCTCTAAGGAGCTGCTCCAACGATTGTCTCGTCTATCACGGCCTCTAAATCCCCACAGCGCCGCCTTAACCTGCTCCACCGGAACCGCAACATACTCACCGACTCCTCGGACGAAGCCGAGGCCTACTCGGCGCCACCAAAGAGGTTGTACACTCATCGCATCGCACCTTCTCCTTAACTTGACCTCCCGGCGCCGACGGTGCTCCATCCCGCACCCCCATGGAGCGGCTACCTTGAAGCCGGCGCCGCGGGCGACATCTCCACGGCGGCCCTCCCCCAGTGCGAGCCCCTTCGGCGGTAGTGTCCATAGCAGCCGGATCTGCTGCAGCGGCTCCGGCTCTCACTCGCTCGCATTGTTGCTGCTGCTGCTCCGGCTCTCGCTCGATCGCTCGCTCGCCCAGCTGCTGCTGTTGCTCTCCCCCTCGCTCGTGCTGCTGCTCTGCTCCGATTTAGCCACACTTCAGTCGACTGAATCGACTTTTGGGTCAGTCGATTTTCAGGGCTTGGGGGGGATCGCCGGAGTTAAGGAAGAACCACCCACAGCGGGGACGGGGGCTCGCTGGAGAGGTACCCCACTATCTATCTTAGGGTTCAGGGTGGGGTGGGGGCCTAGAGGGCTGGCCGGGGTGGCGGTGGGGAGTTGTTTTGGGGCGGCGAGGCGGTGCTGGGGTCGGCGGTTCGGTCGGTGATGGCTGGCGGCTTAGGGGGTGTAGGTTGAAGATGAACTGCAGGCCCTCCCTAAAGTACATGTCAAGTGCCTCTCTGCTACCATTGCGTTCAGTTTTGACAGTAGCATTCAGATTCCACAGTAAATTTCAGTTTCGACAGTTAAGTTCAGAGTCAACAATTTTTACCTCAGCTGTTGTAGTGAGGTGGTTTTTGGTGATGTAAATTTTACATCTATTTTACTTCATCTATTGGAGATGCTATTAGAATCCCACTTGAGATTGACGATGTCTGTTTTGTGCTGCTTTAGCCTTGACGTCTTACGGCTCACCGGAGCTGCTCCAACGACAGAATGATCCAGCACAATAGAGCAGTGCCCTGGACGCCGTCTACAGATTCCTCAGATCTTCCTCCACACCTCCGACAACCACCTCTGCCTCAACTGCTTCAGCGACCAACTCAATGATGCTGAGGTCGACATGGCTACGGCAAAGTGGTTGTACACTTGTTGCATCACTTATTACTATACATTCACGTCGACCCATTAGGGCTATTTTGGTTCAATGGAAAAACATAGCAATAGGGAATTTCCCAATGGCACTCTACTATTCAATTATTCATGCATTTTGTTGAAAGGAATGAAGCAAAACATCCATCTGGACCTACTTTTCAAAATCCTATGCATGAAAACAAGACCAAGTGCATTAGTGCTAGAATAACATTCTAACTGTACACGCTTTCATATGGTTTCACTTTATTTTGGCCATGTTTGTTTGCATTCCTCTGCTCTTCCAATTCCTGTAAACCAAACACCCAAGTTGACAGAAATCTTGTGTTTACAAATGCTCTGTGTTACCATGTGCATTCCTATCCTATTTCGGTGTTTTCCTATCCCTGCATTTTAAGAATCATGCAAGCCAAATGAGCCCTTACAGAATTACTTCAGTTACAGGTACGTGTCGAAGGGAACTTGTGTGGTTTGTCCTGCTCCTGCCACGACGTCGTCCACCTCACCTGAGATGCTCCATCGACAGAAGCATCCACCAAACCAGACATCACGACTCCTGACTATCTTTCGCCCCCTCAGATCTCCTTCCCTGCCGCCGGCACCCACCGCAACGGCATCAGCATCATCAACTCAGCAGATGAACCTGAGAAGTACAGGGCTCCACAAGAGAGGTCACACTCTTTTGTTTCTGCTTATGTTATGCATTGCTTAAACTATACCTTCTACTTTATCGTCCCATTCAGCTCTTTGACTCCCAAGTCAAGTCCAAATTAATGTTCAAACTTGAGTTCTAAATTAGTTGTGGGGCACATATCGAGGCAGCAATGAATAGTATGTTTGTCTAATATGTAGTTCACCTAGGGTATGCCTATGTTGTTCATCTTGGGTGGGAAACAATTGGTAAATCAATCATCATCTGTCTTTTTATTAATTTAAAGCAATCATCAGCCTGCTATCATTATTTTTGGATCCATCCACTGGTTGTTACCATCACTCTAAATTTCTGCATGCTCTCCTTACATAATCTCACCATATTTTTTCGTATGCATGTCAGATATTGTACACAGTCATGTTGAACATGTAGAGAAAAAGAGAAGAGTTTTGTGCGGCAATACAATGTCATGCAGACATCGCTCCATGGTGGGTTCAATGGCAAACCCTCCCCACCCCGCTCCAGATTGTAATCCAGAGGAAGATATCTGTTTTGAGGCGGATTCAGACGCTGCTGACCACTCCTATTTACCCCCAAAGGTGTTTGCTCTACCTTGGCATGATGATGTTTGTCATATCATGCATATGTTGCCTTGCAATGCCTACTTTTGACATCATATATGTCATCTGCTTAGTTTAGACATGTTCTGTAATGCCACTGTCGCGACCGGTTTTCCGGGTATTAAATTCCAGAAAATGGCCGTTGTGCTCACCAACCCCAGGATAACTGTTAGCTGATGAGGCACCAACTTGATATAGAATTTCCAAGCAAAGTACAAAATATGTAGTACAAGACCATTCTGGCCTATGAGTACAACAAGTGATTTCTAGAGGTTGCAGGTGGAAGCGGTTTGTGGATCATCGGTGTCTATGGGACTCCATTTCCCAACAGGAACAGCTGACCAGGTTAACTCCTATCTTCACGAGGCTGCTATCATGGTTGCTTAGGTTCCGGGGCTGTCATCACGGTCGTTCCTCTCCGCGCAAGAAATCTGGCCAAGACAATAGCCAGGGACAAGCCAGTGAGTACTTTGAATGTACTCGCAAACATTATGAACACGGGTATAATATAACAACGATGGTTCTAAAATATTTATGCTTATGACGTTAGTCACAAAAGGTAAATAAAAATACTGATGCACGCAAGCATGTTATTTATGAATGTGCAACAACATAGTAGTATTAAAATTATGAAATAAAAACAAGCATGCCACAGTCGGGCGTCTTAGCGACACCACATAAAGGGCTTTAAAAGAAATGCCACAGTCAGGCGTCTTAGCGACACCACATAAAGGGCTTTAAAAGAAATGCCATAGTCGGGCATCCTAGCGACACCACATAAAGGGCTTTAAAAGAAATGCCGCAGTCGGGCATCTCAGCGACACCACATAAAGGGCTTTAAAAGAAATGCCACAGTCGGGCGTCTTAGCGACACCACATAAAGGGCTTAAAAAGAAATGCCACAGTCGGGCGTCTCAGCGACACCACATAAAGGGCTTTAAAAGAAATGCCACAGTCGGCGTCTTAGCGACGCCACATAAAGGGCTTTAAAAGAAATCAATCATAGTGAATATCCCGGAGGTAGAACCATCCTAGGGATCTTCGATAATACCAAAAAAAATATCACGGGTTAGTTCACAACGAAAATAATAATCATCATTATCACAAGTCACAATTCGTGATTCCAGTTCTGGTTTAACAGTTTCACCTCCGAAGATCGACACTAAGACCGACACTTGACCTGACCCAGACTGTAGTCCTTAACCATGGACACGGCTATTTGAATAGGTTTAATCTCTGCAGAAGGTGTACTCTTTACCCACGAGTAACGGATTCCTTTAGTCCATCGGGACTGATTCCGTCTATGGTCTTTTAAACGAAAACGCATCTGACTTGCACACACCAGCTTAACTCACCGGTGTCTGGAATCACCCACGACACTCGTTAAGCAAAACTCTAAGTGGGAAGGCTACAACCACGATTAGCATGGGATCACAAAATTTATACCGCGCGCAAAACTGGGGAAGCTACCCCCTCGGCTACAACCGAAAACACCCATGCCCCCTGACCGTATGACTGGCTTTAATCCATGGCCGTGGTACCCTCATCCCGGCCCCTCTGTACGGTGTGTGCTAGAAAGGGGTTGACAAATTACTGAACCGTACTCTACTTGTTGTAGAGACGAGTGGTAGTACAAAACAAGTATGGGGGTTACTGGAACAAGACCCGATCTACGGTCGACTCAGGAGGTTTATAATTTTCCCTGCATGACATGTATAATGAAAATATTCAACCAACAGAATCACCGCTCACTATACCTCACTATGCCATACCGGACATAACCGTCCCGACGGAGACCGGCGACAAACTCATGCCTACCCAAGGCAGAGGTTTTCCTGGATTCCTTCCGGCATGCATGCAAGGCACATGAGGATAATTATCGTCACAAGTGTGTTCATTTCCAACAGCATGGAAATCACTAATATGCATTCATGCATATGATCATATCACATGAAATAATAAGTTCTCCGAAATGAGGTGGTGTTATAAACGTGTCAACGAACACACCGAAAATATTCTGCCGGAGTTCAAAATGCTTGCCTTCAATGTGTGGAAAGGCAGGGTGCACTCCAAAACTTTTGAAAGTTTTCTTCTCTCTCTCCAAAGTCCTATTTTAAACAAATTTGAATTAACACACAAATTCAAAAACAGCACAAAAAGTTGTTTGAAATTTTTTCAAATAAATCTTAAAATAAACTAGGTTAAATTTGAGAGAGGTAGGAAAAAGAATCAATTCATTTGGAGTTGTATTTAAAAAGTTATAGCCAGTCAAAGTTGTGGTCAAAATCTGTTATTAAAAAAAACAGAATAAAAAGAAAATGATTCGAATATACGTACACGTCGAAGACGTATTATGACTATACGCCTCCACTTACTCTAGCATGGACGCGCGTGGGTCACTGACAGTGGGTCTAGGGGGCCCACTAGTCAGGTTTGACTAGTCCCCACTCCCTCCCCTTCTCTGCCCGAGCAAAGGCGGGACATCCGGCGATCGTTGCCGGCGAACGGAGGTTCTTCACGGGCATCCGAGTGCAGGGATGGATCCGCCACTCCTAGGCGGTCCTTCCGGTGGTCGTAGGGTCGCTGGGGGTGGAGGGAGTCACCGGCGGTGAGCTCCACGGCGGAGGGGAGGCTTCGGTGGATTTGGGGATTCTGGCCATGGTGGTTCCTAGCTGTGTCTGGGAGGCTAGGCAGCTCCGCGGGTTCAAGTGGAGTCGGACGGTGGCGTTTGGGAGGGCAGGGGAGGTCTTGGTGCGTCGGAACTGACCGGGACGAGGCGGCGGCCGAGCTGACCGGAGAGGTTGAAGACGACCTCCTCGCTTCGATTGACGACTAAGGGGGTACGAGAAGGACGGCGTGAAGCTGCTTGGGTGCTCGGAGGAGTCCGGGGACCTCCCTTTATAGCACGTCCAAGTCGGTTCGCGGCGGCCATGGATAAGCTCGCCGGTGAACCGCCCTACTGTTCTGCAGGGCGACGTGGCGGTGGCTGGCCGGCTCCAGGAGCTACCGACGAACGCTCCACTATCGAAGGAGGCGAGCTGGCGCGCTGTGGTGGTTTGGGCGGTGCTGCCCATGGCGGTGGCGGATGCGGCCACAGGCGTGCCACCAAGAAGCTTGCTGGCAACGCTGCAGGGGGCGAGGAGGCGGTCGGGGCTCTTAGTGCGACGTGGCGAGTGGGAAAGGATCAGGATGAGCTCAGGGAAGCTTATTCAGGGGCGCGCTGGCTCGGGCGCGAGCACGTGCAAAATGCATCCTCTGCTCGCGCTCCGGGCGTGCACGGCGACTGCTCGACGAAATGCTAGGATGGCCAAAACTGCTAGAGAGTTAATGCAAATCCACAGGCATGGGCTAGAGGTCGTTAGCAGGCTTCTTGACAACTTGGTTTGGACAGATGGGAAAGTTCACAACACAAACTTACAATCATGCCAAATCTGTCCATGCCCACAGGGTGTTTGACAAAATGGCAGAGGCATCTAGGCAGATCTTGGAGTGGTCAAAAATTCCATGGTGGTCTCATTAGGTGAATAAAAGGGTGGTGAGGTTAGTTGGCAAAATACAGAAACTTGTTAGTGCAAGTTTTGCAAAAACTCAATTCTGGATAGGAGACAAATGGCATCACTTCATGAACCAAAAATGATCCAATGGGTGCATGCTCCTGGACGTAGGGGTTTAGTATGGAGGACTACAAGTAGGTAAAAGAATCATGGATAAAGGACCAACTTAAAATATAGTTGCTGTACAAATCATCAAGTTGAACCAGAGTGGAAAAGAGGTTGATTCACTCAAATTTTTCAAGGGACAACACTGGGTTTTTGCAAAAAGTTAATTAACATACTCATATTGACATCCCAAAATTTTGGTGGAAGTTTTAAAGAAATATTTAAATAGGTTGTAGTGTAAAAGTGCCCACTGGACCAGATTTGAAAATTTGGGATAGAGCTCAAAATATTAAATGAAAGAAATATCTCTTTGCATAAAAGTGATTTAGAAACATCACATGACATCTCCAAATTTTGGTGGGATTTTTAAAAGATTTTATCAAATGGTTGTAGTTCAAAAAGGACCACAAACCATGGAAAAACCATTTTTAAAGGAATAAAGATCAGGGAAATAATTTTATAATTAATCCCTCTGATAAAAGAAAAGTTTTATTTGAGAGGGTAAGAGAGTCCAATAAAATTGAGAAGTATTTCACTTGAGGTAAAAACCCCATGATGATAAGAAAGGAAATGTTTCAAAAATCAAAAGTGAGTCCAGAAAATAAGAGTTTTAATTTTCTGGCAAAATTTTAATCAACAAAACCAGGTTAAAATTTTGGGGTGTCACAACACTACCCCCCTTAAAAGAAAATCTCGTCCTCGAGATTTGTTAAGAGTTGTTTTGAAAATATCTATCCTGTGAGCTGGAAACAAAAGATTTATTCATAGCACAAACTTGTGTCGTCGAGGTTGGCAGCTACGCCCGGAATAAAATTCAATCGCACATCAACATACTCATGCATGACTTATAACAAAAATAGGGATGCACAGGCAAACAGTATTTAATTATGGCGATATAGGATCACATAGTTACAAGGCGAGGTCATACTAAGACTCGGTACTACTCGAGCGACTCAGTCTACCTCGTTCATATCTAAGCGGGCTTGCCTCGCGGACGTCGAGGTTTCTCCACGGTTTTCACCGTCGTGATCTGCTGGAGGGGGTTGAGGGGCTACAGGGTCGGGGTAGCGATGATGACCATCTCGGGGATTGTTGGCCACAATCCCGTTGGAGCGTGTTCCCAAAAGGCAACGAAGCACTTCTGGGATCATCAAGGTATTTTGGTTGATGGCCGGGGTTGTGCTGTGTTGAGGCTAGTGTGCCCTTTTTATAGAAAAGGGGAACGGAGTCTTCCTTCGCACGCTTGCAAATAAGACAGATTATTTGTCGGTCACCGGCGTGTGATCAACAGGCTAGGCTAATAGGTTGGGCACCGACTGTCAAAAGTGTCGGGGTCACTGTGTGGCTATCCTGCACGGGAAGCTTGGCTGGGATTTTGGCTAGGGTCTGGTGGGTTGGTTTTCCTAGGTTTTTCGACCTGGCTAAGATAGGATTAGCCAATGGTCAGCCTGGCTCTGATACCAAGTTTGTCGCGACCGGTTTTCTGGGTATTAAATTCCAGAAAATGGCCGTTGTGCTCACCAGCCCCAGGATAACTGTTAGCTGATGAGGCACCAACTTGATACAGAATTTCCAAGCAAAGTACAAAATATGTAGTACAAGACCATTCTGGCCTATGAGTACAACAAGTGATTTCTAGAGGTTGCTGGCGGAAGCGGTTTGTGGATCATTGGTGTCTATGGGACTCCATTTCCCAACAGGAACAGCTGACCAGGTTAACTCCTATGTTCACGAGGCTGCTATCACCGTTTCTTAGGTTCCGGGGCTATCATCACGGTCGTTCCTCTCCGTGCAAGAAATCTGGCCAAGACAATAGCCAGGGACAAGCCAGTGAGTACTTTGAATGTACTCGCAAACATTATGAACACGGGTATAATATAACAATGATGGTTCTGAAATATTTATGCTCATGACGTCAGTCACAAAAGGTAAATAAAAATACTGATGCACGCAAGCATGTTATTTATGAATGTGCAATAACATAGTAGTATTAAAATTATGAAATAAAAACAAGCATGCCACAGTCGGGCGTCTTAGCGACACCACATAAAGGGCTTTAAAACAAATGCCACAGTCGGGCGTCTTAGCGATACCACATAAAGGGCTTTAAAAGAAATGCCGCAGTCGGGCGTCTCAGCGACACCACATAAAGGGCTTTAAAAGAAATGCCACAGTTGGGCGTCTTAGCAACACCACATAAAGGGGTTAAAAAGAAATGCCGCAGTCAGGCGTCTCAGTGACACCACATAAAGGGCTTTAAAAGAAATGCCACAGTCGGGCGTCTTAGCGACGCCACATAAAGGGCTTTAAAAGAAATCAATCATAGTGAATATCCCGGAGGTAGAACCATCCCAGGGATATTCGATAATACCGAAAAAAATATCACGGGTTAGTTCACAACGAAAATAATAATCATCATTATCACAAGTCACAATTCGTGATTCCAGTTCTGGTTTAACAGTTTCACCTCCGAAGACCGACACTAAGACCGACACTTGACCCGACCCAAACTGTAGTCCTTAACCATGGACACGGCTATTCGAATAGGTTTAATCTCTGCAGAGGGTGTACTCTTTACCCACGAGTAACGGATTCCTTTAGTCCATCGGGACTGATTCCGTCTATGGTCTTTTAAATGAAAACGCACCTGACTTGCACACACCAGCTTAACTCACCAGTGTCTGGAATCACCCACGACACTCGTTAAGCAAAACTCTAAGTGGGGAGGCTGCAACCTCGATTAGCATGGGATCACAAAATTTATACCGCGTGCAAAACTGGGGAAGCTACCCCCTCGACTACAACCGAAAACACCCATGCCCCCTGACCGGATGACTGGCTTTAATCCATGGCCCTGGTACCCTCATCCCGGCCCCTCTGTACGGTGTGTGCTAGAAAGGGGTTGACAAATTACTGAACCGTACTCTATTTGTTGTAGAGACGAGTGGTAGTACGAAACAAGTATGGGGGTTACTAGAACAAGACCTGATCTACGGTCGACTCAGGAGGTTTATAATTTTCCCTGCATGACATGTATAATGAAAATATTCAACCAACAGAATCACCGCTCACTATACCTCACTATGCCATACTGGACATAACCGTCCCGACGGAGACCAGCGACAAACTCATGCCTACCCAAGGCAGAGGTTTTCCCGGATTCCTTCCGGCATGCATGCAAGGCACATGAGGATGATTATCATCACAAGTGTGTTCATTTCCAACAGCATGGAAATCACTAATATGCATTCATGCATATGATCATATCACATGAAAATAAGTTCTCCGAAATGAGGTGGTGTTATGAACGTGTCAACAAACACACCGAAAATATTCTGCCGGGGTTCAGAATACTTGCCTTCAATGTATGGAAAGGCAGGGTGCACTCCAAAACTTTTGAAAGTTTTCTTCTCTCTTTCCAAAGTCCTATTTTAAACAAATTTGAATTAACACACAAATTCAAAAAACAGCACAAAAAGTTGTTTGAAATTTTTTCAAGTAAATCTTAAAATAAACTAGGTTAAATTTGAGAGAGGTAGGAAAAAGAATCAATTCATTTGGAGTTGTATTTAAAAAGTTATAGCCAGTCAAAGTTGTGGTCAAAATCTGTTATTTTAAAAAAATAAAACAGAATAAAAAGAAAACAATTCGAATATACGTACACGTCAAAGACGTATTCTGACTATACGCCTCCACTTACAGCGTGGACGCGCGTGGGTCACTGACAGTGGGTCCAGGGGGCCCACTAGTCAGGTTTGACTAGTCCCCACTCCCTCCCCTTCTCTGCCCGAGCAGAGGCGGGACATCCGGCGATCGTCGCCGGCGAACGGAGGTTCTTCGCGGGCATCCGAGTGCAGGGATGGATCCGCCACTCCTAGGCGGTCCTTCTGGTGGTCGTAGGGTCGCCAGGGGTGGAGGGAGTCGCCGGCGGCGAGCTCCGCGGCGGAGGGGAGGCTTCGGTGGATTTGGGGATTCCGCCCATGGTGGTTCCTATCTGTGTCTGGGAGGCTAGGCAGCTCCGCGGGTTCAAGTGGAGTCGGACGGTGGCGTTTGGGAGGGAAGGGGAGGTCTTGGTGCGTCGGAACTGACCGGGACGAGGCGGCGGCCGAGCTGACCGGAGAGGTTGAAGACGACCTCCTCGCTTCGATTGACGACTAAGGGGGTACGAGAAGGACGGCGTGAAGCTGCCTGGGTGCTCGGAGGAGTCCGGGGACCTCCCTTTATAGCACGTCCAAGTCGGTTCGCGGTGGCCGTGGATAAGCTCGCCGGTGAACCGCCCTACTGTACTGCAGGGCGATGTGGCGGTGGCTGGCCGGCTCCAGGAGCTACCGACGAACGCTCCACTGTCGAAGGAGGCGGGCTGGCGCGCTGTGGTGGTTTGGGCGGTGCTGCCCATGGCAGTGGCGGATGCGGCCGCAGGCGTGCCGCCAAGAAGCTTGCTGGCAACGCTGTAGAGGGCGAGGAGGCGGTCGGGGCTCTTGGCGCGACGTGGCGAGTGGGAAAGGATCAGGATGAGCTCAGGGAAGCTTATCCAGGGGCGCGCTGGCTCGGGCGCGAGCACGTGCAAAACGCGTGCTCTGCTCGCGCTCCGGGCGTGCACGGTGACTGCTCGACGAAATGCCAGGATGGCCAAAACTGCTAGAGAGTTAATGCAAATCCACAGGAATGGGCTAGAGATCGTTAGCAGGCTACTTGACAACTTGGTTTGGACAGATGGGAAAGTTCACAACACAAACTTACAATCATGCCAATCTGTCCATGCCCACAGGGTGTTTGACAAAATGCCAGAGGCATCTAGGCAGGTCTTGGAATGGTCAAAAATTCCAGATGGTGGTCTCATTAGGTGAATAAAAGGGTGGTGAGGTTAGTTGGCAAAATACAGAAACTTGTTAGTGCAAGTTTTGCAAAAACTCAATTCTGGACAGGAGACAAATGGCATCACTTCATGAACCAAAAATGATCCAATGGGTGCATGCTGCTGGACGTAGGGGTTTAGTATGGAGGACTACAAGTAGGTAAAAGAATCATGGATAAAGGAGCAACTTAAAATATAGTTGCTGTACAAATCATCAAGTTGAACCAGAGTGGAAAAGAGGTTGATTCACTCAAATTTTTCAAGGGACAACACTGGGTTTTTGCAAAAAGTTAATTAACATACTCATATTGACATCCCAAAATTTTGGTGGAAGTTTTAAAGAAATATTTAAATAGGTTGTAGTGTAAAAGTGCCCACTGGACCAGATTTGAAAATTTGGGATAGAGCTCAAAATATTAAATGAAAGAAATATCTCTTTGCATAAAAGTGATTTAGAAACATCACATGACATCTCCAAATTTTGGTGGGATTTAAAAAAGATTTTATCAAATGGTTGTAGTTCAAAAAGGACCACAAACCATGGAAAAACCATTTTTAAAGGAATAAAGATCAGGGAAATAATTTTATAATTAATCCCTCTGATAAAAGAAAAGTTTTATTTGAGAGGGTAAGAGAGTCCAATAAAATTGAGAAGTATTTCACTTGAGGTAAAAACCCCATGATGATAAGAAAGGAAATGTTTCAAAAATCAAAAGTGAGTCCAGAAAATAAGAGTTTTAATTTTCTGGCAAAATTTTAATCAACTAAACCAGGTTAAAATTTTGGGGTGTCACAGCCACCTATTTAGTTTCTATATCATATATGGGAATTATGCAGTCTCATGTCTTTTAGCCAGCCATAATATATGTGAAATGTGCAATTCCATCCTGTTTAACCAGACATCATATATTTGAATGATATCTTGCCCATACTTTTCTTCATTACATTTCCATTTGTCGACAATGTTTGTACATTAAACTACTCTTCCTGTGAATCAGCCATTTGGGTGGGAGATGGGAAAAATTTGAGCGAAAACAAGGCCTTCAGATGAGACAGTGCTACCTGTCGAAGCAGATCTGTTGTTGGGTCCCGATAGCTCCTCGGAGATGGATTCAGAGACAGATGACCAGTCCTATTCCCCCACTGAGGTGTATGCTCTAACTTGTCACGGTTATACTGCTCATATCATGCATATGGTGTATTGCATTGCATAGTTTAGACATCATATACACAATATCATCACCATGTTCTTAGTTCAGACATCATATCGAATGCCCTCTATTTAGCATATAAATCACATGTGTGAATTAAATGATGCGATCCTGATTACTTAGATAACATGTAGGTGAATTATGTCATGCGATCCTGTTTAGTTATTCATCATATCTTTGAATTATGTTATGCTATGCTATCCAGTTTAGATAGACATCATCTATGTGAAATTATGTCTATCTATTTTAGTTAAATAATATACATGTCAACTATTTCATGCCCTCTTTTTTCCACACTATCTATTGCATCCGTCTCTCATACAATGTATGTACATTCAACTATGTTTTCTGTTTATCAGCCATTTGAATTGGAGCGGGTGATGCTAGTATCTAGCGCACTAAAAACACGGTCTTCAAATAAAACAGTGCTACCTCTTGGTGGAGATAGCACCCCGGTTGTACATGCACAAGAACTAGACCTACCACACATAACCCAAACTCTCGCAGATTGTACCCCTACTGCGATGGACAGAGAACCAGCTTCACCTAATCTAACCCCAACCCCAGCTGGTAGTAACCCAGTTCCTGTTGACACAGCACCATCTCCACCACAGAGCTCCCAAACAAGAGCAGTTAGTAAGGCCGCTCCAGTGCCCAAAGGGCCAGTACTATCATGGCAAACCCCAACTCCACTAGTTAGTACGCCTATTCCTGTGGAGGAAGAACAACCAGCTAGTCATAGTTTAGCATCTATCGCATTTGATGTTGTTAAATCGCATGTGCGTATCTTCCCATCTTGGAAATGTTATACCGAAGATGAAGGAAAATGCCAGTTGCAGGTGTTTGTCCAGGAGTTATGTGTAAGTAATGTTATTCATGGCAATTACTTTGCTTCATCCCATACATCCTACCTCCATGATGGTTATAATACAACAAATTTTCCCGTTTTGCTCTATAGAGAAGGACCGATTTGGAAACTCAGGATGAGGTAACCTGTGCTAATACCTCTACTATCTTCAAGAATGCTTGGTGGGAGTATTGGAATTACCTGAAGAAAACGTACTTCACCAGCAAAGAAACTCATCAAATTCCCTTACGTTCTCCTAAGGCACATTTACTGGATGATGATTGGGAACGCCTTGTTCTGTACTGGTCCCGAACCAAGAATGTGGTAAGGTCTATGAGCTCATTTTCTATTTTTAAGTATTATATTCTTGCCTGTTACTGTAATCTGTTCATGTAGAACAAGTGCCTAAATGTGAAGAATAACTGTTCTAATTTAAGATTCCATTGCTATGATAGTTCAAGAAAGCGCTAGGCGTTAATTGTGCATTTTGCCACCGCCTTGCGCTTTACTGACCAAAGTGCATCCTTATGCGTAGTTATGCACAGATTAAGCATAGTTATGCACAGTGCATTTTGTCAACGCCTAGAGCCTATGCGCGCTTAAGCTATGATTGCTATGATTGCTTTACTCTTGTATCACTGTATTTACTCATACAAACTTATTTTTAAATTGAAGGATCCAATCGAAACTCCAATGGCATAGCAGGTACGTTCACACATGTTTCTTTAACAGGTTTTCTCTTATCAATAGCTCTGTTGATTTCAATTTCAATTGCGTATACAATTGACTTTCATATCATGCACATTACTAGCATCACAACAGAGACAATAGTGTTGTTGTACATGTAGACCCATGGTACCCATCTGAAATCTTGTTGTGCCATGTAGTTTCCCACGCTTTGTATTCTTTCAATGCTGCTTTGTCTTGAACTGATATGATTTGAACCGTGTCTCTATTTTGATTTGGCAAGACAATGCAGTGACCATAGAACATAGATATATGTTTGTTTGATGCTTTTATTATGTACTAGTACTTGGCAATAGAATACTTGGTAGTTTAATCATGTCCACCTTACTAATGAACTGGTTCACCGAAATGAGTTTCATATACTAGTACATGCTAAACTTGTTATGTTTCTGCTTGTTTCTTCTTTTAGAATGCTGACAAAATATTGGGGAAGAGTGCCTTATTAAGCAATGGTAAAGGAAGTAATGCAGATAAGGTTCAGGATAGTGACACATCCTAGTTGGTCTCCAACAAAGCTGATAAAACAGCTAAGGAAGACTATCTTGAAGACAGCGAGACAACCCCAAAGTCCTGTCTTGGTTTAGTGTTCGAGTTACTGGCCACTACCGCTTCCACAAGCTATTCAAACTCACTGTCTGAATCAGTTCGGTTTCTTGAGTCTCAACTACAAGCTGAAAGACATCGATCAGTTGTGCTACGACAAGAAGCGGAAGGACTGCGGAAGTCCCTAGAGCATTCAGATGCATACTTTCTGGTGCAACAACAAGCGTTGGAGGATTTTAGCGCCAAATAGGACAAAGCTAATAAGCTTGCTAAGCTTATTGCCAGCATGGTGGATACCCAGGATAACGTTTCTGGAGCTCTTCCAAAGTTGTTTCAATTATGCTCTTGTTTTGCTGCCGCGCTTATTTGCACTGGTGGCCAATTTTGACTGCCCGTGTACGTAATATGCTGCTTTGTTCCCTATATTTGCACTTGTGGCGAACTTTGATGCTCAGTGGATGTAATATGTGTAATAGCGGTAATAGGCTAGCGTTAATTGCTTGCTTATTTATTTCCTTATTGTCTTGTTTAGTTGTTTGATTGTAGTCACTGCAGTTCTTTTTCCGTGTTTTTCTAGTGGCCACAATAGCCTATTTTTGGTAACTAGGCCAAAATAATCATGGCAACATAGGAACTGTTGGAACCATGGGCCTCCTGCAGGCCGTATGATCGATGGGCCTTCTTCCGGCCGTAGGATCCAATGGCCTTATATACGGGCCTTAGGATTCATGGGCCTTCTACGGGCCGTATGGTCCATGGGCCCTCTACGGGCCATACGATCCATGGGCCTTCTACGGGTCATACGATCCATGGGCCTCATACGGGCCATAGGATCCATGGGCCTTCTACGGGATGTATCATCATTTCGCCAATCATGGGCCATACTATTTGTGGACCATAACGGGTCGTTAATAGGCCGCATTTGATAACTCTATGAAAACATCCCAACGGGTTTTTTTACATGAAAACGGCCCAACGTATTAACGGTCCACAAATGGGCCGACTGTAACGATGGGCTGAATTTGGCCCACAAGCAGAAAATGACAGTAACGGGCCGTATGTAACTGAATGCTGCAAATGAGCCCAAGAATCAATGGGCCTTGAGAAGGCCAAAATATAACTTGTGCTAGAAATAGCCTAATGGTATAACGGGCCGTTAATGGGTATAAAGTGATACACTGTTCATTACGGGCCAGTTTCACCACGGGCCGTTAATAGACCAAGAGTTACAAAGGGCCTCATATGGGCCAAAAGAATTCATGGGTCACACATGGTCCGGAAGTGAAAACGGGCTGGAATCATATTGAACGGCCCAGATGACGCTACTGGGCCTAATTCGGAGAGGTCGTAACGGGCCCTGGGTTAGCGGGCTGTAAATGGGCTATATGCGAACAGACCGTTAACAAGCTTTCCGTGGGCCGGCCCGCCACCTTTTGACCAAGTCAAATGGGCCGGCCTTTTCACAGGAATGGGCCTCTGTTGGGACGTGCCACGTGTCGCCATCTCATAGGCGCCTTCGGTCCAATGAGTGGATGACATCTGTCCCAACGGTGAGCCGACACGTGTTTCCTCCAGCCAATGATGATTTTACACGTGGAAAATCCCCATTGGTCGGCTCTGTTAACGGGTTATCGAATCCAAAACCGGACCCAATAGCTTAACGGCGTTCTGTTACGTGGATGCCACGTGTCGGCCACCCTTGACGAAAGCACTTCTGTGACGCGCGATTTATCGTCATGGAAGTGGACACTTCCGTGATGATAATTTTGGTAATGTCATGGAACACTTCTACGACAGCACAGGTATGACTATCTTGATTTTATCATAAAATCGTCATGGATGTACATGCATGACAAAAAATGCGACCTACTATGACAAACACGTATCATCACGGAAGTGTATTTTTTTGTAGTGCATGTAGCAGTGCCTCATATTCGGCTGCATTGTTGGAGTCTGTATACATAATTTGTAGTACATAGCGGATTGTGTCCCCGGTAGGGGATGTTAGGATGATGCCAGCCCCCAGTCCGGCCAGCATTTTAGAGCCGTCAAAGTACATAATCCAATTAGAGTATGAGCTATACTGTTTAGGGAGTGCGGCTTCCATCCATTCAGCGACAAAGTCGGCCAACACCTAGGATTTATTAGCCCGGCGTGGCTTGTATACTATTTCAAATGGTAAAAGCTCGATGGCCCATTTGGCTATTCAGCGAGTGGCGTCCCTGTTATTGATAATATCGTTGAGTGGTACTTCGGATGCCACTGTGATCGAACATTCTTGATAGTAGTGTCGCGGTTTATGGGATGGCATCAGGACGGTGTAGGCTATCTTCTGATAGTGGGGGTATCGGGATTTTCAAGGTGTAAGGACCTCCGATACATAATAGACTGGTTTTTGGGTGGGGAATATATGTCCCTCTTCCCCTCGTTCTACGACGAGCACAACACTAACTACTTGGTTAGTTATCAAAATATATAATAACATAGGCTCTCCAACACCTGGTGCAGCTAGGATTGGGTTTCTTGCGAGAAGGGTTTTGACTTTTTCCAATCCGGATGTGGCAGTGTCCATCCATTTGAAGTTATCAGTGCGTCGTAATAGCTTGTAGAGCTGTAGTGCTTTTTCTCCCAATTTGTAGATAAAACGGCTTAAGGCCGCGCCACACCCGGTTAGTTTCTAGACTTGCTTTAGGTCTGTTGGTATGGCCATTTGTGACAAAGCTCGGATCTTGGTTGGGTTTGCTTCAATTCCTCTATGGGAAACAATGAACCCTTGCAATTTTTCAGTTGGATCTCCGAAGACACATTTTTCCGGATTAAGCCATATGTTGTATGTTCGGAGGTTGTGGAAGGTGAGGCAGAGATCGTCCACCAGTGTTTCGACGTGCTTTGTCTTGATGACCATGTCATCCATGTATGCTTCGACTGTTTTGCCGATTTGTTTTTGCAAGAAAGTTTGAATCATACGCTGATAGGTAACCCCGACATTTTTGAGCCCGAAGGGCATAGTGTTGAAGCAGAAGGGACCGTAAGGGGTGATGAACGCGGTTGCAGCCTGGTCCAATTCCTTCATCTTAATCTGATGGTAGCAGGAATAGGTGTCGAGGAAACACAAAGAATCATGCCCTGCCGTTGCGTCAATGATTTGGTCGATGCAAGGCAATGGGAAGGGATCCTTAGGGCAACTCTTGTTGAGGTCTTTGAAATCGACACACAGGCGCCAGGATTTGTCCTTCTTTGGTACCATGACCAAGTTGGCTAACCAATCTGGATGTTTAATTTCCCTAATAAACCCAGCCTCTAGTAACTTGGCTAGCTCTTCTCCCATGGCTTGACGCTTGGGTTCGGAGAATCGCCGCAGTGTCTACTTCACGGGTTTAAATCCCTTGATTATATTGAGATTGTGTTCGGCCAGTCTGCGTGGGATGCCGGGCATGTCTGAAGGGTGCCAGGCAAAAATATCCCAATTCTCTCGCAGGAACGTGCATAGTGCGGCGTCCACTCTCAGATCCAGTTGTGCTCCGATAGATGCTATTTTGTTAGGGTCCGTCGGGTGCACTTCAAATTTGACTATTTCCTCAGCTGGGTTGAAAGAGGTGGATTTGGATCTCTTATTGAGAATCACATCATCCCTATCAACCTTGGACCGTAGGGTTGTTAATTCCTCCGCCGCTAGGGCTTCGGATAGCGCCTCGAGGGCCAAGGATGCAATTTTGTTTTTGACACGAAGGGCTTTGTTTGGGTCGCTCGAAATTGTGATGATTCCATTGGGTCCCGGCATTTTGAGTTTCATATACCCGTAATGTGGTATAGCTTGGAAGCGTGAGAAAGCGTCCCGGCCAAGAATGGCGTGATACCCGCTATTGAAGGGGACCACATGAAAGAGCAACTCTTAGAATCTATAATTTTCGGGTGTGCTGAATACCACATCTAGTTTAATTCTCCCAGAGAATCGTGCTTCTCGACTGGGGATAATGCCTTGAAAGGTGGTATTGCTTTGCTTAGTGTGTGATCTGTCCATCTGCATTTTATCGAGCGTGTCCTCATAGATGAGGTTAAGCCCACTGCCGTCCTCCATGAGCACTTTAGTAAGCCGAAAACCATCTACAATGGGGCTTAGTACTAGGGCAGTGGGTGCTCGGACTGACCGAGCCTTTGGTTCTTCTTCGGTCGTAAAGGTTATTGCCGTGTCGTTCCATGGGCTCAGTGCGGTAACTTGGTGGACTTCGGTGAGGTCGCGGAGCGCCCGTTTGCGCCGATTGTTTGAAAAAAGGTCTCAAAGACCGTGAGGATGCTATAGTTGTCCCTCTTCAGAGAGTGTTTCTCTGGAGTGGTGGTGAGGATGGCCTCTCCACTTTTTGCTACGTGTGAGAGTACCCAGCATGTTCGAAGGCTATGGGTTGGGACTGTGCGAGGAGTGGCGTGTATCGTGCAAGGCTTGTACAGGAGTTCATCCAAGACGGACATGTGTCCCGTGAAGGGTTTATTTTTCCTGTCCATAGACTAGTGGTCAGGTGACCCGCCAGTATGTATCCGTTTAGTGCAGGCCGCACACTGCTTAAAGGCAGCGGGCTCCAGTTGAGTTTTCTGGGCCCTCCATGTGCTTTCCATCGCATAGTACTTTTTCACTTCTTGTGATAGTTATGTAAAGCTCTGTATGTGGCGACGGTCGAGGGCATTCAATATTCCCTCGTCAGTGCAGTTACATGAAAGATCAAAACTACGTCATCATCCGGGCAGTCTTTGATCCTGTTTTTGACAAGCAGGAATCTAGCCCAAAAGTGGTGGACCATTTCCTGAGGCCGCTGCTGCACATACATCAGATCGTATATATCTGGAGGACCTGAGTTGCTTGGAGAATATATATTGTGGTGGGTGGGTGGTTTCAATTTTAAATCCAGTCCCACATTTGTATTCGGAGCTTGAGAGGTCTTCGGGGCGACCGGTTCGGGCTCGGGAAGGCCCAAGGGCTCCTGCAATCCTATGCTTGAGCTAGAGTCCAGAGGGCATGAGGTCCCGTCCGAAGGGGGAGTATCCGACTGAGGGGGTTCGGAGATCCGTACATACTTGGTCTTTAGTATAGGGAGGGGAGTGTCCTTGGTCGGTTCCTCAACGACCGCTAGGAGGTGGGCGATCGGCTGGTGATTAATTTCCCTCTGGTTGGGCTTGAGCCCGATCCGACCATAGTCCGTTGCGAACCCCAGGGTGCGATGCGGTCCAGCAATTCGTTTATAGATGAGACATCCGCTAGATCCAACTTTTCGGAGTACTTGGGGCCGACGTGAAGACGGTGTTTGGCGGCCGTAAGGGGTGTTGCAGGCTCGACGGCTGCGTAAGCCCCTATGGTGAAATCTCCGAACTGGAGGCTCTGTCCAGAAGCCAGGCAGCTTCCGGAAGTGATATTGTTGTTGATGACTAGGCGAGCTATAGATTGCTTATGTAGACAGCACAACAGAGCTCTCAATGAAAGCACCAATGTCGGTGTCAAAACCGACAGATCTTGGGTAGGGGGGCCCAAGTTGTGCCTCTAAGGATCAATGGTAACAGGGGACCAGGGGACACAATGTTTACCCAGGTTCGGGCCCTCTTAAAGGAGGTAAGACCCTACTCTTTCTTGATTATATTCGAAGAGTATGAAGATTACAAGAGTTGATCTACCTCGAGATTGTAATGGCTAAACCCTAGATGTCTAGACTATGAGTATTCCAATGAAAGTAATGAGGATAGCCCCTACGGACTAACCCCTCCAGTTTATATACACATTGGAGGGGCCTAGGGTTTGTACAAGGTAAGTTCAAAAGGGAAGGAAACACCAGGACTCTAATCTTTCCGTTTACATATGGGGAAGTCCCATCCGGACACGGAGAATAATCTTCAGATTGATCTTGTATGACCCATCCACCCCGGCCCATACTCCTGGGCCGGACATATGAGGACCCCCGAATCTAGGACTCCCTCAATGGCGAAGCCCCTGGTCCATCCGAGGTGATGGAGTAGGTCGGTAAGGTTATGTCGGAGCCCCTAATTAAGCTAGCTGAGGTGTCGAAGCAGGTCGGCGGAGGTGGGACGACGATGTCGGCATGACGAGGTGACGATGTGACGCAGCCGAAGTCAAGGGCCTGCACACATATAATAGGGCGAGCCAAAAGTAATAACAATAAATAAAAAATCTTCTACTTAATTAATTTAAGTGAAGTAAGTAATTAAAAAAATATGGCATGAGCGCTGGGGTCGGCCTAACGGAGTGGCAACACGGAGATGTCGGCACAGGGACATGCGCCAAGGCGATGTTACAACTTCGTCGAGCAGACGAGATGATGATGTCGTTTTTCCAACGTGGCGGCGTGGCATAGTCGAGGTCGATTATATAGGTCGGCCGGCCGAGGTGATGGCGAGAGGCAGGCCAAACTGACATCAGTACAAGTGCGGTATAATATCTCTAAAAAATAATACAATACAAACCAACAAAAAATATTTGGTGTGTAATAATTTCGTGTGATTAATGAATAGTTAGGAAAAATAAAACCTGAAATTATCCTGCGTTTGAACAGCAGACTTTTATGCATCCTGTAGCAGTTGAAGATCGATGTAGGATCAATAGCTTCTTGTACGCCAGCGAAATCAATTAAGCCAGGTTTTCCTCCGTGATAAGTTGGTAACATCAGTTGATGAAAAATAGCAAAAATAAAATACTCCCCCATTCCCTTATACAAGGCCACAAACTCAAATTACAGGTACCAAGATAAAATTTAAAGACTGAGCCAACTTTTTTTCTCGTTAACCGGAATCATTAGTACGCCCATGATACGTCTCCAACGTATCTATAACTTTTGATTGTTCCATGCTATTATATTATCTGTTTTGGATGTTTTATATGCATTAATATGCTATTTTATATTATTTTGGGGACTAACCTATTAACCTAGAGCCCAGTGCCAGTTTTTGTCTTTTCCTTGTGTTTGAGCCTCATAGAAAAGGAATACCAAACGGAGTCCAAACGGAATAAAACCTTCGCAATGATTTTTCTTGGACCAGAAGACACCTGTTGGACCTGGACTCCAAGTCAGAAGCTCTTGGAGTAGACGACAAGCCACAGGGGTGCCCCCCCCCCCCCGCCTTGTGGCCTACTCCAACACCCCCTGACCTAATTCTTCATCATATATATTCACAAATATTCCCAAACCACCAGAGGCATCCACAAAAACACTTTTCCACCGCCGTAACCTTCTGTTCCCGTGAGATCCAATCTAGGAGCCTTTTCCGGCATCGTGCCAGAGGAGGATTCGATCACATAGGGCTTCTACATCAACTCTATTTCCCTTCCGGTGAAGCGTGGGTAGTTTACCATAGACCTACGGGTCCATCGCTAGTAGCTAGATGGCTTATTCTCTCTCTTCGATTCTCAATACCATGTTCTCCTCGGTGTTCTTGGAGATCTATCCGACGTAATCTTCTTTTGCGGTGTGTTTGTCGAGATCCGATGAATTGCGGATTTATGATCTATTTATCTATGAATATTATTTGAATCTTTTCTGAATTCTTGTATGCATGATTTGGATCTTTGTAATTCTCTTCGAACTATCAGTTTAGTTTGGCCAACTAGATTGGTGTTTCTTGCAATGGGAGAAGTTCTTAGCTTTGGGTTCAATCTTGCGGTGTACTTTCCCAGTGATAGTAGGGGCAGCAAGGCACGTATTGTATTGTTTCCATCGAGAATAAAAAGATGGGGTTTACATCATATTGCTTGAGTTTATTCCTCTACATCATGTCATCTTACTTAAAACGTTACTATGTTCTTCATGAACTTAATACTCTAGATGCAGGCAGGAGTGGGTCGATGTGTTGAGTAATAGTAGTAGATGCATGGAGGGGTCGGTCTACTTGACACAGATGTGATGCCTATATTTCATAATCATTGCCTTGGATATCGTCATAACTTTGTGCTTTTCTATTAGTTCCTCGACAGTAATTTGTTCACCCACAATATTATTTGTCTTCATGAGGGAAGCCTCTAGTGAAACCTATGGCCCCCCGTGTCTATTTTCCATCATATTAGTTTCTGATCTACTATTTTGCAATCTTTTACTTTCAGATATATAAACCAAAAAACCCATTTCAGATATATAAACCAAAAAACCCAAAAATATTTTATGTTTTGTTTATCTATCTCTATCAGATCGCACTTTTGCAAGTGACCGTGAAGGGATTGATAACCCCTTTATCGCATTGGGTGCAAGTTATTTGATTGTTTGTGCCGGTATTGGTGGCTTGTGCGTTGTCTCCTACTGGATTGATACCTTGGTTCTCTAACCGAGGGAAATACTTTGCTCTACTTTGCTACATCACCCTTTCCTCTTCAAGGAAAAAACCAACGCAAGCTCAAGAAGTAGGAGGGAGAATTTTTGGCGCCGTTGCCGGGGAGATCTACGCCAAGTCAAGACATACCAAGTATCCATCATAAAACTCTCATCTCTTGTGTTACATTATTCGCCATTTGACTCTCGTTTTCCTCTCCCAAAGTTATAAAATGATTTTCGAAAAGATTCGGCCTTTTCTTCGCCCTTCTTCCATTCGGCTTTTTGTTTGATTTTTGTTTGCTCATGTGCTAGATTGCTTGTTTTGTCACAATGTCTCAAGAGAATACCAAATTGTGTGACTTTTCCAATACTAATAATAATGATTTTATTAGTACTCCGATTGCTGCCACTACTAGTGCGGAATCTTGTGAAATTAATGCCGCTTTGCTGAATCTTGTTATGAAAGATCAATTTTCTGGCCTTCCTAGTCACTAAAAAAAAGACACATCCGTGACATTTTGATCCGAACGAATTTTTTTTCTATCATACTTATGACACTTCTATGACGGTAATTGTGACAAAACACGGTATCATCATAGATGTGGTGGGCTCCTACTTCTATGACAAAAAATCATGACAGAAAATGGGTTTTCGTCCTGGGCAGGCCAGAGACGCATTTGCATGGCATTCTTTGGGCCTTCCATGACGGAAAAAACCGAGGTAGAAGCGAGGGCGAGGAAAATTTCAGCAAGTTCCCAGTTACGGTGGATGGTTGGGGGCCGAGCGATGCACGTTTCTCTCATACACGTAGACACGTGTGCGAGACGTTGGGCTGTAACTGAACCCGAGTGAGGCGTTGGGCTCTAACTGAACCCGAGCGATTGCACTGCAAGCTACGCGTTACTGAACCCGAGCGATCGATTGGTGGCTGTTAACTAAACCCGATCGAGCGATTCTTCGCTACTGCTGCTAACTGAAGCCGATCAATGCTGCCTCTTGATGAATAGTGAGCATTGCAGGAGGGGGTGGATGAAGAGTGAGCGGTGGGGGTGGATGAACAAGACCTCGTGGCGTTGCCTCTGGATGAACATGACTCCGATCGATCGAGCCGGTTGGGCTGGATGAACAGGAACCCGTGGAGTGCTGGATGAACAGGACGACCCCGTGGAGGGCTGTATGAACAATAGATGGTGGAGGGGCGGATGAACAGTAGCCCATGGAGGGGTGGTTGAACAGGAGCCCGTGGAGAGGGGTGGTTGAACAGTAGCCGGTGGAGTAGCACGCGGTGGAGGCTAGATGAACAGGAGCCCGTGGATGAACAGTCGCAGGTGGAGGCTGGAGGAGGTCGACGGTGGATGAACAGTAGCCCGTGGAGGCTGGAGGAGGTCGACGCTGGAGATTAGAAAATGCATGTAGGACATGCGTTTCAAGAGGAAAATAGAACTAGGCTATGTGTTTGATTTATTAAAAAAACTGGGCTTTGTGTTTGATTCATTAAAAAACTGCCCTCGGATGTTGTAAGACAAAATATAACTAACACTGGCGGGTCAGAGGCTAGTAGATACCTGCTGGATCTTTGTGCCCCGTTGTCGTCATGGGATGGGCCTATAAAAACAAAACCAAGTCTGGGCAGTCTACAACCCAGTTGAAACTTGCTCGACCTGAAATAACAATATACGTGCTCAATAAACGAGAGAATTCTGCAAGTACAGACTGATAACTGGGATGCAGCAGGGATATTGTTTTTTCATCGTGATAATAAGTGCATGCACTTGTTTCGAAAAATTGGAGAATTGGAATTCGAAAGGCAGGTGCTTATGCTACCCATCAAATAAAAAGCAGGTTCCTGAAAATTCATTTCGAAACAAATGATTCAGCTTTATATCCACATCGACCCTCGGCATGATGGTTGGAAGCAAATGCAAGTTCATACCAAAAGATCGTTAACAACAATACCAACTTGCGGATGACAAGGTAGTACAAGTACCAATACCAAACTAACTTATAATCTTTTTACTCCTGGCCCTAGTGTTCGTATGGTAGAAAATCTTGCAAAGGACCAGCTCCCGCTCCTTCTCTTGCTCTAGGTCCCCGAGGTGGTACTGGTGCATCACCCAGTTGGTCCTAGGCTGGTCGAAGTTCTTGTTGGTGTGTAGGACCAGAACCTTTTTGCCGCCCGTATGCTGGGTGTTGACCATCACTGGCAAGGTATTGCCAGTCTTGTGCCACATCGCGTGCATGCCGTACTCTGACTGTATCTTGCGACGCGTCCACGTGCCCCTTTTGAATGCCGTGGAATTGCGCTGGAAGAAATGCTTCCTTAGGCCACTCAGTGTGATACCTGCAGTATTTTTGAATACAGGTTTTAGTGTACATAGTGTTGGAAATATGCCCTAGAGGCAATAATAAAATGATTATTATTATATTTCATTGTTCATGATAATTGTCTGTTATTCAAGCTATAATTGTATTAACCGGAAAGAGTGATACATGTGTGAATACATAGACCCCAACAAGTCCCTGGTGAGCCTCTAGTTGACTAGCTCGTTGATCAACAGATGGTCATGGTTTCCTGACTATGGGCATTGGATGTCATTGATAACGAGATCACATCATTAGGAGAATGATGTGATGGACAAGACCCAATCCTAAGCATAGCACAAGATCGTGTAGTTTGTTTGCTAAATCTTTTCTAATGTCAAGTATCAGTTCCTTAGACCATGAGATTGTGTAACTCCCGGATACCGTAGGAGTGCTTTGGGTGTGCCAAACATCACAACATAACTGGGTGACTATAAAGGTGCACTACAGGTATCTCTGAAAGTGTCTGTTGGGTTGGCATGAATCGAGACTGGAATTTGTCACTCCGTATGACGGAGAGGTATCTCTGGGCCCACTCGGTAATGCATCATCATAATGAGCTCAATGTGACTAAGTGGTTAGTCACGGGATCATGCATTATGTAACGAGTAAAGTGACTTGCCGGAAACGAGATTGAACGAGGTATTGGGATACTGACGATCAGATCTCGGGCAAGTAACGTATCGATTGACAAAGGGAATTGTATACGGGATTACTTGAATCCTTGACATCGTGGTTCATCCGATGAGATCATCGTGGAACATGTGGGAGCCAACATGGGTATCCAGATCCCGCTATTGGTTATTGGCCGGAGAGCTGTCTCGGTCATGTCCGCGTGATTCCCAAACCCGTAGGGTCTACACACTTAAGGTTCGATGATGCCAAGGTTATTAGGAAGACTTGTATGTGATTGCAGAATGTTGTTCGGAGTCCCGGATGAGATCCCGGATGTCACGAGGAGTTCCGGAATGGTCCGGAGGTGAAGATTTATATATGGGAAGTTGTCATACTATCACCGGAAAAGTCCGGGGGCATACCGGTATTGTACCGGGGCCACCGGAGGGGTTCCGGGGGTCCACCGGGAAGGGCCACCTCTCTCGGAGGGCCTCATGGGCGTAGTGGGAAGGGAACAAGCCCTTGGAGGGCTGGGCGCATCCCCCCTTGGGTCCATGCGCCTAGGGTTGGGGGGGACCCTAAAGGGGGCGCCCCCCTTGCTTGGGGGGCAAGCCCTCTCCCCTTGGCCGCCTCCCCCCTCTAGATCTCATCTAGAGGGGGCCGTCGCCCTTCCCCCTTCTCCTATAAATAGAGGGGCGAAGGGAGGGCTGCAGCACCACATCCAAGGCGCAGCCCCTCCCCTCCCCAACACCTCTCTTCCTCCGCAAGAGCTTGGTGAAGCCCTGCCGGAGTACTGCCTCTCCATCACCACCATGCCGTTGTGCTGCTGTTGGAGCCCTCTTACTCAACCTCTCCCTCCTCCTTGATGGATCAAGGCGCAGGAGACGTCACTGGGCTACACGTGTGTTGAACATGGAGGTGTCGTTGTTCGGCACTAAGATCGGAATCCACCGCGATCTGAATCGCTTCGAGTATGACTCCCTCATCCGCATTCTTGTAACGCTTCCGTCTTGTGGTCTTCAAGGGTATGAAGATGCACTCCTCTCTCTCTCTCGTTGCTAGTTACTCCATAGATTGATATTGTTGGTGCGTAGAATTTTTGTACTTTCTGCAACAATCCCCAACAGTGGCATCATGAGCTAGGTCTATGCGTAGTTTCTATGCACGAGTAGAACACAATTTTGTTGTGGGCGTAGATTCTGTCAATTTACTTGCCACTACTAGTCTTATCTTGTTTCGGCGGCATCATGGGATAAAGCGGCCCGGACCGACCTTACACGTACGCTTACGTGAGACAGGTTCCACCGACTGAGATGCACTAGTTGCATAAGGTGGCCAGCGGGTGTCTGTCTCTCCCACCTTAGTCGGATCGGATTCGATGAAAAGGGTCCTTATGAAGGGTAAATAGAAATTGGCATATCACGTTGTGGTTTTGACGTAGGTAAGATAAGTTCTTGCTAGAACCCTATTGCAGCCAGGTAAAATCATGCAACAACAATTAGAGGACATCTAACTTGTTTTTGCAGCATATGCCTTGTGATGTGATATGGCCAAAAAGGACGTGATGAATGAAATATATGTGATGTATGAGATTTATCATGTTCTTGTAATAGGAATCACGACTTGCATGTCGATGAGTATGACAACCGGCAGGAGCCATAGGAGTTGTCTTTATTTATTGTATGACCTGCGTGTCACTGAATAATGCCATGTAATTACTTTACTTCATTGCTAAACCGTTAGCCATAGTAGTAGAAGTAATAGTTGGCGAGACAACTTCATGGAGACATGATGATGGAGATCATGGTGTCACGCCGGTGACGATGATGATCATGGCGCCCTGAAGATGGAGATCAAAAGGAGAAACATGATATTGGCCATATCATGTCACTATTTGATTGCATGTGATGTTTATCATGTTTTTGCATCTTATTTGCTTAGAACGACGGTAGTAAATAAGATGATCCCTCATAATAATTTCAAGAAAGTGTTCCCCCTAACTATGCGCCGTTGTGAAAGTTCGTTGTTTCGAAGCACCATGTGATGATCGGGTGTGATAGATTCTAACGTTCTCATACAACGGGTGTAAGACAAATTTACACATGCAAAAACACTTAGGTTGACTTGATGAGCCTAGCATGTACAGACATGGCCTCGGAACACAAGAGACCGAAAGGTCAAACATGAGTCGTATAGTAGATACGATCAACATGAAGATGTTCACTGATGATGACTAGTCCGTCTCACATGATGATCGGACACGACCTAGTTGACTCGGATCATGGGTCACTTAGAGGACTAGAGGGATGTCTATCTGAGTGGGAGTTCATTATATAATTTGATTAGATGAACTTAACTATCATGAACTTAGTCTAAAACTTTTGCAATATGTCTTGTAGATCAAATGGCCCACGCTAATGTTGCCCTCAACTTCAACGCGTTCCTAGAGAAAACCAAGCTGAAAGATGACGGCAGCAACTATATGGACTGGGTCCGGAACTTGAGGATCATCCTCATAGCTGCCAAAAGAGCATATGTCCTAGATGCACCACTAGGTGAAGCACCCGTTTTCCCAGCAACTCAAGACGTTATGAATGCCTGGCAGTCGCGTAGTGACGATTACTCCCTGGTTCAGTGCGGCATGCTTTACAGCTTAGAACCGGGGCTCCAAAAGCGTTTTGAGCAGCACAGAGCATATGAGATATTCCAAGAGCTGAAAATGGTTTTCCAAGCTCATGCCCGGGTCGAGAGATATGAAGTGTCCGACAAGTTCTACAGTTGTAAGATGGAGGAGAATAGTTCTGTCAGCGAGCACATACTCAAAATGTCTGGGTTGCACAACCGCTTGTCTCACCTGGGAGTTAACCTTTCGGATGACGTGGTCATTGATAGAATCCTTCAATCGCTCCCACCTAGCTACAAGAGCTTTGTGATGAACTACAATATGCAGGAGATGGTGAAAACTATTCCTGAGGTATTTTCAATGTTGAAATCAGCGGAGGTAGAAATCAAAAAGGAACATCAAGTGTTGATGGTCAATAAAACCACTAGTTTCAAGAAAGGAAAGGGTAAGAAGAACTTAAAGAAGGACGGAAAGGGAGTTGCCGCGCCCAGTAAGCCAGTTGCTAGGAAGAAGCCAAAGCACAGACCCAAACCTGAGACTGAGTGCTTTTATTGTAAGGGGAACGGTCACTGGAAGCGGAACTGCCCCAAGTACTTAGCGGATAAGAAGGCCGGCAACACCAAAGGTATATGTGATATACATGTTATTGATGTGTACCTTACCAGTACTCGTAGTAGCTCCTAGGTATTTGATACCGGTGCGGTTTCTCATATTTGTAACTCAAAACAGGAGCTGCAGAATAAGCGGAGACTAGCGAAGGACGAGGTGACGATGGGCATCGGGAACGGTTCCAAGGTCGATGTGATCGCCGTCGGCACGCTACCTCTACATTTACCTATGGGATTAGTTTTAAACCTCAATAATTGTTATTTAGTGCCAGCTTTGAGCATGAACATTGCATCTGGATCTCGTTTAGTACGAGATGGCTACTCATTTAAATCCTAGAATAATGGTTGTTCTATTTATATGAGAGATATGTTTTATGGTCATGCGCCGCTGGTCAATGGTTTATTCTTAATGAATCTCGAATGTGATGTTACACATATTCATAGTGTGAATACCAAAAGATGTAAGATTGATAATAATAGTTCCACATATCTATGGCACTGCCGCCTTGGTCACATTGGTGTCAAATGCATGAAGAAGCTCCATGCATATTGACTTTTGGAGTCTCTTGATTTCGAATCATTTGACACGTGCGAACCATGCCACATGGGCAAAATGACCAAGACTCCGTTCTCCGGAACAATGGAGCGAGCAACCAACTTATTCGAAATTATACGTACTGCCGTGTGCGGTCCAATGAGCATTGAGGCTCGCGGTGGCTATCGTTATGTTCTCACTCTCACTGATGACTTAAGTAGATATGGGTATGTCTACTTGATGAAACACAAGTCTGAGACCTTTGAAAAGTTCAAGGAATTTCAGAATGAGGTAGAAAATCAACGTGACAGAAAAATAAAGTTCTTATGATCAGATCGCGGGGGAGAATATTTAAGTCACGAGTTTGGTACGCACTTAAGGAAATGTGGAATTATTTCACAACTCACGCCGCCTGGAACACCTCAGCGTAACGGTTTGTCTAAACATCATAATCGCACTCTATTGGATATGGTGCGGTCTATGATGTCTCTTACCGATTTACCGCTATCATTTTGGGAATACGCTTTAGAGACAGCTACATTCACTTTAAATAGGGCACCGTCTAAATCCGGTGAGACGACACCGTATGAATTGTAGTTTGGAAAGAAACCTAAGCTGTCGTTTCTAAAAGTTTGGGGATGCGATGCTTATGTCAAAAAACTTCAACCTGGAAAGCTCGAACCCAAGTCGGAAAAATGTGTCTTGATAGGATACCCTAAGGAAACAATTGGGTATACCTTCTACCTCTGATACGAAGGCAAGATCTTTGTTGCCAAGAATGGGTCCTTTCTGGAGAAAGAATTTCTCTCGAAAGAAGTAAGTGGGAGGAAGGTGGAACTTGATGAAGTACCACCTCTTGAACCGGTAAGTTGCACAGCTCAGGAAGATGTTCCCGTGGTGCCTGCACCAACTAGATAGGAAGATAATGATGATGATCAAGGTACTTCGGATCAAGTTACTACTGAACTTCATAGGTCCACAAGGACACGTTCCACACCAGAATGGTATGGCAACCCTGTCCTGGAAATCATGTTGTTAGACAACGGTGAACCTTCGAACTATGAAGAAGCGACGGCGGGCCCAGATTCCAACAAATGGCTTGAAGCCATGCAATCCGAGATAGGATCCATGTATGAAAACAAAGTATGGACTTTGACAGACTTGCCCGATGATCGGCGAGCGATAGAAAACAAATGGATCTTTAAGAAGAAGACGGACGCGGATGGTAATGTTACCATCTATAAGGCTCGACTTGTCGCTAAGGGTTATCAACAAGTTCAAGGGGTTGACTACGATGAGACTTTCTCTCCCATAGCGAAGCTGAAGTCCGTCCGAATCATGTTAGCAATTGCCGCATACTATGATTATGAGATATGGCAAATGGACGTCAAAACAGCATTCCTTAACGGCTATCTTAAGGAAGAATTGTATATGATGCACCCGGAAGGTTTTTTCGATCCTAAGAATGCTAACAAGGTATGCAAGCTCCAGCGATCCATTTATGGGCTGGTGCAAGCATCTCGGAGTTGGAACATTCGCTTTGATGAGATGATCAAAACATTTGGGTTTATGCAGACTTATGGAGAAGCCTGCGTTTACAAGAAAGTGAGTGGGAGCTCTGTAGCGTTTCTCATATTATATGTGGATGACATACTTTTGATGGGAAATGATATAGAACTTTTGGACAGCATAAAGGCCTACTTGAATAAGTGTTTTTCAATGAAGGACCTTGGAGAAGCTGCTTATATATTAGGCATCAAGATCTATAGAGATAGATTGAGACACCTCATAGGTCTTTCACAAAGCACATACCTTGATAAGATATTGAAGAAGTTCAATATGGATCAGTCCAAGGAGGGGTTCTTGCCTGTGTTGCACGGTGTGAAATTGAGCTCGGCTCAATCCCCGAACACGGCAGAAGATAGAGAAAAGATGAGTGTCATCCCCTATGCCTCGGCCATAGGGTCTATTATGTATGCCATTCTTTGTACCAGACCTGATGTAAACCTTGCCGTAAGTTTGGTAGGAAGATACCAAAGTAATCCCGGCATGGAACACTGGACAGCGGTTAAGAATATCCTGAAGTACCTGAAAAGGACTAAGGATATGTTTCTCGTTTATGGAGGTGACGAAGAGCTCATCGTAAAGGGTTACGTCGATGCTAGCTTCGACACAGATCTGGATGCCTCCAAGTCACAAACCGGATACGTGTATATTTTGAATGGTGGGGCGATAAGCTAGTGCAACAGCAAGCAAAGCGTCATGGCGGGATCTACATGTGAAGTGGAGTACATGGCAGCCTCGGAGACAGCACATGAAGCAATCTGGATGAAGGAGTTCATCACCGACCTAGGAGTTATTCCCAATGCGTCGGGGCCGATCACTCTCTTTTGTCACAACACTGGAGCTATTGCCCTTGCCAAGGAGCCCAGGTTTCACAAGAAGACCGGGCACATCAAGCGTCGCTTCAACTCCATTCGTGAAAATGTTCAAGATGGAGACATAGATATTTGCAAAGTGCACACAGATCTGAATGTCGCAGATCCGTTGACTAAACCTCTTCCGCGGCAAAACATGATCAACACCAGAACTCTATGGGTGTTCGATTCATCACAGTGTAACTAGATTATTGACTCTAGTGCAAGTGGGAGACTGTTGGAAATATGCCCTAGAGGCAATAATAAAATGATTATTATTATATTTCCTTGTTCATGATAATTGTCTATTATTCAAGCTATAATTGTATTAACCGGAAGCAGTGATACATGTGTGAATACATAGACCACAACATGTCCCTAGTGAGCCTCTAGTTGACGAGCTCGTTGATCAACAGATGGTCATGGTTTCTTGCCTATGGGCATTGGATGTCATTGATAATGAGATCACATCATTAGGAGAATGATGTGATGGACAAGACCCAATCCTAAGCATAGCACAAGATCATGTAGTTCGTTTGCAAAAGCTTTTCTAATGTATGAGTTCCTTAGACCATGAGATTATGTAACTCCTGGATACCATTGGAGTGATTTGGGTGTGCCAAACGTCACAACGTAACTGGGTGACCATAAAGGTGCACTACAGGTATCTCCGAAAGTGTTTGTTGGGTTGGCACAAATCGAGACTCGAATTTGTCACTCCGTATGACGGAGAGGTATCTCTGGGCCCACTCGGTAATGCATCATCATAATGAGCTCAATGTGACTAAGTGGTTAGTCACGGGATCATGCATTATGTAATGAGTAAAGTGACTTCCCGGAAACGAGATTGAACGAGGTATTAGGATACTGACGATCGGATCTCGGGCAAGTAATGTACCGATTGACAAAGGGAATTGTATACGGGATTACTTGAATCCTTGACATCGTGGTTCATCCGATAAGATCATCATGGAACATGTGGGAGCCAACATGGGTATCCAGATCCCGCTGTTGGTTATTGGCCGGAGAGCTGTCTCGGTCAGGTCTGCGTGATTCTCGAACCCGTAGGGTCTACACACTTAAGGTTCGATGATGCTAGGGTTATTAGGGAGACTTGTATGTGATTACCAAATGTTGTTCGGAGTCCCGGATGAGATCCCGGTCGTCACGAGGAGTTCCGGAATGGTCTGGAGGTGAAGATTTATATATGGGAAGTTGTCATACGGTCACCAGAAAAGTTCAGGGGAATACCGGTATTGTACCGGGGCCACCGGAGGGGTTCCGGGGGTCCACCGGGAGGGGCCACCTCTCTTGGAGGGCCTCATGGGCCGTAGTGGGAAGGGAACCATCCCTTGGAGGGCTGGGCGCATCCCCCCTTGGGTCCATGCGCCTAGGGTTTGGGGGGAAACCCTAAAGGGGGCGCCCCCCTTGCTTGGGGGGCAAGCCCCCTCCCCTTGCCCCCCCTATAGATCTCATCTAGAGGGGGCCGGCCCCCTTCCCCCTTCTCCTATAAATAGAGGGCGAGGGGAGGGCTGCAGCACCACATCCAAGGCGCAGCCCCTCCCCTCCCCAACACCTCTCCTCCTCCGCAAGAGCTTGGCGAAGCCCTGCCAGAGTACTGCCTCTCCATCACCACCACGCCGTCGTGCTGCTGTTGGAGACCTCTTCCTCAACCTCTCCCTCCTCCTAGCTGGATCAAGGCGTGGGAGACGTCACCGGGCTACACGTGTGTTGAACGCGGAGGTGCCGTTGTTTGGCGCTAAGATTGGAATCCACCGCGATCTGAATCGCTTCGAGTACGACTCCCTCATCTGTGTTCTTGTAACGCTTCCGTCTCGCGGTCTTCTAGGGTATGAAGATGCACTCCTCTATCTCGTTGCTAGTTACTCCATAGATTGATCTTGGTGATGCATAGAAAATTTTTATTTTCTCCAACGATCCCCAACATGTAGTTGGCATTTTCATAACATCTTTAGCATGTTGCAGTCACTTGTTTCACTTTTATTAACTGTCAAATTGTAATTGCTTCCCCAGGTCTGCTTCTAAAAAGGAAAATAGAGCTATAAACAAAGGAATATGTTTGTGCAAGTAGACGGCCGATCACTGTCTTACCTGGAAGTATCTCAGGTTGGGTGTAGCATATGTCGTGCTCGCTGTCGATGGTTGGTATGAACAAATCGATGAGAGGGTGAGATCTCACGCTGTCAGCACTCACTTTGGCCTCAAGGTGCATATCAGCTCCTGATCCGTGGGATCGAACTTGACGCCAGCCGGCAGCACCGGCCAATCCTTCTTTGACTTGCATTGGTAATTCCAGTTATATGGTACTCAATGCATGATCAATCGACTGTTTTAAGTGAATGATGAAAGATTTCGACAGATAAGTGGTACTCCAAATCTGAAGTCCAGAATACCCGAACACGCCGCCGGGATTCTTGTGTCACCTCACGCGCAGCATGTTATCACGTCAATTCAATGTGTGGACATGATGAATAATTTTACCGACGTATACTAGTACTGCTACTGTACTACTTACTAGTCGTATTTAGTGTCACATTTTAACCATAGGTTTAACTAACAAGTACGCACTTGAAGCCTAATCAATATATATGGCTTCTGCACAGCATCTCCATCATCATTATCAGTACATCCTACGCACGTGAGTTAGGATGCACTTGATCCCAGGAAGGTATCTATCCTTCAAACCAGAGGAGTGCTTCAAACTAACAACAATACATAATATCCAACAAAAGAGGGTCGTACTACAGTAGCAGAATACATGGCTCAGTCTAGATATCAGTACAAATCAAGTTGTGCATATTTGCTGTTGGCATGAACCACATCACCGCATGTCGGGTTTGCAAAAGCCATCCATTGCATGGAAGCTTGATGCCTTTCACACACTGAAGATTATCTGGCAACAAGCTGTGTCGACGAATCTCTGGATATGGTGATTGTTGAAACCCATGGTATGACGTGTAAACAGAGTCCCCCCTAGCGAATGGAAGTTGCATAGCACGGTAATCATCGCCGGTGATATGATCGATGATTGGTTGGATGATCGGATAATTGAGCCCGAGGAACAAGGAGTGGTTGTCGAGGCTGTAAACCCGCCTCCAGTTGAATACGCCTGGCCCAATAGAGCTGGGATCTTTCTCGAACACGAAGCAGCCATAGCCATCAATGTCATGAATGCCCCATGTATGGTACTTTATGTGGTTTGATGTAATGGTTTGGTCAATTTGGTACGTGCGAATGAGCATCAAATGACCGCCGTCAGCTGAACGAGCAAAAAACCACCACCCATCGGCTAGTATGATTCCAGGTCCTAGAATCATGAAGGCTAGCGCATTTGCGTCTGCTGCAACAATTCAAATTGGATACCAAAAGGACAAAAATAAATAATCATGTTCAGAGTATGTGTGGAATTAAGATATTATAACAGTGGCACATATCATAGACAGAGAATTGCAATGTCGTGGTCATAATCATACCCCAAGTTAAAAAAATAATCCAATGGCTTTCATATTCTAGCAATATGTCATGGTTCAAACATCATGTAACTATGAGAGGAAAACAGTTATGAAAGAGCCCACTCATATTCTACCATAGCACTTACTACTACTATTCTCATATCAACTCTAAGCAATAACATGCGTTGTTATAAAAATCTTGGAAATGAGAGTAACGTATAGCAATCATGATGTTATGCTCATAGTATGTATTCTAACAATCATTAGATGCCAATTGTTCTCATATCAACTCTAACAATAACATGTGTGGTCATAAAAATCTAGGAAATGAGAGGAACATATAGCACTGATGTGGTTATAGACATACTCCCTCCGTCCCAAAATAAGTGTCTCAACTTTGTACTAGCTCTAGTATAAATTTGTACTAACCTCAAGACACTTATTTTGGGACAGAGGGAGTACTATCTATTCTAAATTTGTAACAATGAACAGGCAGTCGTATTCATAAGGTAAAGCTGAGATGAGATAGAACAATTACACGATGATAGATTCCACTAGTATAGACAGCCAATCTATGTGTCGACCGCGTAAACGATGCCATCATGCACTATAGCATCAGACAGAAATGTTGCCTCAACAGGATTGACGATGAGACATAACCATGTATGGCGACCGGATTCCAGATAGACTAATCCCTTGTTGAACAAGGCAATGAGCTTGTAATCCATGTAGTCTTCTGATGGTGTGGGCACTTCGCAGATTACAACTTTCAGCAAACAGAGGTCGAGCCAAAAGCTTGACGCGTCTCATGCATAGTAGGCAGGAGTGTCTGGCGGTCCGTGAGGCTTGATGGCGGCGGTATCCAACGATGGAAAGGTGATCTCTTGCTGGGCTTAGATATCCACAAGACGCCATGGACTACTGGATTAGGGGATGATGACGATCCAGTTGGCCTTCATGCCCGCCCAGTAGTGGTCGCGCATGAAGGACAGGTGGACGGGTAGTGGTAGCATGTCGAGGGGCACCACGGCAACCTCCGTAGGCTCGTCAAGTCGGTGCCTGAGCCACCTGTGAGGATTGGGCATCACCAAGTAGGGTTTCTTGAAAAGAGTCGGCCGGTTGCAGACGAGTAGATGGTACAAAGACACCGAGCAAGCGGCCAGACGGACGGTGTTGAGTAGGTCCATATGATTACAGATCTACTCCAAGAGAACATCTGGGAGGGAATTCCAATCGCGGCTCTGCGTGTCAGTCGGTTCTGCCATTGGGATTTTCGGTGCCTGCGAGCCAGCGGGGAAGAGGATTCGGGCGGGCGAGCAAACAAGCTTCTCCTCGTGTGGATGAGCAGTGAGTGGGGGGATATGGTACGCGCGAGCTACCAAGGAAGATGGTGCGGGCGGGCGAGCAGTGAGCGGGGGTAAATGGTGTGCGGCCGATGATGGGGAAGAGAGGAGGAAGAAGAAGAGAGGAGGAAGAAGAGTGGAAGACGGGGAAGAAAGTGCATTAAAACTCAATTCTACTAGTACTACTACCAGGATATACCGTCCTTCGAAGTGTAAATAGTTACACCGATGACATGTGGGTCTACCACAAGATGGCACATATGTCAGTGAATGGAGGACAGAGGTGCATAGGCATATTTGCAGAAGCGTGCTCTACTGGCAAACATGATGGCAGTACTCGGTAAGGCTGATTTAGTAACACCAACACACTAGTTCAGCTTATTAATTACGTGTCCCATCTGCTGCAGCATGTATTGTCACTTCACTGCGAAGACTAGTTGAATAGTTCTCTCTGACCGAGATGGGGAATAATGGATCGCGAAGACTTCCTTTCTACAGTATCCCTATGCCTCTACGCTCACTTCACTCATTTTGCTCCGTACCTAGTCACTTCTTAAAATCTGTAGCACCTCCCGACTGACTTCTTTCGCCTATATAAGCCTACGTACCCTAAAAACATTGAATATCAAGATAGATCAGGAGTTCCGCCGCCGCAAGCCTCTGTAGCCACCAAAAACCTCTCAGGAGCCCTTCCCGGCACCCTGCCAGAGGGGGGGATCCTTCACCGGTGGCCATCTTCATCATCCCGGCGCTCTCCATGACGAGGAGGGAGTAGTTCACCCTCGAGGCTGAGGGTATGTACCAGTAGCTATGTGGTTGATCTCTCTCTCTCTCTCGTTTTCTCTCTCGTGTTCCCTATATGGCACTATCTTGATGTATCCCGAGCTTTGCTATTATAGTTGGATCTTATGATGATTCTCCCCCTCTACTCTCTTGTGATGAATTGAGTTTCCCCTTTGAAGTTATCTTATCGGATTGAGTCTTTTATGTGAACACTTGATGTATGTCTTGTCGTGCTTATCTATGGTGACAATGGGATATCATGTGCCGCTTGATGTATGTTTTTGGTGACCAACTTGTGGGTTCTGCCCCATGAACCTATGCATAGGAGTTGGCACACGTTCTTGACTCTCCGGTAGAAACTTTGGGGCACTCTTTGAAGTACTTTGTGTTAGTTGAATAGATGAATCTGAGATTGTGTGATGCATATCGTATAATCATGCCCACGGACACTTGAGGTGACAATGGAGTATCTAGGTGACATTAGGGTTTTGGTTGATTTGTGTCTTAAGGTGTTATTCTAGTACGAACTCTTGAATAGATTGATCCGAAAGAATAACTTTGAGGTGGTTTCATACCCTACCATAATCTCTTCGTTTTTTCTCCTCTGTTAGTGGCTTTGGAGTGACTCTTTGTTGCATGTTGAGGGATTGTTATATGATCTATCTATGTTATTATTGTTGAGAGAACTTGCACTAGCGAAACTATGAACCATAGGCCTTGTTTCCTATCATTGCAATACCGTTTACGCTCACTTTTATCATTAGTTACCTTGCTGTTTTTATAATTTCAGATTACAAATACCTTTATCTACCATCCATATTGCACTTGTATCACCATCTCTTCGCCGAACTAGTGCACCTATACAATTTGCCATTGTATTGGGTGTGTTGGGGACACAAGAGACAATTTGTTATTTGGTTGCAGGGTTGTTTGAGAGAGACTATCTTCATCCTACACCTCCTACAAATTGATAAACCTTAGGTCATCCACTTGAGGGAAATTTGCTACTATCCTACAAACATGTGCACTTGGAGGCCCAACAACGTCTACAAGAAGAAGGTTGTGTAGTAGACATCAAGCTAATTTCTGGCGCCGTTGCCGGGGAGGTGAGTGCTTGAAGGTATATCTTTAGATCTTGCAATCGAATCTTTTTGTTTCTTGTTTTATCACTAGTCTAGTTTTATCACTAGTTTAGTTTATCACTAGTGCAGAACCGGGCAATAGCACCGGTTCGTAAGGCCCTTTAGTGCCGGTTCCATAACCGGCACTAAAGTGTGGGCACTAAAGCCCCCCCCCCCCTTTAGTACCGGTTCAGCACGAACCGGTGCTAAAGGGAAACCACGTGGCACGAGCCAGCTCCAGGGGCCTGGTTGGTAAGACCAACTGGTACTATAAGGTTTGGGGGGTTTTAGTTTTATGATTTCTTTTTCATTTAATTTTGTGTTTCCATTTTAATTCTTTTTCGTTTGCTGGTATTTTACGATACTACACATTGTACACGTTATGCATATATATATATATATAAATAGAATTTCTAGTAGAACCAATCATGCATATATATATATCATCAATGAATGTCTCACAAACCATCATATTAATTAATTCACACATACACACATGTATAGCTATATACAATTTCTCCTACATATGCATGTTGCCTTCGGAGCCAGTGGCATTAGCCTAATTGGTGCCTTCGGAGCACGATGACAATTGGAAGTGGTTTTCATGAGGGCGGTAGCGGGTAATAGTATTCTCCCTTCGTATTTATGACCTGGTCAAGCAAAAATCCCGCTATTTCCTCTTGAAGTGCTTCTACGCGCTCCGTTTCTAGGAGCTTCTCCCGCACCTCTCTGAACTGTTAAGAAGGAGATCAATATGCATGTGTATTAGTTGTGTGACTAGATATCGATAATGGTGTAAAAATTGTGAATAGTGTTTTGACAAGCGTACCCATTCCTGTCTTTGAGATCTGCTCCTTTCGGACGCCATCATGCGAATGTTCTCGCAAACGCAGAATGCACACAGATCAGTCCCCTGCGCCTGCTTCAGGCCCTTTACGAGAATGGAATTTGATCAGATAATAATTAATCAAGCATGATAATTAAAGAGATGGCAGCTAGCTAGCTCGCTAGTACTACTTAATTACTTACCTTGGGTCTTCCCCATTTAAGCTTTTCTTTCCATTCGCCTTCCGTGACGCTGATGAACCTTGCCCAAGCCCTGCCTGCCGACAAAGAAAATGAATAAAGGGGTTATTAAATAGTTCATATCATGAAATGACGAACTAAATAGGCCGAGATATATAGTTAATAATGATTGAAATTACCTGTTGACTATCCCAAACAAGATGTTATAGTCAGTTTTTTCTTTGAGTAGTGAGTCCAGTATTTCAACTGTTCCGGCGTCAACTTTAATGATACACAAGACCCAGTGATATCTGCATGCACACACGTTTGCATGTCTTAATTAAGCGGGCATATGTAAGAAAAAACATGTAGCTAGCTAGTAGGCAAAAACAGAGAATTTGTAGTACAAGACAGTGTGACTCACTGGAAGTTGTAAGGAAGTAGTATATCTTCATTGTATTTGAGGCGCTTCAAGAACTCTAGCATGCTGTCCTCTACGGCCTTTTGATGACGTGCATCTATTTTCCATGTGTATTCATTAATGGTGTTTGGGTCAATGAACCCAATGCCATAGCGTCCACCTTTTCTCATTTCATACATCTTCATCCTGCATATAATACCACAGAAAAGAATATAGTGAGGATAATTACAGGTAATGATTGATCAAAAGGATCACTACAGCTAGCTTGAGACTTAAATTACAGAAAGAAATCACTTACAGACAATAGCAACTGACGATAGATTTGTCGAGTGCGTCTTGATTGTATAACTGAAACAGTTCAGAATACTCAACGGACACAGCTTTCTCATGGTAGTAATGCTCCTCCTTGACATTCACCATGAGGGACAATCGATCGGAAATCTTGGTAATGTTCATGTACCATTGATGCAATTCATACATTCTCGTTGGGAGGTTCTTGACCTTGTCTGGCTCGACCAAAGGTTGGCCCCGGACATATTTCCGTTTTATTTCATCCTCTCTAAGCACAGGCATGGGCTCGATCTCGAGGAGTTGTCCAACAGTGATTTTGAGAACTTCAGCCTGCATTATATGCTCCTCCGTTATTACCACATTGCCCACCTCAGGAACGTAAACTGTTTGCCCACAATAATATTGGGCGCGCGTACTGTCACGTGTTGTTGGCACAACAAGCGAGGGGATCGATTGCGCCGCCTGTTCTCCCAGCTGGGGAATGGTTTTCCCGCATTTTTTGACAGCTGCTTCTTGTTTGCTCGATCCCGAGCTCGCCTCCTTATGTAGACGTGCTCGATTTAACTTCCTGATGTGGCGCTCATAGTCTGTGTCAACAGGCTTGGGAGCTGGTGGTTGAGCCATACGAATGAAGTGGTCAATCGTTTCCTCAGGCACTTTCTCCCTTGGCGGCGGTGGCGGTTTCGGTGCAAAATGGGCTTCCACCTCGGACTTCGATATGGCTGCGATTTCCTCCTCGGACCTGTCATAAGCCCTCTGCGGAAGAGGCGTGAGGCTTGGACCATATTTATATCGCTTGCCTCCGCCTGTACTTCCTGTACTACCTCGACTCGTACCGCTACGCACCATAGCTGCGGGGTGTCTCTTCTGTGATTGCTGAGGCGGCGGAGACGGCTGACGGGGCTGAGTTGGACGAGGAGGAGTGGCCGCCTGAAGCTGTGCCGGACTTGGAGGAGGAGTGGCCTGAGGTTGTGCCGGACTTGGAGGAGGAGTGGACGTCTGACGCTGTGGCGGACTTGGAGGAGGAGGAGTGGCCTGACACTTTGCCGGACTTGGAGGAGGAGTGGCCTGACACTTTGCCGGACTTGGTGGACTTGCAGGAGCGGGAGACTGCTGACTCGGTGGCGGACTTCGACGAGGAGTCGGCTGACGCGGTGTCGGTGGCCTTCGAAAGATGATGCAATCCTTTTTCCATAGGATGATACGATGTTTGGCGTCTCCGAGAAAGCGCTCGTCGTCACCTCCAGGATAGTCAAGCTCTAGCTCCGAATATGGGTCCACCACCTCATCAACCAAGACACGAGCATAGCCCGCTGGAATCGGGTTGCAATGGAAGGTTGCCTCGGGGGGATTTGTAAAAGCAACGGCGTCCGCCACCTTCATGGATATGTTCTTCATTTTGACGTGTAGCTCGCAGCTAGTGTTCTCCGTGATGTCATCCACGGGGTATCTACCCAGCATTGCGTCGTCCGGGGCGGAACCCACGCTGCTTCTCGGCATGGATGGGGCGGTGCTATCCAATGCTGGATCATTCGCTAGCTGCTGCAGCTGCTGAGACCCCCTTTGCTGGGTAAGTGAGTCGATCTGCTCCTGCTACCGCTGGAATTTGACTACCAATTCCGCTTGACTTGCTTCTAGGCCTTGAAGGCGTTCATAGTCCCGCTTCCTCTGCTCCTCCTCCATCTTCCTCTTCTTCTCCTCCGCAATCTTCTTTCTCGCACGGGTTCTGTAGTCGGTGTTCCAGTCGGAAAACTCCTCATACCACGGAATAGCGCCCTTGCCTCGTGTTCTTCCCGGGTGTTCAAGATTTCCCAGGGCACGCGTAAGCTCATCGTTCTCTCTGTTGGGCTGGAACACCCCCGATCGTGCCTCTTCTATTGCAACAAGTATCGCATCGTCGGCTCCCTTCAGACTTGCCCTCGTCGAAACATTGCCTGTCTTCGGGTCCAACTCCCCCCCATGCGCATAGAACCAAGTCCTGACCCTGGGGGCCAGCTCTTAGTAACCGGAGTGGCACCTGCATCCTCCATCTCTTTCTCAGACTTATCCCACTTAGGCATTGCCACCGCATAGCCACCTGGCCCCAGCTTATGGAACTTATCCTTTTTTCGGCATTCTTCTTGTTTATTCTCGACCGTTCCTTAGCTAATTTCGAATCCTTGAATTTCACGAAATCGTCCCAATGAGCACGTTGGTTCTCTAGTGTTCCCTCGAATACTGGAGTCTTCCTTCCTCCCTTGACGTACTTGTCCCATTCACGATTCTTGTGGTTCTTGAATGCAACCGCCATCTTCCTAAGAGCAGCGTCCTTGACTTTCTGCACATCTGCTTCTGTGAAATGATCTGGTAGGGTGAAATGTTCCATGAGAGTATCCCAAAGCAGATCTTTTTGATTCTTGTCGACAAAAGTAACATCTGGACGTGGAGCAGCGTCCTCTTTGCCTTTTTGTCTTTTGTCTTTTGCTGGCTCTCTCCATTCTTGAAGGGAGATCGGGAGTTGGTCCTTCACAAGAACTCCGCACTGACGAACGAACTTGTCCGCAATCTTCTTAGGCGCTAATGGTTCGCCATTAGGTCTGACTGCCTCGATATTGTACTTTACGCCCTCCTTCAACTTTTTGTTCGGGCCTCGTTTCGTCCTTTTGCCTGAAGATTTGCTCGATCTGGATGGCTGAAAGAACAAAGATCGATTCGTTAATATATCTTCAAGTCATTTAAAACATGTGATGATCACCAGATACCTGCTTATATAAATATATATACCTCGCCGGTCTTTGTTGTTTCAGGATCAACATGTTCTTCGTCATCGTCATAATCGTAGTTCATGACTTCATCAATTCGGTCGTCGCGATCGAATATCATATCACCCTCTCCGGTGTTGTTTAGAAATTCGGAGCCGTCATAATCTTCTTCATTCTGATCATCATCTGGCCCGCGTATCATATCAAACATGGTCTGTTTTCCCTCTCTGTCGGTATTGTCTGCCATAGCTTTTATTTAACTAATTCAAAAGAAATATAAAACAATTTAGTATTCAAATTACATCGTCTCGAATAATAGATATAATCTCGAATACTTCGTCTAGAATAATAGATATAATCTCGAATACATCGTCTCGAATAATATATAATATTGAATAGTACATCACTGGCTAGCTAATTAAAGATCGAATACTACAGAAGAATCTAGGACACTCGCGGTTCCTGCGGCGCGGGCGGTGGACACCCAAAGAGAAGGAACCCTCATAGGATCATAGCTGAAGTGAGATCCCCGAAGATACTGCCAGGTATTGGAGAACCTGCCGCCCTCTAACGCAACCATGTAGCGATGGACGTGCTCGTCCTCCTCCCTGACACGGCGACGTACCACCTCCGGCGGGGCCGGGTCCCTCCGCACCGAAACTGGCCCACGCGAACGCCACCAAACGAGATCAGGGTCGACGACGGGACCCGGGGCCGGGTTCCTCATCAAGCGGCGCGCCCCTCCAGGCAGCACCTCCCAGTGCCAGCCCGGCGGAGCCCAGTCCCGGACATGGGTCGGCTGGACGTCGTCGCGGACGGGTCGACGGCGAGGATGCGGGCCGGGCATCGTCGAGAACAAATACTAGCTATATGCCCGCAAAAAGTAACATTTTTTAATGATTGGATTTTGATAACTAAAATTTCTAACATTTCTATATAACACTAATTATGCTAATCTAAATAATCTAAATAACACTAAAATTTCTAACATTTCTAACATTTCTATATAACACTAATTTCTAACATTTCTATATAACACTAATTTCTAACTGATTAAACACTAATTATATCCATCTAACATGCATTCATACATATATAATAGTGAAAAAATAATAATCTAAATAATCTAAACTAATTAAACATACAAAATACGTGTGTGTGTACTAATTAAACACTAATTATCTAAACTAATTAAACATACAAAATAATAATCTAAATAATCTAAACTAATTAAAGACTAATTATCTAAACTAATTAAACATGCTTGTGTGTGTGTGTACGGGCTCGGGGAGGGCTCACGCGAGCGACGGCGAGGCGAGGCGACGGCGAGGCGACGGCGACGGCGGCGCGACGGCGGGGACGGCGCGACGGGGACGGGGACGGCGCGACGGGGACGGGCCCGGGGCGGCGACGGAGACGAGGGCGGCGACGGGACGGCGGCGAGACGGGACGGAGACGAGCGGCGACGGAGACGATCGAGGGCGGCGGCGACGGCGACGGAGACGGAAACAGAGGAACGAACAGAGAGGGAAACTGAAATTTTCGTAGCCGTTGTATATATAGAAGGCACCTTTAGTACCGGTTGGAGCCACCAACCGGTACTAAAGGCCTGTTTTGGCCAGGCCAAGCGGCGGGAAGCGACCCCCTTTAGTACCGGGTGGTGGCACAAACCGGTACTAAAGGCCCCCCCCTTTAGTACCGGTTTGTGCCACGACCCGGTACTAAAGGGGGTGCGCTGGCGCAGGTGCGGTGCGGCAAGTTTAGTCCCACCTCGCTAGCCGAGGGGCGACCGCACTGGTTTATAAACCCCCGTGCGGTCGCTCTCTCGAGCTCCTCTACAAAGCAGGCTTACTGGGCCTACGTGTTCTTTGCAGCCCTGTGGGCCCACTTGGCCTTTGCGGGCCTGCATCCTGGCCCAACGACAGGTTGGGTTTCTAGTCGTATGCAGGCCGCTCTGGCCTAGTAGGCGGGCTTTTTTTATTTTATTTTTTGCTTTATTTATTTTGTGTTGTTTTTTGTGTATTTAGAGTTTCTTTGTGAACATTTTTGTTTTAGGTACAAAAAATTACAAACTTTCTGTTAGGGCTTTTTTTATTATTTTTTTGCTTTATTTAATTTTGTGTTGTTTTTTTGTGTATTTTGAGTTTCTTTGTGAACATTTTTGTTTTAGGTACAAAAAATTACAAACTTTCTGTTAGTGCCCGTAGTTTTCAAATTTGAATAGTTTAAATTTTGAATTATTTGAAATTAGTGTGAATCACTAGTTTGTGAATAACTTAACTTTAAAAATCAGTAAAGGCATGAAAGAATTTGTTTGCACATAAAATTTCTTCGCGTTTCAAATGCCAAAACACATAACTACCCTAACTATTACAGAGATTCCCCTCTCGGTGCGAAACACAGAAGAAAGTGATGATAGCTAGTGAAGCCGATCACATCCCAGATCTTTGGGTGTGAAACTTTTTCTTCGCGTGTGTCCCTTTGCGCCGTAACCATGGAAAATCTTCATCATTTAACGGGATGCTCGGGTCAATATTCACTGTGAATGGAGCAATTTCATCAAACTTTTCATAATCTTCTGACTTGTCTGTCTTGTCATCCACTCCCACGATGTTTCTCTTCCCAGAAAGAACTATGTGCCGCTTTGGCTCATCGTACGATGCATTCGCTTCCTTATCTTTTCTTTTTCTTGGCTTGGTAGACATGTCCTTCACATAGAAAACCTGTGCCACATCATTGGCTAGGACGAATGGTTCGTCTGCATACGCAAGATTGTTGAGATCCACTGTTGTCATTCCGTACTGCGGGTCTTCCGTTACCCCGCCTCGTGTCATATTGACCCATTTGCACCGAAACAAAGGGACCTTTAAACCACGTCGATAGTCAAGTTCCCATATGTCCTGTATATAACCATAATATGTTTCCTTTCCCGTCTTGGTTTCTGCATCAAAGCGGACACCACTGTTTTGGTTGGTGCTCTTCTTATCTTGGGCGATCGTGTAAAATGTATTACCATTTATCTCGTACCCTTTGAAAGTCATTATATTCGAAGATGGTAACTGGGACAGCAAGTACAGGTCATCTTCAATAGAGGTGTCATGCATGGTACGTGTCTGCAACCAGCTGGCGAAACTCCTGGTTTGTTCACGTGTAATCCAGTCATCAGACCGCTCCGGGTGTTTGGAGCGTAGCAAATTCTTGTGTTCATCCATATACGGAGCCACCAAGGCGGAATTCTGTAGAACTGTGTAGTGTGCTTCAGTGAGAGAATGTCCGTCCATACATATTATTTGTTCCCCTCCTAGCGTGCCTTTTCCATCCAGTCTGCCCTTATGCCGCGATTCAGGAACACCAATCGTCTTAAGGTCAGGAATAAAGTCAATACAAAACTCAATGACCTCCTCATTTTGATGGCCCTTGGAGATGCTTCCTTCTGGCCTAGCACGGTTATGAACATATTTCTTTAAGACTCCCATGAACCTCTCAAAGGGGAACATATTGTGTAGAAATACAGGACCCAAAACGTTAATCTCTTGGCACAGGTGAACTAGGACGTGTGTCATGATGTTGAAGAAGGATGGTGGGAACACCAACTCGAAACTGACAAGACATTGCACCAAATCATTCTGTAACCTTGGTATGATTTCTGGATCGATTACCTTCTGAGAGATTGCATTGAGAAATGCACATAGCTTCACAATGGCTAATCGAACGTTTTCCGGTAGAAGCCCCCTCAATGCAACCGGAAGCAGTTGCGTCATAATCACGTGGCAGTCATGAGACTTTAGGTTCTGGAACTTTTTCTCTGCCATGTTTATTATTCCCTTTATATTCGACGAGAAGCCAGACGGTACCTTAATACTGAGCAGGCATTCAAAGAAGATTTCCTTCTCTTCTTTGGTAAGAGCGTAGCTTGCATGACCCTGATGTATGCCGTCTTCTCCGTGCATACGTTGCTGGTCCTCCCGTGCCTCAGGTGTATCTTTTGTCTTCCCATACACGCCCAAGAAGCCAAGCAGGGTCACGCAAAGATTCTTCGTCACGTGCATCACGTCGATTGCGGAGCGGACCTCTAGGTCTTTCCAATATGGCAGGTCCCAAAATATAGATTTCTTCTTCCACATGGGTGCGCGTCCGTCAGCGTCCTTTGGAACAGATTGTCCGCCAGGACCCTTTCCAAATATCACCTTCAAATCCTTGACCATATCATGTACATCAGCACCAGTACGGTGGCGAGGCTTCGTCCGGTGATCCGCCTCACCTTTGAAATGCTTGCCTTTCTTTCTTACGGGATGCCTGCTCGGAAGAAATCGACGATGTCCCAGGTACACATTCTTCTTACAACTATTCAAATATATACTGTCGGTATCATCCAAACAGTGCGTGCATCCGTGGTATCCCTTGTTTGTCTGTCCTGAAAGGTTACTGAGAGCAGGCCAATCATTGATGGTCACGAACAGCAATGCCTTTAGGTCAAATTCTTCCTGTTTGTGCTCATCCCATGCACGTACACCTGTTCCATTCCACAGTTGTAAGAGTTCTTCAACTAATGGCCTTAGGTACACATCAATGTCGTTGCCGGGTTGTTTAGGGCCTTGGATGAGCACTGGCATCATAATGAACTTCCGCTTCATGCACAACCAAGGAGGAAGGTTATACAAACATAGAGTCACAGGCCAGGTGCTATGGTTGCTGCTCTGCTCCCCAAAAGGATTAATGCCATCTGCGCTTAGACCAAACCATACGCTCCTTGCGTCATCTGCAAACTCCTTCCCGTACTTTCTTTCGATTTTTCTCCACTGCGACCCGTCAGCGGGTACTCTCAACTTTCCGTCTTTCTTACGGTCTTCTCTGTGCCATCGCATCGCCTTGGCATGCTCTTTGTTTTGGAACAAACGTTTCAACCGTGGTATTATAGGAGAATACCACATCACCTTGGCAGGAATCTTCTTCCTGGGGCGCTCGCCCTCGACATCACCATGCTCATCGCGGCTGATCTTATAGCGCAATGCACCACATACCGGGCAAGCGTTCAAATCCTCGTACTCACCGCGGTAGAGGATGCAATCATTAGGGCATGCATGTATCTTCTGCACCTCTAACCCTAGAGGGCAGACAGCCTTCTTTGCTTCGTACGTACTCTCGGGCAATTCGTTGTCCTTTGGAAGCATATCCTTTATCATTACCAGCAACTTTCCAAATCCCTTGTCAGATACACCATTCTCTGCCTTCCATTGCAGCAATTCCAGTGTGGTGCCCAGCTTTTTCTTGTCACCTACGCAATTCGGGTACAACAATTTTTTGTGATCCTCTAACATGCGCTGCAACTTCTTCTTCTCCAAATCACTTGCGCAGTTTCTCTTTGCATCGGCAATGGCCCGACCTAGATCATCAACGGGCTCATCTGATGCCTCTTCTTCAGCTTCTTCCCGCATTGCCGGCTCAGCTTCTTCCCGCATTACCGGCTCAGCTTCTTCCCCCATTGTTGTATCATCGTATTCAGGGAACCCATGGCCAGGATAGCTGTCGTCGTCCTCTTCTTCTTCATTGTCTTCCATCATAACCCCTCTTTCTCCGTGCTTGGTCCAAACATTATAGTGGGGCATGAAACCGGACTCAAACAGGTGGACGTGAATGGTTCTTGACGTAGAGTAATTGCGACCATTCTTACAGCCAGCACATGGACAAGGCATAAAACCATCCGCCCGCTTGTTTGCCTCAGCCGCAAGCAGAAAAGTATGCACGCCCTCAACGAACTGGGGAGAGCATCGGTCATCGTACATCCATTGCCGGCTCATCTTCATTACACAACACCGAATAGACCAAATTAATACAAGTTCATACATAAAGTTCATACAACACTTAAATGCAACAAACAAATAACTCTCTAGCTAAAGCATTTAAATGCAACAACAAATGCGATCAAGATCGCAACTAAGGTAACAATTGATCCAACAGCATAATGATACCAAGCCTCACTATCGATGGCATATTTTCTAATCTTTCTAATCTTCAAGCGCATTTTCTCCTTCTTGATCTTGTGATCATCGACGACATCGGCAACATGCAACTCCAATTCCATCTTCTCCCCCTCAATTCTTTTCAATTTTTCTTTCAAGTACTCGTTTTCTCTTTCAACTAAATTTAACCTCTCGACAATAGGGTCGGTTGGAATTTCCGGTTCACATACCTCCTAGATAAAAATATCTATGTCAACTTGATGGGCATAATTTGTCATAAACACGAAATGCAACAAATAGTTTTAAAAGAGAATATACCACATCCGAATCATAACAAGGACGAGGGCCGACGGGGACGGATATCAAAACCATGGCACTATGTATAACAAATAACGTACGGGTAAGATAATTATTATACGAGTAACTATATATCCAAATCACACAAACATCAATTTTTTATATAAAATTTCATGAACAAGAGGCTCACCACAAGGTGGTGCCGGCGACGGGACGGTGCGGGCGATCGACGGTGGTTACGACGGAGATTTAGAAGGCACTAAGTAAACCACACCTGCATATGCAAACTAAGTGTTATTTTAACCTCAAATTGCATATAAATCAAATACTAGCACATATATATATTTCCTCCCAAATTACTAAACTCACAAATTAATAACTATATAAAGCATTGCAAGAGCTAATCTAGCAATGAGAGATGAAAGGACAAAGTTGCTAACCTTTGTGATCATTTGAATGGATGGGGGCCTTCAAATCTTGACAAATTTTGGGCAAAATGTGTGATGAGCTCGAGAGGAAGAGGGGAAGAACAGAGAGGAGAGGGGAAAGGGGAAGAACAGAGCGAGCTTGGGTGGACAAAGGGTTTATGTAGGACGACCTTTAGTACCGGTTTGTACCAAGAACCGGTACTAAAGGTGCTGGAGGGGGCCCAGACTGACAACATCCTGCCACCACTCTCATTAGTACCGGTTCATGGCATGAACCGGTGCTAAAGGTTAGCCACGAACCGGTACTAATGAGAGCGGCCCGGCTAGCCATTGGAACCGGCACTAATGTATACATTTGTGATGGCTCAAATACAAACCGGCACTAATGTGCTTCACGTTTGACCCTTTTTCTACTAGTTTACGCTTCGTCTTTTTAATATCTTTCGTGAGTTTGATGGAAAGGAAAATTGTGCTCAAGTGCTAGAAGAAGAGTGCATTAAAATGCTTGGTACTGAATCTTTGAATGATGAGCATGATTGCAATGTTGTTAGTATGAATTCCTTGAATATCCATGATGCTAATGATATGCAAAGCCACAAGCTTGGGGATGCTATGTTTGATGAATATGATATTTTTGTCCACCAAGTTTTGATGAGAATATTTATTATGATGAAAGCATGCCTCCTATTTATGATGATTATATTGATGAAAGTGGGTTTGGAAGAGTGTCAACTTTATTTAGTGATGATTCCACTATTTTGGAGGATGTTGAATCTTATTGTGATGAATATGAAAGTGGATTTGGAAGAGTGTCAACTTTATTTAGTGATGATTCCACTATTTCGAAAGAGGTTCCAATTGATTATGAGAACAAAGTTGCTATCTATGATGATTATTGTGATGACTTGTATGCTATTAAGAATAATGATAACCATGAAACGTGTCATCATGATTTTAGTTTTCAATTGGATTATGCCTCACATGATAGTTATTTTGTTGAGTTTGCTCCCACTACTATTGATAAGAATAAATTTGCTTATGTGGAGAGTAGTAAATTTCTATGCAAGTAGATCATGAAAAGAATGCTTTAGGTGATGGTTATATTGTTGAATTCATTCATGATGCTACTAAAAATTATTATGAGGGAGGAATATATGCTTGTAGGAATTGTAATAATATCAAGTTTCCTCTCTATGTGCTTCAAGTTTTGAACTTATGCTTGTTTTCCCTTCCTATGCTAGTTGATTATTGTTCCCATAAGTTGTTTGCTCACAAAATCCCTATGCATAGGAAGTGGGTTAGGCTTAAATGTGCTAGTCATATGCTTCATGATGCTTCCGTTATGTTTTAATTCTTATCTTTTATGTGAGCATCATTGTCATCATCTTGCCTAGCTAAAAAGGCATTAAAGAAAAGTGCTTGTTGGGAGACAACCCAATATTTACCCTTACTTTTTTGTGTGTCCACATGATTATGCTACTGTAGTAATCATGTTCTGTAGTTTTTTTTCAATAAAGTGCCAAGTAGAACCTTTGGGAAGACTTGGGTGAAGTTCATGTGATCTTGCTGTAAAAACAGAAACTTTTGCACTCATGAGATTAGCTGCCATTTTTTACTGGAGAGTGCTTTTAGGTTGACTTTTTTGCAGATGATTAATAGACAAATACCTCAGGTCCAGCAATTTATTTCAGAATTTTTTGAGTTCCAGAAGTATACGTTTGATACAGATTACTACAGACTGTTCTGTTTTTAACAGATTCTGTTTTCATTGTGTTGTTTGCTTATTTTGATGAATCTATGGCTAGTATGTAAGGGTATGAACCAATATGAATTTAGAATGAGTTCATTACAGTACCTAAGTGGTGGTTTTATTTTCTTATACTAACGGAGCTTGCGAGTTTTGTTTTGAGTTTTGTGTGGTTGAAGTTTTCAAGTTTTGGGTAAAAGATTCTATGGACTATGGAACAAGGAGTGGCAAGAGCCTAATATTGGGGATGCCCAAGGCATCCCAAGGTAATATCCAAGGACAACCAAGAGCCTAAGCTTGGGGATGCCCCGGAAGGCATCCCCTCTTTCGTCTTCGTTCATCGGTAACTTTACTTGGAGCTATATTTTTATTCACCACATGATATGTGTTTTACTTGGAGCATCATTTTCTTTTGTTAGTATTTGCTTGCTGTTATTTATATTAATGTTTTGCATCTTTATTTTCAATAAAAATGTCAAGGATAGCCTTTACCATGCTTGTTTTGCTAGTATACATGTTGCTATTTGAAAACAGAAAGTTTACCGCTGTTGCAAAAATTCCCTAGAAAAGTCAGAGAGTGGTATAACGTTGAAACTTTTTGCATATTAAGATCTGATAAATTTAGTAAGTGGGAATTTTCTCTCATAATTTTTGGAGTTAGATAAGTATGATGAATCTTGCATTCTTTACAGACTGTACTGTTTTGACAGATTGCTGTTATGTTTGCATTGTTTGCATATGTTTGCTTGTTTAATGATTCTATTTGAGGATAGGAGTATTAAATATGCAGAGACATTTAGTATTCAATGTAGAATAATAATTTAAGTGATATGTTATAGTAGAAAATGATAAGGTTTTGCATTGGTTTATACTAACCTATCTCACGAGTTCTTGTTGAGTTTGGTGTGGATGAAGCTTTTGGTAAAAAGAGAAACCATGATATGAGAGGAATTAAGGAGACACAAAAGCTCAAGCTTGGGGATGCCCATGGCACCCCAAGATAATATTTCAAGAAGTCTCAAGCATCTAAGCTTGGGGATGCCCCGGTAGGCATCCCACCTTTCTTCTTCGACAATCATCGGTTAGTATCGGTTGAGCCTAAGTTTTTGCTTCTTCACATGAGTTGTGCTATCCTTGAAATGTCATTTTGTTTTGCTTTGCTTGATGCTTGAATACAATACCAAGATCTTAAATTATTCAATGAGAGATAGTCTTCATATAGCTACATAATTATTTAGCTACTCATTGATCTTCACTTATATCTTTTGGAGTAGTTTGTCGTTTGCTCTAGTGCTTCACTTATATCTTTTAGAGCACGGCGGTGGATTAATTTTGAAGAAATTGTTAGTCTCTCATGCTTCACTTATTTTATTTTGAGAGTCTCTTAAACAGCATGGTAATTTGAATGAAAACTATCATAGGAAGTGAATTGGATGCTATGATCAATATGTTGCTTGATAATTGTTTTGAGATATAAAGGTAGTAATGTTAGAGTCATGCTAGTGGGTAATTATGAAATTTATAAATACTTTTGTTGAAGTTGGCAAGTCCCGTAGCATGCACATATGGTAAAAGTTGTGTGACGAATTTGTTGCATGAGGTACTCTTTTGATTGTCTTCCTTATGAGTGGAAGTCGGGGACGAGCGATGGTGTTTTCCTACCAATCTATCCCTCTTGGGGCATGCGTAGTAGTACTTTGCTTCAAGGGCTAAGTAGACTTTTGCAATAAGTATATGAGTTCTTTATGACTAATGTGAGTCCATGGATATACGCACACTCATCCTTCCACTTTGCTAGCCTCTCTTATTACCGCGCAACTTTTGCCGGTATTGAACCCATTATTTACCGTCCTCAAAACAGCCACCATACCTACCTATTATGGCATTTCCATAGCCATTCCGAGATATATTGCCATGCAACTTTCCACTGTTCTGTTTATTATGACACGTTTCATCATTGTCATATTGCTCTTTGCTTGATCATGTAGTTTACATCGTATTTATAGCAAGGCCACCTTCATAATTTTCATACATGTCGCTCTTGATTCATTGCATATCTCGGTACACGACCGGAGGCATTCCTATAGAGTCATAACTTGTTCTAGCTTTGAGTTGTAATTCTTGAGTTGTAAATCCATAAAAGCATGATGATCTTCATTATTAGAGCATTGTCTCAGTGAGGAAAGGATGATGAAGACTATGATTCCCCCACAAGTCGGGATGAGACTTTGGACTTTACAAAGAGAAAAAAAGAGAGAAAAAAAGAAAGAGAAAGGCCAAAAAAGGGAAAAGCCAAAGAAAAAAAAGGAGAAAAAAGAGAAAAATAAAAAAATAAAATGAGAGAAAAGAGAGAAGGGACAATGCTACTGTCTCTTTTTCCACACTTGTGCTTCAAAGTAGCACCATGATCTTCGTGATAGAGAGTCTCCTATGTTGTCACTTTCTTACTAAGTGGAAATTTTTCATTATAGAACTTGGCTTGTATATTCCAATGATGGGCTTCCTCAAAATGCCCTAGGTCTTTGTGAGCAAGTGAGTTGGATGCACACACACTTAGTTCTTTTTGTTGAGCTTTCATATATTTATAGCTCTAGTGCATCCGTTGCATGGCAATCCCTACTCACTCACATTGATATCTATTGATGGGCATCTCCATAGCCCGTTGATACGCCTAGTTGATGTGAGATTATCTTCTCCCTTTTTTTTCCTCACAACCACCACCATATACCACCATAGTGCTATGTCCATGGCTTGCGCTCATGTATTGCGTAAGAGTTGAAAAAGCTGAAGCGCGTTAAAAAGTATGAAACAATTGCTCGGCTCGTCATCGGGGTTGTACATGATGGGAGTATTTTGTGTAATGAAAATGAAGCATGGCCTAACTATATGATTTTGTAGGGATAAACTTTCTTTGGCTATGCTATTTTGATAGGACATGATTATTTGTTAGTATGCTTTGAAGCATTATTATTTTTATGTTTTGTAAGCTTTTATCTTGAATCATTTGGATCTGAACATTCATGCCACATTAAAGAAAATTACATTGAGAATCATGCTAGGTAGCATTCCACATCAAAAATTCTGTTTTTGTCATTTACCTACTCGAGGACGAGCAGGAATTAAGCTTGGGGATGCTTGATGTGTCTCCAACATATCTATGATTTTTTATTGTTCCATGCTATTATATTATCTGTTTTGAATGATTATGGGATTTATTATACACTTTTATATTACTTTTGGGACTAACCTATTAACCAGAGGCCCAGCCCATATTGTTGTTTTATTGCCTGTTTCAGTATTTCGAAGAAAAGGAATATCAAACGGAGTCCAAACGGAATGAAACCTTCGGCAGCGTTATTTTTGGGAAGAATATCACCAAGGAGACTTGGAGTTCACGTCAGAAGAGCCTCGAGGAGGCCATGAGATAGGAGGGCACGCCCCCCTACTGGGCGCGCCCCCTGTCTTATGGGCCCCTCGAGCACCTCCGACCGACTTCTTTCACCTATATAAGCCTACGTACCCTAAAAACATTGAATATCAAGATAGATCAGGAGTTCCGCCGCCGCAAGCCTCTGTAGCCACCAAAAACCTCTCGGGGGCCCTTCTCGGCACCCTGCCGGAGGGGGAGATCCTTCACCGGTGTCCATCTTCATCATCCCGGCGCTCTCCATGACGAGGAGGGAGTAGTTCACCCTCGAGGCTGAGGGTATGTACCAGTAGCTATGTGTTTGATCTCTCTCTCTTGTGTTCTCTCTCGTGTTCCCTCTATGGCAGGATCTTGATGTATCCCGAGCTTTGCTATTATAGTTGGATATTATGATGTTTCTCCCCCTCTACTCTCTTGTGATGACACAAGAGACTCTTTGTTATTTTGTTGCAGGGTTGTTTGAGAGAGACCATCTTCATCCTACGCCTCCTACGGATTGATAAACCTTAGGTCATCCACTTGAGGGAAATTTTCTACTGTCCTACAAACATGTGCACTTGCAGGCCCAACAACGTCTACAAGAAGAAGGTTGTGTAGTAGACATCAAGGAGCTACAGTTGGAAGTTGAGGGTACTACTGTTGTCTAGAACCATCGTTGTACTATCAATGCAGGGAAAGTACACCTGTGTAGTGGCCTAGTGGGTACTCTCGGTGCTCTATTTAGCCGCTCCTCTCACGTAGCTGGCCTACTCAGCCGCTCCTCACACACACACACTAGCAGCCTGTTTATCAGCGACGGTTACTGCGGGGGCAGAACATTTAAGTTATTCGATACAGTGAGACTAGGCTTTTCGCTTCCATTTGTGGAGATGTAATGGATCTCGTCAAACTTTGTTAGTAGTTCCTTCTTTATGAATGAGATGAAGCAAATCATTTGCCTCCATTTCAAAAAAAACACGTCAAGAGGAATTTCTTTTATAGTAGAGTCGATAATGGAGTGAAGTCCATGTGTGCAACGCCACAGGCTAGAGACTAGTAGTAGAGCACTTTACGTACAGAGCCGTATTGCATAGTTCCCAATGCCGCGCTAGGCTTTTCCGGATCCTCGGGCTTAATTGGGAGGCGCTAGTTTAAATATGCTACTAGCTGATGAGGAAGCTGCAAGCGAGGTGCAGCTAGGGCGAGCACGCGAGCCACGGGATGATGGCAAGGAAAACCCGTTCATGTGGCTAGGCTATCCAGTGCACCCAGATTGTGGTGCCGCACATCTGTTTGACTTCAAAACTCAAACTACCCGTGTAAAATATTGGCTCACAACGAAGTTACTATTTAAAAAAAAGGCCATCGTGCGTTCGGCTGGGATTGAACCCACAAAACGAGGTATACACTCCCGCGACCACTAGTAGTACTCGTTGGAGTACAACGCAACCTAGAATCGCCTTTTGTCGCTAGTAGTACGTACATTGTTCCTTACAAAAAAAACCTAATAATGCAAGAAACTACTAAAATGCCAAGAAACTACTACCACTTGCATACTTGGCAGACTTAAGATAAGACTACCTTAGGGCATGTACAGTGGTTCTATCTTAGCAATGCCACGTAGGATAAATGATGAGGTGGATGAGAGAGAAATCATAAGAGAAGGCTTGTCTTCTCTTAATTAAGAGAAAGCAAGAGATGATCTCTTAGCACAATATGTCTCACCACATTTTTAGGAATAACTAGTTATTGATGATAAGGCTAAGAAATGACCCATTGTAGACATATTTATTTGTCATCTCTAAATTACATGCAAGATTTAAGATAAGACTACCTTATCGACCATTGTAACCATTGTACATGCTCTTACCAACCAGCGCTACCAAGAAACGACTACTCTACAAACTGCTGTTATAGGCACGTTTCAACCCATGGCCCTGTTTGGATACATTTGTTATCAATCTAACCCTGCCATCCAAACACCACTTTGGTTAGAGTTGGTTCAGGCTTAGAACCTAACTCTAACCTCTGACAGGGCCCATGTCGCCCATTAAGTCAATGCCTTGTATTTGACCGGGCGTTATGACTTGTTGGACCTACATGTCAGTCTGCACAAAAATCCCTCTGGCCCGTCCACCTAGGCATCCTCAGCCATGGGACGCAGCTACCGCCGCCGGCAGAAGGTGAGGTCAAAACCGCCGGTGGCGTGGAGCCCATGTTGCGGCAGCCCGGATGCCATCTCCGTCCGGCGCCCGCGGCCGCTAGCTAGCCAAGATAGCTCCGTCCAGCTGCTTGTCTGCAAGGTTTGCTAGCTAGATTAGCACGACAATGCGGCGGCTTGCTCGCGCGCGCCGCGCTAAGGCCAGCCATCTGGCGCGAGCGAAGGCCAGCGCGGCATCTTGCTCGCCTGTGAGTCACACTCGGGCCATCCTGCCAACCCGTGCGTAGGCCAGCGCGGCGTCCGGCCCGTTCGGCGGGGCAGCAGCCAACTCGCTCATGACCGGCGCCACCGAAGAACATGCATTAGTACTGTTTGAAGTAATGTTCAGGAAAAATAATGATTTGAGGGGGAATAACAGGATAGAAGGTCAGATGTGGGTCCCTCGTGGTCAAACAAAATGTGTTGGTTTAAGCTGCCTCATCAGCATGGATGTGTAGGCCAACCCTGTCATAAATGGGTTTAAACAAACCTAATCGGTAGGAGTACTAGGTAATAGTTTTTAGTGTCGATTAAGAAATTTTGGGTACATTTTTCTTTTTTTGTACAATAGATTCTTCCTAGGGCTGGTTGAAAGTGGTAGTTTTTTGTTAAATACTCTACATATTGTAAGTAGGAGTGAAAGTTAAGCTTTGGAAGCCAATAAGCAAGGCTAGTTATAGAGTGCATATGTGTACATGATTGAAAATAAATATCAACCATGAGTGACTAATATCTTGATGGAAAATTCGAAACTAGGGAATACTAGGGAAAATGCATAGTTGGAAGTACTAGCAATGTTCATGTGCGTTGCAACGAATCATAATTAGAATAATACATATTCACAAACTTGATACAAAACACTCTAATTTTGATATACATATATCACTAGAGATATATTATGTTTCAATTAGAATATATTCCTTGGGCTATTTTGGTGAGGTCAGGGAGGGATGTGGTTGGTTTTAAGATACTAATTATGGGTTTTCTGCAAATTGGTAGACAAGTGGGATGTTGGTGAGAAAAGGCAACAACTTACCTCACAGTCGTTAGATGTAGATCTAATGGTCAGAAACGACGGATGGCAGACACACCATCATCACCAACTTAGTCTTCTGTAGGAGTACTAGCAAGATCCAGGCATTGCACAGAACATCAAGATGCATTTTTTTATAAAACACTTGTTGTGATTGACCCATGTGGGAGTAATCCCATGTGTAAAAACTAATGATATCTCGAGAAATATGAGATAAGGTGAAGAGGAGTGGGGTGTGGTGGTGATTGCTGGTCAGACTGAGCGGAGGCATGGGGATTGACGATGCTGGCAGCGGCCACCGGGCCAGTTTGTTCCAGAGGCTTCCTTTCTTAATTGCTCAACAATGAGGTTGTTGGAGATAAGGATGAACGAGGGAAGGCCTCTGCAAAGGTGGAGAGGGGTGCGGGTATCTTTTAGTTTAATTTCCATCCATCAGATCTAGATCGGACGGTCTATATTGCAAGATGGCATGCATACCATCATCACCAACTCAGTTTTTTATAAGATAAGAAATGTAAGTATGGAGATACAAACATATTATCGATACTTGCTTCTGTAAACTAGCATCTACATTCTATTCAATGCCTCGGCATGTGGGGCCTTAGCACAATGACTTCTCGACTGTGTAAAACAAAGGTTTTCCCGTCGCCGATAAGGACGGGGTGACGGCGGCACGCTTTTTGGCTTGCTCTAGTCCTGGTAGTCATACTAGCTAGGTGGTCTAAGCACGTGTAGATTTATTCTTTTTCGAGTCTTGTGTTCGCTGTACTGCCATGACTGTTGATGAATAGACGGTAAGTTATTCACGGGGAAACCCTTGTTGAGCGTGTTTGTGAGAGTGAGAGAGACAGTGTGCGTGTGTGATATGTTAGAGACTGAGGCAATGATAACAGATTCTTTGTGTCTATGTGTGTGGAGGATAGAGAGAGACATGTACATGGGGCTTTGTGTTGTGTAACATGGAGAAACATATACATAATTAGAGAGTGAGTGTGTGAGATACACATGCAGACTGGGGAGAGGTGAGGATCCAGATAAATGGGTGTTTGTGTGTGTCTGTGTGTGTTTGTGCATGCGTTTGTGTGTGAGAGGGAGTGTGTGTATGTGGAGTAGAGAGACCACTAATGATGTCAACCTAGTATAAGGGAAGGGGGAATGGGGTGACATGTGTAGTAGCGGGATAGCATGGGTGCGGGAGGGGGAGCAGACTATTTGGAAGAGACATCGAGTGTGTGTGTGTGTGTGTGTCTGATAGAGAGAGAGAGAGAGGAAGAGAGGGGTCGTTTGTGTCCATAAATGGCGTATAGATAGGGAGACAATGTTGATGTTGTTCAAAATTGGCCTTTGTACGGAGACGCAAGGGAACCGAGTCATCGTGTGTGTGATAGGGACTTCATGAGAGATCTAGAATAGATGGTGTAGAGAACAATGTGCGAAATCGAGAACGGTGATACATTAGGGAGCTATGAAAAGAGTCACGACATATATGTATACAGGGAAGGAGGTGGGGCGGGTCCGCATGTGGGAGAGATAGAAAGAGGAGAGTGGTGCACAAGGAGACAAAGTGTGCTTGTTTGTAGTGGGGGTGGTGTGTGAGGTGAGTGCGCGAGACCCTGGATTAGCGGGCTATAAATGGGCTATATGCGAACATGCCGTTAACAGGCTTTCCGTGGGCCGGGCCACCACCTTTTGACCAAGTCAAATGGGTCGGCCTTTTCACAAGAATGGGCCTCTGTTGGGCCGTGCCACATGTCGACGTATCATAGGCGCCTTCGGTCCAATGAGTGGATGACATCTCACTACTAGAAAAAGGGCTATAGATGGGATTGACACTAATGGCGCACCAGACAAGCGGTGCGCCATTAGTATATACTAATGGCGCACCACCTTCTGATACGCCATTAGAGTTGAAACTACTAATGGCGCACCTGGCCCAAGGTGCGCCATTAGTATCAAAAAAAATTGAACTAGTGCGCCTGTCCAAACATACTAATGGCGCATCCAGACTCAGTGTGCCATTACTAGTTGTAACTAGTAATGGTGCACCTGTCGGAAAGTGCGCCACTAATGTTGTTTTTTTATTATATTTTTTATTCCTTTTTTTGCAAAACTACTAATGGCGCACTGTGGAACAGTGCGCCATTAGTATGTTTTTTTTTTGCAAAACTACTAATGGCGCACCATCAAAAGGTGCGCCATTAGTAACCTGGATTACTAATGGCGCATTTAGAGTTGGTGCGCCATTAGTAAGTGGGCAGCAACAAGATATTTTGGACAGCCTCTCCTACCCACACTCACTTTCTCCCCACCTCATTCTCTCCACCTCCTCCTTGTCTCGGGTGCCTCCTCTTTTTCACCTCATTTCCACCATAGATTCATTCAATTTAAGTGGTTAAATTACCTTGTTTTGATAGGTAAGTAAGGGGGGAAGCTATATTTATGTTGTTCTCCCTACAACAATGTGCACATGCACTTTTTATGGCCTAGCTAGATCTATGTATGTTCGTGGTGTTGCATATGTTTGTGGTGTTGCATATGTGTTTGTGTTTGGAGGTGTACCGGTATTTGAAATGCGATAGTTGCCAATATTTTGCCGGAATGTTGATTCATTTCCGTTTCGGCGAGAATTTTGGCATTAAGCATTCTTTTTGGTCCTATTTTTAGGGAAAGTCATGCCAAAAATTTTCTTGGTTCTAAAATATCGTTTTGCTCTACCCCGCAGGCGACCATGGTCCGCACGATGACCGAAGGCATCGTGAATAGGTTTTTGAGGTCCGCGAAGGCCAAGATGCTTCAAAAGAACGAGACGGAGATAAGATGTCCGTGTCGAAGATGCAAGCTCAAGAGCCTTATTGCGGACCCGGATTCCGGGCAGGTGCGGGACCACCTGCTCTTGCGTGGTTTCATGGATGGCTATCGGTGGCAAGGTGATGAAGATGACTACGAAGTCGTCCATGGGGGCCGGGCAAGAAATGAGGAAGGGCAGCAAGACAACCACCGCTGCTCGGGCGGGCGAGAAGACGAAGAATCCCCAGGAGATGATCATGACGGTGATGCTGTACACAGTCATCATGTAGAAGATGCAGGACATGATGATGAGGAAGATGCCGGAGCAGACGACGGGCATGATCATGAAGATGATGATGCCGGCGGAGCAGACGACGCTGGACCATCGATGGGCTGGGTGCAGGACCCTCATATTCAAGAGCTGCTTCTCAAGCAGACGGATAACGCAAGAGCTGCCGCCCGAGAGAAAGCCAAGATGGATCAACTTGAGTTAGACGCGGTTACTCCATTGTATGAAGGATGCAGGCCCGAGGATACCCGCCTGAAAGTAACGCTCATGGCTCTGGAGATGAAGGTAAAACACAAAATGACCGACGCATGCTTCGACGAGAACATGTCATTCTGGCGCGAACGTCTTCCCAAGGGGAACAAGTGCCCGACCAGTTTGGAGGAGGCGAAGAAAATCGTGTGTCCTCTGGATTTACCGCACGTGAAATACCATGTGTGCATGAACAATTGCATCCTTTATCGGGACGAGCATGCGGAGTCTACCATATGTCCGGTGTGCGGCGTCACTCGATACAAGAAGAGGAAGAAAGCTCCTCGAAAAGTGGTGTGGTACTTTCCGATCACTCCTCGTCTGCAGCGGTATTTCACGGACCCTAAGGTAGCAAAGCTCCTGCGTTGGCACGCGGATAGGGAGGAGAAGAAGCGAGAAGATGACGCAAATGATCCGGAGATAGATAAAAAAGACAAGATGCTGAGTCACCCTAAGGATGCGAGCCAGTGGCAAGCGTTGAACTTCGAAGACCCAGAATTTGGGAAGGATCCAAGGAACATCGTGCTGGGCGCGAGCACCGATGGAGTCAATCCGTTTGGCAGCCAGAGAAGCACACATAGCACCTGGCCTGTGTTTGTGTGGATGTACAACCTTCCCCCCTGGTTGTGCATGAAGAGGAAGTACATTCACATGAGTATGCTAATTGAAGGGCCGAAACAACCAGGGAACGACATCAATCTGTATCTGGGGCTGCTAAAAGAGGAGCTTGACACGCTGTGGAAAACGCCAGCCAATACGTGGGACGCCGCAGAGAAAGAATATTTCCCTATGAGAGTCGCACTGCTCACGATGGTGCACGACTATCTCGGTTACGGATATCTCGCGGGGCAGGTAGTCCACGGATTTTCTGGATGCGTAAGGTGCATGGATGACACAACGTATCGCCAGCTAGATAGAGATCCCGGGTCTTCGAAAACCGTGTTCATGGGACATCGAAGGTGGCTTCGCGACGATGCCCGTGGAGGAAACGCAAGGATCTGTTCGATGGTGAAACCGAACCCCGAAAACGCCCGTGTACGAGGAGCGGCGAGGAAATAGACGAGCTGTTGAAAAATTGGAAAGACTGCCCACTGCCGGGAAAGAAGCAAAAGGCGCCAGAGCCGGGAAAGAAGCAAAAGGCGCCAGAGCCGCTCCTGAAGGTATGGAAAACGAGGTCTGTTTTCTAGGACTTGCCGTACTGGAAGATCCACCGTGTGCCTCATAGCCTTGATGTCATGCATATCACGAAGAACGTGTGCGAGAGTCTGCTTGGTACCCTGCTCAACATGCCAGAGAGGACCAAAGATGGGCCGAAAGCAAGGGCAGACTTGAAATCAATGGGCATCAAGCAGGAGCTTCACGCTAATGATGATGATGATGATGATGATGATGATGATGATGAGGCGAAGCAGGACACAGAAAGTCGTCGCAAAGGCAAAAAGGCCAAGAAGACCGGAAATGACTACCCTCCCGCATGCTTCACTCTAAGTCAGGAGGAGATCGAGCAGTTTTTCACCTGCCTCCTAGGAGTAAAACTTCCTTACGGTTACGCGGGGAAGATAAGCAGATACCTAGACCCAGCGAAGCAGAAGTTCAGCGGGATGAAGTCTCACGACTGTCACGTGCTGATGACGCAGATACTTCCAGTTGCAATCCGTGGGATCGTGGACGCGCACATCCGTGAAACACTATTTGGCGTATGCAACTTTTTTGACGTCATCTCTCGGAAGTCGATTGGCGTGAGGCAACTCAGAAGGCTACAGGAAGAGATCATGGTGATACTATGCGAGCTTGAGATGTACTTCCCGCCCGCATTCTTCGATGTTATGGTGCATCTGCTGGTCCATATCATGGAGGATATCATCCAACTCGGGCCGACGTTCCTGCACAGCATGATGCCGTTCGAAAGGATGAATGGTGTCATCAAAGGATACGTTCGGAACATGTCACGTCCAGAGGGAAGTATAGCCAGGGGCTTTGTGACCGAAGAGTGCATCTCCTACTGCATGAATTATCTAGGCATCGAGAACCCCGTTGGTCTGCCCGTCAACAGGCACCTCGGCAGGCTCGCTGGATGGGGTCACCGTGAGGGTCGCTGCGAAATGCATGTCGACTTTGAGGGTCGACTCGCTAACTTTGAAAGAGCAAACCTAGTCGCGCTACAACACATAGACGTGGTCGATCCTTGGGTGGTAGAGCACAAAACCTTTATTGAGAAGATGTACAATGACTGAGGCCAACAGAGGACAGACGGAGATATACTCAAAGAGCACAACTCATGTTTCACGCGTTGGTTCAAGCAGAAGCTTCTGTCGTACCCTTTACATGAGGATTCTTCCACGGAAGAACAACTCATATTCGCCTTGTCACAGGGCGCCGAGCACAACCTGATGACCTATGAGGCGTACGATATCAACGGCTACACATTCTACACCGAGGCCAAGGACATGAAGAGCGATGGTTATCAGAACTCTGGGGTAACGATGGAATCCTACACCGGTAAGGACAAGGACAGATACTACGGAAGGATCGAGGAGATCTGGGAGCTGAGCTACGCTGGAGAGAAGGTCCCGATGTTCCGTGTCAGATGGGCTAAGAGCGTCCTAAAAGAAGACCGGTATTTCACCACCATGGTTATACCCGAAGCCAAATCCAAGACCGCGGGCGCAAACGTCACCGCGAAAAATGAGCCATGGGTACTGGCTTCCCAAGTGGACCAATGCTTCTTCACTACCGACCCGCCAAAGCCCAGTCGTGTTGTCGTGAGGAGAGGCAAAAGGAAGATCATCGGAATGGATGGAGTAGCCAATGAGCAAGACTTAGACAAGTACGGCGACCCGAGGATCGAACATGACGACGATGATGAAGTAGCAGCATACACCACAAGAAGAAGCAGGACCACCCTACCTAAAGGACATCCGTTCCACAGAAGAACTCCATTTGCGAAAAAGAAGGGCAAGAAGATTGTGAACAGATAGCTAGCTAAGATCGATTGTATTTAAATCGTAGCCTTCATTTCTCGATTGTATTTCATGGGCACTTTTTGAACTATCATGAATATTTTTAAATTTCATGGACACTCGATCTCGATCCCCCTCCATCTCGATCGCTATCCCACCTCACCAGATCCGGTCCCCCTCGCCGCCGAGCAACCCCCGGTCCACCGGCCGCCGCCGCCGACCCCCCGCACCCTCGATTCCCCTACTCAACCGCCGCCCCCGACCCCCCGCACCCCCCCCCCTACTCAACCGCTGCCGCCGACCCCCCGCACCCCCCGCACCCTCCCCCACTCCACCGGCATTACTGTTTGATGATATTTTTAAAAAAATTATTACTGTCTTATAAAAAAAATATTATTGTTATGATTTAAACAAGTTTGAACATATTTAAACACAAATAAGTATCAAACAGCATTTTAAATGCATAAAAAATTGTGGAGCCTGGGAATCGAACCCAGGACCTCCTGGTGCGAGAACTAGCTGCTGACCAGTCAAGCTAGTAGAGGGAACTTGATGTGGATCAGGTCAGGTGGAAGATAACCTGTTGGCTCGGGCAGAAATCAAAAAAAAATACTAATGGCGCACCAGGGTGAGGTGCGCCATTAGTATGGATGTACTTATGGCGCACCAAGGGGTGGTGCGCCATTAGTATTGTGCCGCCCCCATCCATATTTCCTCCCCAGCCCAAACCTATCCCCTCTCTCTCCCTCGCCCTCGCCCTCGATCCCCTTCCCCTCTCCTCTCCCGACGCCGCTGCCCCGCCGCCTCGACACCGCCCCGACACCGCCTCGACGCCCCGACGCCGCCTCGACGCCCCGACGCCGCCCTGGCGCCGCCTCGACGCCTCGACGCCGCTGCCCCGCCGCCTCGACGTCGCCTTGACGCCGTTGCCCCGCCACCTCAACGCCGCCTCGACGCCGCCCCGACGCCACCGAGGAGCATGACCTGGCGCAGGCGCACGGCATGCAGGGCTACCCCACCCTCCTCTTCTTCATCGACGGCGTGCCCAGGCACTACTCCGGCGAGAGGACCAAGTGAGCAATTTCTGCAGACCCCAATTCCCTCCCTGTTCCCGCTCCGCAGCTGCTGAGAATTTTGTTTTTGCTTTGCTGCAGGGACGCCATTGTCACTTGGATCGGCAAGAAGCTTGGCCCTGCGGTGCAGAACCTCACCGCCGTCGACGAGGCCGAGAAGATCGTCATCGGCGACGACGTGGCCGTGCTCGCCTTCCTCGACCACCTCTCGGTATGCAATGCGCCTTCTCAAGTGGCAGCAAAGTCAAACAAACCCAAAATTGGTTCAGTTGCAAACCATGTTACCCACATTGACCCAAAATTGGTTGAATTGCAAACCATGTGACCCAGATTGACCCAAGAATACAATGCTTGAATTGTGGCCAAACCGAGAACATGTGGCCATGTTACCCAAAATACAGTGCACCTAGTTTTCCCAATGCCTTTATTCTTCTGCTTGCTCACTACTAGATGATCCAAGTGCAGATTCTGTAAATTGTGAGGAGAGCAGAGCAGAGGTAGCAGCAACTGAAAGTATGAATTCTGAAAATCTCTGGGCAATGCAGTGTGATGTAGTATTGTTGCTCATGGTAGCCTGGGCTGACCAATCCAGGCGCCAATGTTTCTGAAGCTAGGAAGGTGTGCATGCATGCTACTGAATTGTGCAGTGTATCTAGTAAACTAACGACATGCAAATTGTTCATGGCGGCCTGGTTTGACCGATCCAAAATTATGGACGCCGTTGGTTCTGAACCTAGGTAGGGGACATGTGTGTAGCCCTTTTGCTGTCGGCGCAGTTTATCTAGCAAAATTAACATATGATCCAAGTGCTAGTACTGCAGCAACTGAAAAATCGTGAACTAATTGACAAAGTAGAGTAGAGCTTGCAGCAACTGAAAAATCTGAACTCTGAAACACTCTAGCAGGAGAGTAGAGTAGAGTGTAGCATTAGCATATGATCCAAGTGCTAGTACTGCTAGTAAATAGCTAATACAGTTAATGAAGAAGAAAAAACTGCTAGTACAGTTAATGAAGAAGAAAAAAACTGCTACTACTGCTAGTAAATAGCATCAGACTGAATGTCTTTTATATATGGTACTGCTAGTAAATAGCTTCTTCTATATACTAATTTGCATCAAAGTGTAGAACAAAGCATCAGACTGAATAACTAACAGTGGATAATTAACCTAACTATTCATTTTTCCTTAGGTTAATATTAAAATGTCCAGTGTATATATATTTGAAAATGATTGCTGCTAGATGTTAATTTGCTGGTACTAGCTAGAATTTGGCACTGAAAAGCAAAAGCAAAAGATAATTAACTGCTGGGTAATAGCACTAGTACTAGGTAGCTAAAATATGTGTTCTGAAACACTAAGAGCAGAAACACTTACTACATACATATGCTCAAGAAACACTTACTAACTAGAAAAGGTTTTGACTTGAAATATTAATAGCACAGAGAGCACCACAAGTTAAACACCTCAATCTGTTAGTATTTGTCTGCATTTTCTCACATTCTTCTTGTATCTGATCCAGTATTGCTTGTAGTGGTTTGCCCAAAATGTTGAATGATACTGCTTGGAGATGCATATATTGTTTCACCTCTTCACATGCCAATGTATTTTCCATGTTGTGATGGAGGCCTTTTTTAGAGGGCAGGCCTGGCGCAGTGGTGAAGTCCTCCCCACTTGTGCCAAGAGGTCCTGGGTTCGAACCAGCCTCTCTGCATTGCACTTTGCAGGGGTAAGACTAGGTTCCTATAATCCCTCCCCAGACCCCACCTTGTGTGGGAGCTTCTATGCACTGGGTCTGTCCTTTGATGGAGGCCTTTTTTGCCTTGTCCACCCGAGAGGCCCTTGAGTTTGCTGGAATGTCGATTAACTTCCGTTCCAGCAAATTCGGGTACTCCATATGTCCTATTTTCAGCAAAGGTCATGCTGAAATTTTCCGTGAATTTTAGCATGACTTTGCTAAAAATAGGACATATGGGGTACTTGTGACTAATGCATGGGCCGGGGTACTTGTGACTAATGATGAAAGCTTAGGCTTTTAGGGTGCCTCGGCGTCGAAAAACTCTCAATGATAAAAGCTTAGCTTTTAGGATGCCTCGGTGTCGACAAATCCTAAATGATGAGACCATGATCTTGTTCCTTGACAATAACCAACTTTTTAACCAAACTTTGTTCCTATTTAGAGAGAAACATGGCCAACAATGATGATGCCGGGGGTTCGGGCGGCAAGGCATTCTGGGAGCTGTCCCAGGAGATGGAGGTACAACCTCACTTGTATGAGGATGCCGCCTTCCCCACCGATCCTGAGACCACTGATGGTACCACCGAGGATGACCCCACTGATGACACCACTGATGGTGCCGCCGAGGATGCCACCACTGATGATGGCGGCGCACACACAGATGGCAGCCAACCGAAGAGGCAACGGAAGGACCGGCGCCCGACCGTGCTCCGCGCCCTCAAGGAGAAAGTTACTGAAGTGGACTACGACCGGAATCCAACGGCGCCCGAATGAATAGTCAAGGGGTACCCGCTTCAGCTCGGGTGCATTCTCCGGAGCACCGTCTCGATCAACACCGAGAATCTGAGGCATCCTGACCGAGGGAATTTGCGCAACCTCCTCTTCACGAAGCTGCACGAACGATACAAGTTCCCTGCTGAATTTGAAAACACAAGCCTCAAAAGGAATAAAGTGAACAATGCTGCCCTCACGAAGATGAGCAAGGCCCTGTCTACTTTGAAAAGCAATGTGAAGAGAATGATCGAGAAAGGTGAGAGTTATGAGAAGATCAAGGAGAAAAATCCTTCGATCACTGAAGATGACTACAACGACTTCAAGATCAATTGCTCGAGCACCGCAAACTCCCAATCAAGTCAGTGGGGGAAAGAAATGCGGGAGCTGAACTTGCTGGCGGTTATAGAGTGGCGGAGCCTATATGGGACAAGGAGGAGGCGGAGGGTGCCGAGCAAGGCCTACCGCCCCTCTTCGATAAATACGGTGACAAGCAGACCAGGAACTTTGTCAAGGCCCGGTACAAGAAGGACCCGAAAACAAAGGAGCTTACCACGGATCCGAAGACCAGGGCGCTTGAGCTTGTTCTGGTAAGGAATACACCCCCGCGTAATTAGCTCCATATGGTTGCATTCTAATTAATGAAGCCAAATTTCTAAATGGTCCACATTCCTTCCGCAGGCGACTGAAAGCAGTAGCATGGGGTCGACTAAGAGAAACCCTTGGGACACCACTCTAAATAGGGCGTTGAATGTAATGAAGAACAAGGATAAGCTCAGTAAGCCGACGTCAGCTGGTCGTGTGGCCGGCAAAGGCTTCTCGACAAAATGGTCGTCATACTATAACAATGGTGGGCGAAAGGAGAAAAAGTCCAGCTCGGAAAGCCAGGCGCGCGAGGTTCAAGAACTCAAGGCACAGGTGGCGCGGATTCCGGAGATTGTCCAAGAGCAAGTGCAACAACAACTCGGAGTGACGATCACCGCCATTGTGCCTACCTTGATCGAGGGGTTGAGTGCGTGGATTGCGGGCGGCCAACAGGGGCCGCCCCCGATTCCTAGCTTCACGGCCAGCAACTCGCAGAATGCGATGGCGGGGCCATTGGTGTCTCCGGCGGAGGCGGCATTGGTGTCTCCGACGCCGGCACGGGAGCTTAATGCACCCGGGTGTACGCCGGCCAGCACCTCTGCAGCAAGCGGCCCCTCCATCAACTGCACGCCCACCGTTGGCGGTGCCTCGACATTAGCCGAGCTCGACGCCATCATCATGGTAACTAATTAAGCCTCTCTCGGTCGAGGACTTCATCTCCTTGCCTTTGACTGGGCATCCCTGATGCCCTACATGTTTTCGCAGGGCGCCGCCGACGTTCCGTGCACTCTCCTGCACTTCGTGAAAAACGAGTTGGTCGATGTCGCCAAGGGCAAAATCGTTCAACCAGGCAATCCCTTGTTCCACGGTACCCAGATGCCACCCAACTTGTTTAGGGTTCAACTGGTTCGGGTGCTGCCAGGCTGCGACGAGTTGTTACCTCCGATTCGACTCGTCGGGGCCGACGATGATGACGTGATGACCCTCAGCGCCTGCCTAAGCTGGCCCCTGCTTTGGCCGAAGAGCCAGATTCGTTTGGGGGCAGGGGACACCACCCCAAAGACAACACCGCCAGTCGTGCCGGCGCCAAGTCGGCCCCATGGCAAGACCGCCGCAACGGTGCCGGACATCCCTATGCCACTGGATCCAAACATGCATATGGCACAGGATCAGAACGACGACGACGACGATACATTTGGCAACGTCGATCAGTACTTTGCCGAACATGGGTACGATGGCGACTTCATGGGGCCTCCTTCTCAAGAACCCAACCCAACAAAAGACGTGCGTGATCTAGCTGGTACCACGGAGAAGCCAAGTTGCAACAGGCGACGTCTGCCGTTTAGCTCTTAGGAGACGCCTCCAGCTGCCGACTTCACCGAGCCTGAGATAGGCGAGGTGCGAAATATTATCAGCCCAAACACACTCAAGAAGGTGGTCTGTGAGCATAACTCGGTCCCATTACAGGAGAAGAAGAAGGCACGCAAAAGAAAGACTAACAAGGGTGCGAGCCAGCCGGCACCGAGTACGATCCATGCTCAGGACGGGCCACCTTCACCTAAGGATATCTCAAGGAGGGTGCATGTGGCGGGTAGGGCGATGCTACCGACAAATATGCTCAATGCTGCAACCGGTGCTATGCGGAGTCTGCATGACAGTGTTCTTTCTTTGGAGAAGCGGCGTCTTAGAGAGAAGGATGTGGCATACCCAGTTTTCGCGGCCAAGGTGCCAGAGGGCAAGGGCTTTGTGGATAACTCCATCGGGCATACGATCGTCCTGCGGTTTGATGACATCCATGCTATGTTGAACCTTCATCCGCTGCACTACACCTTCGTTCGGCTATTTTCGCTGAGTATGGAGATGCGGATCATTCGCGACAAGACCCCGGACATCGTGATAGTCGACCCCTTCTACATGCGTGCCAAGATCTTGGGCAGCGCTGGGGACCGGCAAGTCGCGAGTTCTTACCTCGAAGGCGTCATTCTGGCAAACCAAGATAAGGATAACTTCCTCGTGCCTTACTTTCCCAAGTAAGTCCTCCCCTCAACCGGCCCGTAACATATGAATTCTTAGATTTTGATCGTTTTTCTTTTAACATTCCGTGTTTTCTGCAGTGACACACATTGCACGCTCATCCTCCTAAGCCCCAAATATTCCATGGCCACGTATTTTGACCCGGACCGTCAGTCGAACATAGACTACACAAATGTCAAGAAGGTTCTTGATGATGTTCTCCCCGGCTACGCCAAATCTGGAGGCACCTTCACCAGGCCTATTCGTAAGTACGGCAAGCACGTGTTCTCCCACAATACGACGTTCTGCTGTGTCAAGCAGCTGCCTGGCGGTCAGAAGGGTGCCTACTACGCCATCCATCACATGCGGGCGATCGTATGGGACCATCATCAACTTCTGCTACCGAGTAAACTCAAAGATTGGGCCGCGAGCGTGTCGGCAATCCAGGACGCGGACATCAGACAAGAATTCTTTCGCATCCAGTCGGAGTTTGCGGAAATCATCCATCAAGATGTCCTTCATACCTCGGGGCAGTTCTACCTCAGAAATCAACCGTCCAACAGTGACATCGACACAATGCTACAAATGCAGGCTGACAACACCCGTTATTTCATGACTCCCACGATAGACGACGGCTTCATCCATGCTTCGGTCCCTTGAGTCGAGTCGAAAGCAGTGATGCTGTGTCTAGTTCTGAAACATCGATTGGCTCATGTTGTAATTAAAGTTTAATGAACTTGTAGTATGTCTCTTTGGTTTCGAGAGTCGTTCAACTTAGATGTAATCGATGCTATTAATGTCTTGCTTTTCTCTTCCGATCGTTCTGTTGCATACGTATATATTGCTTATGTATTGTCTGTGAATTGGTACTAATGTTTCGTTTGGCTAGTGCATAGTGATGCCGTCGTATGTCGTGTACAAGGGTAAGGTTCCCGGAGTCTACAACGACGGGGAGGAGTGTCGGAGACAGGTTCACCGATTCAGCGGTAACAGTTACAAAGGGTACACCACTAGGGCCGAGGCCGAATCTAGATACGCCCGCTATCTAGCGGGAGAGGGGAGGGAGCGCTGGAGGAACCGGATGAAGACGAGTTTGATCGTGATGATGCTCATCGTGATGACCGCAGCTCTCCTCTATGTGATGGTAGTTTAGATGATCGATATCGACTTGTAATGTGAAGACAAACTCGCTACTCGCGGTCTCGAGACTTGTAATATAATGTTCTATCTTTGTTCGGTCTTTTCAATTCGGAGACTAATATGATGAATTGTATTCGGGGACTAATATGATGAATTGTATTCAGAGACTAATCTTCTATTGTATTCGATGAATCTGTTGTTGATGTGTGTTGTCTATATTTTGTCCAATTATACATTTTGTAACCTGTGCAAAAAACAGAAAATTAAAAAATAAAAAAAAACCTAATATTCATACTAATGGCGCATCACATCACAGTGCGCCATTAGTATGCCAAAGGATACTAATGGCGCATCATTAAACAGTGCGCCATTAGTATGCCGAAGTTACTAATGGCGCATCTTGTTGTTGTGCGCCATTAGTATGCCAAAGCACCTGGGTATACATGGCCCCCTAGGAGGCATACTAATGGCTCACTGTTGTATATACTAATGGCGCATCCGAGGTCCGCCATTAGTATACCAGATACTAATGGCGCACCAGTGGTGCACCATTAGTAAAATATACTAATGGCGTGGCACTAATGGCGCACCACTAATGCGCCATTAATGGCCAAATTAGGTGCGCCATTAGTAGGCCTTTTCCTAGTAGTGTCTGTCCCAACGGTGAACCGACACGTGTTTCCTCCAACCAATGATGAATTTACACGGTGAGCCGTTTCCTAGTAATTCCTCTAATAATTGTGGTAGTTGCTACAACAATCCTTATGGAAATTATAATAAGATGACCTCTGAATTTGAGAATAGCGTTAAAGAATTTATGAGTTCGCAAAAGAATTTTAATGCTTTGGTTGAAGAAAAATTGCTTAAGATTGATTATTTGGCTAGGAACATGGATATAATTTCTCTTTACGTTGATTCTTTGAATATTAGATCTATTCCACCCAAGCATGATATCAATGGATCTCTAAAGGCTATGAGAATATCCATTTATGAGTGCAAAGAAAGAACCGCTAAGATGTGTGCTAAATGAGATTGGTTTGTAAAAGCGCGTTCTGCTAGTTTTCGTGAAAATAATGATGAAGATCTTAAGGTGATTGATGTGACTCCTATCGAATCATTGTTTTCCAATATAAATATTGATAAAGATGGGACTGGAGATGAGTCAAATTTAGTTAAAAGGTGTCCCCAATGATTCAAAGTTTTTAGATATTGATGCAAAAATTGATAAAAGTGCGGATTGAAGAGGGCAAAAACTTTAAGTAGCGAGTGAGCCACTCTTTGGATTTCAAGGATTAATATGGTTATGTAATAGATGTATTTCCTTGTGGAATCCAGTGATTTCTCATGCAAATGCAAACAAAGCTTTTACTAAACTCTTGTTGATGCTATATGCATCTTTGAAGAACTTGAATGAACACTATCCCTATAAACCTTTGATGAGTGGAACCCACATAAGATTAAGATTAAGAGGGTGTCATGCTTTTGGTTGGGGTGGCGTTCCACGACAAAACTTTTGTATGTGCAGTTTCCGGAATTGATGATTTCCTCATTTGCACTTGCGAATTCCCTATAAGAACATGGAAGGATATGATCTTATGTACAATAGGAACCATGTGCCGTGATTAATGTTCTGAATACGATTGCAACCATCACTACAAAAAAATACACTTCCGTGATGATACGTGTTTGTCACAGTAGGTCACGTTTTTTGTCATGCATGTACATCCATGACGATTTTATGACAGAATCAAGATAGTCATACCTGTGCTGTCGTAGAAGTGTTCCATGACATTACCAAAATTATCATCATGGAAGTGTCCACTTCCATGATGATAAATCGTGCGTCACAGAAGTGCTTTCGTCAAGGGTGACCGACACATGGCATCCACCGTAACGAAACGCCGTTAAGCTATCGGGTCGGGTTTTGTATCCGATAACCCGTTAACAGCCCCGACCAATGGGGATTTTCCACGTGTAAAATCATCATTGGCTGGAGGAAACACGTGTCGGCTCATTGTTGGGAAAGATGTCATGCACTCATTGGATAGAAGGCGCCTATGATACGTCGACACGTGGCACGGCCCATCAAGTTTAAATGGGCCGGCCCAACTAAAGGACCACAAGATTTTGCGGACCATAATGGGCCGGCCTAGCTAAACGCCCATGAGATTTTTGCGGACCATCATGGGCTGGCCCAGCAAAAGGCCCACAAGATTTTGCGGGCCATAATGGGCCGGCCCAAGTAAAGCCCCACAAGATTTTTGTGTGCCATAGTGGGCCGGCCCAGGTAAAGGCCCACAAAATTCTTGTGGATCATAATGGGCCGGCCCAGCTAAAGGCCCACGAGGTTTCGCTGACACTAACAGGCCGGCCCAGCTGTAGGCCCACAAGATTTTGAGGTCCCTAGTAGGCCGGCCCATTAACTGGTTGCCATGTTTTGGGCCAAATGCCGGCCCATATTTGATCTGGTCCATTAATGGCCTGCCACGTTCCGGGCCTAATAATGGCCCATATGAGATCCGGCCCGTTAAAAGCCTCCCACGTTCTGGGCCAAATCACGGCCCAGATCAGGTCCGGCTCTTTAAGAGGCTTTGGCCTCAATTATGGCACATATCAGATTCGGCCCGTTAACTGGACGCTATGCTTTTGGGCCCACTTGCTAAAGGCCCATTTAGTAATTCAGACTGATATTAGTTTCGTCCTGTTAAGGGTCCGTTTAACATTTCGGCCCTATATGAATTTCGGCCTATCAAAAGCCCGTCATATAGTTGGGCCTAACTACGGTCCTTTTTGCATCCGGCCTGCTCACAGCCGGGCCAAACAAGGACCGAGACAATTTTGGCCTGTTAAAAGCCCGTGACTTGATTCGCACAATCATGGGCCGGGGTCCAATTCGGGCTGCTACCGGCCCGTGAGCTGTTCGGCACGTTTCAGGCCCAACCTACTTCTCAGCCTCCTAAAAGCCCATTGAGTTTTCTTGCGAAAAGAGGGCCGGGGGTTACTCGGCCTATTAAAGGCATGAATACTAGTGGGCCAGTTTGACGGGGCCCATGATGCGGATGATACATCGTGATTGCAGGACGGCCCGATTATGTACCGTAATTTTACGGTTTGGCCGCTTTACTGCGAAGACAGGATATATATAGAGGAAAATAACTGCAGCATCGTGAATAAGAAAAAACCTAGACTATACAATAAAGAAATTACGGCATATTACATCCACTGGGCATCAAAGTTCGCCACTATGATAATAAAGCACAAGCAGACAACAGATTACATACACTGGGCATCAAAGATCGCCACCAGTGCAAATAAACACGCCGACAAAATAATATACAAAACCGACAACACTTCAATAGAGTTCAAGAAAGGTTAGCCCTGCTGGCGAGCTGCAGCGCAAGCACCTGAGCAAGATGATGAGACTGCGCTTGTTCAACACTTATATCTTCCTCACTCTGAAAGATAAACAAGCAGACAGATGACAGGTTTTGCACATAAAAGTATCAGTGCTGACAATTCATCACATTTCTTACTGACGAATAAAGTGACACAGTTTAAAAATGCATTAACACAATATGGTATTGTTCAGGTCAAGACATGGCAGGAAATGACATTGTGAAGGAGTTGGCAGCTTCACGACACCACTGGATTACAGATCAAGAACTCATAAGTATCAATGGTTAGTGTGCTGTCAATTAATCCCATTTCAGATTGGCAAATAAAGAGATGGTTTAAATAATAGTAGAATGATATGACATTGTTCATAGTTAAGACATTGCAGAATATGACATTGTGCTGTAGTGGGTAGGTTCACCACACCACTGGATTACGGATGAAGAACAGAAGCATACATGCAGTGCAAAAGAAGATCACTTGCTCTGTATAGTTTAATTTACATGGTATGAAGAAGGAACTTGGTTGTACAACTGAAAACTTAAATTGAGAAGGACAAACTTTTGTTTATGAACTTACATAATAAACTTTAAACATGCAATTTGATGCAAACACCAAAAATAAACAGCTGTTGCAGTCATGCCTAACCAAATATACACAACAAAGTTTGAAGGCTTGAGAAGGACAAACTTACATTACTGGTGAAGACAGGCTCTATAAAGCCCTTGTCCATGCTGATGGGGGGGGCAATTCAAGAAGTTTACCACAGAATCTTCTTCATAAGCATTGCCTTTATTCTACATTTTGTTAAGAGTATATATAGATGTGATAATATACGAAAAAATGGAGAATATTTAAGATAAGATGAAGAGTGATGCTACATAACCAAGTAGCTATAAATGTATGTGCAGCGATACAGGCAAAAGGCACAACCAAGAGCAATGCACAGCTAAACTTCTTCAGTACCAACCTTATGGTAAGAGTAAATATAGATCTGATGTGTAGAAAATGGAGGGCAAAGGAAAATAAGCTGCAGAGTGATGGTACATGAACAACTACCTGTCAATATAAGTACACTGATAAAGGACAGCATGTACTTACAAGAACAATGCAGAGCTAAAAAAATTCATTGGCATTGGATATATTCTACACTAATGTAACCATTCATACAGATCAGATAATTTGGAGCGAACAATTGATAAGCAAGCTATCATGCATACTGCTGTCACATAATGAACCAGGTATGTATGCAAGTACAGTGATACAGGACAACAGGTACTAACAAGAGCAAAGCAGCGGGCAACATATTTGCGATATCCTGTCGTTCTTTTCAAACCGGAATTCTTCTTCGAGCAGATTTCCTGCAAAAAAGATCCGTAAGGCACATGCGGAAAAGTAGAAGTTCAAATTGTCATGTGATTTCATAGACAGTACCTCATCCTGGGAACGAGACCAGTGCATAACAAGGTTTTTCCATTCAATGTCTTCTAAATTTAGCACAGGAGACTTCACCGGAAATTCGTTTATAGACTTGCCATCAAAGTGTGATTTCCTCAGGTAACACCGATACTGCTGCAATGCTTCCTTGAAAAGCACAAGCAAGCTTTGCTCGTCATGACTATCCAGATTGACCCTCGCCTAGTTACAACAATGTAATGTAAATCATTGATGTGTTCGATCAGCAGAAAACAGGAAAATAATAACCATGAATAATAGCACTTACACGTAAGTTGGACAGGAAGATGTGAAAATGGTGTTTGTCTTCACTATAATCTTCCCATGATGGGAATATATGCATGTAGTCCCTAGCAACATTGAAAGCATTGTCTTTTAAATTGGGAATAAATGGAATGGGGTTCCAATCTGCAGGAATTGGCCGTCTCTGCAGTTGCGATAGGTCTTCGGCCGGTGGACTTGCTGTACTTTTTGCTGGAGTGGGATTTTTTTGTGGTACGGCTGGTGCTATGGCAAATGAAATCGGTATACGTTTTGCTGGAGTGCAGGTCCTGTGTGGTGGGGCTAGTGGTGTGGCCAGTGAAGTATGGGTACAGTCTGCTGGAGTCGGTCCTACGTTTTGTGTCACTGGTTGTACAGCTAATATAAGTGGGGCGTTGTCTGATTTCTCCGGCACCCCCACATTTTTCAAGGACTTTGCTGGTGCTGCTTCGGGTCCGGCAATCACCCTCTTCCTTTTTGATGTCTGATGCACAAGAACAGCATTTGAGTGGAAAAACATGGTATGATGACAGATGGAATATGTATTGATAATGGATGGGCATGGCATCTCGAGTTATATGATGAGTAAACTGAGCAGATGGCGGTGCAACAAAGTAGAAGAAATGCAAGACAACATATGCAAGATATGCGCAATCAATAAAACCTTGCCAAATTAGAATAGGCACCTTGATGGGTGAACAGGACAGGCCATCTGCCTTTGACTCCTCGAGGTCAGAATAGTCATTACGAATCAACAGGTGGGGAGCGTATGAGTTTCACTGCTTCCAGAATGGCACTCAATGCCTTGGTACCAATTTTGTAAGTCATTGCAGTGTTCCACAATATTCTTCTGATGCGTGGATTCTTATATTCACTGTAATTGTGTATAATATCTGAGAACCATGAAAACATAAATAGTTGTGAGATTATCTTTGTAATGCAGATGATATTCTAATATAGGGGCGCCCCTGTAAACACTTGTGTGCTATCACCGGATTCTGATGAGAAAGCTCATTTGTGCTGTAATATGGTGCGTGCATTTATATAATCTGGCACAAGTACACAAAAAAATAGGCTCCAGAAGTAAGGATACCTGGCAGATGACAGGTTCATAATATACTGTATAGAGAGTTTATTGCCAAACCATGATAACAAGAGCACACAGCAACTAGGCAGATCATAGTGTACATAACAGGGTTACACCATAACCACAATATATAAATCGGGAAAGTGGAACTGGCTTGAAAATACGGTGTTGTATTGCCGCTAGTAATTGAAAGCATATCGATCACATACAGGCCAGCTCTATCAGCTGTTGACTGCAGATGTCCCTGCGCCCCTTCCTGACAAGGAACATATTGTACGTACTAAATACAGAATAAACAAAGAGGAACATGTTAAAGAAGAGAAGAGGAAGCATATTCTTGAGGTTCCTCTTCATTGCATACAATGTTGGTTGCCCACTCATGATGAATCACAGCGCCCAAACAAATGCAATTCCATGTTGTCTCTCTATATGTGGCAATTTTGAACAAGAGTCATTAGGATCATATTCTGAACAAGAGTCAACAGGTGGGGAGCGTATGAGTTTCATTACATCCAGAATGGCACCCGATGCCTTGGTTCCAATTTTGTGAGTCATTGCAGTGTTTAGCTTCAAGAGTGGACTGCTGCTAGTGCGACACAAAGCAGCTACACAGATCATAGTGTAGATATAACGGGAAAACCTTAAGCATCAGAATAAAATCAGCAAAGTGGAACTTGCTGGAATATATGTGCTAGTTTGCCGGTACGGCTAGAAAGGCTCCGGATACCAGCTCTCTTCAAGTGAAGGTGCGGTACTGTTAATATCAGTGTTACTCTCAAAGGCGACACAGCTCCCCGCATTTCCTTGTTGTTCTTATAGGATTCAAGTGGGCAGGCCACTACAAATCCTATTCCTATGTTTACAAGATCCTACGAATCAAAGAGGCTCAAAATGTCCATCACAACCGACCGTATAGACCTCTACACTGCAAATGTCCCTGCTCATCTTCAGTACAAGGAACATACTGTACTACTATCAAACTCCCTCCATTCCAAAATATAAGTCTTGGTAGAGATTTCCACTATGGATCACATACAGATGTATCCAGATACATTTTAGAGTGTAGATTCACTCATTTTTCTCCATATGTAGTCCATGGTGGAATCTATACAAAGACTTGTATTTAGGAATGGAGAGAGTACATATTAAAGAAGAACGGAAGAGGAACATGGTTGCGCAGTGCCCACACATGATGAACCAGATCGCATTAAGAATGAAACTCCCAGCTGTCTCTCGACCATTTCAGGCGGTTGGATGAAGATCCTACGTCTCCTAAACCATCTTCTTCCTCGTCTCTGATTCTTCCCATACAGAACACCGCACGGGCCGCCGACCGGACCACCGTCCCCCACCGCCTGTGTTCCTCCGCCACCCCCACCCCCACCCCTGCCCCAACCCCCACCCGCATCGAGTTTTCTTCGTTCGGCGAGGCCCCACAACCACCCGAGCCCCTTCGTTCGCACCGGTGAACTCCGGCGAGCTCTGAAAAATTTAGTCTACTGTGATTTAACTAGTGTGGAATATAAAAGGGGAAAACCATAAGCATTGGGAGTATAGTGTTGAGCATGCCATGGCGGATCTGAAGGTGCAAACCGGACAAAGGCAACTTCGCAACCAAGACAAGAAATCAGAGTAAAATAGTGCGATCTATTTTCTTGTTGCGATAAATAAGTTGAGCAGATACGAAAGAGTACCGCCTCTGGTGCGGAGCCGTGTACGCATCTGCTGAGAATTTGACGGTGCTGCGGTAGCAATGGCTGTCGGCAGCATGGAACCAGATCTAGGAGGGTAGATGGTGGTGGCAGGGCGCGGTGGACGAGACGGTCGTAGGAGCGGCGCCGGCAAGGTGGACGACGGTGGGGATGAAGCGAGAGGACGGGATGCAAGGATCCCGGTCCGAAGCCGTGGATGAGAGAGGTCGATCTCTTGTAACAGACGGCGGCGGCGGCGTATCAGCTCCGGCATGGTGGAGGAGGACGGCGGTGGATGGGGTGGCGGGCGGCGGCGGACAGAGGAGTGTGGGGTGGAGAGGGTGTTTTGGCGCCCACGGAGTAAGAATGGGGAAAAGGGAGGTAGAGAGGAAGGGGGAAACATGTATTCATGGCGCGCTTGTCTCAAATGCGAGGAAATTTACAAACTTAGCCCCCATTTCAAATTTCTACTACATCACACCAACATTAGTCGGTTGGGGATAGGACGGTAACCTCGCATAATATTTGCCGATGAGAGTTTGTTTTTGGCGCCCACCATGTATATGAATATGAATCGGGGAGGGAGTCGATTTCGGCCGAGGACACACTGTGTTTTGGCGCCCACTGTGTATGAATCCGGGTGAGAGGCGGTTACGTCACATTTGGATGAAATTACAAACCTACCCCTATCGAAACCTATAGAAATCCAGTAGATAGGCTATGCGTGGCAGGGATAGGCAGTACTAATTTCCATCTCGCAGATTTTTGTTTCTGACGGTTACTGCGACTTTCCCTACTTCGTTCAAATTTTGCATAGTGCACGTTTACGCCCGTGCCAACTCAATTCAAATCCCGTTTGTATTCTATTTTTTTCGGGCAGGGTCCATTTTCAATTGGAATTACATTCTATATACATCATTTTTTTATATATACTTTCAAAAGCACAACAAAGAATTCTGCTCCTTTATATGTATAATATGATTTACAAATATAATGATCTCAAAATCTTAAGGTTGAATTTGAAAAAAAATTAACCAAATTATGTTCTACTAAAATGTATGGATCAGTAATATCTACATATTAAATAACATAGATGTGCGTGAATTCATATGAGTATGAATGTTTGATAGATCAATTTTGGTTCGAGTATGTATTACATGTATCATCATCTCGAGTTCAAATATTTGAATCCCTGTTATGTTCACTCCTTTCACGCCCATCTCTCTCGCATGCATGCTCCTTCAGGTAGCTATCACTCTCTTTTCTCCAGCTCACCCGCACGCTCACTTCATGTTTCTCCTATCCTCACAAACATGGTCTCTTGATGTCTCCCTTGAGAAGTGTCACACTCCTCCCTATCATTATACATTACACGGTTTTCATTGTCTCTCATGTCTCTACTGTTCTCTAGTATCACTCGGTACCTAAGCTTTCCTTTTCACCGCCACACACACAGTCTCCACTCGTCTTTCACTTTGTCTTTCTCTCTATGGGATTCTCTCACACACCCTATATGTCTATACATATGACCCATACCACTAAAATTACTCTCTCTCTCCCCTATAGACACAACATTTGTTGCGGTCTCCTTTTTGTCTCCATCCCAAACTGACATTATTCATTTGTTTACCGATTAGACAACCCCCCCTCTCTCACACAGACACACACACACACACACACAACTCCTGCTTCCACTCCCCTTCCCGACTACCCTCACACAAAACTCTCGCTTTCGCACCCCGACTCATATTTCTCTCACAAACATTTATCGACTAGCTAGGCTCTAGATAGGTTTATACACCCGCACACTCGTGCTTCCACTATCACATACATGTCTCTCTCCCACTCCTTGTATCTATGTACATTTTTCTTCCCTTCTTGAGACACGCCCTCTCGATCATGCACACACACACTATCACCTCATTTTAAGTTATACCTATCGCACACAAACTCCTTCTGTTTTTGTCACACATGCACTCCGTCCTCCTCCACTCTCCCTCTCTCTCACACACACATGGGCTTTATGCAACAACTAGCAAGATGCCCATGCGTTGCACGGAACATCAAGATGCATTTGTATGAGTAGTTTATCTTGTGGGGGAAAAGGATGAACGAGGGAAGGCCTTATTTGCAAATGTGGAGAGGGCTGTGGGTATCTTTTTGCAAAATTGCCATAGTTTCCTTCCTATCCGTCAGATATAGATCGGATGGCCTATATTGCAGGATGGCAGGCACACGATCATCACCGACAATGCCTTTTTATAAGAGTAGGGATAAAAAATAGAGTTGGTGATGATGGTGGGCCTGCCCTCCTGCAATGTAGGTCGTCCGATTTATATCTGACGGATAGGAAGGAAACTATGGCAATTTACCCGCACTCTTCACCACATTTGCAGATAAGGCCTTCCCTGTTCATCCTTTTCTCCCACAAGATCTTGATGTTCCGTGCAACGCACGGGCATCTTGCTAGTAAGAGTAGATATTAGACATATACCACTTCTCGAATCTTGAAACCAACAACATTCCTCCCTTATCTCATCAAAACCGCCAAAGGAATATATTTTGAGTGAAACATAACATATTTTTAGTGATATACGTATTTCAAAACTAGACTTTTTTTCTATCAAATCGGTGAATATGTATTAATCTACTTTGATCGTGTGGCAACGCATTGGCACATTGCTAGTAGTTATTATAATTTTTGGACACCAGACAAACGGTGGAGTACATATACGAAGAGAAGAGGCGCACGCACGCAGTCGGCCTCTCGCTGTCTCGCACACATGAGTGTTACGTAAAGGCGACGTTAACAAATAAACCCTAAAACCCTAGGTGCACGATTGCTGCATTCGCGGGTACCGGGTACGTGGTGGGGCACCTTTGTAGGAATAGTCAGCTCGCGTGATAATTTGATCCGTAGGAGTTGATGGTCGGGACCACAGGTGAACGACTTGGAGCGCGGTGGCTCGCCAGTTGCCACAGATCGAGTAGCCACGTTTAAAATATCGTTTTTTAGCGGGGTTAAGAGTTCCGATTTTCAATGGCGCGTTATAAGTAGTAACTAGTTTTTAGAACGATTGGTATGGAGCGAAAATGGAATTCATAGTACTACGTACCTCCTTGGCGTATGGTTGTATGGGTTTATGTTGTGAGATGTTGAACCTGGTAGTTCTAGGGAAAATACTATGGTTTAGATTTAGATGCTGGTTTTCAGTAATGAAAATCGGAAGGGGAAACTCTTCTTGGATTAAAAAAAACTACCACCTCTATTCTGGTTTACTAGTCCCCATCATACTTTGGGTCAAAGTTTGTCCATGAATTTTACTTGTATAATGTGAATGGAAAACGAGATTTTGTTATACCCAAACAAAAAGGACTGGAGGGAGTGATTGCTCTAACACAGACGCGGCCTCTCATAGCGCAGGCATTGAACCGGCGCGACGGCCAAGAGGACCGCACTCGCTGCAGTCCCGGCTAAGCACGCCTCCTTGCCGCGTGCAACCAGCTTAAGACTGCCCCGCCTGCCTTCATTGAATCCGTGTGTGTGCCGGCAACACGTCCTTCCGCGAGCCGGCAGGCATTTTAGAACACAAAAAATGACTAAAATATAATTAATTTACGCATGGTCTTAACTTCTTGTGCTCGCACTGGTAGCAGGAACTAGTCGAGGTTTTTCTTTATTTCTCACTTTTTTGGCTTTGAAGTGAATCATGGTTGTGGAAATTATGTATGAATGTGAAGATATCTGTGAACATGAGTTTGATGTGGACGTTGAACTTGGAATGTCAGGCTTGCGCGTGAACTATACCATGTCCAATGCTTCGTCTGTTATTGTTTGGAAAGTAATTGTTGTTATTACATGACCTGAAAAAAACATTTTGTGCCACATCAGTAGATGCACGAACAGCACAACAGGCATGCTGACTGGATAAAGATTTGAACCTAGCTATTATGAAGGAAATTTTGTATTGACAACAGTTTTAGATAGCAGGAGACGCCTAGCCTGCTCTGCCTCTGCTAGCCTATTTCTGGCTTCTTCCATCTCTTCTTTGGCTTGGGTGAAGAGAGCATCTGATTGCTCTTTTCGCTTCTTCAGGAACTCAGCTACATTCTCAAGGGCTGCTGCACGCTTTCTTTCAGCCTTTACTAATGCCACGAGGACACGAACAGCTGACGACTCCACCTGGCTTGTGTGTAATCCAGCATCATCTGGGAATTTGCACCTTGTGTCTAATCCAGCATCATTAGGGAACTGGCACCTTGTGTGTAATCCAGCCTCATTTTGGAAACATGATCTCGAGGTTGACCATACTTCCCTCCTCGCAGGAACTGCATCCTGACATGAAGTTACTTCTTTTTTAGATCAATACTCAGAGCAACCTAGATCCATTTAGTAGAAGCCAGATAAAGAGAACTCGGAGAAGTGAATTCAAAAGGAAAAAATATATAAAAACAGACTACAAGGTGAGAACACCCACTTCCTACATCAAGCTAAAAACGAAAGCATTAGGACAATTAAGACTCTTCTTATTACACATCGAAGAACACCACGCTTAAGAGAAACAGAAACTACAACATATACACATCGAAGAACACGAGGCTAAACGAAAGTAATTGAAAGGGTGTTACTTACCAAAGCTCGTTTTACAGGTTTGGTGCAGCTCCTCTTTAACTTGCCATGCTCCTTGAAGATGTCCCAAATATCCCGTTTTTGGTCTTCATTGCTCCTCTGCATGTTCGTACTCATGGTTTTAAAATCTCAACATGGCAAGAAAAATATACTACTAGTAATACTCGCGCATCTTGTGGGCAACATTAAAGCACTCGTCTGCCATGTTAGAGCATCTCCAACAGAATCGCAATGCGTGGCGCTTTAAAAAAGTGTTTACAGTGCTGAGATCGAGAAGTAGAGACTAGAGAGTAGAGGATAGTTCTCAGCAGAGATAGATAAAAAAAGATAATTCAACTACTCCTCGTTGTCCGACTCCTCCTCAGTGATGTCCTCCTCCGACGTCTGACTGTATGCATGAAGATACCGATCATCGTCGGATTCCCAGGGCGATGCTGCTCCTAGCCTCATGTTGAATTGAGTGTCCGCTTTTCGCCTACGCTTGTCCTCGCGATAGGCGGCTCGCACCGCCCTCCTCTTATCCCTCTCCGCCCTCCTTTGCACGTAGAACTCACACTCGTTGATGATCCTGCGGGAAGTGTTGGCGCCACAGCGCCATGGCTTCCTCGTCCATCTCGGCGATGCCGAGACGGTGCTCCCGCCTCCGGTTGTCGCGACGATCCTCGTCGGTGCTAAGCCGCGGCATAGGCGTGAGCTCCTGCGCCAGCTCCCACGTCGGCACGTTGGGGAAGTTCAATGTTCTATGAGGCCACCGGAGGCGCCACAAAGCCGCGTCGTACACGCGGGCGGCCTCGTTGGCAGTGTCGAAATTGCCAAGGCCGAGGCGCATCCCGTGGAACCGGATCTCGACGGAGTAGCCGCCAGAGGGGTGCGCGCGGACGCCGCGGTATCCCCAAGTTTCCCAGCGACGCGGCGGCATGGTGGCGCGGCGGCGGCGAGGCGAAAAAGAGCGAGGAGATAGCGGTGGCAAGGCACAGAGCGGTGGGAGGGCGTTGGATTTTATAAAGCGCGTCGGACGCCGCGCGCCAAAACTAGCGCACGCCCGACCGCTTTTTCCCGCGCTCGTGATCCTTTCATGACGTCTCTACTATCTCTACTCTCTTCTCTACTGTTATATTTATTTTATACTTAATATTTAATATTTATCTCTACTTCTCTAATGTCTACTTTTTTTCTCTATACTTTTTTTTCTTGCAATATAGGCCGTCCGATTTATATCTGACAGATAGGAAGGAAACAAATGGGAATTTTAGAAAAAGATACACATACCCCTCTCCAGGTTTGCAAATAAGGCCTTCCCTCGTTCATCCTTTTCTCCCACAAGATAAACTACTCATACAAATGCATCTTGATGCATGCAACGCATGGGCATCTTGCTAGTTCTAAAAACCTTTCCATCATTTGCCACACTACTGGTTGCAGATGAAAAACCTACCCAAGCACAGCGCGATACAGGAGCGACGCACAATTACAAGCTAATATTCTGTTGGACAATGGAGGGTATAAACAATTACTTTTACAGGAACAATAGCACCCAGGAAATTTGAAGGGTAGGTATGAACAAAATTGGAACTGCACATGTACTGCTAAGTGATTCAATAGACACATTACCAATCGAGGAGGAGAACGATGGTCGCGGCGGCCTCTGTGAGTCATGGTCGGCAATGGGAGTCAGTTCATTGTCCACAACGGTGGTACTTCTGCGCTTGGCGTCGGCTTCCGGGAAGTAGATCCGAGACCGTGGAAGACGATGCCGGGGAAGAGGCTCCATGTACGACGACGACGGTGGACCAGTTCCAGTGCGGCGTACGAGGTCCTCGATGAGGCAGATGCACTGTGGTGGACGAGTGCGCCGATGTAAAGGGGGAGGAGCACGAAGGCTGCAGTGTCGTGGAGAAGTCTATTTTGTGGTGGGGATAGAAAATGGGGACTATTCAGGTGTACTACTCTGGGTGCCGGGGTGGGGTTGGTTGGGTAGGGTGAACCCGAAGTTACGAAAACAGCCCCTACCAAGCGTCATCTGTAGGCTTTTTCCGAAGGCTATGGTTGTAACTTCCCACTGCTCGATTCAGGGTCGCGGGAGATTTTCCTGCCGACCTCAAAATGTTGTGACACTGGACTCCCTGTGTGGCGTGTTGAGTGATTCGGCTAAGGAACTAGCAAGTAGTAGTAGTAAACTCTGCATATTAGGTTTGACTGAAGTCAAACTTCCTAAAGTTTGACCAAGTTTATAGAAAAATCTAAACATTTACCATAACAAATATGTATGATGTGAAAGTACATTCAATAATGAATCTAATGGTATTTATTTGTTATTGTATATGTTAATATTTTTTGTTATAAGCTTTCTGAGAGTTTACAAAACTTGACTTTGACCAATGCTATTACGCGGACTTAAATAAAAATGGAGGGAGTACAGATTTGTTTTCTTAGTTTGTAGTGAACTAATCATTTGTTGAAATTGTGAAATAAATATATTAGGCTATTGAATACGAATGTAATGGTCTATACAATTCAATAGTTACAATCATTGTCGAATCCCAAGATGTATACAAGGTCTATAGTACTTCACAACATGCTCAAACTCACATAATCCCAGTCAAATGAGACTCTATATGCATTTCATAGTTATTACTTTGTAGGATGCAACAAAAACAACCATAACTCTACATCAGCCATTATAGAAGCAACATTTTGACATATCCCAATGTGTGAATGAAACGTGCAGAGAGAGCTTTTGAAGATGGAGCAGATAGGGCGGGAAAGATTGTATGTATGTGGATGAGAGAGTAGGAGACAAACCTAACGAGACAGAGAGAGATACAGAGAGAAAGAGAGAGAGGAAGAAGTTAGGTCTGTGAGAAAGATGGAGACATGTAATATACGTGAGATGCGTGTGCATCCGGATTCTGTATACGTGGAAGGAGAAGAGACAACATGTTTGATGAGAGAGCTGGAAAAACATGGACGAGAGGGGAAGGATCTCGTGGGTTGAGGGATTGACAATTTTGTGCGGGGGAGAGAGGGATTGGTAATTTTGTGCAAGAGAGAGAGAGGGTGGGGGGAGGAGTCAGTCAGCCGTCGTCACATCACCCTGCTTCCAAATGACCCTGCATTCACTAGCGCGGTGTGGTCTCCGTCTTCGATCTGCTCGATGCCCTCTTTGAAGATTGAGGTGTTGTGCATGTTGGGGTGCAAAGAAGCACAAGCGAGAGTGGTCGCCGTATAACCTTGGATGGGGATGAATTGTGTGCTCGGGGGAGGGTGTGTGTGTGTTGTGCTGCGTGTGTCTGTGTGTGTGTGTGTGTGTGTGTTTGTGTGTGTGTGTGTCAGATATTGAGAGAAAACAAACCCAAGGAGAGAAATGGGTATTCACGAAGAGATTGTGCGGGCCTTGAGGTGGGTAGGGGCCGGGCGAGGGTGTCAAAATGTGTGCGTTGATGCATGTGTTGCATGCGATCGTGCGAGGGACGGACGAATCGAGAGAGATGGTTGTTGTGTTACGGATGCTCCTCTCTCTCTCTCTCTCACACACACACAAGTAAACTAGAAGACCGTTCTCTCATGTATACACAATGTATCGGCATCTGTCTATGTCTCACTCATGCATGATCATTTGCACATTCACACCTCTCTATGTCTGTATCACCCACACACTGTCTCCACATTGCCCTTCCGCCACAACACACATATGGACACATACACATGTTCTCTCTCAGTCACACACACAAAATCAGTATTATAAAAAACTAGGGCGCACCTAAAACGTCCAAATCCAAATAAACATGAACTGGAGCTAAATTCATATAGATGGAAATATTGCAGCGTCAAGAACTTTCCTAGGAAAAAAAGTTGAGTAATATTCGAGGATTGTTTTCACACACACAAAAAGGTTCGGTGGATGTCCTTCGAGCGCGACATGGTGACGCACCGTTCGATCGACCGCGCGGCCGCGGTTCACGCGCTTGCACATGATTCCGTATCGTGGCTGTGGTATTAACTAATAAAAGGAGCGCTGCCTAAGTCTAATGTTTACGTGTACTAGTACGGTTTTCTTTTAAGTTTGACCAACCTTATATAAAACTAAAGTAAGCTCCCACACGCGCACTCATCAATATGCGGTCGTCGCCGTTGTGCATGCCGGCGCCTGCCTGCTCCGGCCAACAATTTCTCGCCCATCACCGCTGTGTCGCTGCCATCCCTGTGCCATGAAGCTGAAGGCTCGCCCACTCACGTCGTCTGCAGTCCCTCCTCGCGATGCCGCCGCGCTGCCAAGTACCCGAACAGCTGGTGGAGCCGCGTGTATGCATGCAGCGTACAAAGAGGAGGACGAGCGTGTGCTCCAGCACGCCGACGAGGAGGAACTAGCATGTCATTGTCGTCTCCGCCTGCGCGGAGGAGGCGCGCATGGTGGCTGTCACGGTGGAAGCCCGTCGCGTGTCGAGCCCGCAAACTGGGTGCGGACGCAGAATCTACCTTCGAGACCTTGAATGCCACGTGGATCCTGCAATCTGAAGGAGCAATTTGGGTCAGTCGAATCTTGTGAGCCGTTTGATGCAACATGGATGGCTAGAAGGGCTTCTTCCACCTCTTCTGCCGTCTTCTTCCTTCGCTCTGTCGAACTTCTTTCACAAATCGACTGACCCAAATTATACTACTAGTACGAACACATTAAGTACAGTAGGAACACGAAGATACGAGCAGTAGTACCAAATGCAAGAAGAACAGTAGTAAGACATAGTACTAGTACTACTGTACGTACTAAAGAGTTCAAATAACGAGAAAGAACATAAACATAGTTCTGCTGGGGCCTCAGCACAACACACCCTTGAAAATAAACTAAGCAAGTAGTCCGCTTGATACTGCAGTAGAACCAGCATGAGCGACGGCACTAGCACCTACTCGGAGTCCGAGTCCATGTCCTCGTCCCTCTTCCTCTTCCTCTTCGCCAATGCATCTTTGCTTGAACCGGACACTGGGCTCTGCTTCTTCATCCAACCATTGTAGATATTTAAACAAAGGTAGGCATCCATTGCTGCGTACAGGATGTAATCTTCATCTAATGTCTTCGACTCCCATGCATGATGAAACTCGTGATGAGGTTTCTTTAGTTTAGCGTACGAAGGATCAATCATGGCTGCTGCCACGGTCAGCATTGAAGGTTGAGAGGAGGACACCAGGCTTGCCTTCTGGACATCGAAGGGCTGGCCTATAACGAGACCTATCCGATGCAGGACATCCCTATCATTCTTCAAGCCTGCAGTAACGAATTTCACTCTGTTGTCCATGAGGAATTTCTTAAAATCCTGGCACTCAACATCGGCATGGCATATGTGGTAGACCAAGCAAACGTTATGTACGCAAACCTGGATCACGGTGGGCTTCTTCCTCTGTTCGTCCTTTAGATCCTTCTCTCATCCCATGACTGTGGTGTACTCAACATCTAGCCCAGCGACCCACTCATCCATTGAACTGTTGAACATGCGTAGGAAACAAGCAAGGCATGCTTTCATCCTCGCGGATCCACGCGTGTAGATGATGATGAACTCATCGCCGGTGATGGCTCTAACCTGGTACTCAGCAGCGACCAAGGAGATTTGGGAGGCCATGGATTTTGGAGGAGGATTAGGAGAAGTTGAACTCTTGTACCCCGCAAAAAAAAACTGGGAGCGAACTAATTTGAAAGGACGGGACGACTAGGAGCAAACTGTTGTAAGGTAGAAGACGGGGACGAGTTGGGTGTGCGAACGGCGTGGCGTTGCTGGCTTTCCCGGTGGATAAACAGTTGCAAGCCCCCAAAGAGTTCTCGAGAACTATGCGGGACCCACTAGATGTCATGTCTACTAGACCCATATCATAGGCCTGACGGTATAGCTTCTGCCTGTTCGCACGCCATGCCGGCGCATGGATGTAACTTCACTTAATTCCGTCAACCATCATGCCTCCCACAACCTTCGCATCCCTCGCGCGATCACGCCCTTTGAGACTTCGACCGGCTATAAATGAGCAATTTTTTTGCCTACTATGCATGCATGATTCACCACACAGGGCGGTATGTTATTTACAAGAATACCATCTAATCTATTGTCAAAGCTATACTTAGCGATTAAGTGTGCCACATTGGCCGAATGGCTAATCTTTGACAATTGAAGATTGTTGATCAACTTCGAGATGCTCAACTCTTTCATCTTCAGGTCACGCATAGCAGACCTATCATAGTCCCCCGATGCAAGAGACGCTACCACAAAAGAGCAATCAGTCTCTAAAATTACAGGACTATGAAGAGAAATACCTATGTAGAGACCGGCAATGCAAGCCCTAAGCTCCGCTTCCTCCATGCTTTGACAGGCATCAATGAAATCCCACGACCAAATTTATACTAAAAATATCAATATCTACAATACTGATTATAATGAGTATAAGAACTACGTTTTATAATGAGTGTAAAAATATTGATTTGACATTGTGAATGTTGATAGTACATTTTTCTATAAGTCTGGTGAAAGTAGAGGTACATTGACTTCAGACAAAACTTAAATGCACAATGCAGACTAGTTCCTCCGTCCAGGTGCGTGCCATGTCCTATCTTGTCATCACAACAAGGTTAGCTATTAGAGTACCACTACCTCCCTTCTAGTTTAAAGGGCTCGATTCAAAATTTTCACCTACTCTTAGCAAGATAGTAGAGGCGGTGGAATAGTTTTTGAAGTCTGCAAAAGTACTCAACTAATGTTGTCGTTCTTCACAAAAAAATGTGTTTACCAGTGCATGCATGAACACTAGTTACTCTAACCCCCCTCTCTTCTTTAATTCTTTGCCACATCAACATGTTTGCTACTCTTCCCGTGTGCATGATACAAGCTAAGATACCACCATTATGGCAAGCCTTAATCATCGCCATGCAATAATTTAGTGCACCTTGAAATATGAACTTGTGTGAGGCGTGTATGTTTTTAATGAGTTGAGACTATACCTAGCCCGGCAAGCAAGATGACTTATTATGCACCGTTCCCCATACCTACAGGAAGCCCGTTCGTCTCCAAATCTTTTCCTCTCCATGCGTGGAAACAATATGCCTGCCAAACTCTCCTTCTTCCTCCGGTGGTCCCACCACTCCAACCCGTGTCAAAAAATCTGCATGCATGACTCTCCTCCCCCCACGCTCGTCCAATCCGTTGTGACCAGCAATATTTCCACCCCTTCCCTCCCCCGTAATTTACTCCAACAAATATGCCCACGTAGCTCTTACTTAACTGCAGGTGCATTGGGTCACTGACATATGGGCCCAACAGGGATCTGGCCCACATGTCAGTGATGCAACTGGATCTGCAGTTAAGTCAGTGTAGCTCAATCCATATCTTACGTAGGTGTGCCATTGCTCGCTATAAATACTACGCCTCCCACGACATCGCTATCTACTCCCCCTCACGTTCACGTTCATCACTATCTCCCCTCCCCCTCCCTCTCACGTCGACCACCATGGCATCGCCCCTCCCAAGCCCTAGGAGCCCCTCGCTGCACCGCGCGGACGGTCACCCGTTGCCGTTCCGTTCATCACCACCACTAGTCAAGGAGGACGCGTCGGTGTTCCGCTCCTCGCTGCTACGCGACGCGTCGCCATTCCGTTCCTCGCCGCCACTAATCAAGGAGGACGTGTCGGCGTTCCGCTCCTTGCCGTGATGCGTCAAGGTGGACGCGTCGGAGTTCCAATATCGCCAGCACACGCGTCGGAGGACGCGTCGGCTCCCCGCTACGAGGAGAACGCCGCGCTGCCCACCGAGCCCCCCAGCCTTGAGGACATTTGGAAAGAAATGGATGTCGCCTTGTGGGAGTCTTTGCCTCCAGCAGAGCACACCAAAATAGAGGCAGAGAATAAGGTCGAGGAAGAGAAGCGCACCGCGAAACAAGCTGCCTGGCAGGCATATGTCGCGTCCGAGAGAGTCGGGCAATTGGCTCTTTAGCAGAAGGCTCGTGCGAGGGCCATGAGGGTGGCGGAGGACGCCCGTGCCGACGCCCTGAAAGCAGTCGGGCCCAAGCGCCTCATCTACGCTTGGCGGTACGTTCATCGGGTGCACGCTTCCAGCGAGGAGGAGTACCTGTTGGCGCCGGATCACCACATCGGTGAGATCGCGCTCGCCCGCCGGCAAGCCGCCAATCAGCACCTCGCGAGTTGCGAGGCTGAGGAAGAGGCGTTGTGTCGGCGCGCTGGGAAACGGCCGCGCACGAGGGCACTCGTGGCGCGCCGCAAGCGCTCCTGCGAGCGCTGTGGCTTTTAGGAGGAGTATAATTTTTGTTTTGTAAGGCGATCTCATTAGTTTTGGGACGCAAATGATAAATCCTGAACGTTCAGGAATTTTTAGCGTCCTTAATTAAGTATGTAAAAGGTAAAGTTTGGAAACCTTGTGTATTCATACGCATTTTGCAAGTACGTGCATATAGCACAAACTTTACTATATACTATCACTCTACACGTATCTCTCGATATATGCTAGCAGACTGTGCTACTCCCTCCGTCCAGTTCAATAAGTCATCTTTGGTTGTGCACCGTGACCAAGAAGGGGGGAAGACTTATGCACCTAGACGGAGGGAGTACTACTATTACTTACGTACGTGCAAATGCACATTTTAACATTACGATGCGGTTTTTTTGTAAAAGTAGAAAAGCAGCACTAGTCAAGCTTGTGAAACGATTCAATGCAAAACAAATGCAAAAATGCTCGTTTGATTGTTTACTTTTAGCTTCCTTCTCTGTGGTTATTTCTCTGTCGTACTTTGTACGGAGTATCTCACTGGTTGGAAAGGCATGCAAATTCCCAAACCGCTTCCTACACCCTGTATCGATTTTTTTGCCTAACAAGTTGTGACGTGCAATTGGAATTCCAACTTGGGTACTACTACTAGTAGGAGTGCCAGGGGCCAGTTCTTTTAGGCTTCTAGATTAGTAATCCCATAACTACTACCTCTGTCCTGGTTTATTGGTCCCCATTGTAATCTGTGTCAAATTTTGATCATAAATTTAACTAATGAAATGTTAGTGCATGTCACATGCACTACTATGTTTATTTGCTAATTAATAGTATTGCATGCAATGAACTAACCACTGCATGTCGTGTTTGATATCTCAAGTCATTAAAAGCATGACACTCTTTATCTCTTATCGGTTGATATGTCAAGAAACAAGAAACAAGGTAGAAGTTAATGCACCGCGCCTAAGTGTTTTGGGATTATTTGGTTTTCGTAAGATGACTTACACACCTAGACGGAGGGAGTGACATTTTATCAATTAAATCTTTGGTCAAAATTTAGCACAAATTACAATGCTAAGGAATAAACCAGGACAGAGTAGTAGTTTAGAAGCCCAAATAAATGAGTGAGGCACCTTATTGTTACTCTCCACTATGAGTAGTCTTATGGGAAAAGTTGGGGAAGCCGCCAAAAGAACTGGCCCTAGGAGTAGTAGCTAGGGATCGTGTGTGCGAGATGAACCAGAGAAAGTAAATGCAGAGAGATGGAATGCAAAAAAGACAGAGGGATGTGATGGTTGCTTGTCCGTTTATTTTACCAGGCCACTTATTACTGGGAGTGGTTGTGTCTGTAAAAATTCATACATGGAATATTCTAGACTAAACCATAAACGGATACACTTCTATTAATGCGCGATACTCCAATAGAGCAAGATCCTGCATGGAAGTCTCCACATGCTTAGACAGCGGATTACATTGAGCAAAGACTAATGATCAACATTTAACTTGATAATGCGTATGTCCAGGTGAACCTCCTTGGAGTCCCCGTGCACCGCGTCGGCGGGTAAAGGATGCCATGGGTTTTCCAAGTCCACATTGGCGGGACAGTCCCAGCTCCCCAGAGTCCAAGTCCGTTCGATGAGGCCGGTGTCGCCGCCCACGTGACCCGGAGGGGTAGTAACATTGACCACGCACCCGTACATCGGCCTCGTGTCAGTGTCAGCATCAGCGGTGTCGCCCCTGACGCACACTACAGAGACGGGGTGGCGGCCTGCACGGGCCTCGCCGGTGCCCACGATCAAGAGGAAGACGCTGCCGTCCTCCTCCGAGACTAGCAGGCGGCGGTGATCCTCCAGCGACTCCGGCATGGTAAACGGGTAGCACGTCTCGTACTTGATGTTCTCCGCCAAGGGCCATTAGTGACCGCTGCACGCATCCGTGAGGTGATGCACCATGTCCGTCGGCAAGCCCCAAAATAGCATCGGGGAGTCATAGCAGTAGACGAAGGGTTCCTTGGAGGCATCTACCAGGCCGTCCATGAAACGGGAGTGGCTGTAGGGGATGTTGCGCCAGTTGAATATATGAGCAAGTTATTACGAGGTTTAATCCGAATAAGCACAAAATAAATCATGACGGCTATAACAGAGATGAAACTAATCATGTGGACTAGCATAGTAGTAGGATACAGAGTAGAAACATGAATTCTACCATGATTTCGAACAGGAAGGAGAAACACATACAGTGCAACGGGAGCAGCACCGTTGGCATTGAGGTTGTCGCCCATGTCGTTGAGGAAGAGGTTGCCGAGGTCGGGGAAGAAGTCGTCGTCGATGAAGTCGTGGCTGCCAGCAGTCGTGAGAGTGCGCTCCCCAAATGTCAACAGCTCCCGCCGAATGGAGCGCAGGAGGGAGTGGCTGTAGGGGACATTGCGGCCGCCGAATGGAGTGCAGGAGTAGCACACGAAGTAGTAGATGGTGTCCTTACATGTACTCCCTAGTCTCTATCTTTCTACTAGCAAGATGCCCATGCATTGCACGGAACATCAAGATGCATTTGTATGAGTAGTTTATCTTGTGGGAGAAAAGGATGAATGAGGGAAGGCCTTATTTGCAAATGTTGAGTGGATGTGGGTATCTTTTTGCAAAATTTCCATTTTTCCTTCCTATCTGTCAGATATAAATCGGACGGCTTATATTGCAGGATGACAGGCACACCATCATCACCAACTCTGTTTTTTACTACTCTTATAAAAAGCAGAGTTGGTGATGATGGTATGCATGCCATCTTGTAATATAGACCGTCCGATCTATATCTGACGGATAGAAAGCCAACTATGACAATTTTAAAAAAGATACCCGCACCTCTCTCCACATTACAGATAAGGCCTTGCCTCGTTCATCCTTATCTCCCACAACCTCGTGCTCCTCCCTTAAGTCTCTTATCTCTACTACTCTTCTTTGTTTTTTACAACAAATCGAATAGTGTTGCGCCGTCCGCTGCACGCCCGGCTGAACACGCCTCCTCGCCTCCATCATTACCAACTGAGTCTTTTATAGGGGTAGGAGTAGAGAAAAAACCGAGTTGGTGATGATGGTGTGTCGTGCAATGCATGGGCATCTTGCTATTTTTCTGCATATAAGTCCAAACACCACATAGACACAGTCTTTGAGCACGGTTCGTAGTCATTCCATGCTCGGGCATTGAAGTTTGTAACTACTTTAGATTAGAATATACTACTCCTCCGGTGCTAGTAGAAGAGCAGAGTCCTACTCTACTACTCTACTCAAGCAAGTTGTCTGGCATCGATATGACCGTACACTACTGGTATGTGTCTCGTAAGTCAAGCGGCGTGTTGTAGTCATCATCACCTGTCCACTTCCCGCAGCACATATTCGCTTCTCCATATTTGTCCGCACATAATCTCGTCCAATCTTCCATCCCCGCTAAGGCGCCTCCCCCCCCCCCCCTCGTTCGAAACCCAAGCACTAACAATGGCAGAACCGAGCAGCGTCCGCTGAAAGAGTGGCTGGAATTTGCTCCCCACAGAGGTAATCAAGCTTATTGTTTCGTGTGTGGACAATCTCAGTACCATGCCGCTCGCCGCGTGCTCGTCGGGGCTGTACCGTTTACTCAAAGCCCTCAGGCTGGAGCTTTTTAAGCTAGCTCCTTGCTTGCTGATGCCGCCTGATCTTCAGAAATGGCGTGTCATGCAGCATAACGATCGTAGGGTGGCGAGCATCAACCCCCTTGACTACGGTCCGATCCCTGTCAGCCTCAGCTACATTAACGGTATGTACTGGGTCGACATGAACACGTCTTGGATGGTGCTCGTCGACGGTCGCGGCAGCTGGATGCTCGTGGAGCTCTACACCCGGCGATTGATCCCCCTTCCTTCGATTAACACTGCAGTGCTTTGGCACCACGGCCCAGAATACTCGGAATCTTACAATAGCCAGCATGATACCAAGTTTGATTTCCTCAAGGTTTTAATCTGCCAAGTGCCCACAAGATCTGTGAATTATAAAGACTTCAGGCTAATTGCGTTCTTCAACCGCGGTCTCGCCTATCTGACAGGTCACTGCGGTAAGTGGATAAATCTGCACATCCGTCGCAAGATCATACATCCTCCATGGTTCTCTGATGCCATTGAACATAAGGGCTTCATTTACGTTGTCGACTCCTTCTATGGTTGGACATATTGCTGGCCTACTCCAGTCATCGCTACAAACGGCTCTTACAGTAGTATGTTACTTTCCTATGATATCATGATGGCTTGCTTATATTACTATTAACATTTACTGAAAAAATATTCATGCTCATAGCATGCTGTTCTTAAGATTGACTAAATCAAGAGCCCTTTTTTATTTGACTCCAACTTGATATGATGTTGTAGGCCGCCTGGTGTCCCTACCCTTCCTAATACCAGAACCTTTCAAAGAAAAGCGGCATGGCAGTTGCAGGTGGTTCCTGGCTCGATCAGACGATGGCGAAAGATTGATGATCGTTCGCACGTACCGGACGTGTTGTTTCACGGAATACAATCACAGTCACTGCAAGATCTTTGAGCAGGATCCCATCTTCTCTGGGCCTTCAGGAATTTTTGACTGGAGGCTGGTAAGTAGCCTTGGTAAGCTCTCTTTTTGTCGGACTGAATTATCCGATTAACCAGGAGATAACCGACGGCAAGGATCATGATGCCAGCGCGGTTTCGTTCATCAGGCAAAACTGTGTGTACATAGCATACCATGCGTCTCTGCATGCACCATACCTTGATATGTGCCGCCACGCTCTGCAGCCCAAAGTAGGAGAGAGGGTCGCAAGTATCAGACTTCGACTTGCTGGCTGGAGTTTCCCCCGTCAGGCACCCATCTGGTTCAAGCCGTCAGCCAATCTCCACAGCTTAATAAATAGTAATGTCTAACTAAGCCAGTTAGTTAGATGTGTACACTTGGTGTAGTAGGATCTTTATTTAGTTTGATGCACACACTTGTTCTTTTTTGGTAGCCCTTTTGTAATGATGGCTGACGTTGGGTTTGGAAGAGAGAGCCACGTCTTCACTCTTCTGGCCTGCTTACTGCTTCTGTTGCACCCCCAGCCCTGGTTGCTGCTGCTGTTGTTTTCAATGTACAATCAGTAGTATATTTTGTCTATTGGTTGAATAAATGTGTTGTTAGAACGACAAACACAATGTTTTGGAAGTCGTTGCACGGTTCGATCCTTTAGTGCCCCGTACCGTACGTAGCTCATAATATTTTTCGTACGGAACACATTTTCCACTTGTTGATAACATGCAGCCCACTGATGAAGGCCCAATAGAGAAACCATAATTAACTGGAAGGGAGGCTCTCACATAAATCTGGCCCAGGTACATGCTCATGGTCCCCTAAACATAAATAAGTAAATAAATAAATAAAGCTAAATGCTCATGCACCAGTTCTTTGGGAAAATAGGTAGCCCAGTATTTCTTTTTGAAGAATACCCAAGCTAGGCCTATTTGTTTTCTCTGGATTACTGGGCTGCAAATATTTCAAGACGATGAGGCATGCATTCCGGCCTGGCCGAAGAGTATGGTCAATGTGTGTTAAAAGTAATATCAGAAGGGGTTGAAAATTCCAAAAAAAAATATAGCAAATGGGATATTAGTTTCTTTTTTTGTTTTTGTTCTTCACTGATATCTTATATGTATTTCATTGGATTTAACATGACATAGTACTAATTTATTTTTAAATTTGTTTTAGTATGGCTATTAATTTTTGGATTAAGAATATTTCGTTCCCCAGCAAAAATTTGTGAATTTTTCAAGATTTCCCACATATTTAGTTAATTTTTTGACCCTGGTACTGACCAGAAAATGGCCAGCAATTCTAAAAATGGAAAACAGGCTGCAATAAATTCCATATGAATTAGAAAATGAGTAAAAATTATAAAAATAATAGCAAATGGGATGTACACGCCATAGATTTCAAGGCTGACTTGTTTACGCAAGGCTTTGTCAGTGAACACACGATTCTAGCAGCAGTGACTATTGGATGTCCATCCAACGGCTGACCTGCTTCTTCAATCTCTGATCTTCCTGCTCCAACCGCCTAAACTAGCGCCGACGGGACTGCCTGCTCCCTCCTCGTGTGGCCCCTTATGATGCCGTGCAGGCTTCCCTGGCCCACCCTACTCCCTCTGCTGGCCTGGCCGCATGCAATCAACTGCCTCCTTATTACGCAAAAAAATGATTCCTCCCACTAACATGTGGGCCTGCTAAGTTGACGCGTACGCAGGGCTTGTCAACTTAGTCCACAAACGATTTTAGCAGCAGTAACGATTGGATTTGAATCGAACGGTCCTGCTACTTCTTCAATCGTTGCTCTTCTTGCACCAGCCGCCCAAACCAGCACCGGGGAGACCGCCTGCTCCTGCCTCCAGTGGCCGTCTGTGCTGCCGTTGAGGCCTCATCGCCCCCTACTACTCCCACTGCTATCCAGGCCCTGCGGTGACGGCAGCCTCACACCGCAGCCGAACCAGTGAACCCTCATACTCCTCTCCGCGTGGGCATCCACTGCCGCGTCTTCCCTGGCTCCGCGTCGTCCCCTTCCTAGGCCTCGCCGTCGTCCACCGCCTTGTGATACGTCTCCAACGTATCTATAATTTTTGAAGCATTCATGCTATTTTATTACCTGTTTTGAATGATTACGGGCTTTATTATACACTTTTATATTACTTTTGGGACTAACATATTAACCGGAGGCCCAGCCCATATTGCTGTTTTATTGCCTGTTTCAGTATTTCGAAGAAAAGGAATATCAAACGGAGTCCAAACGGAATGAAACATTCGGCAGTGTTATTTTTTGGAAGAATATCACCCAGGAGACTTGGAGTTCACGCCAGAAGAGCCTCGAGGAGGCCACGAGATAGGAGGGCCCCCCCCCCCTCTGGGCGTGCCCCCTGTCTTGTGGGCCCCTCGAGCACCTCCCGACTGACTTCTTTCGCCTATATAAGCCTACGTACCCTAAAAACATCGAATATCAAGATAGATCGGGAGTTCCACCGCCGCAAGCCTCTGTAGCCACCAAAAACCTCTCGGGAGCCCTTCCCGGCACCCTGCCGGAGGGGGGATCCTTCACAGGTGGCCATCTTCATCATCCCGGTGCTATCCATGACGAGGAGGGAGTAGTTCACCCTCGAGGCTGAGGGTATGTACCAGTAGCTATGTGTTTGATCTCTCTCTCTCATATTCCCTCTATGGCACGATCTTGATGTATCCCGAGCTTTACAATTGTACTTGGATCTTATGATGTTTCTCCCCCTCTACTCTCTTGTGATGAATTGAGTTTTCCCTTTGAAGTTATCTTATCCGATTGAGTCTTTTATGAGAACACTTGATGTATGTCTTGTCATGCTTATCTGTGGTGACAATGGGATATCATGTGCCACTTGATGTATGTTTTGGTGACCAACTTGCGGGTTCCTCCCATGAACCTATGCATAGGGGTTGGCACACGTTCTTGACTCTCCGGTAGAGACTTTGGGGCACTCTTTGAAGTACTTTGTGTTGGTTGGATGAATCTGAGATTGTGTGATGCATATCGTATAATCATGCCCATGGATACTTGAGGTGACAATGGAGTATCTAGGTGACATTAGGGTTTTGGTTGATTTGTGTCTTAAGGTGTTATTCTAGTATGAACTCTATGATAGATTGAGCGGAAAGAATAGCTTCATGTTATTTTACTATGAACTCTTGAATAGATAGAACAGAAAGGATAACTTTGAGGTGGTTTCATACCCTACCATAATCTCTTCATTTGTTCTCCGCTATTAGTGTCTTTGGAGTGACTCTTTGTTGCATGTTGAGGGATTGGTATATGATATATCTATGTTATTATTGTTGAGAGAACTTGCACTAGTGAAAGTATGAACCCTAGGCCTTGTTTCCTATCATTGCAATATCATTTACACTCACTTTTATCGCTTGCTACCTTGCTGTTTTTATAATTTCAGATTACAAATACCTTTATCTACCATCTATTTTGCACTTGTATCACCATCTCTTCGCCGAACTAGTGCACCTATACAATCTACCATTGTATTGGGTGTGTTGGGGACACAAGAGACTCTTTGTTATTTGGTTGCAGGGTTGTTTGAGAGAGACCATCTTCATCCTATGCCTCCTACGGATTGATAAACCTTAGGTCATCCACTTGAGGGAAATTTGCTATTGTCCTACAAACCTGTGCACTTGCAGGCCCAACAACATCTACAAGAAGAAGGTTGTGTAGTAGACATCAAGCTCTTTTCTGGCGCCGTTGCCAGGGAGGCTAGGTAAGTGGCACTCACGCCCCGTCAACTAAGCTCTTTTCTGGCACCGTTGCTGGGGAGGTGAGTGCTTGAAGGTATATCTTTAGATCTTGCAATTGAATCTTTTTGTTTCTTGTTTTATCACTAGTTTAGTCTATAAAAGAAAACTACAAAAAAATGGAGTTAAGTTTGTCTCATACGCTTCGTCTTTTTAATATATTTCATGAGTATGATGGAAAGGAAAATTGTGCTCAAGTGCTAGAATAAGAATGCATTAGAATGTTTGGCACTAAATCTTTGAATGATGAGCACGATTGCAATGTTGTTAGTATGAATTCCTTGAATATCCATGATGCTAATGATATGCAAAGCCACAAGCTTGGGGAAGCTATGTTTGATGAATATGATATTTTTTGTCCCCCAAGTTTTCATGAGAATATTTATTATGATGAAAGCATGCCTCCTATTTATGATGATTATATTGATGAAAGTGGGTTTGGAAGAGTGTCAACTTTATTTAGTGATGATTCCACTATTTCGGAAGAGGTTCCAATTGATTATGAGAATAAAGTTGCTATCTATGATGATTATTGTGATGACTAGTATGCTATTAGGAATAATGATAACCATGAAACTTGTCATCGTGATTTTAGTTTTCAATTGGATTATGCCTCACATGATAGTTATTTTGTTGAGTTTGCTCCCACTATTATTCATGAGAAGAATTTTTCTTATATGGAGAGTAGTGCATTTTCTATGCTTGTAGATCATGAAAAGAATGCTTTAGGTTCTGGTTATATTGTTGAATTCATTCATGATGCTACTGAAAATTATTCTGAGGGAGGAACATATGCTTGTAGGAATTGCAATAATATCAAGTTTCCTCTCTATGTGTTAAATTTTTTGAAGCTATGCTTGTTTTACCTTCCTATGCTAGTTGATTATTGTTCCCATAAGTTGTTTGATCACAAAATCCCTATGCATAGGAAGTGGATTAGACTTAAATGTGCTAGTCATATTCTTCATGATGCTCCCTTTATGTTTCAATTCTTATCTTTTATGTGAGCATCATTGCCATCATCATGCCTAGCTACAAAGGCATTAAAGAAAAGAGCTTGTTGGGAGACAACCCAATATTTATCCTTACTGTTTTTGTGTGTCCACATGATTATTCTACTGTAGTAATCATGTTTTATAGCTTTTGTTTCAATAAAGTGCCAAGTAGAACCTTTGGGAAGACTTGGGTGAAATCTATATGATCTTGCTGTAGAAAACATAAACTTTAGCGCTCACGAGAATGGCTGCCATTGTTTACTGGAGAGTTCTTTTTGGTTTATTATTTTTTTATATGATTAATGGACAAATTCCTCAGGTTCACCAATTTATTTCATAATTTTTGGGGTTCCACAAGTATACGTTTGATACAGATTACTACAGACTGTTCTGTTTTTGACAGATTCTGTTTTCATTGTGTTGTTTGCTTATTTTGATGAATCTATGGCTAGTATGTAAGGGTATGAACCATAGATAAGTTGTAATACAATAGTTTTTACACCAATATGAATTTATAATGAGTTCATTACAGTACCTAAGTGTTGATTTATTTTCATATACTAACGGAGCTTATGAGTTTTGTTTTGAGTTTCGTGTTGTGAAGTTTTCAAGTTTTGGGTAAGGATTCGATGGACTATGGAATAAGGAGTGGCAAGATCCTAAGCTTGGGGATTCCCAAGGCACCCCAAGGTAATATTTCAGGACAATCAAGAGCCTAAGCTTGGGGATGCCTCGGAAGGCATCCTCTCTTTCGTCTTTGTTCAACGGTAACTTTACTTGGAGCTAAATTTTTATTCGCCACATGATATGTGTTTTGCTTGGAGCATCATTTTATTTTTTAAGTATTTGCTTTATGTTATTTAGAATATTGTTTTGCATCTTTATTTTGAATAAAAATGTCAAGGATAGCCTTTGCCATGCTTGTTTTGCTAGTATACATGTTGCTGTTTGAAAACAGAAAGTTTACCACTGTTGCAAAAATTCCCTAGAAAAGTCAGAGAATGGTATAATGTTGAATATTTTTGAATATTGATATATGATAAATCTTCTACAGCGTAGTATTTTTCTCATAATTTTTGGACTTAGGGAAGTATTGATACTCTTGCATTCTTTATAGACTGTACTGTTTTGGCAGATTGCTGTTATGGTTGCATTGTTGCATATGTTTGCTTGTTTAATAATTCTATTTGAGGATAGGAGTATTAAATATGCAGAGGCATTTAGTATGAAATGTTGAATAATAATTTTAGTGATTTGTTACAGTAGAAAATGATATGGTTTTGCATTGGTTTATACTCACCTATCTCACGAGTTCTTGTTGAGTTTGTTGTGAATGAAGCTTTTCATAAAAAGAGAAACCATGATATGAGAGGAATTAAGGAGACACAAAAGTTCAAGCTTGGGGATACCCAAGGCACCCCAAGATAATATTTCAAGAAGTATCAAGCATCTAAGCTTGGGGATGCCCCTGTAGGCATCCCACCTTTCTTCTTCGACAATCATCAGTTAGTATCGGTTGAGCCTAAGTTTTTGCTTCTTCACATGAGTTGTGCTATCCTTGCAATGTAATTTTATTTTGTTTTGCTTGCTGTTTGAATACAATACCAAGGTCTGAAATTATTTAATGAGAGAGAGTCTTCACATAGTTGCATAATTATTTAGCAACTCATTGGTCTTCACTTATATCTTTTTGGAGTAGCTTTTCATTTACTCGTGTGCTTCACTTATATCCTTTGAGTGAATGGTTGAATGAGTTTATTTTCATAAATCTGAAATTATATATGTCTCATTTGCTTATCCCATGGGGAGTAGTGACTTTACATGTAAGAAGTAGAGGTTGTAAATTTATTGAAGGTTAGCAAGCTTGTATTGGACATTTGAACAGTTCATGAAAGAATATTGAAGGAAGAGAGATTTCACATATAAATATATTATCATAGACATCTTTTATATTTGTGAGCACTCATTAAAGTATGACATGCTAAAGAGTTGATGTTGGACAATGAAGACAACGTAATGGGTTATGTTTTCTCGCATCTCATTTAAAGTATATTGTCATGGATCATTCAAACATGTTGAGCTTGCCTTTCGCCCTCATGCTAGCCAAAAATTCCTAGCACCAAGTAGAGATACTACTTGTGCTTCCAAATATCCTTAAACCCAGTTTTTGCCATGAGAGTCCACCATTCTACCAATGGATTGAGTAAGATCCTTCAAGTAAGTTGTCATCGGTGCAAGCAATAAAAATTGCTCTCTAAATTTGCATGACTTATTAGTGTGGAGAAAATAAGCTTTGTATGATCTTGTTATGGAAGCAATAAAAGCAACGGACTGCATAATAAAGGTCCATATACAAGGGGCAATATAAAGTGACGTTCTTTCGCATTAAGATTTTGTGTATACAACCCTAAAAGCGCACGACAACCTCTGCTTCCCTCTGCGAAGGGCCTATCTTTTACTTTATGTCTTTTACTTTATGCAAGAGTCAAGGTGATCTTCACCTTTCCCTTTTTCATTTTATCCTTTGGCAAGCACTTTGTGTTAGGGTGATCCTGATATATATATCCAATTGGATGTACGTTAGCATGAACTATTATTGTTGACATGACCAAAAGGTGAATACGTTTGGAGGCAACATTATAAGCCCCAATCTTTCTCTGTGTCTGATTAAAACTTCATAACCACAAGTACTGCATGAGTGTTAGCAATTATAGAAGACTATACGATAGTTGAGTATGTGAAGTTTGATAAATCAAAGCTCTGACATAGACTCTTCATGAAAGTAAGATGAATTGCAATTGTTTGAAGACTAAGAATGAAGTCTGCTAGTTTTCAAGAAAGTTTATGGTCTATGCTTTAACATGTGAATTGCTTGATACTAGTTCGTGAAAAGTTTTATGAGATAAACTACTGTTATGACATATAATGATGCTAGTAAAGGTGATTGAAATTATCATTGATCAAACTTGTGCACCTCTAGCATTCACACTTCACAAATTCTTTCTTTTATCATTTACCTACTCGAGGACGAGTAGGAATTAAGCTTGGGGATGCTGATACGTCTCCAACGTATCTATAATTTATGAAGCATTCATGCTATTTTATTACCTATTTTGAATGATTATGGGCTTTATTATACACTTTTATATTACTTTTGGGACTAACCTATTAACCGGAGACCCAGCCCATATTGCTGTTTTATTGCCTGTTTCAGTATTTCGAAGAAAAGGAATATCAAACGGAGTCCAAACGGAATGAAACCTTCGGCAGCGTTATTTTTGGGAAGAATATCACCCAGGAGACTTGGAGTTCACGTCAGAAGAGCCTCGAGGAGGCCACGAGATAGGAGGGCGTCCCCCCTACTGGGTGCGCCCCCTGTCTCGTGGGCCCCTCAAGCACCTCTCGACCGACTTCTTTCGCCTATATAAGCCTACATACCCTAAAAACATTGAATATCAAGATAGATCAGGAGTTCCTCCGCCACAAGCCTCTATAGCCACCAACAACCTCTTGGGATCCCTTCCCGGCACCCTGCCGGAGGGGGGATCCTTCACCGGTGGCCATCTTTATCATCCCAGCGCTATCCATGACGAGGAGGGAGTAGTTCACCCTCGAGGTTGAGGATATGTACCAGTAGCTATGTGTTTGATCTCTCTCTCTCTCTCTCTCGTGTTCTCTCTCGTGTTCCCTCTCTGGCACAATCTTGATGTATCTCGAACTTTGCTATTGTAGTTGGATCTTATGATGTTTCTCCCCCTCTACTCTCTTGTGATGAATTGAGTTTTCCCTTTGAAGTTATCTTATCGGATTGAGTCTTTTATGAGAACACTTGATGTATGTCTTGCCGTGCTTATCTGTGGTGACAATGGGATATCATGTGCCACTTGATGTATGTTTTGGTGACCAACTTGCGGATTCCGCCCATGAACCTATGCATAGGGGTTGGAACACGTTCTTGACTCTCCGATACAGACTTTGGGGAACTCTTTGAAGTACTTTGTGTTGGTGGGATGAATCTGAGATTGTGTGATGCATATCATATAATCATGCCCATGGATACTTGAGGTGACAATGGAGTATCTAGGTGACATTAGGGTTTTGGTTGATTTGTGTCTTAAGGTATTATTCTAGTATGAACTCTATGATAGATTGAGCGGAAAGAATAGCTTCATGTTATTTTACTGCGAACTCTTGAATAGATAGAACAGAAAGGATAACTTTGAGGTGGTTTCGTACCCTACCATAATCTCTTCGTTTGTTCTCCGCTATTAGTATCTTTGGAGCGACTCTTTGTTGCATGTTGAGGGATTGTTATATGATATATCTATGTTATTATTGTTGAGAGAACTTGCACTAGTGAAAGTATGAACCCTAGGCCTTGTTTCCTATCATTGCAATATCGTTTACGCTCACTTTTATCGCTTTCTACCTTGCTGTTTTTTATAATTTCAGATTACAAATACCTTTATCTACCATCTATTTTGCACTTGTATCACCATCTCTTCGCCGAACTAGTGCACCTATACAATCTACCATTGTATTGGATGTGTTGGGGACACAAGAGACTCTTTGTTATTTGGTTGCAGGGTTGTTTGAGAGAGACCATCTTCATCCTACGCCACCTACGGATTGATAAACCTTAGGTCATCCACTTAAGGGAAATTTGCTAATGTCCTACAAACCTATGCACTTGCAGGCCCAACAACGTATACAAGAAGAAGATTGTGTAGTAGACATCAGCTTGGTGCTCTCGGCGCGCCGTGGTCAATGTGGTCAACGACATTCCATCGGAAGAGTACTATACGTGGAGAGGCTGACAGCTGGGTCCACGGCCACAGCCCAGTTTTTTTGTGATTTGCTAAGTAAGTCGCTTTGTTAGTCCTGTTGGGCTGCAAATGTTTCAAGATGAGGAGAGCTTTCATTCAGCTGGCCGAGAAAATGGCCCATCAGTAATGAGAAATGGGTTGTACATTTATAAAACACATCAAACCAGCAATTAGTTTCAAATCTCTTTTTTTATTTTGAGATTTTAAATTACATTAATTTTTATGCGTGGAGAATTTGTTGGATTTTTTATTGATATACATTTATTTTTAAAATCAGTTTGAATGTGAGTTGAAATTTCGGGATTAAAAACAGTTCGGACTGCACCAAAATATGCAAAATTTCGTATAATTTTTTAACCGTGGCCACAATATGGCCTGTAATCCTAACAAAAAGAATATGGGCTCCAAAAAAAACCTTAAGAATTAGCAAATGGGCTGTAAATTATAGAAATAATGGCAGATGGATTGTATGCTATTTTCCACAGATTTGAGGCTTTACTAAAAAAAAGGTTGACGCACAAGCAGTGACTGTTGGATGTCCATCCAATGGCCATCGTGCTTCTTCAATCTCTCCTCTTTCTGTTCCAGCCGCTCAAACAAGCGCTGGCGGGACTGCCTGCTCCCTCCTTCCCGTGGGCGGCTGTGCTGCGCGCAGGCCTCACCACCCCCACCGTACTCCCATTGCTGGCCTAGTCATCCCTCTACTCACCCACACCTGCTGTTATTCTTCGGCGACGGCAGGCGAACCAGTAAACCCTCGTACAGTCGTACTCCCCTCCGTGTGGGAAACAACAGCCGAGTCTTCCCTGCCTCCGTGTCGTTCCCTTCCTAGGCCTCGCCGTCGTCCACCGCCCTGGTGCTCTCGGCGCGGCCTAGTCAACATGGTCAACGACCGACAGGCATCTGAAGTGGACTGTACGTGCAGAGGCCGACAACTGAGTCCACGGCCGCACGCAAGGAAATGCCTCCTTATTACGCGCAAAATAATGATTCCTCCACCTAACATCAGGGACCCACCGAAAGGGCCTCTGTATTTTGCGAAAAAAACATTACCGCCGCTGACAGCTCGGACCCACCAGCTATATCTTCGCACGCAAGGAAGTGCCTCCTTATTACGCACAAAAAAAATGAATACTCCCCCTGTTAGCTGGGACCCAGTATTGTGGCAAGCTGACTTGTGGGCCTACTAAGTTGACGGGGACGGAGGGCTTTGTCAACTTAGTTAATATGCACGATTCTAGCTCCAGTGACCATACGATGTCCATCCAATAGTCGTAGTGCTTCTTCAACCTCTAGTCTTCTTGCTCCAGCCGCCCAAACCAGCGCCGGTCCTGCCTCGTGCTCCTGCCTCCCATGGCCGGCTGCCTCCCGCCCCCTACTACTCCCACCGTTGGCCAGGCCATCCCTCTACTCACCCACACCCCATGTTAATTGTTATTCTGCAGCGACGGCAGCCTCACACCGCAGTGAACCAGTGAACCATCTTACTCCTCTACATGTGGGCATCCACTGCCGCGTCTTCCCCGGCTCCGCGTTGTCGTCCACCGCCCTGGTGCTCTCAGCGTGGCGTGGTCAACGTGGTCAAGGAACGGCTTCCATCGGACATGGACTGTATGTGGAGAGGCTGACAACTGGGTCCACGGCGGCCGCAAGGAAGTGCCTCCTTATTACGCGCAAAATAATTATTCCTCCACTTGACAGTGGGGACCCACCGGACGGGCCACCATATTTCAAGAAAAAAACGTTTCCCCCCTGACTGCTGGGACCCACCAGCTACACCTTCGCATGCAAGGAAGTGCGTCCGGGCAAAAAAACAAAACGATTCGCCCCCCTGACTGCTGGGACCCACCAACTACATCTTCGCACGAACGGAAGTGCCTGACAGTCGGGACCCACCTGGTCGAAGCGTACGTAGCATTGTCATTCTGGTCGCGAACATGTACGTACATACTGGTCGTTGTAGAGGCGCGCACGTGTCCTAGTAGAGGCGCGCACGTGTCGTAGTAGAGGCGTGCACGTAGCATGTACACGTACGTACAGCGGCCAGTGCGCAAGAAAGAAAATATGGCCACGTATGTGTACATACGGGCGGGGTCTCGAACGCCTACTCGCGCATATATACGTACGGCCAGGGCTCGTGTACATGGCTGGGTCAGAACGGAGAAACAGCGTCGTCGTCGTGTTCATGGGGAGCCAACCGGCTGGGTCGGAATGGAATGCGTGGTCGTGTTCATCGGGAGGGCTTGGACGGAATAGGCGATGGAAACAAGGCCTGGCGTACCGCAGAACGGAGGAAACGGCCTTGTGTTCGACCGGCCACGTTTGAAACGGGATCCTGTTCATCAGGAGGGGTGTGGCGTACTGCAAAACGGAGGAAACGGACATCCTACGGTCGAAATGAGGGTCCTGTTGATCGCGAGGGGTGTGGCGTACCGCAAAACAGACGAAACGGACCTCCTACGGTCGAAACGGGGGTCCTGTTGATCGGGAGGGGTGTGGCATACCGCAAAATGGACGAAACGGACTTGTGTTGGAGCACTACGGTCGAAACGGGGGTCCTGTTCATCGGGAGGGGTGTGGCGTACCGCAAAACGGGACTCCACGGGATACTGTTCATCTCCACCATCGACCTCCTCCAGCCTCCACGGGCTACCGTCGACCTCCTCCAGCCTCCACCTGTGACTGTTCATCCACGGGCTCTTGTTCATCCAGCCGCCAGCGCGCGCTACTCCACCGGCTACTGCTCAACCACCCCTTTCCACGGGCTCCTGTTCAACCACCCCTCCACGGGCTACTGTTCATCCACCCCTCCATCGTCTACTGTTCATCCAGCCCTCCACGGGGTCGTCCTGTTCATCCAGCCCTCCACGGGATCCTATTCATCCAGCCACAACTGGCTCGATCGATCGGGGTCCTGTTCATCCAGAGGTAACGCCATGGGTCCTGTTCATCCACTCCCACCGCTCACTGTTCATCCAACCCCCCCCCCCCCGCAACGCTCACTGTTCATCCAGAGAGGCAGCATCGATCGGCTTCAGTTAGCAGTAGTAGCGAAGGAATCGATCGCTCGGGTTCAGTAACGCGTAGCCTGCAGTGCAATCGCTCGGGTTCAGTTAGAGCCCAACGCCTTGCTCGGGTTCAGTTAGAGCCAACGCCTCGCACACACGCGCGTACGTGTACGAGAGAAACGCGCATCGCTCGGCCCCCGACCACCCACCGTAATCGGGAACTCCCCGAAATTTTCCTCGCCATCGCTTCTACCATGGTTTTTTTCATCATGGACGGCCCAAAGAATGTCATGGAGCTGCGTCTCCGGCCCGCCCAGGACGAAAAGCCCATTTTATGTCATGATTTTTTGTCATAGAAGTAGGAGCCCACCACATCTATGATGATACCGGGTTTTGTCACAATTATTGTCATAGACGTGTCATATGTATGACAGGAAAAAAATTCGTTCGGACCAAAATGTCACGGATGTGTCTTTTTTTGTAGTGCATGTCCTATTATTCTTGGTAGACCTTTCCTTAGAACGATTGGTGCAATTATTGATATGAAAGAAGGAAACATTAGATTTCAATTTCCGTTAAGGAAAGGGCATGGAACACTTTCCTAGAAAGAAAATTAAGTTGCCACATGAATCTATTATGAGAGCTACTTATGGATTGCATACCAAAGATGATAATACCTAGATCTATTTGTGTTTTTATGCCTAGCTAAGGGCGTTAAACAATAGCGCTTGTTGGAAGGCAACCCAATTTTATTTTTGTTCTTTGATTTTTGGTTCTGTTTTGCAATAAATAATTCATCTAGCCTCTGGTTAGAAGTGTTTTTGTTTTTTAATTAGTGTCTGTTCCAAGCAAGACCTTTGCGATGGCTTACGGTGATAGTTGTTTTGATCTTGCTGAAAAACAGAAACTTTTGCGCCCAGGAAAATAATTTTCATATTTTACAAAAGTGTGATTTTTATCTGATTCTTTCTTAACAAGATTGTACACAAATTTCCCACATTGTCCTAATTTTTTAGAATTTTTGTAGTTATTACAGAAGTATTTGAGAGTTACGGATTGCTAAAGACTGTTCTGTTTTTGACAGATTCTGTTTTCTATGTATTGTTTGCTTATTTTGATGAATCTATGGGTAGTATCAGGGAGTATGAACCATGGAAAAGTTAAAATACAATAGATATTACACCAATATAAATAAAGAATGAGTTCACAACAGTACCAAAAGTGGTGATTTATTTTCTTATACTAACGGATCTCATAAGATTTTCTGTTGAGTTTTATGTTGTTAAGTTTTCAAGTTTTGGGTGAGGATTTGATGGACTATGGAATAAGGAGTGGCAAGAGCCTAATATTGGGGATGCCCAAGGCACCCCAAGGTAATATTCAAGGACAACCAAGAGCCTAAACTTGGGGATGCCCCTGAAGGCATCCCCTCTTTCATCTTCGTCTATCGGTAACTTTACTTGAGGCTATATTTTTATTTTCCACATGATATGTATTTTAATTGGAGCGTCCCGTATGATATGATTCTTTACTTTTTAGTTTGCCACAATCATCCTTGTTGTACACACCTTTTGAGAGGGACACACATGAATCATGATTTATTAGAATACTCTATGTGCTTCACTTATATCTTTTGAGATAGGCAATTTTGCTCTAGTGCTTCACTTATATCTTTTTAGAGCACGGCGGTGGCTTTATTTTATAGAAATTGTTGAACTCTCATGCTTCACTTATATTATTTTGAGAGTTTCTCTAAACAGCGTGGTAATTAGCATTGGTTAAAAATTTAGTCGTAATATGATAGGCATCCAAGAGGAATGTAATAAAAACTTTTGTATAAAGTGCATTGAATACTATGAGAAGTTTGATTCGTTATGATTGTTTTGAGATATGAGGATGGTGATATTAGAGTCATGCTAGTGCGTAATTGTGTATTGTAGAAATACTTGTGTTGAGGTTTGTGATTCCCGTAGCATGCACATATGGTGAACCATTATGTAACGAAGTTGGAGCATGATTTATTTATTGATTGTCTTCATTATGAGTGGCGGTCGGGGACGAGCGCTGGTCTTTTCCTACCAATCTATCCCCCTAGGAGAATGCACGTAGTACTTTGTTTCGATATCTAATAGATTTTTGCAATAAGTATATGAGTTCTTTATGACTAAACTTGAGTCCATGGATTATACGCACTCTCACCCTTCCACCATTACTAGTCTCTCTAGTACCGTGCAACTTCTGCCGGTACCTTATACCCACCATGTACGTTCCTCAAAACAGTCACCGTTCCGAGATATATTGCCATGCAACTTTCCACCATTCCATTTATTATGACATGCTTCATCATTGTCATATTGCTTTGCATGATCATGTAGTTAACATAGTATTTGTGGCAAAGCCACCGTTCATAATTTTCATACATGTCACTCTTGAGTCATTGCATATCCCAGTACACCGCCGGAGGCATTCATATAGAGTCACATTTTGTTCTAAGTATTGAGTTGTAATTCTTGAGTTGTAAGTAAATAAAAGTGTGATGATCATCATTATTAGAACATTGTCCCATGTGAGGAAAAAAAGAGAGGTCAATGAAGCCTAAATAAAAAAAGGAGGCCAAAGAAGCCATTGAAAAAAAATGAGAGAAAAAGAGAGAAGGGGCAATGTTACTATCCTTTTTCCACACTTGTGCTTCAAAGTAGCACCATGATCTTCATGATAGAGAGTCTCCTATTTTGTCACTTTCA